>NC_138346.1:166161844-167361844 GCF_046562875.1 Panthera onca | reverse complement strand
TGGAAGGACATTTGCACTGTTTGCAGTTTGGGGCTATTATGACTAAAGCCGCTATGAATGTTTGTGTATGGGTTCTGTGTGAATGTAAGTTTTCATTTCTCTGGGATAAATGCCCAAGGGTGTGAATGTTGAGCCTTATGATAATTGCATGTTCATTTTGATAAGAAATTGCCAAACTATTTTCCAGAGTGGATGTACTGTTTTACCTTCCTACCAGCAATGTATGAGTGATCCAGTTTTCAGCATTGTGTTAGAGTTTGTATGCCATTTTATTATGTTTTCTATTTGTTTCTTCTGCTTCTTATTCCTTTATTTCTCTTTTCTTGCCTTCCTGTGAGTTACTTGAACTTTTTATAGGAATCTAATTTATTTATAATGTTTTTGAATGTATCTCTGTATAGTTTTCCCACTGGTGGCATTGGCTATTCCTATATATATACTTAGGTCTCTTTACTCACTCTTCTTTTTAAATGCTGTCGTTTTGAATATAAGGTAGTGTTATATGTTTTGTTTCAATCATTGAATATGGAATAATTTAGACAACTCATACTAGGGAAGAATTTGTGGTTGACAGTTCTTTTCTTTCAGCCCTTGAAAAATGTTCCCCACCTTTAGGCCTCTCTGGTTTCTGATAAGAAAATCATTGTCATTTGGATTGATGCCCCACTACAGGCAAAAAGCTATTTTTCTCTGGCTGGTTTTATGATTTTTTCTTTATGCTTAGTTTTTAGAAGTTTAGTTGTGATGTGTCTTGGCATGGATTTCTTTGGGTTTGTTCTGTTCAGGATTTGATCAGCCTCTTAAATTGATCTGCTTTTGTCTTTCACCAAATTTGGGAAGTTTTCTAGCACCCCCCACCCCCAATATTCTTTCAGTCCCAATGTCTTTCTCATTTCCTTCTCGTCCTCTAGGAATGCTGTAGCTTTTCTTATTGTCCCACAGGGCTCTGAGACCCTGTTCATCTATCTTTCTCCTCCTCCTCCTCTTCCTTCTTCTCCTCCTTCTCCACCTTCTCCTCCTTCTCCCTTTCCTCCCTCTCCTCCCCCTCTTCCCTCTTCTCCCCCTCCCCCCTCCCTCCTCTTCCCCTTTCCCCTTTCACTTCTCTTTTTCCTTTCTCTCTGTTCTTCAGATTGGATAAATTCTATTGAGCTGTTCTCAAGTTCACTGATTCTATCCTCTGTCACCTTTACTATTGAGCCAGTGAATGTCTTATTTTGGTTATTGTATTTTTGTTCTATAATTGCCAGTTCTTTTAAGAACTCATAACACTTTTGCTGAAATTTTCTGTTTTCTTTTTCATTTATTTCCAGAGGATCTGAATTTACGTCTTGGAGTATTTTTATAATTGATAGTTTAAAATTCTTACCAGATACTTATAACAGCTGATTCACTTTAGTGTTAGTGTCAGTTGATTGACTTTTCTCATTCAAGTTATGATTATATCCTGGACATTTTGGCTACCATATTAGGAAGCTTGGGTCTTATTTAAATTTTATATTTTAATAGTCACCCTGTTTAGATTTAGCACACAGGTCCTGGATTACTTTTGTGGGCTGTGGTTTCAATGACCATTTGCTTTCTAGGGGCTTTGTTGGCTGTTTTAGTCTGTTTGATTTGTCAGGTGCTTCTGGGCTCCTACTGAATCCTGCTAATACCACCAGAGGGTGGTGCAAGGAACCTCCCAGGCCAGGCCTGCTGGTGGTGCCTCTAGGTAAAGGAAGGGATTTTTCGGCCTGCAGGGATAAAAAACACACTTGTGTCTGGAGCTTGTTGCCGCGGGATTCCCCCTGCCAGTGCTGTGAGGCCATCTGGTGCTGTTGGCTGGACCCAGTTACATACAAGGGAGGAAAGAGCCCACCTATATCATCCACTGCCAGGTTGGGGTTGGGAGACTTCGGGCCCCAGCAACCTGCTGTGGGGTCGAGAGTCCTAAGGCATCCTACTGCTCTGCTGTTCCGTGGCTCGGGGGTCACTAACCAGCCCGCCTCCTCTTTTCACTGTTTTGAGTCCTTCTTTGATTGCCTTTTGTGTTATTTTTCAGTGTTTATAGTTGTGCTAAGGGGGAGGAGGCCAGGAGAGGTAGGTACCTGCCATCTTGTGTGGATCAGGCGTATATGCCTTTTAAAAATACTGGGTTGACTCATCAGCCATGTTATCTGCTAATATAGTTGAAAATACTCATTTGACTGTGTTTTCCTGTAATATGTATTTGTGAGGGAGACATAGTCTAAGCCTCCCCTTAAATTTTCTTAAATTAAAGTCACATTAGGTTAATTAATGTTACTGTAATAGGATAATTAAATGTTAACTCAATGCTGTTAGTGGGATCTAAGACAAAAATCTATATATGTGATATTTTCTGTATTGAACATTTTTCTCCAAGTTGCTTTATCGCATTTGAAAAAAAATTAGCACCTTTTATCTCTTGCCATCTCTGAGAAATACTAAAAAGATCCTTTATCAGGTGGATGCTTTAAACCGTAGAGAAAATAAATGACATTATTTGCACAAGCAACTTGGTGATATTTAGAGTGGATTAAGGACAAGATACCAGGATTCTGTCTTTGGCTGTCCTTCTTTATGCCACAGTGCTGACTCATAGAATACTGTCATTTTCAGAACTGAAAGTGAACTTAGAGATAACCTATTCCAACCGTATTGTTTTATATTTAAGAAAACCAATACCTTCAAAAGCCATAAGGGAACCTATGTTCCTTCAATTCCATAATGGCGGGGCTTATTTATTCTGAATTCTTAGCCTTTCCTAATTTTGTTTTCTTTAAGAAATTTGAATCACTTTCTTTTTAGAAGACTTAAGAAGAAAGTTAAAATTATATATTGAAACATGATTTCTCATTCCCTTTTCTAATAAAGAGAAAGATCTCTCAAATAAGTTGTGATGGCATGATGATACTCTTTAAAAAATAGGCACGTTTGAAAATGTGATGAACGTATGGACCAACTATCCAGAAAAATGAACAAACTCAAAAATTTGCATGCAATATTGAAGGTTTGTGAACTCCTATGGAAGACACTAGATACTATGTTTTTTGTCTTGTTTGTACCATGTGATATCTGTGGATGGTCTTTGCTGGGGAAAATGACATAGGGATAATGCCTTATTTTATAGTCAGACTCACCCTTAAAAGCTTGTGTATCCCAACAATTGTCCTAGGCACAGTGCTGAGGAATTTGTTTTCCTGCAGGTTCTAGAGAGCCAGTAGGTGAGAAGGATATAACAGGACCAGCAGGTGTTAAAACAGACAGTGGGAAATACAAACAGTCAACCCAGCCCACAATACTTGCCTTCTCCTCCCTGCTACACGTACATACACTTACCTCAAGGTTTCTGGGAGAGACCTGTCCTCTGCTCCTGTCTGCTGTCACCCTCTTACTGTATGGACAAACATTGCCCTTTGGAGATATTTCTCCTTTTCTCTACTAAGTCTGCTCTAGTGGTCATGTATACTAAATTTCACCCACATGAAATCTTAGGGATTGAAAGAAGAAAGCTTATAGTGCCATTTGATGTATTTACGGGGGACTTTTTGGGGGTGAGAAGAAAACTACATCCATGTTTTTCTTACAGAATGGATCAAAATAATTTAAGAGCATAGAATGAGAAATGTCTCTGCATTCAGTGAGCGAGTAAGGCCAACATTTGTTAAATTGTTAAGCTGAAATTATTTTTGAGGAAACTGTTTATGTGTATACTTAAAAGAAGCTCCTATATACTTCTCTGTGACTAGTGCAACTACCTAGATAAGAAATAAGATTCTGAAATGATTTGAAGTGTCATGCTGTATAACTAGAGTGAAAAATTTCAGTGCATAAAAATGGGGAGATTGTACAAAAAGAAATAATACGACAGTTTTTATTTTTTTGTGCTTTTATATATTTTAAAAATTTGAAAGGAATTTTGTTTCCAGGGTTGCTCTTTAGTAATTGAATAATTGAAGACTGAGAACCCCAAGTCCTAAGTTCCGTTTCTGCTGTGCCACTTAGTGGGTAGATGACATCCCCTGTGTGAGCCTTACGGTATAAAATAAGCCATCGAATAATCTCTAAGAGTCTTTGCAGCATTATGATTTAGTGAAACTTTAGTAGTTATTATTTGACACATTAGGGGAATTTTTTGATTGGCCTATGTAATTAAGTATTAGTCATAAGAAAGCTTTCCAGGGAACTAATTTTTAAGTTTGAAATTATTATAATACCTTGATATGATCAGAAATTTGTATTAGGGAGGTCATGGTTGGGTTAGGGCTACTTAACTATATGGGTACACTGCAGCGCAATTTGGGGCAATAAACACTTTAATGCTGATAGTAACAATGGCAGTAGTGATGATGCCAGTGTGGATGACGTTAGATTTAGTTGGTCTAGAGGTGCAGTGATACTGTGGTTTGCTCCTTCAGCATCACTTACCCCTTTTCTCTTTTCTCTTCCTATGCTAGACAAGTTGGAAGGCAAATCATTCAACTTGTCAGCCTCCCTTGAAGCTAGGAGTGGCCCATATTACAAAGATTAGATGGAGATTTCTGGGGAATGCTTCCCTTCTTGGGAAAGCTGCTCAAGGGGAAGGTTCTTGCCCTTGACCCTTATCCCTTCTTTCTTGGAAGAGCATGGATGCTCTGAGGTGAGCACCCTCTTACAAACATGAGGAATAAAACCAGACACTTAGGATGATGAAGCAGAAAAATAGATGTAGCTTGGATCCTTGGTGATATGTTAGAGTAGATCTATCAGGTCCGCACTGCCTACCTCCAGCCTTATTATTCCATGAGAAAAAATAAAACCTTCGTGTCTTCTAATATTTATTAGGTTTTCTGTTACTCTGAGCCAAACACATTCCCAACTGAATATGTAATTATTATGACTTTGCATTTTGCATTTTTTGAAGGATAAAATTAGTGTTTATAGCTCTTTGTAATTACTAATGTCGGACTGCAACGTTTAAGCTAGTTTGTACAAATATTCTCATTCCGAGGAAGCTTGGGTGTGAAAATTTTGGATAATTCGTAAAATTTTATTTTATTGTTCATAGCACGAAGAATAGCATAGGACTCTGTCTCTTGTATGCTTAGAGAATATTTCAAATTTTATTCAATGGGTGAAGTTTATATCAGAAAAACTATTTCTGTGAGTCACACCTCCCACTTTGCTGTAATCTTTGGTAAGATGGGGATACAGCTGAAGAATACCAATGAGTCTTGAAAAAATGTTTTCCTCGTTTGGTTTATAGACAAAAATGTATAGCAGAGTGGGTTGCCTGCTTTACTGTTTAGTCTAAGGTTGTTTCTAGCAGATTCCTTCTGACCTCACACTTTCACATGACTGAAAAATACCTTAAAAGAAGGACTTTAAAGATTAAAGAAGAATGGCCATTTGCAGTATGTGGAAGTAGAAAATGGAGGATTTTTTTTTTTTTTTGGTCTGACATAGCATTTGCACACTGTCCGTTTGGATTTACCTGCTTTGAGTGCAGAGAATTAATTTTTGCATATAAGCCATATAATGAGAGAAAAAGGAGGATCCAGTTAGAATATATTTGTGTTGTTTTTTCAGTTAGAATTGCATTCACTTGAGAGCAACTGAAAATTTGACATGTAATAGTACAAGTAAGGAGTTTTTGTTGTTGTTGTTTGTTTTGTGTAGATGGTTTTTTTTTTTTTTTTTTTGTTTTTTGTTTTTGTTTTTTGTTTGTTTTACATGAAATAAGATATCTGGAAGGAGACAGTCTAAGACTGGGACAACTGCACAAGAGGGTTATCAAGGGTTTCGGCTCCTTTTTGCTTTTGGCTCTACTATCAATAGTGTATAGCTTTCCTTTTCTTGGTGGAAAGCCAGTTAGTGAACATCCAGGAACAGCATCTGGATCGTAGGCAGGAAGAAGGGGCTAGAAAAAAGACAAGGCATACACCAGCTATCAGTCCTTTTTTATAAGGAAAGTGATAGCTCCCAGGAAGATGCATCTGGTAGACTTCTACTAATATCTTATTGGCCAGAACTGTGTCAATGCCGCCCCCCTCACCCCGCCAACTATAGGGAAGTCTAAGAAATAGAAGTGGGCTTTTTTCATAAAAAAAGAAAAAATACAAAAAATAAAAACAAAAATAAACAAAAAAAGAAGGTAATGTACAAGTTTCTGTATGTATAAAGTCATGCTCTATTTTGGGAGATCACAATTTGCTTCATGACTCAAGGTGTGGAAATGGTTGTGTATGGATTGATTTAGAAAATTGTTACCAGTACTGATTAAAAAAAGGAGAAAAATACAACTAAAAGGAAGAAACACAATTTCAAAGGTTTTTCGGTGATGAAAATCCACATTTGTATTTCAAAATAATGTAGTTTTAAAAATGATGTGAATTCCTCCTTTTCCTCCGGCTTAATGAATATCATTTACTCGGTATAAAAATCTTTATATGTTCCACATGTTAAGAATAAATGTACGTTAAATCTTGCTGAAAAGAAATAAGAGAAACTTGGTACCTCTCTCCAAACATCAGGATTCTATTATAGTAAGGAAGACGGGGAGAATGGATGTTGGGTAGGCAACCAACATTGTCATTACATGAAGAATATTTCTCAGCTTTAAAAGTTCTGTTTGTAGTATTATATCATAATAAGTAGAATCATATAATAATATCATAATAAGTACAATCTGGAAATCTATTGAATTGTAACAGTTTAAAAACAGTTATTAATTATTATTTGCCTCAAATATCTAGGAGGTACAGTCATTTAAAGTTTTGTATCAGTTGCCACTTTGTGTCAAGATAGCTGACTGACATGTAAAACTCAAAGTATATCTTTTCTTTTTTAAAGTTTATTTATTTTTGAGAGAGAGAAAGACAAAGCATGAGTGGGGGAGGGGCAGAGAAAGAGGGAGACATAGGATCTGAAGTAGGCTCCAGGCTGAGGTGTCAGCACAAAGCCCAATGTGGAGATCACAAACCGGGAGATCATGACCTGAGCTGAAGTTGGACGCTTAACTGACTGAGCCACCCAGGTATCCTAAATTCAAAGTATATCTTAATGGTCATTGGTATTAAGCTAACCATGGGCAAAAAGTTTTAATTTTTTTCTATAATGAATAATGGCATCTATAAGTGTGAAATTCTAAGAAATTAGTGACAATATTATATACTACTGCAGTCATTCATGAAATACTATGGTTTATTTTTTGTTTAAATTTGCATTTATATATTTTGGGGGTTTTTTGTCCTAAAAATTTTAATGACATAAATGAATAATACCAAGAGCAGATATTTATTTTAAAAAGGACAAAATTGGCTGAATTCCAGAAATTCTGCTTTGTTGTTCTTATTCGGATATTGACAGAAATATCCTGTAATTGAAGGTTTATTCTCCAGTTGGTGTAGGCACTCTACTTAGAAGCTGTTTATCCACATCAAGAAGGATAATGGATCTTTTCTGTTAAATTTTTTCCATTAAAATAAGGTGAGGCAACTGTTCTCACCACATTTCAGAGGGATAGTACAAAGATAAATGAAATAATGGATGTGAAGTGCATTTTTTTTTTTGCTCTGAAAGAAGGTGTTATATAAATTCTATAAATAGTATTGTTAATGTGTAAATAAGATGATGGGTGAGCATTTCCAAAAGTGAGTATCATAACTAGGCATTTTTAGTATGATCCTCAATGTCAGTTTTTTCCAAAGGAGAGAAATACAGCAACACATTCTTACGTTCTTGCATTAAAATATCAAAGGTAAACTTCAATGTGAGGAGAGAATGTATAGAGTTTCAAAGAGAGGCGATTTATTGAGTAATGCAATACAGTCATAGATTTTACATGAATACAAAAAGTCCTTTGGGTCTCTTAAGTGTTAGGGAAATGAGAAAGCTCTGATTAAAATGTGAGCTCTGATTAAAACCTAGAATTGAGCTTCCAATGGCTATATCTTGAAAATAATGAGGTTCTGCTTGACTCTTATAAATCTTCCAAAAAGAATTTTGTGATGTCTTCAGTAAAGGTTTTTTTGTTATCCCTTTGGCCACAGGTTTTTATTCCCTTAAAGATAATATGAGACAGAAAGTTGTTCCTTATTTTCTAACTTCACTGACATGCTTTCTATGTGCTAGTCACCATAAAAGCGAATCGCATTATATGGTGATAAGAACCCTTAACTTTGAGCCAGGGGGCAAGGTTCATGTCTCAGGTTTGCCACTAATTTATCTGTATAACTGGGAGAGTTATTCAGTTGCTTTGTGCAAAACAACATCCTTGGAGCTATTTCTTTCTCCTCTTCAGGCATTCTAGACTTAGGGTGCTTAAGTTGGCCAGTTGAGGTTATGGGGAAAAGTCACATCTCTGTGGAAAGAGTCCTGCCTTTCCTTCACATCAGTCCTATGGTGATGGGTGTTCAGCCATGAATCTGGCATATGAAAGCTGGTCTGGAAGTGGGTACAAAGAGGGAAGCTTTGTTTCTTTTTGCACCTTATTCTCTTGGGTGATTTGTTGAAAATAAGGCTTAGGTGTGAGCTCACTGGTGTTTATGCTGAGACAGTAGCTAAAATGGAACTGAGTTGACCAGTTAGGGAAAGCATACCATACTTTGTAAATCTGATTATCAGATTTCTCTCCCTTCAAGTCTTTTGAAAGTCTTAGTGTCTTAGCTGTCTTCTGAAAACAAAGAGGAAGGTCAAATTTCAGCAAGAACTGTAGGTGGGAAGAGTTCCCTCTAGCCCAAACCTGTGCTGTAGTAATAATGAGAACAATTACTGGAGAGTAGGAAATTCCTTAGAGATATGATGCAGATCATGGTGGGGACTGAGGAGATGTGGCTTCCAAGTACTGCTAGAGGTCCAGCTGCCATTTTTTGAGATGGAGGCTCTTCCTCACTGCACACCTTAAAAGCTTGGGGTTTACTTTTGTTGAAGAAGATGGCAGGTTCCTGGAAGACTTACAGTTTCCTTATCTGGAAAGCGAGGAGATCAGACTAAGTCATAGTTTCACAGCCATTTTTATTTTCTCCCCTCTGACTCCTTTGTTTTGAAATATTTTGTCTACCAAACTATTCCTATAATGATGTCTTTTTAAAGTAACCAGAAACATATAAGACAGCCAATTAGAGCTTCCAACTAAATGTGAGATAACAAGTGTTAACCATTCTGAGAAGTTACAATTTAGCCCAAAGCAAACAAATTTGATATTTTTGTCCATTCAAGAATGCAACACGTTGACAAATTTATCAAACTGCAAATTTACAGTTTGATATGTCATTTAAAAGCAGTGGTCGTCTGTTGCGCCCTTCCTCATCTCTGGTTCCTACTTTCTAGAGGCATTACTTTTAAATAGTTCACTGTTTCTTCATGTTTGCCTCCATTTTGTGAAAACAAGATGCCTATGCTGCTATTTCTTGCTTTTTAGTTTGATTCTTTGCATAATTGTTTCCTGCTATGCATTTTGACAGGCGCGCGCGCGTGCACACACACACACACACACACACACACACACACACTCACCTACTTTGCTTCCTCAGTTTATTTTCAAATTGCTGAGACAGTAACTATCACTCACAGCTGAATCCTTTGGCATCCTATGATTATATTTCCTTATGAATGTTTTTATTTTCTTCCTGTTTCATAGCTGTTTCAATTATTTTATTTTTCAGAGTTTTTAAAGTGTCTGTCACTATTTCACCCTCAAACACTGCATCTAAATTGTAAATATTTTCTAAATATATTTAATCAGACAGCCTATACATCTCATCCTTTTACTAGCCGCATGCAGCCTCAAGCTGTGCATACATTTGCTCACTGTTGTAATTTTGGAATCTTCCTTTCCCATTTAAATTAGGGCCACTGTAGGCTGAGCTAACAAGTGGTCCCCAAGTCTATAACCTTTCAAACACAACAGAAGTATATGTCTCCTTCGTGTCACATTACTGAGCTGTTCTGGGTGAGCTGGGTGGGTGTTGGTGGGAGCTTTGACCTGCTGTTTCGGGTGAGTGGGTTAGGGTGCTGCTCTGCTTCCTGAAGTCACTCATAGACCCTGGTTAGACGCAGTACTGTTTTCAGTACATGAGTTCCAAAGTTATCATGGTCCACTACATTCAGTCAGACCACAGAGGGAGTGCTGGGCACGGCTTACATCCCTCCCACTTACATATCTTAGTTGAGAACTCAGTCTTGTGGCCAAACCTAGTGGCCGGAGAGGCCGAAATCATGTTTTTCCTGTGTGTCCAGAGAAGTGGGCTTTGGTGGGCAGTTAATCGTATCTGCGGTGCCATCATTCTGCAGATTTTTTTTTTTTTTACCTCTTTCCTATGTTGGATCCCTTGTTTCCTGATTTCTATAGCTCTTGCTCTTTCTTGATTTAGTCTTTTGTTTTGATGGGTGGAGCACGTCCTCCAATATCTTCCTAAGGTAGAGTGTGTTGAAGGTAAAAACTTTGAGATGTTTTATATCTGAGAAAGTTTTTATTTTGTATTACACCTGGTAGATAGTTTTTCTGGATGTAGAATTCTTGTTGGTAGTCATTAGCCTTCAGCATTTTAATGGCATGTTTCATTGTTTTGCTATAGTTTTAGCCATTGAGAAGTCTGCTGCTATTCTGATCTTTATCCTTCAAATGTGATTTTTTTTTTCTAATTTGAAGGTTTTAGCATCATTTTACTATCCTGGGAACTTTAAAATTTCAAGATGATGTGCCATGGTGTACGTTATATCTAATTAATTGTGTGTGGGAACTCAATGGATTTTTCTTTCTGGGCACTTTCTAGAAGTTATTCTTGTATTATTAATTTTATCAATTTTTAAAAAAATTTTCATGTTTATTTATTTTTGAGAGAGACAGAGAGAAAGTGAGCTGGGGAGGGGCAGAGAGAGAGAGGGAGACACAGAATCCGAAGCAGTCTCCTGGCTCTGAGCTGTAAGCACAGAGCCTGACATGGGGCATTCTGTGAATGCATAAAAAAGAATACCTACTGGGCGCCTGGGTGGCTCAGGCAGTTAAGTGTCTGAATTCAGCTCAGATCATGATTTTTGCAGTTCACAAGTTCGAGCCCTGTGTGTAGCTCTGTGCTGACAGCTCAGAGCCTGGAGCCTGCTTCCGATTCTGTGTCTCCCTCTCTCTTTGCCCCTCCCACATTCATGCTCTGTCTCTGTCTCTCAAAAATCAATAAACATTTAAAAAAAAAGTAAGAAAAGAATATGCACTAAAATAAATTGGGTAAGTTATTCAGAAAACTTACTCATCTCTTCTGAATCCCTTTTGAACTCCAAGTCATTACCGTCTGTATTCATCCACTTTGTGTGCCAGCAATAGTGCCGACCCTGAAAAGATGCTTAGCAATCATGTAGAGTGAGCCTGCTTTGTGATTCCTGGTAGAGGAAGGTTAAAATTGCTGGATTCTCCATTGTTCTTATCGCTTCCTCACAAGCATATGATTTCTAGATGTTACAACAGTGTTCCATTATTGTTTCTTGGGTTTTCTTCCAACCAAACCAGTACTCATTCTGCAAGTTTTCATGAATGTTCAGGTCACGACAATGACTGCCTCACTGAGAACAAGGCTAGGATATTATCAGTTGTAAGATGTATCTGACTTCAGAGCTATAAGAGTGTGGAAATGTGCATGGTATTTAGATATGGAACCATCTGAATCAATCCTGTAAAAATTTCTTATCTTTTTAAATCCAGTTTTCACATCTTACATATTGTTATACAATTTATTTTAGTACAGATAGAGAGATACAGTCTGGCTCTTCTCCTGTCTGCCTAATTGTAAAGTAAGGAAGGACTGGAATTTTCTCAACAGGAAATGGTAAGAATCCCTGGAGATCTTTTACCTCTAACAGTAGCACATGTGCCAGAAGACTCACCTGAACTGGATGGTGATCAAAACATAAGAAGTACCACGTTTATGCTCAGGCACCCTTTTGCAGGTGCATCAGGGAACCATGCCTAAAAGCAGTGGGAAATATTTTTCCATCGGTCCCTCTGTATAGATTCACATTCATATTGTAAGTGCTATTCTATAACTGAATATATTTGGCCAAAATTGAGTAAGACTATAGATTTCTAGTATCTTTATGAATGGCTGCATTCATAATAAATAACACTGTACTATATTTAATCCTTTCTCCAAAGTTGAACATTAAATTGCTTCCATTTTGATTCTTGCATTTAAACAATGCTTAAACATCTAAATATAAATGTCTGTAATTTGTTGAGTTAGGGAATATACACATTTTAAAGGGTTTATGCCATCAAATTGCCTTTCAGAAAGGTTATACCCCAATTTACACTTCCACAACTATGCATCAGTGATCATTTCCTCACATCCTCTGATTCTGGGTTTTGTCGGTCTTTTGTGAATGTGAGGAGGGGAAAATGATTTCTTTGTTGTTTTTGATTTGTTTTCTTTTTAATTGATTCGTTTTGATTTGTTTTCATTTTAATGTGGTGTGGTTTCCTGTGAGACAGAAAGAAGCTGCCCAAGTAGGGTGAGTGTGAGAAGGGCAGCTGGGGCAGTTTTTTGATTGACGTCAGTAGACAGTTTCTGGCAGGGAATGAGTAGTTACTGCTCTGGATTCTCAGAAGGTCTAGATAACTCTGTCTTCAACTCTTTTGACCTTCACAGAGATCCTTTTCATTGCCTTCCATAAGTGTCTGGATGCCTTCCAGGTAGTACAGTTTTGGTACTTTTATCATGGTGTCTGTGCGCATCCAGCCCTCCAGACTGTATGATCCTCATCTGGGATCCTAAGTCCTGGGTGGCCTTGGGCCAATAAATAGGGCAGGTGTAAGTGGGGGCTTTGAGTCCGTGGAGGGCAAAGAGAGGGTTCATCAAGGAGGTGGAAGAACACAAACATTTGAAGGCAAACAGAATAAGGTAAAGTGAGGCAATGGTTGAATTCTGGACAATTGTCTACATAGTAGAGGAGGGGAGGACATGTTTGCAAAGTGGGCTGAGGACACGCTGTGAACTTTGAGGGTGTCTGGAATGCGAGTTTAAGGAGGATATCCTTTATCTTACGGGCAGTGGAGGACCTCTTGACATTTTTGGAGTACCGGTATGGGGAGACCTGACCAATGTCATATTTTAGGAAAGGGAATAGCATTGAATGACATTGGAAATGTATGCAAGCAATACAAAAGTTTGTATTTCTGGTGTGTATAACGGGTCCTGTAGTTGATATTAGCGAGAACCTTTTTAGTTGTGGCTGATTTATGTTTAAAAGGACATAGAACCAGGTGAATGCTTCCAATATTCTGTTGTTACTCGCTTTTTCCTGGAAAGGGAAGGAGGAAGTAGCTCAATTTCGGACAGGTCAGGCCATTGGAAAGTGTATGGGTTATAATAGAGAGTAAAATTGTTTTCGAACATGTTGTGTGGTATGTGGGTAGATATTTGGCATATAAAAATGGAAAATGAATTCAGAAACTGCATCAAAGACACCCTGTAGACTTGCCATAAGATAATCAACTTTGCCAAATGGCAGCAAATGTGTAATTTCAAGTGGAAAATGCACTCATTAAGCCCTTTAGACTAGCTAAGTTGTATGTGTTATATTTTTATTTAATTTCTATATGGACATGTCTTTCATGCTTGAAATATTGGAGTAAATGATACCTAAACACTGCCTTCATTTGATTGTGAAATAATCTTAAGCACATAGTACAAGATATTTTAAAAAGGCCTTAACATTAATACCTTGGAATTGGATGGTTTATAGTTATTTTCTTATTTTCATTGAGATTTAAACTGTTTTCTGAAATAGCATTCTTATATTTTTAGATAATCTGCCTTGGCTTGGTAGTCAATAACTGAATAAGTAATTTCATTTCAGGTGTTACTACTGCACGGCAGACATTTTCAGGGATGGTCATAAACCCCATTAGTGATCATTTTTTTAGAGGCAGAATGGCAAATATCTCCTAATACATCATGCCTTGCGCTTAGCTCATTTATGAATAGTTACCCCTGTGGATCTTTTTGGAGCTCAGAAAATGCAGTTAAATTTGTCATTGAAGAATTCAATTTTTATTCTTCCAGTAACTGCAGCCAAGAGCTGTACTCTCTTTCAGCCTCGATAAGTCATAGTGACATTCCTAGGCCCAAAGAAGGATGCTTGTTGAAAGCTGGTGGGTGGTGAGAGAGAGATGCATATATAACTTCCCTTTCAGATACAGTTAGAGGGCTGCTCCAAGGTGGAGTGTTTATAAATTACGGAGTATTCCCATCCTCCTCAGTCTGGATTTTCTGCTGTAACAAAGGCAATTTTTACTATTTATAGTAAAATATATATACTGGCACCTTTATAAAAACCTTGTATTTTCTCTTTGTGAGGGCCGGTAACTAATATTTATTGAGTACTCCCCATGTGTCAAGCACCTTACTCAATGCTTTAAAATGCTCTCCCATTTAATTCTTACTATAAACTTGTGATAAAGGCATTATTATACTTAATTTGAAGATGAAACCAATAAGTCTCAACCAGATTTAAGTAATTCCTTAGGTTTGTATAACAAGAGGTGATTTTTTTTTTCTTTTCACCAGTCCAAAGTCTATACTTTTTCTGGGTCCTGCAATAAGACTTGATATGCCAGAATTTTAAAAATACTTATTGAGAGTTTTATTGTACTCCAAGTGCATAAATTATCTCATTGAATTTTCATCAAAAATAAATGAGAAGTAGGTACATTTATTTTTATTTTCAAGATGAGAAAACCAAGAGGTTCATAGTCTGAGTAATTTGTTCGACATCACATAAAACTGGGATTCAAACCATGCCCATCTGACACTAAAAGCCTATGCTCTTACCTACTGCCTGGCCTTGAAAGTCTTTGTCTTTAAGGGTTATGTTTTCAAATTCTTACTTTTTTACAATTATTTTTAATTAATCATTTTGCAACTTAAGTACCTACAGTACCACCTTTTTTTAAATTTAAAATTTAATTTAAAATTAGTTGATATTCAGTGCAATACTGGTTTCAGAGGCAGAATCCAGTGATTCGTCACTTACATACAATACCCAGTGCTCATCACAAGTGCCCTCCGTAATCCCCATCACCCATCTAGCTCATCTCCCACCCACCTCCCTCCATCAACCATTGGTTTCAGTACCACCTTTCCATGTAAATGTAATAAGGGCTAATATCAAGGGCCTATGACATGTTGTTATTTCATTAGGGTTTCTCAACCTCAATATTATTGACATTTTAGGCCAGACAATTCCTTGTTGTTGGGAAGGGGCCTTGTCCTATGCATTATAGGATGTGTAGCAGCATCCTTGCCTTCTTCCAGTGGCACTCTTCCCTCTCCCCAGTTGTGACAACTAAAAATGCCTCTAGGCATTGCCAAATATCCTTTGGCGGGGAAGAAATCACCTAAGGTTGACAACGCTGGTCTGTTACAGAGCCCCGTGTAAGGCTCATGCCCTTATGACCTCCATTTCACACAGGAAGAGTAACTCACTCAGAGTCACATTTCTGGGCAATGGCCTCTCCAGGACTCAAATTCAAGGCTTACATATATCTTTGGACTAATTTTAGTTTTAGTTCATGGACTGTGTCCTCAACCTTAACTTGAAAGTTCTGGAAGGCTTGGGCTATGTCAGATGGTTAATTTTCTTTCGCTCAGGGGCACTGAGAAGAGTACTTAATATCATAGTGCTTTGACAGATGTTCATTTAACAAATGACCCATTTTATGTGAGTCATATTTAAATAAGGATCTTTTAAATAAAATTTAGCTTAGTGTGGTAATTAATAACAGAGTTTGGAGTCAGATGTATCACAGGTTTAAATCTTATCCTTGCCATTTATTAGTTCTAGGCGCCTGAGAAAAATTTTGACCTCTTTTAGGTTTGGTTTCCTCATTGTTTGGAACTAACGTTTCCTCCTGTAGATATTGTGAGGAATAACTGTCACCCACCAGAGGACATAGCATAAGGTTAAAAAAATTTAGTAAATGGTAGCTGTTAGTAATACAAATAATCATCATATTTATGGTAATAAAATGGTATCACTTTTCCCTTTATTATGAGACCATCACGTGTACTTACATCTCAATCAAGTTAGAAAAAATGTTTTGTCTACCTGGAACAACTTGAAAGCTGCTGTTGCGTTCACATTAAATAAAAAAATTACATAAAATAAAAAAATTCAGAAAAGAAATGGGGATAGTAGAGGGAAAATATAAGGCTAATCAAAAAAACAGGACTATTACACAGACTAAAATAATGTACTAATTATTTAGGTTTCAATGAAGAATTAAGTCTAGCTTGTTTCACTTCAGTAAAGAATTATTAACCCTCTTGGTAGCCCAAAGGAGAGCCTTCTTTTGGCCTCAACAACAGCTGAATTGACTCATTCCTGATCTCAGCCCTTGGCCTTCTGCTGGTTTGGCATCTTCTGTTTCCTTCCCTAAGGTCTGACCTTTTGCCACATTTCCTCTGACTCATATTTGGGTTCTGCTCCTGGCTTTCAGCTTCTGCTTGGAGGTTTCCTTTCCTAGGTTCCCCGGGGTCTTCTTTCAACTGAGTTACTGACTTAATTTAGTTTCCCCATTGGACCTCTTCCTCAGGTGACGACACTCTGTGCCCTTTGACTGCTCAGAGGTAGCATTTCTCACCTTCTGCTGCTCCCCCTGGCCCTAAGTCAACTTTCCCTTCCAAATGTAATAGGCCATAATCATTTAGGCTTCAACTATCGATTGGTGGCAATGAATTTCATCAGCAGGAGAATGTCATGATGCAAAGTCATTGTTTTTAGACTCTTGAGGGTCTTTCAAATGTTTTTTTTTCTTCATATTTTGGCATACTTTGGGAATGTTAATATTTGTAGGGAACATTGAGATACATAGATAATGCTATTCTTGGTTCCAGGACCTGCATGGCTCTCATGGGGGGGATTCAGGGGATGAGTAACGCAGCCTCCTTACAAAATTATTTACAGCGGCATACAGGTTGAGAAGCAAATAACAGGACTGAGGGTGGGGTGGGAGAGTGTAAAATCTTTAACAGTATTCTCCAGTCTTTTCATTTTCTGTGTCACTACCAAATGCTTTCTAAAGACCCCAATGACCCGGGAAAAGCTGCCCCTGGAGTAGAAACTCTTAAGAGTGAAGATAAGGCCACTGAAGTTTCTGTAGGGGGCTGGCGAGGGAAGAGTTAAATCCATTTTAAGACATGGTGGGAGGTGGTAGCACTGGAAAGGGACCAGGAACAAGGAGAGAGTTTTAAGGCTCCTGAAGGAAGCCAACAATGAGGTACTGATAATTGGGGGTATTGGCTACCAAAGTGAAAAGGAATGAATCACTTGTTTTGTATTCATACAGAAATGACTTGAGTATATATGTGGGCCAGATGTTAGAAATACACTTACCACCTTGGCAAATGAAATAATGTTCACACCCTTAAGCAGTTATGTCGGGCTATCATGATTACCATATAGATGTGTGGGGTGTGGGGAAAAAGTTAATAATATTCAGATGAGTGTTTTGATTAATTGGGGGATGGTATTGCCAGTCATTAATAAAAGGAACAAGAAAAAGTTGCCTTTGGGGATGGGGAGATGGCACATTGGGTTTTGAACATCCAGGGTTTGAGATATTTGTGCAACATCAAATAATAGCTATCTGGAAAGTACTTGGAAAGTGGTCCCAGAACTCTCAAGAAAGAGCCTCATCAGAGAAACCAGATTTTAGAAGTGAACAGTGTAGAGATCTATGTGTTTTTGGTTGGCAGGGGTTGTGGTGCTCCCTGAAAGTCATATGCAAAACTGTATGAAAAATGTCGTGTACTGAATTTTTTTTTTTAAGGAGAGGGTCCTCTGGAGTTTCAAGGAATCATTGCCACAGACAGTAATTTAAGACTTGAGAGGCAAATTGGCAGGAATGGTCATTCTTAAAGTAAAAGAGGAAAATGAATTGAAGATAACTTCACAGTGTGTGTGTGTATATATATATATATATATATATATATATATATATACATATATATGTGTATATATATATATATACATATATATATACATATATATGTATATATGCATGTGTCTATGTATGTGTATGTATGTATAATGTACACATATTTGTATATACATGTATGTATATGTATATATGTGCATATGTATGTATATATGTATATGTATACATATACATACATATATATGTGTGTATATATACACACATATATATGTATATACACACACATATATATGTATATACACACATTACTTGGCAGTACAAGACCATGAAAGGGAATTAGTTTGGGAAAATATGTGATTAGAAATATTGAATATGAGTTGGAAAAGGACTTCGGAAAACTGTGTCCAACAAGTGGCAGGAGTGTGGCAAAGGGAAACAGATGAGAGATCAGAGTATGGATTTGTTGTTTTTCAGCATCCCAATGATATTAGAAGCCTGGGTGTATTTGAGCTCTAAGCAAAGGTTTAGAATAAAGACAGAACAATGCAGAAGGCCAAGTTTTGAGCTCTGGGCAATACCCAGAGTAGAGAGCCAGGTGAACAGAAGGACTAGGGCACTCTGGGCACTTAACAGAAAATTCAGTTGTGAATTGGCTAAAGCACATTGCTTGCCAAAACCTTGCTTGAGACAGCTGCTGGTTGACAGAAACAGCTCAAGAGACAAATCACTCTTTTTTCCTAGTTTGCTAGATGGGTAGTCTTTAAATATCCCTTATCTCTACAACTAAATTTATTTAAAGCACACTATCATATCTTATGTATATTTGTGTGTGTAAATATGTATGTATGTGTGTATATGATGTAGAGAATGTGTGCAAACTGAAATTTATAGAGATGCAATCAATTGAAAAAAATATTAATTGTAATATGTATTCCTGTAACAGATGGATTGTTTTGTGCACCTTTTGCATTTTCAAAACAACTTCATTGAGGTATTACTTAGGTACAATAAGTTACATTCATTTAAAGTCTAATATTTGGTGATTTTTGACAAATGTATTCACTTGTGAAACCACCACAACAATCAAGATATTTTCCTCATGCTGCTTTGCAGGTCATTCTTCCCTCTACCTCAACCCATGGTAACCACCCATCTCCTTTCTTTCACTATAACTTAGTTTATATGTTTAGAATTTTATACAAATGAAATCATACAGTATTCACTTTTTTGTCTCCCCCCTCCCCCACTCAACCTAATGCCTTTCCTTTTTTACTGTTGTATGGATATACCACAATTTATTTATCCATTTATCTGTTGGCATTTAGGTTGTTCCTGCTAGGGGCTATTACAAATAACACCAGCTACAAACATTTTTAAGAAAGTCTTTGTGTGGACATATGTTTTCATTTGTTATGGGTAAATACCTAGTTTTGGAATAGTTTGGCTGTTCTATGTTATCAGAACGTGCATGGCTATGTTGAAATTGTCACATTTCCCAGAATATATGTATTCATTCATTCTTCATTCAACACACATTCTTGAGCAAACACATTTTATGCTTTGAAAGCCAAAATTAAATATTGCATCTCTGCTTTTGTAGGAATTTAATTTAAGAAACTATCGATTTGAAAGTAATTTATAACATCAAGTTGGTGTTTCAAGTCACTGGAGAACACAATGATTATTTCTCAAATGATTGGTCAGTTTGGGAGAAGAAATTGAATATTCTTGGCTCCATAAATTAAATAAAAAATAAGTGCAACCAAAATTAAAAGTCAAACTGAGATTAAATGCAATATGGCATCCTGGATTGGATCCTGGAACAGTAAAAGGATATTAGTGGGAAAATGAGTGGAGTGTATATGGGAACTCCGTATAATCTTTGCAGATTTTCCATAAATCTAAATTTATGTGAAAATAAGTTTTGGTTCATTGAGATACCAAATATTTAATTAAGAGTTTCTGTTTACTAAAATTATAAGCTAAAAATTACATTGAAGTGAGAAAAACATATGATGTGTATATGACAAAGACATGTCCTTATTAAATAAAATGCATTGTAAGTCAGTCAATAAAATGCATTAGCATTAGTAAAGATACTAATCCCCTGAAATGAGTCAAGAACATAAAGGCAATCAGTAAAATAATTTCTATACATGGCTTATGTAAGAAACAGACTTTCTGTTCTCCTGCCTCATGTTTCCACCTAAGGACTTCAGCTAGAGAATCACCTTGGCTAATTTCCCCATTTCTCACTCTGAGGGAGCATTGACTTACCTAATTTTAAGAATTTGGGGGAAAAATATCACACACGCATGGCTCAGCTCTTTTTCTATTTTCTCTTTTCTATGGATGCACCTGTGCTGCTTATGTTTTAATTTTAGAAGAATCTTGGGACATCTAATTGTTACTGAAAATTAAGTGTTCTTATCTGATCAGCCTGAACATTAAGAAAGTTTTTTTTTTTTTTGTGAGTGTGCCTCCTGCTTCAATTTTTAGTGGTTTTTAATATAATGTGTGTGTGTGTGTATGAAAGAGAGACACAAAGACCATGTGTGTAGTGTGTGAGTGTGTGTAGATGGGGAGGATGAGGGTGTAATTAATTATCCAAAACCTTGATAGTTAACAAACACTTGGAAATACATCAATTGTCCATAGTAATCAAACCAATGCAATTTAAAACAAGAAGGTACTGTTGTTTTCTGTTACTAATTGATAATTCCGAAAAGGTTTCAGAAGGAAAGATAGGTAGTATTAAAAAATTTATAGTGAAAGGATGTTTTAAATAGTGGGCAAAAAAATAAATTGGTACAGTTTTCCAAAATCATCAAGTTGTGTCAATAACCAGAAAGGTTTATACTTGATTTCATGGTTAGGATAAAAACTAAAGCAGTAATAAAGATTTTCTCAATGATTAATAAGCAAAAATGTTAATCACAACAATATTTATAAGGGGCATAAATGAGAGGCAACATAACTGTCTAATATGAGAATATTGTACTACTTATGAGTAAAGCCATAAAAAGTATTTTCTGAAGAGTATTTAGTGAATTAGAAAAATGCATATGATATAGTGTTAATTAGATAAAAGTGAGATATAATACTGGGTGTATGATCCTGGTTTTGTAAGCAGCCTTTTTTTATGAGATGTTTTATATAAGACCTTTATAAATTATAATTGGCAAAATACTGTTGTAGCAAAACAAATACAAGCATATTCACAAACATATTCATAAAACAGGATATCAAGTGAGATCATTCTTGTTTTCTGGACGTGCAGCTAAGGTCCAAAGCTGAGAACCAAAGTTACTACGTATCCTGCAGAGATGGTTGTCTTTTGGGGAGTGCAGTGTTTGGGAAGAGAAGCCCAATGAAATGGGTGTTGTTGAGATTCCTGCCACATGGAAGGCATCTATGGCCCTGTGTCATTAGTAATCAGAGAAACAATAACTAGGAGAACAATCATGAGAAGGATTCCAATCTCTCCCAGTTAAATTAGGAGAGGTTTATCTCTGTTCTCTCCCCTCCTTCAGAGGAATTAGCCTCTAGAGGAGGGGATTGTTGTGTCAGAAAGCCTCACCTTATTATCACAGTTTTCAAGAGTCAACATGAATCTAGCTTTCACTAGTGGTAGGGGAATAGAAGAGATTTGAGTTCAGATTGAGGTTGAAATTTTAAGATGAAAGGACTGAGCCTTAAATATCAAAGTGAGACTGTTCTAATAATTGAAAGTTTATGTGTGTGTATCAGTGGGTGTTTGGTTTATTGAGATTTACTAACTCACTGGAGTGTACATATGAATTGGTTTTATTGTTTTCCAATTGTGATATGTTAAACCCGAGGCCCCCCCCTTCATTATTGCAACTCTTACTGACATGGTGGCCAGATTCTATATAAACTTTTGCTTAAAGAATAGAAATGTGTTTGTATTTTATACATATATGAACAAGCAAAAAGAGCTAAAAGAATATACACTAAAAATTAATATACACTAAAAATTATCATTTGGTTGTGGGGTTGGTGATGTATGAGAGTGACATATTTAGTCTTGCTTGTATTTTCAACAAGTATAATTTATAATCTCACATAATATATATTATAAAAATATGGCTTTTGCAAAGATTTTTTTTTGAGAGAGAGGGAGAGAGCAGGAGGGACAGACAGAGAGAGAGAGAGAGAGTGAGAGCGAGAGAGAGAGAGAGAGAGAGAGAGATCCCAAGCAGGCTCCCTACTGTCAGCACAGAGCCTGATGCAGAGCTTGAGCTCATGAACTATGAGATCATGGCCTGAGCTGAAACCAAGAGTTAGACACTTAACTAGTTGAGCCACCTAGGAGCTCCAAAATGTGAGTTTTGCAAAATCATAATTGAAAATGATATTCCTTGTGTTACTTAATTTACAGTTTATAAGGATCCACTGTTGTTTTTTAAAAAAATTTTCTTTTAACACTTATTTATTTTTGATAGAGTGAGACAGCATGAGTTGGGGAGGGGTAGAGAGAGGGAGACAGAATCCAAAGCAGGCTCCAGGCTCTGAGCTGTCATCACAGAGCCGGATGTGGGGCTTGGGCCCACAAACCATGAGATCATGACCTGAGCTGAAATCAGACACTTAACCGACTGAGCCACCCAGGCGCCCCGGATCCACTATTGTTTTTAAAGATTAATACTTTAGGAAGATATTTCTCCAGGTAACCTTGTAAGATTTCTCTTGTTAAGTAAAAATATAGAGCCTCTTCTTCTTTATTTACCGAAAATTAAAGCTGAATTCATTGCTTAACTGTCACTGCCACGGATTTTGCTCCCATCATATCCCTTTTAGAATGCCTCAGCAGCCTTCTAACTATTCTGTGCTCTAGCCTCTTCCACCCTCAACACTGCCTCTGGGAGATGTTTCTAGAATGCAGATCTGGCTGTAATTATTTCCCTGTTTAAAATTCTTCAGTAGCTTCCTGTGTCATAGAACCAAGCTCCAGGCCTGGCACACTCGGGGGTTCCCCTTCAGGACTCTGTCTAAATGCCTTCCCTGGTGTCTTGCTTCTTTCCTTGTTTGTATCCTGTTCTTTACCTTTCTTAAATTACTTATAATTTTCCTGGGGTACTATGATCATTTTTTCATGCTTTTGCTTTGTTTTTTTATGCTTTTTCCTCTTCCCTCTTTGATTCTTGCTACTGTCCCTTTCTTTGGAGAAAATGTCTGTTTTTCCTTTAATGAGCTCAGTTTAACCTGGCAGAGCAATCAGTTTTTTTTCTGTGTTCCCAGCACCACAGTAAAGAACTGTAATGGTTTTTGGCTATTTGAGTGTCTTACCTGTAAATATTGGGAAATACTCAAAGGCCAGAACAATGTTTTCCTCAGCTAGCTAAGACCTTGTTATATAGCAGATGTTTTAATATTTACGTGAATAAAGCTAGGAACTTTATATACATTGTCTTTTTAAGTTCTCTGTAGCACTCGTATGAGGTGGATGTTATTATACAGGTAAAGAAATTGAAGCTTAGAGATGGATATTTATTGTGTTGTTATTTGCTGACAGAACAGCCTTTATCTGGAACACTGCCATTTGTCACACCAGGAGGAACAGGGACAGGGAACCACAAGTGATGGGTTTTGAACTTCTATCTATGTTTCATTGGCCAAAGCAAATCACGTGACCACTCCTCTAAGTACAACAGGATGGGTATACCTAAACCCCCTCTAAGGATGGCTCCTCACATAGAAAAAATGAAATATTTGGCAAATGAGAACATAATCTGCCAAAAAATCTTTTGTTTACCACTGTCTATTCAGCACCTGTTGCTGTGGCTGGTACATTGTAGAGTTCAGTATGTGGTGACTGAATGATTGAATGTCAGAAAGCCAGTAGGTATGCCAGACCTGTGATCTGATTAGTGTAACTTGAGAGCCCATTCTGAATGACTCTGCCGTTTTTATTACTCAGTCCCAGGTGCTTACTAATATCCCTTTCTCTAATATCTCTCTGCTCACTTTGTCTTGCATTTGCTTTGTTTTTCACTATTCTGTAAATGGTATATTTGCAGTCACAATTAAAGAAGTTAGAGAAAGAATGACCCCAGAAGTAGAACAAGGCCAGAAATGAATAGTTTCTGAGAAATCAAGTTAAGAAAAAAAATTCACAGGGTGGCTCAGTCATTTAAACGTCTGACTCTCAATTTTGGCTCAGGTCATGATCCCAGGGTTGTGGGAATGAACCCCATGTTGGGCTCTGCACTGAGTGTGGAGCCTGCTTAAGATTCTCTCTCTCCCTCCCTCTGCTCCTCTCCCCTGCTTGTACTCTCTCTCTCTCTTAAAAAAAATTCAGAAGGAAAAGAGTAAGGGTAGCATCAAACATAGCAAGGAACTGACTGGAAAAAAGACTAAGATTTGGTTAGAAAGGTTTTTAATGTCAGATACTTCAGTGGAGCCAAAGGAGCAAATAAGTGAATATTTTCAGATTTGGTTAGACTTTAAAAGGCAGAACAGTGACAATATTTATCTTTCAGGGCATTCTGAGATTGAGACAACGGGTGGGAGTATGTCAAAATCCTGTATTAGAGGTACAGAGAGTTTTTCCTCAGGATGATCAGGTGGTCTCGTTCTCCATTTATCAGATACACACATCTTTAAGAATGAAGAATAGATTCTAATCCTGAATAACCATGTTGATCTCCTTGACTAACTAAAACCAATCTCAATAATCCACTACACAAAAAAGTGTTGGAATTTTAAAAGTTAGGCACTTTTTGAAATTTTAGTAAACTCATTTTGTGGTTGCAGTAAAATATGAAATCATAAAGATTCATGGAGTCATTGCTTTCTCACTTATGAGATTAGATTGTGTGTGGTCAGAAATGTGTATTAGTACAAGACATTCAGTGTGGGCATTGAGAGGTCCCTCAAGAGGAGATCTTAACGCAGAGGAAGAGCACAGGTTTTAAGTAAGGTAAAACTAGGTTGCTTAAAAATTTTTTTAACCCCTTGGATTTAGATTTGAATTCAATCTCTGCTCTTTGATAACAGTGAAGCCATGGGAAAATTAATTAATCTCTTTGATTTCTACTTTCTTCCTCTACAAACTGGGGATAAAAATATTTACCTTGACATTTTATTATAATAAATGTAACACATTTATTATAATAATACATGTGGAATATTGGCAATCAATGGTAGCTCCAATGATGCACTAGTTGAAATAGTTATACAGTGATAATTACTCACTCATCCACTTTTAGCTCTTAGGAAAGAACAAGATAAGGGTGGTTAGAAAGTCAATTTGATCAGTACTGATTTACTTTTGGAAATTTCCTGATTTCCCTGTAAGATAAGTCAGGGTGAACAGTGATGCATGGAGGTCCCCCAGTAGGGGAAATTTCTTTCCCCACAGCCCCATACACCATTTGGCTACTTGGAAGCTGAATAGAGAATTTCCAATACTCTGGCCATACTTTGCAAATCCTACTGCTTGTGTGAATCTATTGAGGACAGATGAGTGTAGAACTGGAGACAGAGCACTCTGTCTCTAATGATGACTCCAACGCAACCACAGCTTGCTCAGGCACAGGGAACACAGCTTATTCTGTCCCTGGAAAGTGTAAAGTGGTGTGTCATTTATGAACAGCAGCTCTTTGGGGGCACCTGGGTGGCTCAGTCAGTTAAGCTTCCGGCTTTGACTCGGGTCATGATCTCACAGCTTATGGGTTCGAGCCAGGCTCTTGCTGACAGCTCAGAGCCTGGAGCCTGCTTCGGATTCTGGGTCTCCCTCTCTCTCTCTGCCCTTCCCAGGCTCACACTCTGTCTCTCTCTCTCTCTTTCTCTCTCTCAAAAATAAATAAACATTAAAAAAATGAACAGCAGCTCTTTTATTCTTAAGGAAGCAGGAGAGTAATTGCCATAGCAAGAGCTGTCCCTTCCAATGCAGAGAAGCACAAGGATACCCCTTGGTAGAAAGGTCGGAGGTTTGGGAGGGTCTGATCCTGTTATAATTTATTAACAAATTATTTAATTTTAAAGCAATTTAGCAAGTTCTTTTGCCAGATTTTCCTGGAAGGTAGCAAAAATTCTATATAATAGTTCATGGGGCTAGAAGCTACCTTCTAAACAAATCTACTTTCCCCAGTCCTGGTCTTCAAACAGATAAAAGTTCTCCATGCAATGAAAATTAACTGAATGATTCACTGCTTTATCCAGTTACCCTCAACAAGAGGTCTTGGTCTTTCTTGAACCTTAAATTTATCTTGTCCATAGTTCTTCTCCCTAATCCAGTCTCTATTTTGGTTCTGAAAGTCTCTATATTGGTTAATGGTACCTGTTCCTCTTTGGGAACAGAAGCTCAAAATTGAATGTCATTTTATAATCCTATCTCATAACATAAAATTGTGGATCTTCTGCTAGTTTTTCCATCCTAACACAATGGTTTTCATTCCTGGCATGCATGAGAGTCGCCTGTGAACCTTTGAAAAATACCACTCCTGAAACCTATTCCTGGATATGTTAGGCTATCAGTACCCATATTTTGTACTGTGTAAGTTTCATAGATTTTGAAGAATAAATACAATATAAGATATAAAAACAAGGCATAGATATAATAAAATGACTTTTAGTTAACAACCAGTTAAAAAAAAACATTGTCAGTAATGTTTCCTTCTTCTTCCTTTCTATTATGAATATTATATTTCTCTTTCTCTTAGATTTCATTATAGTTTTCTTACAGATATGTGTCATCCTAAACAGTAAATGGTCAGATTTTGTTTAAACTTTATGAAAATATTGTCATACTGCATGTATTCTGTGACTTGCCTTTTTTATTCTCCTTTATGGATTTGAGATTCATCCATGCTGGTACCTACTAGCCTACTGCTGTGGCTCGTCCACATTAAACATCTTTAGGGCATATACCTAGGAATGGAATTGCTGGATTCTATCTTCACATTTACATTTCCAGCTTTTCAAAATAATGCCATGTTTTTTTCCCCATGGTGGTTGTATCCATTCACTCCCAGTTGTGCTTGAGAATTTGTGTGGTTCTTTGTCTCTATCTTCACTTATTAATGTCCAAGTTTTTGTTTTTGGTTTTGTTTTCATACTGAAGGATGTAAAGTGGCATCTCACAATGATTTTAATTTGCATTTTCCTGACAACTAATGAGGGCAAGCATCTTTTCTTATGTATATTTACCATTTTTGCTTTCTCTTCTGCATAATTTATTCCTCTCTTTTGCTGGAATTTTTAAAATTCCACAGGTAATTCTGAAAGAAGCCAGGGGTAAGAGTAACTGCCTTTATGTCTCACCCTGCTAACTCTTCCTCATTGTTCCTACTGTGTCTGTACTTGTTCAGGCTCCCATCACTTTGGCACAGCTCGTCTGTTTGCAGTACTCTTTTCACTGGTCTCTGAGCCTCCAGTCTCTCCACTGTCCGTTTATCTGACCAGGTTCTTCTCCTGGAACCCAGTTCTGACTGAGAATCTAACTCCCTTGGGAAAAATGTGGCTGACTTCTCATTCCTATAAATAAAGTCTGAACTCTTGACACCATTTTGATTAATATCTTCCTACATCTCTAATGTTGAGTCCTTCTAGTTTTATCACATACCTTTTACTTCTGTGCATCCTAGTATCTTGTTAATCTCAATATGAATACCACAGTTTCTTCCTTCCATGCCCGATGACCCATGCACTCTACTGTTGTAACCTTTGGTAATTGTTTATATTTCCATTATTCTACTTACCACTTTTATTTTATTTTATTTTATTTTATTTTATTTTATTTTATGTTATGTTATTTTATTTTATTTTATTTTATTTTATTTGAAAGAGAGAGAGAGAGAGGGTGAGTAAGTAGGGGGAAGGGCAGAGAGAGAGAGAGGGAGGGAAAGAATCTTAAGCAGGCTCCATCCTCAGTGCAGAGCCCCATATGGGGCTTGATCCCACAACCGTGAAATCATGACCTGACCTGAAATCAAGAGATGCTCAACTAATTGAGCCACCCAGGCACCCTTCTACTTACCACTTAAAAAATTTTTTTTAAGTATTTATTTATTTTTGAGAGAGAGAGAGAGAGAGAGTGAGCAGGGAAGGGCAGAGAGAGAGGGAGACACAGAATCTGAAGTATGCTCCAGGCTCTGAGCTGTCTGCACAGAGCCTGATGTGGGGCTCAAACTCATGAACTGTGAGATCATGACCTCAGCTGAAGTTGGACGCTTAACTGACTGAGCCACTCCGGCACCCCTACTTACCACTTTCTACCTGGTGTTATAGTTGTCTTTACCAGGCAGTGAACCATGAAGGTACAATCCTTCACTTTTCCATTTCCATCTCAGTGTCTTTTATATACGAGAAGACAGTGATATTTTGTGAATAAATGAAACCATGGTGTGAAGATAGAATCCAAGTCTCAGAATTTAGTCTTAATTTCTCTTTCTGTTAAGTCAGTCAACTCCTCATGGCCGTGAACTGTCTTCTGAGTTATGTGTGTGCTTTTTACTAATGAGAGTATCTTTCACGTGCTTCATGTGGAGATAAAAGAAGACCATGGGCTTAATTGTTGATATTGTTTAAGCAGACGTATTTAAGATTACACAATAAACTGTAGCTCTAAGACCAAAGATACTTTGAAAAAAATTCTTAGTGATGGGAAACAGTGAATACTTTAATGAGAGTTTACCTTAAGAGAGCAGTTAAAGTTTACTAGGAATTAAATCTGGTGATTAAACTTTTTAAATAAATGGTCAGTGTTACTTACAAAAGATACTGACAGGGCTCTGTATGCAAAAATGATTGAAAGAGTAATGATGTAGAAATATAAAGAATAAGACTAAATGTCTTAGGTGATTTATAAATTGTCCCTAAAGTCATTTGCACCTGAATGTTCCAAAAATATTTTTAGAGATGATATCATCACTGAAATATCTCTCTCTCTCTCTCTCTCTCTCTCTCTCTCCATCTCCATCTCCATCTCTATGTATATATAAAACAAGAATATTGCATATATATTTATTTCACACACCAATAGATCCTCTTGTGTAAACCCATTCTTGTTGTTTGTCATTTTTATAGTCTTACTTTACAGTAAATGCTTCTTGGTAGATTGTCCTTCTATTGATCTTGAATGTTGACTTTGTTGCTGTTTCCTCAGGTCTCTGGGTTGGGCTGGTATGCAAGCAATAAGAAGGATCAGTTTTTGGAAGCCCAGTTGAATAAGATTCCTTAGTTATACCTCATATCATCAGGATAGGTACTTTGTTACCACGGGTCCATTAAACCCAGCCTATCTTTCATAGCGACAATGGAAGAATGTGGCTGTTTTCTTTAATGGAATCCCCCAATATTATTTAAACCTGTAGCAGATGTGATTGGCTGGTGACTGCAAAAGATTTCTTACCCCCTTCTCCTTTTATCTCCTGTCTGCTTATGTTAGAAGTTGAAAAGCCAGATACCTGCATGTGACTCTGTTCTGGCCAAAGAGACTTAAGAGAAAGACTGTTGAGGACCTTCTGAGAAAGATAATTTGTTTACCAATGAAAAGGATGTGCATATGAAGACAGGTTATTGGCATTGTCCCTTCCCTTTCTTTCTCTTTCTCTCTCTCTCTCTCTCTCTCTCTCTCTCTCAGAATATTGCTGAGGTGATATTATATATCTATGAAACTGTAGTAGTCATCTGTGGCTACAAGGAAAAAAAGCCAACACACTGAAGTAGAGGAGCATAAGGATGGAAGGAGGCTGCTGGTCCATGATCCTGTTGAGCAATAAAATGAACTCTGGAAACGCCACCTCCACACATAGGCATAAGTAAATAATTTGTTGCATTTATTGATTGGATTTTCTATAATTTGAAGCTGAATGTATCCTAACTGATAGAATCACACATTGAAAGAGTCATCCCTGTGTAATTCTCTGTATGATCTTCTTGAAAGCATCTATCTATCTATCTATCTATCTATCATCCATCCATCCATCATCTATCCAGCCATCCATCCATCTTTCTGTCTATAATTTCAACAACCTGTTGGTGACTTTTCTGGTGTCTGTCCTGAAATGAGCTTCAAGAGACTCTCCCTTACTTTTCTTTCCCTGAGATAACAACTTCTTACTCATTCTTTTTATACATTACATCTTTCTGGCTCTGATTGTGAATACTTTTATGGTGATGATATTATTATCTTCATGGAAATATGACTCATATGAAAATTTCATCATATTTTACATCTGGGCTGCCATAAAATATTCTGTTCTCATCTATGTGGATGAATGCCTGAGTTACAGAGGAATTGCTAATTTTGCCCCTTTAGGGAGTTTTAACAAATTCTTCACTTTCAGGACAACTTTTCTTCCAAGTCTACAAATCCTAGAAATTCATGAGAATTCTTACTTTGGAAAAATTTCCTTATATGAATTAGGTTTACCTGTAAATTTTTGTGATACTTCCTTGAAAAATAACCTTGGTAGTATAAGTTATTTTTTTGTTCATGTTTTCTAACTTCCTGATGAAGTTTAATGGAATCATTGAACTTCAGCCATAGATATCCAGAAAATATGGGGCTTTTAATTCTAGAGCAGGCATAGGCAGACTGTTTCTGAAAATTCAGGTCAAGATAGTAAATAATTTAGGTTTTGCAGGCCACACGTGGTCACTGTTGCATATTTTTCTTTGTTTTTATAACCCCTTTAAATAAAGTGTAAAAGCCATTCTTAGCTCATGGGTCATACAAAAACAAGTTGTAGGTTGGATTCTGTCCATGGACTATAGTTTACCAACCCTTTTTCTATAGCGTTATTCTGGAACATAAGGTTAAGAAGCTTCTGCTACCCCTAAAATAGAGGTAAACAGCTGAGAGTACTTAACATAAATATCAAGAGGGAGAGAGAGAAAGAAGATGAAAATATTCTAGCATTCTAGCATTTTCTCTGTGTAGTAAGTGTGAGGGTGACTTTTGGTTTCAGGTTGGAAATGCAGAGACCTAGAAAGAGCATCATTCTCACCCTTACAACAAGAATAAAGCTGAAGAAGTGCACATTACTGCTTTTTTCTTTCTTTTGTATTCAGACATATTTTCCTGGCTTTGCACACTAGTTATTTTGCTTGGAGTTGGAAGTTCACAAATAGACTCAGGTATACATATTTTGGAGTGGGCTATTTCCACTGAGAACTAATTTTGCCATTTGTGGTTTCCTTTTTGAAAGTTTCATTCTTAGATGGCAACATTAACTTCCACTCACTGTAGTCACTGACAGCCTCTTTGGAAATGTTAAAAGTCAAGATTAGAAATGGTGGAAAGGTAGTTCTTCTTCTTCTTCTTCTTCTTCTTCTTCTTCTTCTTCTTCTTCTTCTTCAATTAGTGGTTTTCAATAGGGAATAAAGAGTGAAGGTAGTGATAAATATCAGAATTTTATGTGGTGCTTTTATTTATTTATTTTTTCCCTTTATTTATTTATTTATTTATTTATAAATATGAAATTTATTGTCAAATTGGTTTCCATACAACACCCAGTGCTCATCCCAACAGGTGCCCTCCTCAATGCCCATCACCCACTTTCCCCTCTCCCAAACCCCCCATCAACCCTCAGTTTGTTCTCAGTATTTAAGAGTCTCTTATGTTTTGGCTCCCTCCCTCTCTAACCTCTTTTTTTTTTTCTTCCCCTCCCCCATGGTCTTCTGTTAAGTTTCTCAGGATCCACATAAGAGTGAAAACATATGGTATCTGTCTTTCTCTGTATGACTTATTTCACTTAGCATAACACTCTCCAGTTCCATCCACGTTGCTACAAAAGGCCAGATTTCATTCTTTCTCATTGTATGTGGTGCTTTTAAAGATCTAGTTGTGTATATTCCTGGTTGAAGTTACTAAGTGGGTATAAATAGTACATAGCCAGATGAGTAGAAGATTAGGGTAGACATTAGTGCTACTCAATAATATTTTCAATTCCACTCCTTCCTAGCGCAGGAAGTATGTTCCTTTCTGATTCTTCCTTGAATCTACATGTAGCCTTGTGATTTTCTATGATGAATGAAAGCAAGCAAAAATGTGCGGTGTCAGCTAGACTTGGAGTACATTTGCATAAGTGAGAAACTTTTGTCATATCAAATGACTTAGACTTTGGGGATCACTTGTTTCTACTACATGATTTAGCCTGCTGTTAACTGATACGAAGATATACATTATTGTGAAAATGTATACATTGGTGGAAGTATATAATATATAAGTATATATAATAAGTAATATGTAAGTAATAAGTATCTGTACATATAGAAGCAGGTTTCAGCCAGGTTTTAATTATAACAATTTTCTCAGATACAAACATACAGTGAGTCCCATTGTATGAAGAGATAAATTATGCAGCCACTTTGTTAGAAGCAGAAGCTGGAATGGCCCCCTTTAGCCAGTTTCCCATCCCTCTTCTCACTAGACTGTGAGGCTTTTGAGATCCTTGGGGCCCATTTGTAGAACTCCTAACTTTTGACAAAACTCAATTTAAAAACCACAACTACAGGAAGATAGATTTTAACTTGATTAAAGGAAGTATTTTCTCTCAGTCAGACATATCTAAAGATGGAATGGGATACCAAAGTAGAGCACTCCCTTCATAGGAAGTGTTAAAGCACTGATTGATTATTATACGAGACAGGTGTGTGGTAGAAGGCGTTCTGTCATTGGCTGGCCATTTCTAGCCTCCTGGTTTTTGATTCTTAGGCTTTTTCCAGTGGATAACCTCTTCTATTATTCTTTATCTCTTTCTCTCCCTTATTTTTCTTTAGTTCATCACTTATTGGCATTATATTAAAAATGTGTCTCCCTATCAATCTATCTATACCCAGTAGTGTGCTGGAATCAGCTTCTACTAGGTGAAGAGAACCAAATGTTAAATTTTCCGGAAGTTTTGGAGACACTTGTTAAATAGACATTATTAAAAGTTAAATTATATAAACTTACAATGAAATAATATTAAAAATATTAAAAGACAAGGAAATAATATTACAAATTTGTCTCTTCCTGATTACTTTGCTACATTTTTCTGCTATCTATGCTCTTTAGGTTATTTACATCTATCATATCTGTATGATGGAAACATGCAATGATGTGCTAATGAACATCTTTCCTAGCTTTCTATTCAGTGATGTCATGTTGGAAGCTTGAAATTATCCTTGGTGGGAGTATTTATACCACAGAAATCATTAAACATTACAAGTCAGACTCTTTTCTCTGGAGAGCTGCTTATTACATTTACCAGCATGCCACTGTGTGCACCTGTATCTCTCTCTCTCTGTCTCTAGAATTTAAGCTCCATCAGGATACACACATTGTTATGTTCACTGTTGTCAGTCAGTGCTCAATAAATATTTATTTATTGAATTAATTAATGACTGACTAATGTCAGGGCCAGCAGGAATTAAGCAAGATGAGAGAAACTGGGAACCATGAGTGAAATTGCTTTCTGTTTTTTTTTTTTTTTTTTTTTTTTTTTTTTTTTTTTTTTGGCTGTACCTGCGTTGGCTATTTTATATGGGCAGTACATAGGAGAAAGCATTTAATAGCATTCAGTTTGCAAACAGGAATTATTTCTCCCTGTTCTCCAAAGAGAGCTTTCCAAAGCAATCCCTGCTCCATTCACATGCTCCTGAAGAAAATCTGACATGTTTTCTTCCCTTGATATGTTTGATGCAAGTGCTTTTGCAAGCAAGAGTGCTGAGTTATGGGGCAAAGAGATAAGATATAAGATCGTAACTCAGAAGAACATTAATCCCCAAAACTCAATTTTAGCAAACCCAAAGAAGATAAGACTGTGAAGTGAATTGTCTGTCAGTCCAGAGAAGCCTGCCCAGTTAGGTGGCCCTCAGGGAAGGCTGAGCAAGAGAAAATAAAGGCAAATCACACCCGCCATCTTAAAGAGGTGTCAGTGAGAAGTTCCCCAGACGGAAATCTATTGGTTATCTTGAAGTCATATTTGGACTGCTATTGACCAGGGTTCATGAGCTAGCAATTGTAGCCAGTGCCTGGGCTGCGGATATATTAGGTTGGTGTGGGAGTTACAGAACTTGAAGTAGTTTCCAACAATATCAAGGGATTTCCACTAAAAATCTGGATTTCTGACTTCTTTTGAAAATTTCAGTATATCCAGTAACACCAGACCTGTATTGCCATAAGGCAGAAATCTTCTTGAGTTAAGTAGTCCTAACCTCTTTAGGTGGGTCATATGCTCTCCAGCTCCCCACCATCCCCATCACGTCCTGATGTCTTAGACTCAGCTCAAATCTGTCAGGCTATTTGCCTCATTCTTATATTCCTTTGATATTGCTGAACATTTTCCCCATGTAAGATATGTAACACTTGATGGTTGGGTCACTAACAGGGGCTAAGTTCTGTTGTTTAGTAGCCAATAATCCTTCCACTAGACAGTTAACCTTCTTGGGTCTCATTTTCCTTAGGTGTAAGGGAAGTGGTTGGGCCAGGTGATCACTAAAGCTTCTTATTGCTCTCCATTCTATGCTTACACTGGATAATCTAAATACTTCCACTGTTCTCTTCAAATTTTTGTTTTCATCTCTTTTATATTCTATCTCTATTGCTCTCTTTCTCCATTTCCATCTCCATGGTTATCCAAAAGATTATTTTTCTCTTACTGTATATTTCAGACCATGATGCCTAAAGGGTTGTCTGTGGTAGAGAGAAAGATTGTGGGCCTTGCTGGAAGTAAAGGAGCATGCTTGACCATCCTTTCTCTGTTCTCTCTTTTTATAAGAAAGACCGTTTGCTTTGTTTACAATCTTTGTGGGGCCCAAAGCAGTAAAAAAAAAAAACAAAAACAAAAACAAACAAACAAAAAAAACCTGCTGATACTACAAGAGGATTCCAGAACTCAGGGAAAATACTTCCTCTTATTTTCCCACCATATTTTCTTAGTATAATTTGATCATAATATTAGAGGTCAATTGCTGAAAATGTTCATTGTATACTTTTGTAAGATGAATATATCAGCCAGCACCAGATCTTTGTCATTAAGCTGCCCCGATGATAGGTATCCTAGATATAAATACATAAAGAATAAAACAATTAGCATTTTTCTTTGTAGACTGCATAAAAGATTCATTCACGTAAAGGACAAAGTGCTTATCACATCCAAATAGGCAGCTTCTGAACAAGTGTTTCTCAAATGTGGTTCATAGGGATAAAGATGCTCTCTCTGATGTGCCAGCTGTTGCAGTAGCCTTGGGCCCAGACCGTAAGGGAAAGCTGATGGGCAACCTTGCTGAGATATGATTTTGTTTGAAGCATCTAATGTAGTTTGTTTTTGTGCTGTCTTTTCTCCCCTTTGGAAATAAAATATCATCATAAAAATAAAATACCTTTTTTTCATTGCTACATGAGATATGCATAGTTAGTTGAGTATTTTTCCTCTTGATTTTTCTGTTCAAAATAGAAATGCATCTCTAGCCAGTAAAGCCTCTGTACGTAATTTGTATTTAAAGTGCCTACGAATTGACATTGTTATTTCAAAAGAGGCAAGGTATTTCACTGACATTTTTGCATTTTGTGTTCTAGATCATAAAAAGTGTGCATAATGACAAGAGATGTTACTGACTTCTCCTGGCTGTGGAGGATCACATTCGAGATCATATAGAAATAAAAACTGTAGCAGAAACATACACTTCCAAGATTTAATAAGGTGTCCCACTTAGAAATAATTTTGCTCGTACATTTTACATTTTGGTCCCACAGATTCTTTTCTTCTTCCTCTAGATTATTGCAAATTATTTTCTTTTCCATTTCTTTGTTTGCAGGAACAGAGTGTGCTAGTGATTGATCTAGCAAAGAGTTTACTCTGATTGTATTTCTTTTCCTTGTTTTTCCTTGAATAAGAAAGGCAGGAAAAAATTCCCATTTTTCTTGCATGTTTGGAAAAGCTTCTCTAATGTTAATCATCCGTACTGATTGATAAGCTTTTGGTTTTCTGTTGCTTAAAAATGACAAGGACAAGCACTGGTTTTTGTGGAACCCAAAAAAGACCTTGAAGCTAACAGATGCTTTGTATAATTTCATTGTGTTGGATGAAGAACTTAAAAAGGTTGCATGAGGGGCAGTGATTCATTTCTGAACACTAGTTGTAACTGGAAGCTTGTGTAGTCTGCATATGTAGAATATGGAATTGTGCTCTATTCTCTAGGATTTGGAAATAACAGCTGAAGTTAAAGTCCCTACACTAAAATCTCTATACTTTTAGCCTTCAATTTCTCCAAGATTAGGTCCGAGTTCTTTTGTTGGATACATTTTTTCCTGTGATTTATATCTAAAAAATAAACCAGTTAAGCAAAATGAAGGTAATGTATGTGTATATTATAATAAATGAAAAAAGAGATGATTATTGAAGTTAATAGAAAGCTAAACTATGAAATCCATCCATCCTTAAAACTCTGTGAATAAAGTCTAACAATCAGGAAAGAAAAAGAAATAAAAAATGTCAGAATTGAAAAAGAAAGAAGTAACATTGTCTCTGTTTGCAGATGATGTGACTTCATACATAGAAAGTCCTAAATATTCTACCAGAAAATTGTTAGATCTAACTGACAAATTCAGTGAAGTTTCAGGATACAAAATTAGCAGTAGAGTTTCTAATAATTTTTTTTAAATGTTTATTTTTGAGAGAGAGAGAGAGTGTGTGAGTGGGGGAGGAGCAGAGAGGGAGGGAGACACAGAATCCAAAGCAGGCTTCAGGTTCTGAGCTGTCAGCACAGAGCCCCATAGGGGCTCAAACTCACAAACTGTGAAATCATGACCCTGGCCGAAGTCTGATGCTCAACTGACTGAGCCTCCCAGGCACCCCTAACAGTAGAGTTTCTATATACTAACAATGAATTATCTGAAAAACAACCCTATTTTCAATAAAAAAGAATTATTAGTTATATTATTCCCAGCAAATATGGTCAGGTTTTGGTTTAAATATATATAAATATATATTTATATATATTAAATATATATAAATATATATTTAATATATATAAATATATACTTAATATATATAAATATATATTTAATATATAAAATATATATTTAATATATATAAATATATTTATATATTTGCAGGTAAGTATATATTTAAATACATATAAATATGTATTTATATGTATTTAAAACTATGAGAATGATGGAAAATTTATAGTATAAGTAAGTAAATGTAAATTCCTCAAAATAAATGTAGATTAGACCAAGAATCTATATTCAATGTAGCACACTTTAAAATAATTGATTTAAAAGAATATAAGGACAAGGACAAGCACTGGTTGTTTAGAAAGAAAACACATAGTTATACTTTTTAAGCTTGATGCAAAAAATACCAATTAATTCGATTTAAAAAGACAGATTTTCTTAGGACATTAAAACATTGCCCTGATTTTTTAATGAATAGTTACACTTTTATTATAACCTCTTAAAAGTTCAGTTGTTTTGTGTTCAGAATATTTTGATATTGTAAGCATTAACAATGTTAAAAAAAAACTAAACAAAGCAACAGATTGATGATTCAGTCTGGGAAAATAGAAATAGTAAAAAATAATTTCCAGAGAACATGAACATTTTAAAGGCATGCATTACCTCCTATATTGTTTTAAACAAATACCTTAGGAGTACTTATTAGTTATCAGTTCCAGTGCTGGGCACTGGATGAATTAGACAAACTTCTTGTTTCCAAGGACAGTTGAAGTGGCTAGCTTTGTTCCTTGTATGCGTATTATTTATCTGTGTACTTTTAGCACCTAGCACAGAGCTCAACACATAAAAAGTAGTCAATATCTGAACTGAATATTTGTGGCAAGAGTGAAAAACTAAAAATCTTGGAATCATTAAGTTGACATATGTTTGGGCTTCGCAAAATTTTGTCACTGGAAGAAAACACAGGTGTAGGGTCTCTTGGATTTGCTAGGATGTAAATTATTTAACAGTATTTAAATACTAACATTGCACTTAGAGTTTATGGTGCTAGACATTTTGTATTTATTTTAACACTTAGTATAGTGGAGAGAATAGGAGTCTGCAGGTAGGGTAACTGTGTGACCTTGGGCATGTAGCCTACCATCTTTGAACCTGAGATTTTTCATCTTTTAACAGGAATGCCAAAGAAAGATTTTTAACTTGAAGTCACAGATGACCTTAAGGGAAGCCTGGAATGACTTTCTATGGTATGCAAAATGATGTGTAGATGTTGAGAATATACATTTACTTGCAGAGGATCCAAACTTCAATAGATTCTCAGGAATCTATATTCCCTCACCCACTGATTTAATTTCTGGTCTAAATTATCTCTAGAGTTTGCTTTACTTTTAACAATAGTGTCTAGCGTATCATGTAAAAATTTTTATTCAGTAGATTGAAGTTAGGAAATAAACCTTTCAGCTCATTGCTACATAAGGGAAACCCTCTTATGTTCGTACCCTTACCAAATCATTAATCCATCAAGCAGCTAATGAACATTTATAGAGAACCATTATATATTGTGAACTGTTGTAACAAAGGGGAATAATGAAGGGTATAGCAATATCTTTCTCCAAAGAACCCATTATCTAATTAGGAAAACTAAATCAACCTAATCTTTCATTTCAGTGTAGTCATGGAGATGAATCTTACACCATGGAAAATTAGAGGGAAGCTATATTTAAGATGACCCTGGCTATAAGTAAAATAGATTACTAATTCTAACTGATATGTTAAGGACACATTCTCAACGTGTTGTGTTAATTCATTTATGCAAGACACATTTATTGAGCACTGACCATGTGCCAGCAAAAAAACACACTAATAAATAATGTATGGTCATTCAATCTTAAGGATTATTGTAGTGTAGGAAATAGATACGGAAACAAATAATTATAGTGTTGTGATCCAGTTTTTTTCATTCAGATATGAAAATGGTGCATGGGAAAACAGAACAGTCATGCTAAGCTGACTCATAAGGTCACTCTCAGTGATTTCAAGTCTAATTGAGTGGTACAATAACTGTACAAATAGCTAAAACATAGGATGAAACATATTGCATCATAATTTGTTATGAAGTGCCATGCAGCTTCTGAAGGATAGTTCTCTGTTATGTAAAAGGAGGGGAGTATGGGGAACAGTAGAAAAAAGGCTTTGTAGAAATCCGATTGTCGTGGAATTAATATAGAGGAGGTGAGCAGAGAGGCAGTGGCAGAAGTAAAGATGTTGGCTAAGGGCATATTTGCAGCATAGCACATCTTTGAGTTTACCAGAGCACAGGGTATATATAAACGAGCAGGAAGAACAAAGGTTGGAAATGTAAACCAGGGTCAAGGGAAGAGTCTGAACCTTATCCTTGAAGGAGTGAGGGAAGTATTATGGATTTGTGAATAGGGGGAAAATATATGGAACTATACTCTCTGAAGCTTAACCTGGAATGAATTGAAGTGTGGAGAAGGCCAAAGAAAGGCACCTGCTATAGCAATAAACTGGCAAGAATTAATGAGAGGCTAGACAGAGGTAAACGCATTGGGAACAAAAAGGAGGGAACAAATTTCTGTGGCATTGCAAATGCAGAAGGGTCAGACTTTGACAGCTGATGAGATGTGGGAATGAGTGAAGGCAGAAATGAGTCAGCGTTTTTGCTCCTGGGTCATTGGGAGGAGGCTGTTGCCGTTGGCAGAGATAAGAAACTTAGAAGGATAAATTGTTTGAGGAAGGAAAGATGGTAGTGAGTTTAATTCTTATTGAGGTCAGTGTGGATGGGACCAGCCTTGTAAAGCTTGGAGCATGGAACATGGGCTGGACTTTGAAGGACAAATTGAATTTGGGTAAATGTGAAGGAAGGGGTTGGACATTCCAGGCATAGGGACCACCATGCATGGAGGCTTATAAGTGGGACTCTTTAAGCAAACTATAATAAAGAATATGATTTAATCTAGCAAATATTGAGTTTTACTGGATTGTAAATTCCTTAAAGTCAGGAGTCAAGTTTATGTGACATGTTATTCTAAGCTTAGTGTGGTGCCTAGCACTTGGTATGTGCTTGGTAAATATCTGCTGAATAAATGAATACTCCATGCCAAGCATTGTGAAAAATGCTGAGAATAGAAGCAGAGAAGAATAAATATGTGCCCTCAAAGAGCTCACAGTCAAAATTTTCTTGGCAACTTATGCCAGACAGATAAGGAAATGGAGTAAGGGTTGCAGACAGAGAGCATTATATGTGTATAGGCATGGATATTTGAAAGTGCGTGATTGTTGGGGAAATTATTAGGTCTCTAGTATGCATGTGGTTAAGGGAGAAGGGAAAGATGAGACTGGAGATTTAGATCGGGCCATTTGTTAAAGGACCTTATCTGTCATGCTATGGAGCTGTGAATTTATTCTGAAGTCCCTGAGATACACTGATTGATTATGAAGAGAAGAGGCGATATGAGACTTAGACGCCAGGTAGAGTCACCAGCAAGAACAAGAAATCCCAGCTTCCTACACACTAGAAACATACTCAGACCCCTTAGGAAGGTCTCAAGAAAGTCCCTTGGGATTTTCAAGGGAAGATTTCAAGATTCATTTGCTGATTTCTCCTCTATCATTTGTTTTTACTCTTTGGAGGCTAGATACTCTAATCCCTATACAGGAAATTTTGCCTTACCTTCCCAAGGTATAGCTATTAAGAGGGCCTGTAAAAATTTCCCACAACTAAAGCCATTTGTGACCAAGAGAGGCACCCATGTTAACTGCTAAGCATGAGATATGTTTTGGGCTCTCAGCTTTTCCACTTCCTAACACTCTGACTTGGGGCATGTTTGGTAGTATGTCTAAACCTGAGTTTCTTCACCTGAAAAATAAGAGTAAAAGTTTATAAGAAAATCCATGCATTTAATCATTTTATTGGATTATTTTTAAATCCATAGATATTGAAAGACAGGGTATATTTTTTCAAAGTCTGCTTTTTCCCTTATATTTGCAAATAAGAACTTTTGTACCCAAACACATTATTCTTCCAATTTTTTAAAGGACAAAGATACATATTTTTTGAAGATATAACTTAAAATTTTCTTTCAGTTAAATATAATTATTCTAAAAATAGCATATCTCTACATATGCTTGCTTGGTGAAATTGAATATGACTTGCTTGTTTCTAGAATGTGACATAAGTGGGAATAAGACAATTATAGACAATTCTGGTAACCAAGTTGCCATACAAGGCTTATAGGAGTAGATGGTTAGTTAGATTCTCTTTTTAAGTTTCAGGTAGTTGAGGTTATTTTTTCCTGCTTTTTACCTTCTGTTTGATCTTGAGGGGAAAAAAAGTGCCTTCTGATTGCTTTTATCTCAAACATTTCTTATCCACATGGCTTCACTATATAATCATAATACTTAGTTCATCTGCAGTACCTGACATCTGGCATTCGTAAATTGCTTTATACATGTGGACTTAGCCCTGTGGGCAAGACAGCAAAAGCAGTCAATAGTATGAGACCGTTCATTGGATACTAATGATTGTGTTGGTGCTGTAGGCGTGCTGTTGGGAATAACAAAATTGAGAAAGAAAATATTTTCTCTGCTTTCAGGTAGTCTACAATTTAACCAAGTGATCCAAATATAAATACTTTTTTTTTTTTGAAGGGAAATAAAGGTAGCACACACGGGAGTGTATGTATGGCATTGCCTTGATGAGAAGTCTAAACGTAGAAGAAATGTTCTCAGAGCTGGAATCTTTAAGACCATTGCATCCTCTTAGGCAAGTGGAAGCTTTCCAGTTAAACTAGTTTACTCATTACTATTAACTTGGCAGTCTAAAATGGTTGATGAGCTTATTTTGTGTTGGATTTGAAATTCAAAAAAATTTGAAACAAAACAAAAGAAAAAGTAAATTGGGTTTCTTGTAATCTCTTTTACTACAAGAGTGTTGTCCCAAGACTACTTAAATAAAAAAAAATTTTTTTTAATGTTTACGTTTGAGTGAGAGAGAGAGAGAGAGAGAGAGACAAAGCATGAGCAGGGGTGGGGCAGAGAGAGTGGGAGACAGAGAATCGGAAGCAGGCTCCAGGCTCTGAACTGTCAGCAGAGCTGGAGGCAGGGCTCAAACTCACAAACCAGGAGATCATGACCTGAGGCAAAGTCAGATGCTTAACTGATTGAGCCATCTAGGTGCCCCCCAGGCTGCTTTCTTTAATGAGTAGTTGAAAGAGATGCTACTACAAGAGGGAGATAAAAAGTAGCAGGGGGAAAACACAGGAATTTTATTTTGCTTTTTGGCTCATGAGTGAGATGTTGTGACCTGTTGGGCAGCTTTCCAGAAATCATAAGCAGATGAATGGTCCAGTTGTTTTCATTAAAAAATTATTAAGGAATTCTTAGGTGAAAGTGATTTGTAAAGCAGTTCTGTGTAGGAGTAATTTTATTGAAGTTTGTATCACTTCGGTGGGGTGTAGTTTGACACATGAAGTGATAACCATAATACTGGACAGTCCCCAGCTGTTGAGTTGTAACCACAGTGGCGTCACTCACCCCTAGCTGTCTAAGGGGGCGGACTCTCTACCTAGCATGTGTGTGCTCTGGGTTTCTATGTCATGACAAATTGCTTTTAATTGCTATTTCAGACAATTTCTCCTCTGGATAATATACCAGCATCCAACATAACATCCAGCAAAACAGCTTTGGCAGTTTTCAGAAGTGAACTAACATGACACACTTTATTTCCACATTGTAAAGACAGCTTGCCAGAATGGTTTGTTGAGGGATATACATTCATTGCAGCATAAATATGAAATGCTTTTGTTTTTTCAAGTCCAAAATTTTAACCCTGCTGTGTGAATCCCCTGTTAGTATCCTTTAGCAACACCTTGGATAGATTCTATAGCTTTCTTGCCATTTTCAGTTATTAAAACTTAGTTTAGTCTAGTTTAAAACTTCATTGTCATATGTGAATCAAAGCTTCCTCCCCCTACAGAATGGGCTAGAGGCATATCCCTGACTTTATTAAAGGGGCAAGGCATGGGCTGCCTTGGAGATACCATTTCCACTTTATTCTTTTGAGGTTAAGCTCTTTGGGTTTGGGGAAGGGTGGGCAAAATGAAAGAATAAGGAAAAAGATATCTTGTGGAGTAACTGGTTTCACATTGCAATATGAAATATTCCATATTTCAACACATGGATATAGGGAAAGACTGGGATTTTGTAGGGCTAAACTGAGCATGATGGTGAAAAATTGTAGGACATGTTTGACACAAAGAAATAGTCTAGTTTGGTTGTAACATAGGGAGATAATGACCAAGTTGCAGAAAGGAGAAAAAGTTGGCACATTTGTGGACGGCCTTGAATGCTAGGTTGAAGAGCTTCAGATTATTTTAATTTAGGAAGGGTTATGATGCTATTGAATGTTTTTAACTAGGAGAGGAAGAAACTTATGATTTTGTTAAAAAAAAAACGTATTTTGTCAACCATGGGTTCTTCTCTTAGCCTCCCTCCTTCCTGGATGTCTCTTGATCGCTGTCTGACTATAGCAGAATGGGCATCTTGAAAGTGTGGGGATGTAGTGAGTTGCCATGCTTTTCTGTACTTCTCAATAGCTGGTGTGTGACATAATTACATTCACTGTCCCTTCTTTATAGTCATTCCCATCTTCATGTGGTTGTAGCATATTGAGAACTCAGAAAGAGGTAGTATCAAAGGAAAGTTTAAAAGGTGGAACCTCTTCAGTATGACATCATCATTCAGTGTCAAGTCATTGGCTTTGAATACCTGGAAACACAGTTTTGTCAATATAATGAGAGTTGAGTAAGTTCAGGGGAACAACTTCACCGAATTTAATGAACCAGGACTAATGTATTAATCAATTTTATGAATTCATTAAGTTTTAAATCAACTGAGATCTAGCTTTTAAACAAGAAAATGGACTCATTTGAAATGTACAGAGTGGTGAATTTTGAAAAATGTGTACAACTATCAGCCGTCAGCCACAATTACCATGTAGAGCTTTCCATTCTCCCTAAGAGTCCCTTGTACAAAGTTGTAGTCACTTCTCATGCCTTACTGTCAGCCTCAGGCAACCACTGATATGCTTTCTCTCACTAGAGATTAAATTTTCTTTCAAAGCTTCATATAAATGGAATCATAGTATATCCTCTTGTGTAGGTGGCTTCTGTTGTTCAACAAAATGTTTCCGAGATTCATTTATGTTGTTTCACCTATCAGTAGTTTGTTCATTTTTGTTGTTGACAAGATTTTATTTTACTGACATACTGCAAATCATTCAACCACTTACCTGTTGATAAATATTTGAGTTGGTTCCATCTTTTAGGTATTATGAGTGAAATTATTCTGAATATTTAGGGATGTAAGGTTTTATTTCTCTTGGCATATTAGTTAGGGCTCAGTCAAGAGAGAGAAGCCACACAATAATTTGAACAGAGTAAGTTTAGCTGAAAAGTTTAATAATACAATTAAATAGAAGGTAATTATTAATAGGAGATTATTGTTAGAGGATTAATAGGGTAATGGGGAACTGGCTATTAAGAGGTAGAGAGAATTCTAAAGAATACAAGATTGGCAGAATATGGACGAGCCACTGCCCCAAGAACTGAGATAGAATACCCAAGGAGGAGGCCATTCCCTTTCCTGAGCTGAGGTTCAGGACTCAGTTGAAAGGGTATGGCCATGCCTCAGTGGATAGTGGAGAATTTCCATGAGGTGCCTAACCAACAGGACTCACTGGATATCTGCCTTCACAAGTGCTGGAGAGGGAGAGAAGTGTCCACAGATGGGGTGCTATACTCTGGAACTCACTGCAAAGATACCTAGAGTGGGGCAGGGAAGCTGTCCAAGGGCTGGTGCCTAGCTGGCCGTACTCACTGGGAAATTACTGTCCAGGGTACCGAGGGAAGAAATTATTTACCCAGAGGAGAAGAGGCACACAGTGGCTCTCCATAGGGAGTGCTGAGAGAAGCTAGTCAAGTGGAGTTGACTTATCAGTGATACTTCTTCCTGGGTTCCAGGGAAAGCTGTTTAAGGGAAGGTGCTTAGCAGGTGGCACTGGTGGGGACATTACTCTGTGAGTCTGGGAGAGAAGCTATTCAAGTGAGGTGCCCTGACAGGGACATTCTATTACAAAGCCACCAGATGGAATCTAACTGAAGCTGCCCACGGGAAGGTGCCATATGCTTTGACCACTGGGTACTGCAAGAAAAAACTGTGTGCCCCGAAGAGCCTGATGGGAGATGGACACCAGAACCAGAAAGAGAAAGCCTTTTTTTCTTTCTGAAGCTTACCATTGTACCATCTGGCAAAAGAGAAATATTTATAGGATTTAGTTCCATTATAATATAGCAGGCAATGAAATGTAGATATGGAACTGAGAGTCAATAAGCTGATAACCGGTACACTTGGTAAATACATATATGTGGAATTATTGAATCACATGTTACTACTGTATGTTTAACTGTATAAGAAACTGCTAACTTTTCCAGAGTGGTTGTACCATTTACATTCCTGCAGTCAGCAATGTATGAGTTTTTCAGATGTTCCACACCATCACTAACACTTGGTCTTTTCACTTTTAGCTATTGTAGTGAATTTGATATGGTATATATTTTTGGTTTTAATTAACATTTCTCTGATGGTGAATGATGTGATAGTCTTTTTTTTTTCTTTTTGGCCATTTGAATATCTTTTGTTGATAAGTGTCTGTTGAAATATTTTGCTCATTAAAAAAATTAGATTGTCTTTTTTTTTTTTAATTTTTTTTTTTTAACGTTTATTTATTTTTGAGACAGAGAGAGACAGAGCATGAACGGGGGAGGGTCAGAGAGAGGGAGACACAGAATCTGAAACAGGCTCCAGGCTCTGAGCTGTCAGCACAGAGCCCGACGCGGGGCTCGAACTCACGGACTGCGAGATCATGACCTGAGCCGAAGTCGGCCGCTCAACCGACTGAGCCACCCAGGCGCCCCAGATAGTCTTTTTATAACCAAGTTAAAAGAGTGTGTGTAGGTATCCTTGTATATATATGCACACACATACACACACGACATATACATAGATGTATGTAAATAAATATATTCTGGATTATCCATTATCAGATATATATGTTATGAACATTTTATCCCAGTATGTGTCTTGTTTGGCATTTTGTTAATGGTATGTTTCAAAGAGCGGAACTTTTAAAATTTGATGAAGTCTAAATTAACAGTTTTTCTTTGCAGTTAGTAATTTTCTGTCCAATCTACTAAATCTTTCCCTAGGTAGCAAATATTTTTTCCTCTGTTTTATTCTATAAGTTTTAGATAGTTTTTACATTTAAGTATATGATCCATTTCACATTAATTTTTCTGTATAGGGTAAGATAAGGATTGAGGCTTATATGGATATGAATCTGAATCTGTATGAACACTCAGTTGTTCTGGCACCATTAGTTGAAAGGACTTTCTTTCTTCCATTGAATTACCTTGAGCACTTTGTCAAAAATCAATAGATCACATATGCCTGGTCTGTTTCTAGCTTGTCTGATCTGTTCCATTAATACGTGTTTTATCCTTGTGTCTTTTTTTAAAGTTTGTTTATTTATTTTGAGAGAGAGAGAGAGAATGAGCATGAGGGAGGGACAGAGAGAGAGGGAGAGAGAGAATCCCAAGCAGCCTCCATGCTCTCAGTGCAGCGTCCTATGTAGGCTCAATCTCACAGTTGGTGAGATCATGACCTTAACTGAAATCAAGAATAGGATGCTTAACTAACTGAGCCACTCAGGTGCCCCTCTTTGTGTCTTGAGTACAGTAGCTTTATGTTAAAATTTGCAGTCCAACAGTGTAAGTTCTCTACTTGTATTTTTTTTCAGAATTGTTTTTGCTATTCTAGCGTTTTTTTTTTTTTTTTTTGTATTCCCGTATACGTTTTAGAATTATATTGTCAGAGTCTACAAAGGAGTTTGCTGAGATTTTAATTGGGATTGTGTTGATTCTGTAGATAAATTTGGGAAGAACTTATATCTGAACAATTTTGATCTTAGGATCCATTAAAATGGTATATTTCTCCGTATAGTTAGGTCTTTAATTTCTGTCCACAATGCTTTGTAGTTTTCATAGTACACATCTACACATAAATTGTTAAGTTTATTTATACATAATTCATGGTTTTAGATGTCATTTTAAGTAGTACTGAAAAATTTATTTTCCAGGAACTATTTGTTGCTAGTGTGTATAAATAAACTTGAATTTTTCATATTGGCATTAAGTCTTGAAACCTTATTAAAGTAACTTATTTGCTCTAGAAGCTGCTTTTCTAAATTATTCTTTCTTTCTTGTCTGTTTGCCTTCATTTCCTTTTCTTGCCTTCAATGGCTAGGATTACTACTATAGTGTTGAATATAACTGGTGAGATTGGAATCCTTATCCTTTTTACCCAATACTAGGAGAAAAACATTCATTCTTTCATCATTAAGTATGATGTTAGAAGGAGTTTTTGATAGACATGTCTTCTATTGCTAGTTTTATGAGAGTTTTAGAACTTTTTAAATTAGGAAATCTTTTTTGGCATCTATTAAAAACATAATGTGTATTTTATTATATTAATGTGGTAAATTACATTGATTTTTGAATGTGAAACCAACTTATTCTTCTTCTTGAGATAAATCTTCTTGGTTTTGGTGTAGTACCCCTTTTTATACAGTGCTGGATTCTATTTCCAAAAATTTCTTGAGTTTTTGGTATCTATATCATGAAGGATATTGATTTGTAGTTTTCTTATCTTTACTTTGTCTGGCTAAGGTATGAGGGTTATGTTGACCTCATAAAATACATTGGGAAGAGTTCCTTCATCTTCAAATGTCTAAAGAAGTTTAGGTAGCATTGGTACAGTATTTTACTTAAATATTTGACAGAATTCCTCAGAGAAGAGAAGCCATCTGGGTTTGGAATTTTTGTTGTTATGATTTTAATAATGAATTCAGCTTAGTTAAAAGATATATACAAGGATAGACCCAAGAACAATCACTTATATAATAATTAAATTACCAAAAACTAGTGATGAGGATAATTACTTAAAAGCAGCCAGAGAAAACAAGACTTTACATTACATTATAGAGAAACAAAGGTGGTATAATTAGTCTTCTTAAGCCAGCAGTAAATGGAACAACCTCTTTAAGGTGACAGAAGAGAAACCTTCCCATGACTCAAATGCTCCTATTTGTTATCCTGGGTACTCTTTCCCTAATACCATTGGGTAGATTGCAGTATTTATTGACAGCTGACCTGGTGAGCATAGAATCAATGTACAGGGAGATGGAGATTTCTTAAGGGGTTCACCTCAGCCACAGAAGAGTCTCGATAACACTGTCAGTACCACAGATATACTCCTCCCAAGTTGCCCCACCTCAGTTAAATGCACCCCCTGCCTTGCCAGTGGGTCATGCCACACATCTTGGGGTCATTCTGGGTATGTCATCTTTTCTTACGTACCACTCAGTCTTTCAGGAACTTCTGTCAGTTCTGCCATCAGAATAGTCCAACATCTTGTCACCATTTTCATTGCCACCATGCTTGTCACCAAAGGATGTGTGGCACCATTATTTTGTGCCTGGAATATTGTAGCTTCCTACCTGTTTTCTATGCTTTGTCTGTTGCAGCCTGCACACACCACTGCCCCCAGTTTAATATTGACATAGTCCCTAAAGTAATGCTGTTAAAATGTAAGTCAGATCATATTAATCCTCTGTAATGATTTCCCATCTCACCTAAGGTAAAAACAATTTCCTTAGAATAGCCTGCAAGGCCCTACATAGACTAGCCTCACTTGCTTATCTTTTCTCATCCTGCAATGCGTTCCAAACACAGAATGCTGTGTCTCAAATGCACCAGGCCTGTTTCCACCTCAGGGCCTTAGCATTTCTGTTCTCTTTGTTTTTTGTTTTTGTTTTTGTTTTTTGCATCAACTATTTGCATTGCTTTGCTCACCTTGAGCAGTCACCTTCTTGTTATGTCTTCCCTGATCAAACTATTGAAAATTATACCCTTTTCCCTCTTCATTATTCTTCCCATTTTTACTATTTTTTTTCAGTGTGATTGGTTATCATACAACATAGCCAAATATTTTATCAATTTTTTTTTGTTTATTTTCTTTCTGTCCACCTAGAATATAGCTTTTGTCTGTTTTAATCGCTAGACTATCTCTGTTGCCTAAAGATCATTGGGAACATTGTCCACACTCAGAGATATTTGTGAAATAAATAAATATTTGAAGTCAGTTATTTTAGTGACCAGATACTTGTGCCTTTCAGACTCAGTATTTCTTTGCCCGTGAAAATGTTGTATAAAAACTTGAAGGTTCTTGATCTATGATCCCCCACTCCATTTTTTAGACATCACACAGACCCCCCTGTTGCCATATCCTCTTTTTGCAGGCAGGTTACATAATACATATGACTAACATAGAGCTTTCTTTTGTATTTAGATGTATTTTCCTGGTTTTGCAAACCAGTTATTTTGCTTGGACTTAGAGGTTCCCAAATAGACTCAGGTGTATATCTTTTGCACTGGTTACTCCTACTGAGAACTAATTTTGTTGTTTGTGATTTCTTTCCAAAGATTTCATTCTCAGCTGGCAACATTAATTTAAGTTCCAGGGTAGCTCATTGTAGCCACCGATAACCTCTTTGAAAGTGTTAAAAATGAGTTCAGTTCAGCTGTGAGTGTTTGAATTCATATAATCAGTGTTTATTCCTTGCCACCTTCTTGTAATAAATGGTGGTTAGGTGTACAGGCTAACCCACAAAAACCTATTTTATTCATATGTAGCTGAATGGTAATTCTAATAATATCATTGTAACTACATGATTTATAATCTTTTTTGTATGAGAAAGTGTATCCAAGTTCAAAGCAGCTGTGAGGCTATCTGGCTGCAAGTTCCAAGTAATTGATTTGCAAACATTTTTGAAATATAGTTTGATGACATGTTGGGGATTACATTTACTTAAAAACATTTCATTATATTGGATAAAATGTGACAATGTTGATTAAATGTTGTATACAGAAATTAAAAGTTTAATAGCATTAAGGTGTAACATTTAAGCTTCGTTTCATAGTTTTTTCATTCTTCTTTTTCCCCCGGTATGTATATAGCATTCTCTTTTTTTTGGTGCCTGCATCACCTGGTTAGCAAATCACATACTAGGGTTGCTCATTTTAACATTTAAAAACTTAGCAATTTGTTAAGAGAAGGAAAGAGAATTCATCACAAAATGGTAAAGGGCTATTCTTGTGGCCCTGATTTTGTTTGCTAAGCAGCCTCTTAACAGGGTAAGTTGAAGACAGGATTTGCAGTTAAGCTCTGATTTCTGGTCTGGAACATTTATGAAGATAATTTATATTCTTATCATCACAGTGTTGTAACTGTGGTCCTTTAGAGTCACAGAGTGACCTCTAGGAAAAAGAGACCAGTTCATCCTCTAGAAAAGGGAACAAACTTCTAGATATCATGATGGCCCATGAACAGTATGCCATTAGACTCTGTGATGTCCCTGGAGGGATTCAGTGACTTTACAAAGGATTTTGTAAATGTCCCTATCTTTGTTTTCTTCAGCCTCCTTCCTATAACTTAATCCCCATTCTGTAGTAGACCATTATCAAGAGAGACAGGAAGAAGGAAGCTTTTGCTCCTGTTTCAGAGATACATGTTTGGTAGTATGTGAATTCTTAGTTTTTTCTGGAGCTGTTTCAGGATTTGATTATTTACTATACTGTCATATTTTGGCATCCATGTATTCTACCTCAGATATTTGTGTATTGCCCTTCTCTGTACAATATTTCTCATCTATAGATACCTAAATCTTTGAGAATTTATTTTTGGCTCTCCATAAGTATAAGGGAGAATGTTTAGATTTCTATCTGATGATATGAAGTAATTGACATAAAAAGTTCTAGATCATCTGGATGCCCAATTTCTGTTGAGTTTGCATTTACATTGGAACACACTGAGTCAATTGACATCACAATGATTAATGCAAAATTTTTGCTTTAGTTTGAATTGAGAAGAGTTGGGAAGATTTAATCATCACAGATTGCTGGTGCAGGGATCTTAAATACAAAGAATATGTACCAAACCATGTTTATCTTGCTTGTGAATATACTGGGTGATTGAGTAGATTCTATCTTTGTCCAAATTGCAGTATTTATTTATTTATTTTTGTTTTGCATTTCAATTAAGATATATTCACAAGCAGTATTTTAACAACATTGATATTGCATTTTGGTGTACTAATATGTTGTCACAAAAAATGACCAATTGGTTGTCAAAATGAGTTTTTTATTAAAAAGAGAAAATAGGGGCACTTGGATGGCTCAGTCAGATAAACATCCAACTCTTGACTTCAGTGCAGGTCATGATCTCATGGTTCCTGTGATGGAGCCGTGTGGGCTCTGTGCTGACAGAGTGGAGCCTGCTTGGGATTCTCTCTCTCTGTCTCTCTGCTCCTCTCCTGCTTGCATTCTCCCTGTCACTCTCAAAGTAAATAAATAAACTTTAAAAAAATAAAAAGGGAAAATAATAAAAATCAGTTGTCAAAATATGCTCAAAACAATAGTACTCAAACCAGTAGTAACTGACATAAAACACATACATACTGTAGATAAATACAGCTTTCCACTAGTTTGCTCACTGTTGGCAGCTCAGTTTTGGGAAAACATTACATATCATATTAAATTTATGTAGTTAAATTGGTAATAGTTTTGTAATTTTGGTTAGAGGAAATTTCTCCACTCTTCTTTTTTCTGTTCTGTGTAGATAGATACCCATTAGAGAAACACTCCTGACATCTTACTCCAAACATCATTCTTGTCCACGGAAGAGAAGTGAGTTACCTGGTTGGAGGATGATAACCACTGATCCATCATAGATTGTGGCTGTTCTGGAGACCCAGATTTTCTACGAATCAGTTGGAAAGTTTGGACAAGGGTTGAACTTGAAGGGTTAGGGCAGGGAATAGCCTTATCAGTATGAAAGATAATATTTTGGTCTCCAGCTGTCTGTCTTTTTTCTTGATTAGTTCTCATCTTGAGAGGGAGAGGAATTAATCATTATTGAGCTTCTCAAACCCCAACAGTTTTTTTTCATTCATTTATTTTGTAAATTTGCTTTATTTTTTATGGTTATGTGGGAGCAATATGCAAAGGATTTCATTCCTTTTTAATGTTACACAAATATAAGTAAAATTACAATGAAAATAAGTTAAGCCAACACCAAGAATCCCTGAGCATGCTTTTCCTATATGGTGCATTCATATTTCATATATCATGTAAGTTAGAGCAAATCTGAGATAAGAGAATCGTCAGCATACTCAAACTCAAAAAAAAAAAGGACTAAAGTAATTTCTCTTGAAATTTTAAATAAAAAAAGTCAATATGAAGAAGTATTTTTAGAACATGATAGTGATGATGGGTAGTTTTAAAATTTTCCTGGGGCACCTGGGTGGCTCAATTGGTTAAGCGTCCTACTTGAGCTCAGGTCATGATCTCACAGTCTGTGAGTCTAGGGCCATGCGTTGCGTTCTGTGCTGACAGCTCAGAGCCTGGAGCCTGCTTCGGGTCCTTCTCTCTCTGCCCCTCCCCCACTTGTGCTCTGTCTCTCTGTCAAAAATAAATACACGTTAAATTTTTTTTTCCTGAATTCACCATTAAAAATACCAAAAAAGCAACTGGATAGCAAGGTTTCAAACCTATAGACATTCTGTAACAAAACTAGCTGACAAGGAATGAATCTCCAAATATGGTCAAATCAGGTAAAAACCACCAATAACAATAAGACCTCCATCATAACAACCTCTAGGTGTGACTACCTACTTCCTTTCAGTACAGCACAGGAACATGTTAAATGCCACTACAGGAATACAATCAGCGTATTCTGGTCCGTGGGAAGAAATCCTACTGAAGAGATGCCTTTAACAAAGAACAGAATAAAAAGAATAGATTAAAGATTTTCAGAGACATATTAACCCTTTAGCTGATTACAATATATGGGTTATATTAGGATCTTCAGTCAAGCTATAAAAATTATAAGAAATTTAGAAAATATGAGCAGAACAGTGATTATATTAAGCAATTGTTATTAATGACAAATTGTTAGATGTGATAATTGTATTGTGGTCATTAAAAAAAGAATCTGAATTTTGATGATGCATAATGGAATATTTACAGGTAAAATAATATGACATCTGGGGTGAGGAAATAAAATGAAGTATAGATGGAAGCATAGATTGGTCATGAGTTAATAATTTTTGAAGCTGGACGACTGAGGTTCGTTATAGTATTCTTTCTCTATTGTGAAATACTGGAATTTCTAATAATTTTTTTAAATCCACTGAGGGAGCAAAAATATGTTTAAATGAGACTATAAGGGCCAGAGCATAGGCTATAAACTCTAGAGAAAGTGTTTTTCCTAGTACAAGATGAAGGAAGGCCAAAAGAGATTTTAAAATCTTAGACATCTAGTATAAATCATTGCAGTTCTGTTCAAATATTGTGGCTCCTTAGCAATATACTATAGCAGATAATTTCAAAGTCTTTTCTTTTTAACTTTGTAATATATTTGTGTCTTGCACTTAAAAAGCTCTGTCTGACAGATTGGCCACTCTCTTGATGTTTTACCAAACCAGAGCTTCCCACCATGTGAGACGAGAATGGATTATAGGTTTGCTTTAGCTCTTGGAGTGGCTAGACCATCTAACCTCCTGGACTAGGACTTCCAGCATTAGCTGAAATATATTATGCAGGTATTATACTTTGTTGTATGTGTCATACCCTAAAGATTCTTGGAAAGCCATAGGTCTGACTTCTTCTCTTCTCTTCTTAGGAACTCTTTTCTGTAGCCTGTACCACTGTTCGGAGTGGTCAGTGTCTTTTTTTCTGAGACCCACACTTCAGAAAGGAGCAGGTGCCAGTCTGTCAACCAGCACATACTTGATTTCCTAGGCATAGTGGGGAATACTTACTTTGCCTCACCATCTGTTCTTTATAAAAAATCCCTTTATTTCTCCACTGAATCTTATCTTGCAAATTCCACTGACACCGATATTACAGAAGTCACCAGTGAACTCACTCAGTGGTCATTTAATAAACATTTAATGAGTGGCTAACAAATGTCTGACTCAGGGCTAGGTCCTGGAGGTAAAGAGGCAAATATGTGTAACATGGTTCTTATTCCCCTATTCTTTTCTTAATGCTCAGTCTGTTTGTCCTCAGTGCTAAATTTGACATCTATGACCTCTGCTTTATGGAAACTTTCTAATTTTTAAGGTTCCAGATGGCTCCTTGGACTCCCCCTGGCCCAACCTTATTCTGTCTCTCATATAATTCACCAATTGCTGTGGCCTGTGATGAAATAGAGGCATTTTTATCATTATTACCTCCCATTAATTTACCCATAGTTGAGTATCCTACTCTGTTCCAGGTTCTGGGAATCCTGCTTTCCAGTAGGAGATTGTTAAACACTATGTTAGTATAAGAATGCACAAGGAACAGAGGGAGTTTTGGACAACACTGCAAGAGAAGACTTCACAGAATTTGAAAATTAGGCTGAGTTTTGAAGGATGACATACAAAGTTGGGTTAACATTTTCTTTCCAATGATCCTTCTTTTTGCAGGTAGCTGGGGTCAGCAATAGAATTCTAATTTACTTATTCATTCATTGAACAAATATTAAGCACATACTATGTGATAGGGATTCAGCAGGTGAACAGGCACTAGTCCAACAAAGAAGAAACATGGTGAATACAGATAATCTGTGTCAGGGATGAGGAGTGGAATAGGATCAGACATTCACAGATCAAGTCCAAATGGGAAATTCAGTCTGAATCTTGGCAGATGTCCTGCCCTCATAAATTTTAGATAAGAGTATAATGAGATAGCTTTGGAAGTATAGGTAGATAATGCAGTTAAATCTCTTCATACTTTGGTACAATATGTGCCATTTACATGGATTCAAATCGAAAAAGTGTTATCTTGTGCAAGGCTAACCTTTCTGTGCCCTTGTTTTCATATTTGTAAAATGAAGATAATGGTAGCCACCCTACACATGCTTGGGAGTATTAAATATAACTTACTAACTCCAGAACTTTTGTCACAGAGAAGGGGCTCAATAAATGTACTGTTTAAAGTTTGGGATTTTGAACTAATGTTAGTTGCAGCATTTCTGAGAATGAAAGAGCAAGGGTGTGTGTCGGCCGGCGGGGAGCGGGTGTTTGCGCGCGCATGTGCGTTGTGAGGGCAGAGTTCGGGATCTTACAGAATGTCATAGAATTAATTTGTGAACCACAGAGCACACATGCGCGTTGTAAGTACAAAGAGTTCAGGAGTTTACAGAATGTCATGGAATTAATTTGTGAACCATTGAGTGTGCACGCACATTGTAAGTACAAAGCGTTCAGGCACTTACAGAATGTCATAGAATTAATTTGTGAACCACTGAGAGTAACAAACATAATGTTATCCTGAAGTATCAGTTGTGCGTTTCCAACAATAGGAAGTACATTAAAAAATGTTGGAACTTTATTTCTGAGAGGGAAGCTGCATGGTTTCTGTACATTTGCCAATAGCTGACTGAAATTTACTTCTTATAATTTCTGAGATGATATGTCTATTAATTTATTTGTTTTAAGTTTTAGTCACAAGAGTGCTGGAATAGAGCCCCACCAATTACCTGCCTTTATCACATATTTAAAAAAATGTGGATTTCTGTGTCTCTTAACCTGAAAGACAAAGTTCTAGCTTATTTTAACGTACTTATAACTAGTGATTTTTTTCATCATCTCAGGAAAATGCTCCCATAAAGGCAATTAGAGCATTAGGCATTATCTCCATAGCTTTGACTGCTTTCATTAGAGATGGTGAAATGTAAGTATGGTTGTGGGAAGGATTTGAGAACTAAGACAGCTCACATATGTCATAAGATTAATTTTAGACTAGATGTTTTTTTCATTCAATGCTCACTTTCTCCATTTATGCAGTATTATACTAAGATTTAAAATATCCAAGAAGTTTTTGACCACTGAAATAGAATTGTTTCCCAAGAGGATTGATTCCTTATGCATTAATATTCTTCTCCAAGCTGAATACATTTCAGAGGTAGGCCCAGAAATATATAAAAGGTTTACATATCCTAGTCATGTCTCCAGAACCAAAATATTCATGCTCTTAGATATTATTTTGTCTTCAAATTATGTTCTGGAATGCTCATAATAGCACATTCTACTGTTTATTGAGCACAAAGTTATTTTATCAAAGGATATAATTTCTCAATAGTCCTTTATTAAGCCCTTCACTTCCCTGACCACTAGTCAAAAAAAAAAAAAAAAAAAAAAAAAAGAAAGAAAGAAAGAAAGAAAGAAGAAAGAAAGAAAAGACTAAAATTTTAAAGAATAGAGGGGTGAAAAAATTACTTTCTACTTAGAACACAGCAAACTCATTAACTCAGTTAATTTGAAAAAAATTAATAAATTTTCCTCTGGGTTCATGGATGGCATCCCTCTGTAAAACTCTGAGACTAAAAAGAAAATAACCAAAAAAGTTATAATACACTAGTTCATTTATCAAATCATCAATAGCTAAAGTCCTTAGTGAGAGGAGAGGGACTACATTTTCATTTTCCCATGTAGATCAGACTAAGTAAATTATCAGCAGTAAGGTGAGTATCTTATTGTCACCATATGAGTGTGGCTAAGCCAATCCTTGCTTAATTTAGACCCATGAAAGACGATCAGAGAGCATGGTGATAGATGGCAATGTATTGTGACCTGGGTAGGTCCAGGTATAGTCAGGGGGGTAAGAAAGAGAATATGTGGGTCAGGAGATCCCAAATTAGAGGAAGAAACATGCTATGAGCCTGACGTGCAATGACAGCCCTGCAGCCCTAGGATGTGCTCAACATTGAGATCCTGGGCAGAATATTTAGACCTAGGAACAGGGGGCAATGGCAGGGACCTAGCTGCCAGCATTGGGTTCAAGGTCGAAATTTGCTGCAAAGGAGAAGACAGAAGCTTGGCAAAAAGGGTAGACCTAGAGTCAGTACTCTTCACATGGCAGGCTAATTTGATCTCTTTTGAGTATACTTTAAATCTCCCCATAACTAAGGTCAGACTTGGTCCTAGTCTGGGGGTGCTGGACCACAACCTGCTGGTGAAAATTAGAATATAAAGTTTTCGCGTTGATGATTCATCCTCTGGTGAAACACAGTTCCTCTTTGTTCTAATATGAACTGGTCTGTTAGTTTAAATGCTAACTAATTCACAGCATGGTGGTTAAACATAGAAGTTCTAGTATTAGATCCCTTTACTAGCTTGGGGACCCAGGTCAGGTTTTTTAACTTCTCAAAGTCTCTGTTTTCTAATCTATAAAATAGAAATAAAATTATTTCACAGCCTTATTAGAATTGATGTAGAATAGTAGGCATAATTCCTGGCACATAGCTCATTAGTATTTGGACTTTATTTTTAATTCTAACTAGGTACCACACATAAAGGGAGGACTTTAAGTTTGGCTGAAGGGTTGATACAAAGGCACCAGTTAACAGTCTTTCATCATCTGACCAGACATTCTGTGGGCTACTCTTTTGCCTCCTTCCTTGTGACAGTCAGCCTGGCTGAATTGTGTGACAGTTCCATAATAAGTACCAATAAAAACCCTGTAATAAACCTTACCAAGAAATATAACATCTGAAATCCTATCTCTAGAGGTCTGTTTAATCTATTAATCAATTTTGCCTCAGCTCTGAATATGACTTTCCATTCTTGAATACAATTTAAGATGGAGAGGTTTGTGTGTGTGTGTGTGTTTGTGTGTGTGTGTGTGTGTGTGTGTGTGTGTGTGCAAACCTGAGTATTGTGCTAAGAATAGGATACAAATATGCTTTTTAAAAAAGAATAGATGAAGTTAAAAAATGTTCTCTTAATGGTTACTGTTTTGGCTTCATGGGTAATTTTATGAGAAAAACCTACATAGGTAATTTATAAGTTATTATCCAGTCACTTCCTTATTGCTTATCAAATTCATTTTTTTCACATTTACATGTGCCAAATTTAGCCTTATTTCAGAAAATGTAAATTTAAAAAGTAATTGCTGCTTACGCACCAAATTATTTAGGACTTTGAAATTATTTTCAGAAAAATGGTTATGTGTCTGAGTAATGAAATTGAATGTACAGTTTATTGAATAATTGTTAATAATTAATGACAAGTAATGAAACACGGTAAAGAGATTCTGGCCTCAAATAATGTATGGTCTTAAAATGTAATCTTGAGCAGATGATACCTCTCAGTAAGGTGTGTGCTTTAGCTGATGCTCGGTTCACTGCAGCAATGGGAAGTAAACAAAGAACAGTGGTGTTTAACTGTACCTTACTTAGTACTTAGATCAAAGAGTTATTAACAATTCTGAACCACAGCAGCTTTGTAATCCTTTGCACTCAATAGATTGAGGAAGTAAATCTCAGTTCGCTGTGTATCTAGAGAAGAAGAGAAAAAAGCAGCTATTTAGCTATCAACGTTTTCAAAGGAAGACAGAATGGCAGTGTTAATGGATGTGGAACTTTTCTCCACCTTCAATCAATATGCTTCATTGAATACTTACTGTATGCAAAGCACTGTGGGCAAAGCACTGTATATTAAGCATTGTGGAAGGATATAAGAAAGTACAATATAAGTATTTGTATTGCATGTCAAGTAAAGAAAATTCTTTTCACATATAGCATCTCATGTGATCTTGACACCATCCTGTGAGGAAGGAATACAGATGTTACTGTTTTCCCCACTTTTTAGATAAGATATCTTGAAAGTTTTTTTTTTTTTTTTGAAATTAAATGATTTGCTCAAACATCTGCAAACCTGGCATCTGGATTCACATCTTCATGTACAAATATGCATTCATTCAAAAATCTTTATTGAGGGCCTACTATGTGCCAAGTACTGGTGCTGGTAAAAATCCTCTGCTTTCCTGGAGCTCACATTTAAAAAGGGGAGATGGGAAAATAAAAATTCCAAGTAGAAAATGTGGGGCTCTGGGTAGATGGTATAAGATGCAGGTGAAAATACACCAAAAGTTCTGAGAGGGAAGTCCTTTTCATGCAGGCAGGGAAGAGAGGAGGTTCTGCTGGGTTTTTGAAATTGCATGTGAATGTGTATGTGGGTGGGTGGGCAGGGGGGCACGGGGTGCTCCCCTTCAAGGGAAGGGGGATGGCAGGGGCATTAAGATAGAAACTAGGACTGTAAGATAGGTAGATCAGTTGGCTGGAGGCAGCAAAGATGACTGGAAAGAAAGGTTGGGAATTACGTCCCAGAAAGCCAGGCACAAAGTTTGAGCTTTATGAGGTAAGGGGTCATTGAGGGTTTTTAAGCATTAGAATGATCTAAAAAAGAAAATGAAGATTAATAGGGTAGAGTGTGATGTGTATATTATAAGGAGTGAGATGAGAGATGAGAAACCAGTTTTTTAACGATCAGTTTAAAGCATTTCTCTTCTAAAATGAATTATGTTGTATGAAGCAATTAGCATGAATGTCATCACAAAACTTTCCTTAATTGTTCTTCTGAAAAATGTAAAAGACATTGAAAATATTTTGGGAATTAATTATGAATTTAATATAAAAGAACTCTTTTAATTGAATATATGAAAATGAATAATTCTCTTTTGTTATTGGGATTTCTTTTCAGATTAATATCCAAGACCTGTATTTTGTAGAAGTATTGAGTTCTATATATATGTGCTGGGGCTTGACCTGATACTTCATTACAGAGCTAGGGATTTTTGCCAAATTCTGATTATTTTTCTTCTCCATATTTTATTTAAGAATATTCTATGTAAATTAATTTTTTTCTTTATATTTTATTGTATTTTATTTTTATTTTTAATTTTTGAGAGAGAGAAAGAGAGAGTATGAGCAGAGGAGGGGCAGAAAGAGGGAGGGAGAGAATCTCAAGCAGGTTCCATGCTCAGCATGGAGTCTGATGTGGGGCTTGATTTCAAATTAATCATTTTCAAATGATTTTCATTTTCAAATTAATGCAATTAGCAGAGTTTTCAAATACTATGAAGTCAATATGAAAAATATTTAGAAAATAAATAATGAGAATAATTTATTGATGGGTTATTATGTGCTGGGTATTATGTGAACTCTTTATATACTTATCTTCATGTATTCTCATTTTAGAAGTGAAGAGAAACTGAGGCTCACATAGGTGATACCATTGTTTTTCCCTTCCTCTTGCCCAGCAGTCTCCCATGAGTGTTGCCATAGGCTGAACCCAGCCAGAAGCCATCTGTCAGGGGTTCCTGGGAATGCAATATTCAAAGTTAAATACCCCAGAAACAGCCCAGACCAGAAGAATGGTGAGGAGTAGATCTCAGGACAAACAGGTCCAGAACTAACACATACCTACTGTGTAGCAGGCACAAGTATATGCTGCTTTTTCCCCCCCTGATATTTCCAAAGTATCATGAAATTGTACTTGGTCATTCATTTGTTTGCAAACGTTAAGTAACTGCTAGATGAATGTGATTCAAAGATAAATAAAAACAACAACTTAGTAGGGGAAGAGACAAATTCACAAATAAATAACATATACAAAACATAAATAATATAAAGTATGTATAAAGAGTGTTATAGAGGGGTGCCTCGGTGGTTCAGTTGGTTAAGTGTCAGACTTGGGCTCGGGTCATGATCTCGCGGTTTGTGAGTTCAAGCCCCACCCACGTTAGGCTCTGTGCTGACAGCTCAGAGCCTGGAGCCTGCTTCAGATTCTCTGTCTCCCTCTCTCTCTGCCCCTCTACTGCTCATGCTCTGTCTCTCTCTCAAAAATAAATAAAGATTAAAAAACTTAAAAAAAAAAAGAGTGTTATAGAAAAGCAGATGAGAAAAGATTTAATTGGGACTAGAGGAAGCAGGAAGGTGAAAAGTTATAGAGAAAAATGTGATTTGAGCTGGGTGTTGAAAGGAGATTGTCTGGAACCCAGTTAGTTAGGCATTCAGGCACAGGGAAAGTGTGAATAAAAGTACTGAAAGATTTAAAGGGACTTGTTTATCAGGTACAGGGACTGGGCCTTTCTAGCTGGAGTATAAGGGATATGAAAGAAAATGCAAAGAGAATGATCAATTGCCCTTTAGCCCAATGTCACTTACATATTTGAAGATGATCGATGCCTAACCAGGATTAAGGACTGTTTACTCCCTGGATTATTGAAAGCGAGTAGCATCCATCTTCTTCTCATTGCTTGCACACATCAGCATAGGGTTAATGCTATTCCTGGTCTGATATAAGCACTCTGAAATGGAATTACAGAAGAAAAAAATGCAGTTCGCTTGCTTTCCCAAAGCATTAGTATTGCTGCTTTCCTGAATATTCATATGCATCATGATTGCTACAAGACAGAAGAATGTGATGCAGACGTGTCTGGCTCTTTACTCTTCCGTACCTTTGCTGACTAGATTTTAGGCCTGGCTGGGGAAAAAATAATCTGGACAATTGCTTGAGCTATGCTGCTTGAGTTTCCCTTTAATTCCTGGACAGGAGTCTCCCTCCAGCGATGTCAGCTACTGTGAATACCTCTGCTGACTTTTGACTAGTGACCATTCAAGATTAGTGCCAAAGTAAGTCAGGCCAGGCCTGACTAGGTGGCCATCGATACAATGTAAATCTTTTGAGTAGCAAAAAATATTTCTTGGCCTATTCAGGTTATGCCCCGCTCCTCCAGATCTATTCTCTGCTCTTCTCTGTGCTCCAGGAGGCTGACCTCCTGGAGAGGCTGAGCACCCATTATTGGTGCTCTCTTGCCCTTTGGATTCCCATTGATTTTGGTCTATTGGAGGTAGTAGTAGAAGAGGAGAGAGAAGGTGAAGAGAGTGGTTGCGGTTGATGTATTTATCACCCCTCTTCCTTCCTCCCAGGTCACAGTTTTGGCAGAGGTTGTGTCCCTTTGCCTCAATCTTGACTGCAGCTCTTTCAGGTTTCAGTAGCACTGTACCCTTCCTGTGCCTCACTGAGCCTAGGGGTATAGCAACGCCCACTGTTGCTAGTCCTTGGATGCTTCACCATTCCTTACCAGTTTTATTAACCCTGTCTATAGCTCTGTGAAATGTCCCTTCGTTAAATGCTCTTAAATTAAACCCTTTGGGTACATTCTCTGTGTTGTGGATGCTGGGATATACCCTGCAGACCCCTCCTTCAGGACTGATGAATGGCTTTCTATGTTCTCAGGAATTGCCTTCAGTCAGTTGCCCTCACGAAGGTCCTGTCTCCTTCTTGGAGCAGTGTGTGCCCAGCGACAGATCAATGTGCAGGGAATGAAGAGTTTGGTCCTTGGGACCCAGCATGAGATAGCCATAGGATTATTTGAGACCTCTTTTGGGACTGCACTGAAGCTCAGCAATTCCCCTGCCACACCTGTTTCTTTGTCCTCACTTGCACATATATGGATGCTGAGAGTGCTCCCTAATAATTATCTGGGATGCTGATGTCAGCCTCAGCATTTGCTTCACAGAGTCCAATATTCCGCACTCATTCTTAAAAAAGTATGTGTGCTGCCAATCCTTGTTAAAGATTGACTTCTCTGGCCTGTAGTTACCAACAGGACCCACAGTGGACATAGCTTTGTTTTTGCACCTTCCCAGTTCATCTCCTTGGGATCTGTTATGGTCTTCTCATACTCTTATGTCAGTGTGAGCTCTTGAAGAAAAATGATCTAAAAATACTAATTAAAGCTACCTAAACTACCAATTTATGCCTACCTAAGTCAGCAAACATTTAAAAATATAATATCATCCAGCATTGTTGAAGTTGTGGCACAGATATATTTATACACCGCTGACGGCATTGTTAATAAAAATAACTCTTGAGAAAAATAGCATGACATTATACAGCATTATGCTACTTGGCCTAACAATCACTTTCCCGAGAACAGATTCTTACACAATTAAAAAGAAGAACAAAGCCATATGCACAAATTATCATCTTTGTTGACAGAAGAGACTATCACTCAATATCTGAAACAAAATATTGAACTTATTACTTTTTTTAAAAGTTTATTTATTTTTGAGAGAGAGAGGGAGGGAGAGTGGGAGGGGCAGAGAGAGAGAATCCTGAGCAGGCTCCACACCACCAGGGCAGAGCCAGATGTAGGGGTCGACCCCATGAACCCTGAGCTGAAACCAAGAGTCCAATGTTGAACCGACTGAGCCTCCCAGGTGCTGTGAATTTCTTACTTTTTTAAGCAAGGGAGAGTTTTGCTTTTTAGGCATAGACCTTCCTGAGCAAAGCATGAATCTGATTTTGTAAGATTTGGGGAAGCATGGAGTTTAAGGATTTGGGTGCCTAAAACACTGTTTAATGATTGGTTGACCCTTTGTTGTAGAAGCATGGTTACCAATCAGTCAGCTGATGGGCTGACTTTCAAAAGTGTGATCACTGAAGTGAAGCTGTTTCCACTTGGGTGAATTTCAGAATCCCGAGGTATCTTTAATTGGCTGACTTTCAGAAACTTGGTTATTGAGGTGAGTTGTCATTGACCAATTAAATAAGTTTAAATTTATCTGGGTAACTACTTATTACCATGGCTACTGAATGATCAGTCTTTCCCTAGAAGGGTAGGATTTTTTTTGTCAATAGCATAGTCTCTAACAGAAACTTAGATATAATCTCAATGTTTAATAATATGTAAATATTAAATAAATTATGATGAAGATATAATGGCATGTTATGCTGTCAATAACCACTATTAAAATTGAATAGCCACATAGTGAAGGGTTTATAACATAAGGTAGGTTAAACAAGGGATATTAAATTATATTTTCTTGTTGATTGATAATTATTTGAAAAAATGAATATATGAAAGGATCATCTCATGGATGAATGATGACATTTTTAATGTTTCTATATGCTCTATGGTATATACATACATACATGCAATGTTTTTCAAAAAAGTTGTACAAGAAAAGTAATCTAATAATGCAACAGATTATAGGAGTGTTTGAATTTTAAAAGAGAACATTGAAGATCAAAATTCCTCTAAGATACAAATGGACTAATTTAGACCATAAGAGTGGAAAGAACACTGAACTTGTAATTAAGGTCTTAACTTGAAACCTTGTTTTGCATCACATTGTTAATTTTCTGACCTTGGACAAACCATTTGTCCTTTCTGAGCCTCATTTGCTCATGGATAAAATGGAACTATAAATTATGTACTTTACGGGGTTAAGACAGTTAGCTGAGACTCCTGTGTGAATGTGCTTTGTAAACTGTAAAATGTTATGCAAACTATATTATTAATTCTCTGCTTTTCACGCTTCAGTATCTATACTGTGGGTAACTCAAAGCCAAGTGCTATGAAAAAATATGAATAAAATCATAAATCTTTTTTGAAAAATAAAATGCTCCATAATACCAAGCATGTTTGGAATTGAAGCCAAGGAAGGCACATGCTGCTGCTGGAAAATATTTGTCCTTTTAATGAGGTGCCAGATAACTCAGCATCTGACTGAGAGTTGGCTGGGGGGAGAGACGGGGACAGTCTTCCTAGAACACTCCAGCAGCCTCCTATTGTGTGGTTGCTGATTTAGTGGGGGCACTTGAGAACAGACACGTTGCATTAGCATATGGGCTACAATGTGCCTTTACTCAGAAGTTCCATTTCATTTGGAGTCATTGTGTTTAGCAGACATCTTCATGAAAACCCTACAATTCTGTGCTACAGAGTAGAGTACATGACTACTGCTATAAGCATATTCCTTCCTATTGCAGAGCCTCCAGTGGATTTATAATCCTACCAAAGTGCAAACATATCCCTAACTTAATCATGCCAAAGTTGAATAGTTATTCATTTGGCAAACCCAACAGTTTTAAAGTTCAGCTTTCTCCAACTTAAACAACTAATCTATAAACTTAAAAAATCCTACTTGTGCCATTAAGAATATGAGGAATTTAGAATTGCTGGAACTGTAAGTCTTATCATGACTTGGGGAATTCTGTAATTTAAATCTTCATGAATTTATTTTCCTCCTGACTGGCAAAATCCAACATCATTTTTGCTTATTTTTCAAATTTAGGTTCAACTTCTCTACTTAAATGAAACCCAAAAATGTAAAGATAATTCATTTACCTTATCTTGCTTTGCATATGCACGGAAAGACTATTTCTATGTCTATTCATATATGATTGAATGTGTGAATATATGTGTTTGAGTGCATCAAGTTGTATGTTTATTTTAATATAGTTAAAACCTAAACTTTTCTTACCCTGGAAACTTGAGAATTCTCAAATTAAATCAGTTGGTAAATTAGACACCATGGCAGATGCAAATATACTTAGTACTACTTTTCTTACTGGGGTCACTTGAGCATCCAAGCCAACTTAATCAGTTAACAAACTAAATATTACGACAGATTGAAATACAATATTTTCAGTCTCAATGTACTCTAGTTTTGGAGACAAAGTAATGTTGACCAGTTAAAGAACAATTGGAATATGCTATAATCAGAGATGAGAGAGGCATAGAGAGAGAAAGAGTTTAAACTGATTTTAAAGACTGGATTTATGGAGGAGAATGGACAAGCAAAAGAAAGAAGTGTATGCAAACATCTTGAAGGAACATAGCATGGAGTATATGCATCTGTTTTTCAAGTAAATTAAAGGAGATCAAGTACTTAGAATGGTATCTGGCATATAATAAGACATCAGTAAGTGCTTTGTGTGAAAGATGTTCTTATGTTTGTTACTGTTGAGTATTGCTAAATGTTCCCTGAGAAGAGAACCTATGTCATTTATTTGTTTATTTGTTTACTTATTATATTAAAGTAAATAATTATCAGCTGATTGAAATACAGTAACGGTTAGTCACTTTTCCTTCCTTAGTAGTTATTACAGCTGTCATAAGGATATAGTATAATTATGCTTCTTTGGTGTATCATCTTCTGTGTGTCCCAGTAAAGGAACTGGCCAATCCTATCTGGTTGAGCTCATTTTAGAAAACACCCCTTTCTTGGCTCAGTAACAAAAGTCTGAATTACATAAGCAATGTTGAGTGGGTGTGCATCAATGCAATTAATCTTAGTTATTTCATTTGTTTAATATTTTGGTATTTTAGTGGATTTAAGGCTGAAATGTTTTTTCTTTTTGAAATGCTTTTTCATTTAGTGAAGGTCATGGCAGAATTTCCAGAGTGGCATGTACAAATAGTTGGCATCTGTTTAAATTGTTTTGATGGATTGCATGATAAATATTTAAAAAGAACATATTATTTTGGGGGGCACCTGGGTGGCTCAGTTGGTTAAGCCTCTGACTTTTGATTTTGGCTCAGGTCATGATCTCACAGTTTGTGAGTTCTAGCCCTGCATTGAACTCTGCACTGACATTGTGGAACCTGCTTGGGATTCTCTCTGTCCCCATCTTTGTCTGCTCCTCTCCCCCAAAATAAATAAATAAACTTAAAAAAAGAAGAACATATTATTTTTACTTCTCACTGTAGAAAATGAAATAAGTGTATTTTAGAGGTCAAACTGTTGTTCTAGGAGTTATTAATGGATTGGATACAGCTTCAGATGGCCCATGATATCATCTGTGGTCTGATAATCTTCCTTATAACTGCCCTTTTCAGAAGTAAAAACCCATTGTTAAATCTTGTCTGCAGGTGCTTTATATTTAATATCCATTTATCTACTTGTGCTTTGATATAAGGGAAACTCTTATAACATCAATTCCCTTTTAAAACCTAACAAAGCCATAAAATCTTAGAATTCTAGAGCTGGAAGGGCAGCAATTATCTTCCATAATCCCTTCATTTTGTTTGTGAAGAAACTGAAGCCTGTGGAAATATCTTACTTGCTTAAGACCATCATAATTAAAACAGACTGGAACTGAGGTTTTCTGTTTCACAACTTTCTACAAATTAGAGATGCTTGTAATAGTGATAGTATATAAATTAAGAGCACGGGACTTAAACATCTTGACAGAGACCACCATAAATAAGTAACTATTTTAGGTTGAGTGACCTTATTTAAATAGGCTAGGATCTTGTTTTACTATTAAAGGGAAACACCAAATAAAACATGCCTCAAAGCCTATTTATGCCTTTCACTCAATATTTACTTGGCTCTGGCAAGTCATGATGCCTCCAGCTCCGTAATATCAGACAGTAGTTAAAAATATTTTTTTAATGTTTATTTTTTATTTTCGAGAGAGAGAGAGAGAGAGAGAGAGAGAGAGAACACACCCAAGCAGGGGAGGGGCAGAGAGAGAGGGAGACACAGAATCTGAAGCATGCTCCAGACTCTGAGCTTTCAGCCCAGAGCCCTACACGGGGCTCAAACTCACAAGCCATGAGATCATGATCTGAGCCGAAGTTGGACACTTAACCGACTGAGCCACCCAGGTACCCTCAGACAGGAATTTTTAAAAGAAAATTGCCAATATTATATATAAACCCTCTTTGCTTAACCTTGTCACCAGTTAGAAAAGTGTCTGCACCTGCACCCATCCTAACCCTGGCCCATGCCTGTGTCTACGGCTAATCGTCTACCTGTGCCATAGATCTCAGTGCCTTTCTGCTTCATCATTATCCTTTTGCCTTCAACCTCTCCCTTTGTACCTGCTCTCCCCTTTTCACAGACTTATTCAAGTCTATTCCTATTTGGAACAACAACAGATATCTTTATTCATCATCTGTTGCTTTTTCTCTCTATAGATTTTATTCTCTTGCCTCTTTTTCTGTAGAACTAAATTTCACGAAGACATTGCCTCCATATGCTACCTCCATTTCAGTAGTTCAAATGCATCCCTCAGACAGTACTGAGGGGTAAAATTGTAGTTAGTGGAATGAATAATATAGTGTTGAAAAGTAAACTATTTACTCTAATAAAAAAACAATGAATTAAAAACAACTCCCTATAATAAATATATGAATAAAGTTAGTAGCATAGACTAGGAGTTAAGTATCATATGATAATTAAATATTGTATTTAAAATAGACTCTTACAGGGGAACCATCTTGTGAATAAGCTACTCAATATCATTATGGCAAGATACAGAATAAGACACTACTCCCTTGCTTAATTAATTTGCTCTTTAAAGTCCTTCTGATTAGTGAAAAGGCCTTAGTGAGAAAATATTTTCATTAATTTTCATGGAGAGAATATGATTAGTTTCATCCTATCCCATGGTATTCAACAATTTTCCTAAATTAAGAAAGTATCCATTAAAAACAAGCTCACAATAATAACATGATAAAAATAGTTTGTATGTACAATGCAATGTAATGAAGGTTTACTATAATTCCTCAAGGAAGAAGGGATGAATTAATGGTGGACAATGGTTGTGGAAGGAAGGTGTGTGGGAATCATTCTTTGGAAGGAATCTCCTTTCTGCACCATTCTTTTCATCAGTCTTTGGAACTTTTAGAAATTCATGGCTATCTTTCATTCAAAATTTTCACTTAAAAATAGAGCTATAGGAATTTCCTGATATATATTGAAATTTATATTGAGAAAGTTCTTTGAAGAGCTAAACAATTTTGATAAAGAAAAATAGAGAATTTAAACTAAGTGATTTTAAGACAGCATGGTATAGGGATAAATACTAAAGACCAATGGAATGTAATAGTCCAGAAATACTCCATGCAATATATATATGCTCAAGCAATTTTTAGATTACAGTGCCTTATTAACTCAGTGAGGGAAAATATAATATTTTTAACAATTAATGCTGAATATTTTAACATACATGTGGGAAAAATAATCTGGACCCTAACTCCTGCCATATATTTAAAAAACCTCATATTGGAACTTGGAGCTACATATAAAATTTAAATATATACAGTTTTTAGGAGAAATGATAAGAGAATAATCTGTGTGACCAGAGGCTAAGCAAAGATTTCTTAGAACACACACAAAAACCCACAACATAAAATAAATAAATTGGAGAGCATCAAACTTAAAAAGCTTTGCTCTTTAAAAGACACTATTCAGAAAATAAAACTACATGCCTCAGCCTTGGAGGAAATATTTGCAAAGCATATATCAGGTGTAGAATTTGTTTTTAGAATATATAAATAACTCCTACACACCAGTAAGGGGGAAAACAACCAGATAAAGTTATAAGATTTGACCAAATCACAAAAAAAGTTATATGAATGGAAAATAAACACATGAAAAGATGCTCCACTTTATCAGTTATTAGGGAAATGTAAATCAAAACTGTAATAAGATACCACGACACTCCCACTAAAATGGCTAGAATAAGAAAACCAAAAAAAAATCCTGACAATAGGAAGTTTTGGCAAGAATACAGAGCATCTGGAACTCTTATACACTGCTATGGAGAATACAGAATATGTCAGCCATTTTGGTAAACAACTTGGGAATTTCTTATGTAGTTATACACTTACCAAATGACTCAGTTATCCCAGTCCTAGGTATTAACCCCAAGACAAAGGAAAACATGTGTTCTTACAAATATTGTTTTATACTTGGATGTTTGTTTTAGTTTCATTCATAGTCACCAAACCCCCAAACAACCCAAATGTTTATCAGCTAGTTAATGGATAAATTGTGGTGGATTCATTCCATGGAACATCACTCAGAGATAACAATAAAACTGTTCATACACATGGTAACATGGCATTATTCTCAGAAGCATTATGCTGAGTAAAAGACTCCATATGTGAAAGACTGCATGCTATATTATTTTATTCATAGTAAGTTTTAGAAAAGACAAAATTATAATGACAAGAAGCAGGTCAGTGGTGGGCAGGAACTAGTTGAGGGAGAAAGGATTTATTGCAGAAAGACAAGAGAGGACTCTTTGGGGTGATGGAAATATCTTATATCTTGATTGTGGTGATGTTATAGAACTTTACACTAGTCAGCTTAAAGTTTGTGACTTTTAATATGCTCTTTTTTACTTCAGGTATGCTGATTTTTACAATGGCGCTAGAACACAAGCATTAATTTCATATAGACCATAGTACTCAACAAAAGGATAAGATTATAAAACTTCTAGAAGAACAGGAAAATAGTACAATAGAATAGAGAAAGCCCTTTGTGCTTTTTAGGTAGGTCAAGATTGAATGTAAATGGGGAAAATTGATAATTTGACTTTATCACTATTAAAAACTTCTCACAAAAACACCTTGAATAAACTGAATAGGCAAGTCACAAACTGGAGGAACTGTATCTAGCAAAGAACTTGTATCAATATTAGGAAATGCTTACAAAAATTAGTAATGAAAATACAAACAACTTGATTAAAAATGTTTAATATGCTTGATGAGACAGTTCATAAAACATCAAAGACAAAATAATACATGACAAAGTTCTCAACATTACTATTGTCAGGGAAATGTAAACTGAAACCACAATTTGATACCATTTTATACTTTATAAAATGTCAAAAGTTAGAAAAAAACCTGACAATACCAAATGCTGGTGAGAATTTGCTACTAGAATTCTCATATATTGCTGGTTGGCATATAACATAGTAAAATCACTATGGAAAACTGCTTGGCAGTTTCTTTTAAATTTAAATGTACTGTGATTATATTCAGAAATTTCACTCTTAAGTAATTCCTCAGAGAAATAAACACACACACACACACACACACACACATATATAAATGTTAATTTATATATATATATAAATAGTCATTATAAATATATATATTTATAAATTTATATATAAATAAACATATATATATATATTAAGTTTACTTTTGAGAGAGAGAGAGAGAGAGAGAGAGAGAGACAGAGAGAGAAAGCAGGGGAGGGGCAGAGAGAGAGAGAGAGAGAGGGAGACAGAGGATCCGAAGCAGGCTGTGTGCTTATTAGCCTTACTTGGGGTTTGAACTCATTAACTGTGAGATCATGACCTGAGCTGAAATTGGATGCTTAACTGACTGAGCCACCCAGGTGCCCCAAGAAGTAAATACATTTGAAGTCACAAAAACTTGTACAAAATATTTCTAGCAATGATATTTATAATGCCCCCAAATGTTAACTCAATTGTCTATCAGTAGGAGAAAGGATAAATGAGTTTTGATATATTTATAAATGGGATATTTCTCACACTAAAAAGAAAAAAACTGTTGATAGATGTGACAAAACAGATGGAACTCTGACATTAAGCTGCACAAAAGAAGCTAGACACGAGAACATACTAAGTAATTGCACATATATGAAACTCATAAATACATTTAGTGATAGAAATTATTGTTTAAAAATTTTATTGGTGACTTAATTTCTTTACTGGAATCTGGGGGGAGGGAGAGAGAGAATCTTAAGCAGGTTCCATGCTCAGTGTGGAGCCTGACGCAGGGCTTGATCTCATGACACTGGGATCATGACTTGAGCCGAAATCAAGAGTTGGACACCCAACCAACTGAGCCACCCAGGTGCCCTATAATTTTTCATTTTTGAATCTATTGACTTCACTAAGATATGGTCATTATGGATTACTCTTTGCTGGACCAGACTATGTGTTTTCATTCCTCATCAGTATTCTTTTATTTCTGGAAAATTGTCTTAAATTATACCTTTAGATATTTGCCCTTTATATTAATGCTTTTCCATTTTTCCTTTCTTTTTCAAAGATAGTAATTATATGTTGCCCATTTTCCTTATTTATCGTTTCTATAATCCCTTTAAACTGTTCATTTCCAAATGCTTGCTTTATGTAAGTCTGTATCCTAATATGTTTCTAGCATCATCAGTTTTCCCTTTTGCTGCTTGCAGTTTGGCTTTTATTTCTGTTTTTACTTTGTGATTCCATTTCTTTACTAAACTTGGCCAATTGACACATTCATGCTTTATCTTCTTTTGTCGTTTTATATAGTCATTCATTTGACAGATATTTATTGAGTCTCTACTGCCATGTATTAGGTACTGTTCTCTCAATTGTGTCTTTTCTAGATGATCTTATTTTATAGAAGTCATCTTTCTCTCTCTCTAAACACACACACACACACACACACACACACACACACACACACACACAATTTAATAGCAATGTGCTTGATTAAAATTTTTATCTAGTCTCATGATAGTATTTCTCTAGTGGTGTTCCTTGACCTTCCTTTCTTCCATCCTCCCTCTCTCCTCCCTCCCTGCCTTGCTTCCTTGCTTCCTTCCTTCCTTCCTTCCTTGCATAGATCTTGTGTTCTTTCTTTTGTGATTCATATTCATCTCTGAGTGAAGGGAGTTCTTCCTGGCTGGTTATTTGTTGGAGGTTTATATGAGGGTGGAGTCAGGACTTTGTTTTAGGAATAAAAGAAATTTTTCTTTTGTCATAGGGTTTGGTATTTGAATGATTTCTTTTAGACTTTATTTCTTCTCAGCTAATCTAGCTGAGCAATCTCTGCATTGCTGTTTTTATTTTGAATTGTACATGGGAATATACTCTAATCTTTTTAGTACTTAGGGTCTCTAAAGATGTTAATTTCATCCTGTAGCCTCCTCAAACCAAGCTTGTACCTCTGTAAATTTCTGGAGACTCTTCTTTTCAAAGCTCACTAATGACCACCTAATTTTTCTGCTTAATAATCACTGCTCAGTCCTTATTTTTCTTGACCTCTCTGTATCATAAGACCATGTCTATTGTGCCTCCTCTTTAAAGCTTCTTACACCCTTGGTTTCTGTCCCTGTTGTCTCCTTAGTTTCTTCCTAATATTTTTGAGAAATCCTTTGGTCTTGTTACTCTCCTTCTTTCAAGATCCTATTCCCTTCAAATTACTTTCTTATTGGGTCAAGAAGACATTTTCTAGAGTGCAGAGTTGAACATTTTGATCCCCTGCTTATAATTCTTCAAAAACATCTACTTTCATTCTATGTGGAATATAGTCCATACCATTTAGCATTACATTAAAATGCCAACGTGTTCTGCATCTTACACATCTTCCCAGTTGTATTTTCTACTACTCTTCATCCTATAGATCCTATTCTTTGGAGCCATACCGACTAGATATAGTTCACCAAATATACTGTAATGCCGAATGTCTCTGTGATGTTATTCTAGCTGGATTAATTTTCCAACTGTTTTTCTTTGGTGAAGTCTATTCATTCTTCCAAACCATGCACTGGTATAAAACCAAGGCCCTCTTATTTGTGCTATTCAGTTCCTTCCAGGAGTTTCTTCTGTACATAACGCATAATGCTCATTAACAGCAGTGTAGTGCCCTAGAAGGTGAGCTCTTTGGCAGCCATATTGGGTGCCTTCTGTTGTTAGCAGTGCCTGTCAAATACTAGATTTATACCTCTTCTTTTCTTTAAAAAATTTTCTTTTCTCTAAATAAACGAATGGTTGTCTCATAAGATCTAGGCTTGAGACCATTGTCTCATTTCCTATAAGACACTTAAAAACTAATGGAACAGGAAAACTTGCAGATAGAAATTATGGACTCTGAGGTACTTTTCTCTACTTTTCTCTCTATTCAGTCTTACTTAGTATAGTCTTAGATTTAATAAGCTTAACAATGATAATGGTTTTTGTTTTATTATCATCCAGGCAAGGATAAAAAATAAAATAATAATACTACCTCAAATCATCAATAATATTTCGCTAAGAAGTAAATGGGAAGACCTGTGTAAACTTTGCATTGTGTTTGAAGTCTGTTCACGTTTTTATAAAAATTGGATCTACATTCCCATGATATGTGTGTGTTTTATATACGTATCATTTCTAATTTTTTTAAATGTTTATTTATTTTTGAGACAGAGACAGAGCATCAGCAGAGGAGGGGTAGAGAGAGAGAGGGAGACACAGAATCCAAGGCAGGCTCCAGGCTCTGAGCTGTCAGCACAGAGCCTGATGCGGGGCTTGAACTCACGAGCTGTGAGATCATGACCTGAGCCGAAGTCAGGCGCCCAACTGACTGAGCCACCCAGGCGCTCCTTGTATATGGATAATTTCTACAACACAGTTAATAGAACAACCATGAAACTTTTTAATCTAGATTGGCTGTTGTTAGGACAATGACACATTTATAGTGACAATCTGTAAAGTACAGATAAGGCCAAAAGACTTTTTGTGACCCAGATGTTATTTAGCTTTAAGATAAAAGAGAGAAATAAATATTGCTTCTTTTTCACTAATTATAGAGGGAAAGCATTCTATATTATATTAACAGTTAGATAATAATTAATCAGAATTTGTTATTATAATCATACATAAATGGATTATAGAGGATTTAGGATTAATGGCATTTCAGACATTATATTGTTTCCTCGTGTTAAGATTATCGTTTTGTGATGATTATGTTTACCTTGTCAGAATCATCTTGACCCCATGCTCAGATCCCTGGAGACTGTCTTTGCCCAGTGAAGCAGTTGTTATGTTCTCTTGGTAATAAGAAAATTCAGACATAAATAGCTCTAAAGCAGAATTATATAAGGTCGTGTTATTTTAGTTATGTTTTTTTTTTAAAGGAAGGAGGTTAAAAGTGGGCATCTTTGTGGTAAGGTGGAGAGAGACTTAATGGAAGTATTTTGATGGGATTGTGATTCAACAAATCATTTAATGAAGACCTGCTATGTACAAGACCCTTCCAGGCACCACTCACTATTTCATTTAGTCTTCACAATAGCCCTGTGAGATGGGAAGTATTGTGCCTGTTTTTATAAATGTACCACAGAGTTGGAATCTCAACCTAGAATTTTTTTAATTCACTTTCAGAGAGCTTTCCTTTATATAACAACTGGGATGCATTGGATATAGTTTATACTGGAGAATCTGCAAATGCCTGTCACTAATACCAGAAATATACTGCTTACGTCATCCAAAAGGATGCAACATTTTAACCTTTTAAAAGATTGAGGGGCACCTGAGTGGCTCAGTTGGTTAAGTGTTTGACTTCAGCTCAGGTTATGATCTCGTGGTTCGTGAGTTTGAGCCCCGTGTCGGGCTCTGTGCTGATAGCTCGGAGCCTGGAATCTGCTTCAAATTCTGTGTCTCCTTCTCTTTGCCCATCTCCCACTCACGCTCTGTCTCTCTCTGTCTCTCAAAAATGGATAAACGTTAAAAAAATTTAAATATTGATCATATATGATTGCAGCAATATCAGGAATATATACGGCAAATAATTGTTTTTCATCAATAGAAGCGTAAGATTGGAAGGACCAAATGACTTATTAAAGATCTCATAGCCACTAATAGGGCTCTTATTGGTGGCTAATCTTATTGGTGGCTAAAGATCAGTGAGAGAACATCTTGTTTTGTTTGGAATTATGTTTTCCTTTACCCTTATGGTAAAATTTTACTTACTGTGTTAGAGTGTGGTTCAAGTTTACCTTCTCTGTGAAGTCTTTTCTTGTCTTTCTAGACAGAATTCTGTAACCTTCCTGTGTGCTGCTGCTGTGCGTTGTAAGTACCTCTGTAATATAATTAGTTATATTAACTGTCCATTCTCACTCTACTCTACTTAGGCTCTGCAATCTTTGAGGACAGAGGTCTTGCCTTTTCATCTGTGTATTCTCAGTACCCTTAGTAGTGCTCAGTGAATGACTGTTGTATTAATGAATGCATATATGAATGCCTGAGTACATGAATATATGAATTCATAAATAAATTGCTTGGTGCTGAAGCATTGTGTGTGTGTGTGTGTGTGTGTGTGTGTGTGTTAGCATGCTCTCTAATGTATGAATAAGTTTTTGCCAAAAACAGTACAAAAACAAAACAAAACAAAAGCCTTCAATTTAGAGGCAACACAAGAAGGCATGATAGTGGAACAGACTGTGGACCAAATCTAGATTACTGGAATTTTAATATGAGTTATGCTACTCACTAAGTGAATGCCAAGTCAGTATTTATAGGGCTCTTTATTTCATCTGCAAGTTTAGAGAATCACACATGGCAAAAGTTACAAAGATGGTACTTGAATAAAGTTTGGAAAACACTGTTCTAAGGCATTTTATGGGAGTATCATAGGGAATACTGTAGTGGTTTTCAAGCTTTTCTTTTTAAGGGGTAGAACATCTTGTCAAATAAAATCTTCAAAGAGCCTCAGAATGTGAAATAGATAAAAATTGAGATTTTGTGGCTGTAAAGCGTCTTTGTCCTCTAATTCCTGCTTCTTCCGTTCTCTGACCTCTTATATGTCAGATGTGCCAAATGTTTTTCAAATTCATGAGTGAGTCCATTCTTAGGGTGAGGCCTAATTCTACATCTTTTTTTTTTTTTAATTCTACATCTTTAAAAATAAACAAGATGGGCATCTGGGTGGCTCAGTTGGTTGAGTGTCCAACTCTTGATTTGGCTCAGGTCATGATCTCAGGGTTAGTGGGATTGAGCCCCATGTCAGGCTCCGTGCTGACAGCACGGAGCCTGCTTGGGATTCTCTCTCTCTCCCTCTCTCTGCCCCTTCCCTGCTCATGCTCTCTCTTTCTCTCCCAAAATAAATAAATAAAAATTAAAAAAAGAATTTAAATATAAGCAAGGAAATTACAGTTTCTGAATATAAAGATACTTGGAGACCAATAACACATGTTTCCTTATGTTCTTTTCTGCTATATCAAAACAATATTACACAGCACTCTGGTGTCACCAAATTAGTTTCAGACTTCTGCTTGTGAGATTTTTTTTCATATGCCCACCGAGATCTGGATCCCTGACCTCTTAGGGGGTTCAGGACAGATTGGCTCTGAATTGGGTGTCTGCTTCTAAGTGGGCAGTAATCGTTGGCAGAATTAATACCCAATTAATTCAGTAAAATCAGCAAGTGTAATATCATTAATTCATTTGAGGTACTGGTAAGCTTCCTCATTTTTTGGACTTTCCTCATAGGAAGTCTATAATGATGTAGTATTTATATTTCTGAGAAAGGAGCACACAGAAGTTCTGTGTGTTTTTTTGCTCAAAATAATAATGAACTGTTGCACTTTATGATTTCAGTCTTCTCCCCAAGTAAAGAAAACAAGTAAATTGATGATTGGTGTCTGGGATCTTTGGGCCTAAAAAGAAGACATTGATCAAAATCCTGTCTATCTCCCACATGTCCCATGAGACATGTTTGAAAAGCATTATATTGCTGGACAATTTTTAAAAGCCTGGGGATGTAGCCCTTGTGAATGAAAATCAAGAGTCTTCTGTATTAACTTAAAATAATTTTAGATATTGAAGCAAAGACAACTCAGAAAAAGAAAATACTTGTGAATTCTTGTTCAAGTGTAAGAGAAAACAGACGCAAATTAGTATGCCTTTTTAGTTATGTTTTATACACATAGTCTAAGTTTTCCAATTTATTTTAAATCTGTATGAGATTACATAAAAGAGTAGCTTTTCATAGGCTCCATATGTTCTGAAAACAATAGAATCTTTTTTTTTTTTTTTTTTGCTTCATTATTTAAAAAATTATCTGGTTCCTTTCTTGTCCTGAAATTCTACTTTTATTCCTACTTATCCTCTGTATCATGGTCCTGACTCATCTTGATTTGCTCTTGTTCTTTGAGAAACAATGCTTGTTTGCCTCTTTCAAGAGACAGTGGAGGATAATGGTTAATTGCATGAACTCTGCAGGCACAGTGCTGTGTGTGAATCTTGTCTCTGTCCTTTCTTACATGAGTGTGCTTGGACGAGTCATTTACCCTTTCAATGCTTCAGAATTCTTAACCTGTGCAATGGAGACCAAGCTAGTTGTGAGGATTATATGCGGTAATATATTCAGGGACTATAGAATAGTGCTTACCACAAAGCTATTAGTATTCTTACACATATGCCCACTGAGATCTGGATCCCTGACCTCTGAGTAAGAATATATATTCTATCAATATTGGTTATTTGTTAGGTGATATTGGTAGTTTGCCAGGCATTCTGGTTCTATCTCTTGCTGCCTCCTATCTTCTGCTTTTGGATTGTCATACTTCTAGTGTTTTAGGGAGAAGCATAGGGCATATATATTTTATTCAAACATTTTTTTAGTAAGTATTGTTCGACACAGGGAATGTAATGACTAGCAATATTCACTGTGAGCTTCTGAGTGGTACAAAACTGTGCATCCTTAAAAATAAATATATAATTACAATAAATGCCATGAATAAGAAAAAAGTAATGACATGGCAAGACCTTGTGACAAGCGGGGTAAGTCAGTAAAAGCTTTTCTGGGAAAAAGATATTTAAGCTGAAGTCTGAGGAATGAGTTAGCCAGGCAAAACTGAAGAAGTGTTACAGTGCAGAAAAAGTCCTGAGGCAAGGGAGGCATGTTGGATAAACCCCAAATGCAATTTGGCTAAAGAAAAATGAGATCAAGGGCACAGTGATACGGGATTAGGTAGGGAAGCCAGTGGAAGCCAACATAAGAAGGTGAGGCTGAAAAGGCAAAGAAAAGACCAGATCTGTAGGGACTTGTATATAATATTAGGGTTTTGGATTATCCTAAATGTAACAAGAAGCCATGAAGAATGTAGATCAGGAAAGTAATATAAGGAATTCTGGATTTTTAGAAGATCAGTTTGGAGAATAGATAGAGGGAGAGGAGTAAGGCTCCTTTCTTTGTTCTTTAGTTATAGTACTTTATAAAAGAACTGTTACCTCCTCTGTGAAGCTTTCCTTATAATTTTTGCCTGTAGAGGTGACCTTCACTCATTTGTTCACCTAATGAACCCACTGTGCTGTGAACCTAACACATACCAAGGACACCGTAGGTATTGTAGAATGAGGAATCATTTATTCATCCTTCTGAAGACAAGACCGTGGGCCCTTTAAAGTCAAGGAAGTCATTTAGCTCCTAGTTTCAGGCTGTTTGGAAGCTAGACCCTCACGCTGTGGGGATGGTCTTCTTATCCTTTGTTGTGAAGAAACGGTGCATCTAGATTTTAGGTATTTTTCAGAAGCATATGATCCATATGTAGTTGTTGATTTATGTGTGCCTGGGCGAGGAGGAGTTCAGGATCTTCCTACGCCGTCATCTTGTGGAAGACCATTAAGGTATTATTTATATAAGTAGAAACATGGGAATAGTTTGTCACTTTCTCTCTGTTCTGTTAGTGTGGGAAATTAATAACATTCATCCAAACAAATTGTACACTAAGAATTTTTTCTTTTCTGTCAACATGTGTACTGATTTCAAGTTTGTATCCTATTAGTAATTTACCGAGAACACATTTTATAGTAGAAGTTGATTTTAAATGGTTGTTCAGGAGACACATTTTACTCAGGGCAGCATTTAGCCTAGCTACTTTGCAGTCTGATGACTATTAAAAGAATTCCATTATCTCTTTGTTACTTATTATTCTCTCAGGTTAAGCTAATGATTTAAGTTCATATTAATTCTTAATACTTTCTAATTTTTATCTCAAAAGTCCTTGATGCTTTTTTGCCTATTTAAACAAACTGATTTTCTCTCCCAGAAATGCTTATGTCTAACTGTTGGGTGCTTATGTCTTAAGAAGTTTTACATGGAAAATGTCTTTTCTTATTACATACACATTTTTTTTCTCAAATTTGTCTGCTCTCCATTATTTTCATCCCACTACAACAATTTTTAAGAGGAGGCACATTGTCTCCTCTGTTTATCTTCCCTATAGTCAAATCCAAAAGCAATTGTAATTGAGTGCAGTAGTCCTAAGTTTCTGAAAGTGTGATGAGACCAGTAGATGCAGACTCAAGAGATTAGTTTTATACTTTATGTATGTATGTATGTATACTTTATTCTTTACATATGAATTCTGGAAATGTTAATCTATTTGTTGACTCTAGAGAATTTATTTCTATAGGTTTTGTTTTCTTCCACTTGTTTCCTAGAATTTCATTAGATTCATAAAGTTTATGGATAATTATAATGCAACCTCTTGATGATTGAAGACATCAAAGGCCCAGAGCTAGGCAGTGTTAACCTTAAAATTAAAAGCTATTTTATCTGCAAAAATTTGGAAACAGCAGAGAACTGCAATTCAGGACATGCAAGCTATGGCAAAACCATAAGCAAGTCAAACAAGGGAGAGGAATGTTATTTTATGGAGACAAAGGAGGAAGTTGGGAGGGGTTGTTTTAAATGCAAGTCCATTGGAGAAAAGCAGGAGTTAAGGCTGTTTCTCACTGGATGAGTTGCAGGGGTAGCCAATTTCTTGTAGGAGATGAAATGCACATCTTTCCCTATGGGAACTTGTAATTAATGATTCTTTCTTGGTAATAATTCTTCTGTTGGAGTCTATAATTGACAATCTTCCTATAATTGACATTTGAGTGATATGTTCCCACTTTGGCCTCCTAAATCCTTTTTACTGAGGTTTCCCTTTATTAATTTTCACAGTGGATTACTATAGAGAGGTGGTTATGGGTGTCTGGAAGGAGATAACAATTCAGACTCCTCTTTGTCCAGCATTTCTTCCCCAAATGCATACTACATTAGATGCTAGACTTTATCCTGGTTATTATTAAAAATTCAAACACTAATTGGTTTAGTACAAAGGATCTTAGATATTTGTACTTTATGACTCAGTAAAAATTTCAAAGAATTAGGAGACTGATAGAGTTGCCAAAGTTTAATTTTTCTTAGGTGAGGCCATTGAGAAACAAAAGAAAGAAATGCTTTTGCCCTATTACATTATCATCATTTCATGGAAAGAAATTTTAACATCTGAAAGAATGATGAGTAGTGCTTTTACTGTTAATCTACAAATGGCAACTATAATCCAAAATAGAGGACTAAAGCCATCAAAATATTTGACATTCTCTATGGAGAGCTATATACAAAAGTGGTCAGTCAACTCCTTGAGACAGGTAGCAGATGGGTTCTGATACCTACCATTACTCCAACAACCTCCCAGTGCTCATATAACCAGTCTGGGTGGGGAAAGGATGGATGTGGAGAAGTTTTGGAGAAGTGTTATTGGCCTACTGAAGATGAAAAACTACTTTCAGAAATCAGGGTATCTATCAGGTAGAAATCAGGGATATCTTCCATAAAAGGAAGCTTAGCTTCTGTATCCCTTAGATTCTAATTAGGAAAACAAAACAAAAGGGATTTAATACAAGAAATTGATTATACAAGTATTGGATGATGAACAAAAGGGGTCAGCCAGGTAACCCAAAGAATAGTGAAGCAGCCTCCGTTCCTAGTCAAGGGGGGAAATGGTGTTATGAGATCTAGGCATGCAAAAGAGGGTTCACTCCCATAGGAGCTAGAACCACCAAGGGGTCACTCTGAAGAGTGAGTAGATATTTGATGGGGGGTATTGTGCCAGTGGTTCTGGGTCTGCCAGAAGGGAGTGCCAAAGTAGTCTCTACTCTTGGAATGAGGAAGAAAGTCTCTTTTCTCCAATTCTCTTCCATCCTCCTCCTACTGACTCCCATTGTCAGCACTTAAAGGAAGCCAGCTGTGAAGAGAATGTATAAATGTAGTTTGCAAAGTCTCAGCCCCAGCATTACAGAACAGAGTTTACAATGATTGGCTTGGGGCTGAAAGACATTAATAAGTGACTGATGTAGTATCTCATTTCTCCATTGGTCACTTATGCAGAATACATTCCGATCTGCTCTATGTGACTTCTTGAGCAAGAGAGAAAGAGAAATGGGGAGAGACAGCTGGGCAGGAGGAAGAGATCGCAGCAGAGCACCCTATGCCCTCACCATTTGGTGCCACAAGGATGCTGGAGCTTATTCTGGATCAAGTGCACTGTGGCCTTAACCATCTTGTCAGTACTTCATTCAGCACTTGAGTGCAATGACAGACTATAACTAAATGCTCTGCTAAGTAAAAAGACTTTTGCTCCTTTTAATTAATTCTTCTCTGCTGCAATGTGAAAGAAATTGGAACCTAAAGAGCGGGGAGGGAAGAGGAATAAAAGAGTAGACCATTCCATCTTCACACTCCGATTCCTAAACACTGGCCACTGAAGTGGCTCCACAGGCCATTGAGCAAGGAAAGGAGAAGGAGATGTCATTTAAAGCAGTTATGAGTTGTAGTAATGGACTCAGTCTGAACTGATGTTAAGGAAGAGGAAATGGATGTGACATTGCAGATGGAAAGCAGTGGTTAGAGAAAAATTAAAACCATGACGTATCTGGGCTCTACTGAGTTCAGAATGTTCAATGAATCAGTTACACATAAATCAAAACCAAACTTTTTGAACAACATCTCAGCATAAAGGGCAATCTTTAAATTGGAAAAAAAAAAGCTTGCTTAAAAACTCTAAATATTACTCTTATTTTTCTCATTTCTTCATGGTTTGGCCTAGCACGTATCCATGATGTAGGCTTTTAGAGTGATTACCATTATTCATTGAAATTTTTATCAGCAAGGGATTACTAGTATCAATAGCTATAACCTATGAAAAGAGAAATTCACACTAGTGCTATAGCGGCCAGCGGCCTTCTCCTCATTTTAGCTTTCAAATCTCTGTAGAGAAAGGAGGAAGAAGGAAAGGTGAAATTATATGAACACTGTAATCTTGAACATAAGAGAATGTTATGAAAGAATAGTATATGTTTAAAAGCATCTTTTAGGTGGTAAAATACAAAAACCATAGGAAATCTATTAAAATGTGCCAGAAGTGTAATTTATAGTCATCATACTTACTCATCACCTTAGAAATTCTTAGAAATATTTTGTTTTAATAAAACATATGGTATTCTATGTATTGAGAACAAACTCAATGAGTAGGACCTTTCCTACTCATTGATAGGAAGAATAATGGGTAATGGAAGAATAATCTCAAATTAAGAGAACTTGACTTCTTATCTACATTTGCCTTAAATTGGAGGCAGTTAAAAACTTCAGTATCTTTTAAAAAGTACTTCTTTTTGTCCTTACATGATCAGGGAGCATGGTTCCAGAAAACTGATAAACTTAACTTGTATTTCCATCATCAGAAATGAAATAAAAATCATTTCATTCACGTCTAACTTAAAAAGATGTGAATAAGACCCAATCAGCTGCATAGGGATAGGTTAAGGCTTGGTTTTAGAAGCAAAATTTTCTGGTCTGAACCAACATGAGTGTGACTTTGGGCATACTTCATTGCTGTTCCAAGACTTGATTTCCTCACCTGTCATTATTCTTGTGCCCATCTCATTTGGTTGGCTGCTCTTATGAGACATGTTTGAAATCATGTATTTGCTTAAACTGGCATAGTTTCTCAATCTATGTGAGCCTAAATGAAAGGCAACTGACACTAACAATCAGCAATAAAATGGTTTGTACAACCCCTATTCTCCTATGTATATGTATTGTGTGTGTGTGTGTGTGTGTGTGTAATATGTAATTTGTATTATATAATATATAATGTATAAAATGTATTATATATATTACATATAATTGTATACAATAAATATTATTTTTAAAATAAGAAAAAATGTTTATTTACATTTGAGAAAGACAGAGACAGAATGCAAGTGGGTTAGGGGCAGAGAGAGAGGGAGACACAGATCCGAAGCAGGATCCAGGCTCCGAGCTGTCAGCACAGAGCCTGACATGGGGCTTGAACCCAGGAGCTGTGAGATCATGACCTGAGCCACCCAGGTGCCCGGGTATAAAATATATATTATATATAATGTGTTAAATTATATTATGTGCTATTATATAATAATACTATAATACTATAAAATAATATAATATTAACATATTACAACATTTCTCAGATCTCCCAAATAGAATCACTATTACCATCAAAGAGTGATGCCAGGAGTGCCTGGGTGACTCAGTCTGTTAAACATCTGACTCTTGGTTTCGGCTCAGGTCATGATTTCACAGTTCATGTGTTCAAGCCCCACATCGGGCTCTGTGCTGACAGTGTGGAGCCTGCTTGGATTCTGTTTCCCTCTCTCTCTGCCCCTCCCCTGCTCGTTCTCTCTCTCTCTCTCTCAAAATAAATAAACATAAACTTAAAAAAAAAGAGTAATGACAGAAAAGTATTTCTGCCCCACAAAAGCCACTTGAGATAATGCCTGCTGACCTTTCTAAAAGCCATAAAGCCATTTTATTATTTTTTTTAATTTTTAAAAATTTTTTTTAACGTTTTATTTATTTTTGAGACAGGGAGAGACAGAGCATGAATAGGGGAGGGTCAGAGAGAGGGAGACACAGAATCTGAAACAGGCTCCAGGCTCTGAGCTGTCAGCACAGAGCCCGACGCAGGGCTCGAACTCACGGACCACGAGATCATGACCTGAGCTGAAGTCGGCCGCTTAACCGACCGAGCCACCCAGGCGCCCCCATAAAGCCATTTTAGAACTCCCATTTACTCATTCATTCTTTGAGCAATTATTTATTGAGAACTTGCTTTGTGTTCATCACTGTACTAGGCACTGAGGAGGCATATTTTAAAATTGCCCTCTAGCTTTGTAAAGTTTTTGGATCAAATCTGTTGTCAGGGTCCTAGCAGGAAATAGATTGCACTTTCAATGGGATGAAAGAGAGATCTATTTAATGGAGGTACTATTTACATACTATTTACTATGTGGTCAGGGCTGAGAATAAGCAGACAGGCAAGGATGAAGCACCACAAGGCTAGCCACATTCCTACATCTGAAGGTCAAGTGGAAATAGTAGTTAATGGAACCAAGGGAACTTAGAAGACACGTGCCTACAGAGCTGTGACGTAGGGTAGAAGACTGTAGCCACTGCTATGCCATAGCCAGCAGGAGAAATCCCTCTTTCTTCTTGCCTCCCATCTACTGCCTCTGCTTCCCATTGGCTGAACACACCCAGGAGTCAGAGGGCTAGAGAGCCCATGGACAATAGTCCCAGAGCACCAGCCTCCAAGAGCACAGGATGGAAAAGGTGGAGGGGTGAATCTCGATTGGAAAATGAAGAGTATCCAGAAAACATCTCTCTTCTCGTTTTTCTTGTTTTATATAACAGATATTGTGTTTTATTTCTGAATATAAAAGTAAAATATTTTTAATATATAACATTTGGAAAACTGCCTTGTAATTTGAGATCCTGCTTTTTCCTAACCAGGTCATCCTCTCAGTTAGAGGCACATAAATGTATCCAATAAGCTCTCACACTCAAAGTGTCATAAAATATAAATTTATTTCCATGGCTTAGACCTCTTAAAAGTACTCTTGCTTGCCAGATGATCTACTGATGTTACCCTGGAACATTTTGTTTTCTTCCTGTCATAAATTTCCTTAGCATGGCATCTTTCACACCCTTAGTATATTAAATTCCTTTCCATATTTTTGCACACCATGTTGTTCTTAATTATCCCCAGAATTAACAAATTCTACTTGTTATTTAAGGCTAAAAAGAATCCTCATTTCCTTCCCAAAGCCTTCCCTGAAACCCAACACCAACTATTTCTTTATTTCAAAGAAGAGTTTTATTTACACGTATGACTTTACGTTCAATTATATTCTTTGATTTATTAGCTTTACAAATATTTTTGAACAACTACTAAGTACACATTTAATACATGTAAATTTTTCCTTTCAAAGTAGAAGTTTTGAGGGCCATATTTGCTTTGAGCTTCCTTCCTTCCTTCCTTCCTTCCTTCCTTCCTTCCTTCCTTCCTATTTCTTTATTAGATTTATTTTAGAGAGAGAGAGCCAGTGGGGGAGAGGAGCAGAGGGAGAGAGAGAGAATCTTAAGCAGGCTCCATCCTCAGTGCAGAGCCCAGAGTGGGTTTGATCCCATGACGCTGGGATCATGACCTGAGCCGAAATCAAGAGTTGGATGCTCAACTGACTGAACCACCCAGGTATCCCTGAACTTCATTTTTTAAAAATCATTATTTTATTTGAGTATAGTTGATACACGATGTTACATTAGCTTCATGTGTACAACATAGTGATTCAACTTCTCTATATGTTATGCTATCTCATCATAAGTGTAGCTGTCACACATACAATGCTATTATATCATTGACTATATATTCTATGCTGTGTCTTTGTTCCCATGACTTATTCATTTCATACCTGAAATCCTATATCTCTCACTCCCCTTCACCCATTTTACCCATTCCTGCACCCTCCTTCTCTTGGGCAACCGTTGGTTTGTTCTCTGTACTTACAGATCTAATTCTACTTGTTTTTTTATTCATTTGTTTTGTTTTTTAGATTCCACACAAGAGTGAAATCATATGGCTTTGTCTTTCTCAGTGTGACTTATCTCACTTAGCGTAATACCCTCCAGGTCCGTCCATGTTGTTGCGAATGGCAAGATCTAACCCTTTTTTAAATGGCTGCATAATATTCTATCATCTATATACACCACATCTTCCTTACTCATTTGTCTATCAGTGGACCCTATGTTTATTACAGCATTATTATTTTTTTAAATGTTTATTTATTTATTTTGAGAGATAGAGCAAGCAGGGAAGGGGCAAAGAGAGTGGGAGAGAGAGAATCCCAAGCAGGCATAGAGCCCAATGCGGGGCTCAAACTCAACGAACCACAAAATCTTGAGCTGAGATGAAATCGAGTTAGACACTTAACCAACTGAGTCACCCAGGTGCCCCTATTGCAGCTTTATTTACAATAGCCAAGATATGGAAGCAACCTAAGTACACATTTAGCTTCATTTGGATTCTGTCATACTTTGCACAAGTCTGAGAAGGTATAGTTAAGGTCTTCATTTCTGCTGGGGAAACTTGATCATTGTCCCTGCCTGCTGAAGATAGCCTGGAGATTTCTACTCCAGTTGCACCTATTTTTAAGTGCAATTCCTACCAAGCAAAATGGATGTAGGATAGAAAGTAAATTTTGCTTCATAGATTTTTCCTACTAATTTGGTATGTGAAGCAATTTGTTAGAGATCACTTTGGTATTCTTATTTTCTTTCCAGACCCACACTCTACTAATTATGATTTTGTTTTGAAATTGACTGCAAATAACATTTGCATCTTGACAGTCCAGATGCTAAACTTACACTCATGTGTGTTTCATTTTGCAGCATGATATGACATGATACTGCATGTATTTTGTTAACTGTGAAAATTCAGTTGACACTTTCCAAATAGATATTTAAGAGACCACATAATTTATCAACTACCTACAGCCTAAGACTTAACAGATCCTAGCCTATCACTGTTTCTTAGTTTCTTCATCCCAGATAAGTAGATATCCTTTACTTCCCCATAAGATGTCCCCCCAAGTATATGGCACAGTAAGTTTTGTAGAAATAAAGTAACTTTAAAAATAAGTTAACATTCTTATGTATTTTGTGGGTTCTTATTTTATGTGTATATATAAAATACATATATTAATATATATGACATATTATTATATAGTGCATATTATAATATATACTATATATAATATATAAAATATGTATAAAATCAATTTTTGGATCATAAAATAATACATCACAAGAAATTTGGGAAATATGGAAAGGAAAGAAAAACCTTATAACCCTTGTATGATGTCCACTGTTACCATGTTACACAGCTTTACTTTAGTATTTTTCTATGCTTTTATTTTTACAGAATTATAATAATTGGGTACATCTAATTCTGTATCCTGAATATAAAACTTAAATCTTGAATCTTGCTTTTTTTTTAAACTTAGGAGTATAAGCTTTTATTTTTTCCGGATTCTACCTTATAGAAGCACTTGAGATTAAAGATCACTCTGTGATAAAATATGTTTGTTTTTGTCTACTTTTGTTATGTGTCAAGGAAACTTTGAGTAAAAGCTCTAAATTCTGGCTACTCCTGTTTGGCCAGCATTCTAAAAGTTCAATAACTGCAATAATTCCTTGGTGTATGTGAGGAAATTCTTTTCCTTGGCATATTGAATCAACCCCCTGAAAAACCTATGGGATTCTCTCCCAGAACACTTACAAAGGCAAAGTTTCTCCTTCCCCCACTCTCTTATCCACTCTGTCACTTCTGCTGCCGACTTCTGCATAATATAGTCAAATTATGTGTTAGAAATTCAACCCTGGTTTCCTGGGTGATGGTACAATGCCACTACTTAGTATTCCTAGTCACATAGCTACAATTCCATCACGCTCTTAATCTATATATATCTTCATGTTCGAGAAGCAGACTTTTCAATCAGGCATGTATTAAGAGTTTAAATGTACAGAGTGAAAAAATGTAGGAGCTTCTTGAAGTCAGCAATGACGCGGGACATTTTTTTTTACCAAGATTTTGAAAGACCACCATATGGACTAACGCTTCTTGGATTCAATGATTTCTATAGTGTATCTTTTCCAGTTCAATTCTGCAAACAGAATTCTTTATATTCTCTTATAGACTATTGAATGCCTGAACTTTAAATTGGGCCTTTTTTGAAAGCCTGGGTTTTCAAAATGAGAGGTTAGTTTTTCTTTGGAGTTGCAAACCAGGGTGTACCCTTAAATTTTGATAATGTTAATTGAGGTTCTTTGTTTCTGAAGTGGCTTAATGATCTACACAAAACAAATATCATAAACTACAGTGTTTCTTCTTCCAAATGGCCAGGTTTGTGTGATTTAAACCAGGGAATTGTAGCTCTAACTATCCATTGCTAAAATTTTCTGTGGTAAATACTTGCTTATGTGTTTATACATATGAGAGGTTTAAACTGATGGTAAAATTGAAATTAAGATATTTTTTTGTCATGTATATTTTCTGTATTGGTTTGTTTTTCTTTCCTTTTCTTTTTTTGACCATAATATCAAAGCCTTATGTTCCTTAAATTCTAAATCTGCCATGTTTTAAGCTGTGTTACCTTGACTCAATTATTTTTCTGATGATTTGTTCCCTCATTAGGAAAAAAATGAAAATAATCCCACAGATTGTTATGGAGGTTAAATGAAACATTGTATGAGAAAGTATAAAGCCCTTCACAAACACATATTATTTCTATATTGTTAATGATCATGGATTATTTGGTAGCCTAAGTGTTACCCTCTATTCTTTTCTCTCCTTCTGAGAAGCTTTGCACTGATTTCTTGGATTTTTGTATTTTGTGAACCTCTTTTTCCACATTTCAGATTAATTGGCTTGGAAAATTATGATATTTACTTATACACATACATTATATACACTCAAAAGTTAGTTTGGAGAATACAAATAAGCCACGTATTTGTATTCAACTAAGGGTACTGAGCTCTTTTTGTGTGTGTGTATCTCTTTTTTTTTTCCCTGTAGGTCTTAAAAATTGTCAGCAAAACTGTGCCGGATAAGAGACATTCTAAGAGGGGATATTTTTCACCTCTATAATGAAGAAAAGCAGGAGTGTGATGGCAGTGACGGCTGATGATGTAAGTTCTAAAAGTCAGAGTTGCTCGATTCTATCCACTTTTTGTCTGCTCAATGAAGTCAGTCTATAATTTTATTCAAAGGGCAGGCTAGGCTATTTAACAGCACCACTTTGTCACTAATTATTCCTGTGACCCAGACATTGCCAGCACCTGGTCCCAGAATTCTGCAAAGTAGACAACAGGAACACTGCCCTCTCTGCAGCTTGGAGATGGGCTCAGCTTCATGGTTGAATTCACAAAACCCCCAATCTCTGATGGATGCCTACATTCCAACTCTTGCAAACTCCTCTTTCTACACTGCTTGCATGATCAGTTTCCTGATGACTTTCTTACCCATCATTACTCAGGCACAGCTAATCTTTGAGAGTCACCTCCTATGGTGGGGTCTTTGACAACTGCTTGTAAGAAGCCTGTGATGTATGCATCCTGTAGATCTTGGCTACTCAAATGTGATCCTCAGAGCAGTGGCATTAGCATTGCCTGGGTGTTTATTAGAAATGCAGAGTCTTAAGCCACATCTTAGACCAACAAATCAGACTGTATTTTAACAAGATCCCAGGGTGACTAGATACATTCATTCTTTCAGAAACCCTGCTCCAGGTTATCTGAAGAAGTCTGTAAACTTACCATTTCATAACTTTGCATCATGGGCGGCTGAGATTAATTATCTCCTTTGCTTTCAATTGCCCAGTCTCCTGTTAGTGTGACTTTAATTGTCCAGGTTTTACTCAGTTTCTGATTGTAATTGAGTTAAAAATCATATGCCAACTAATATGATGTGCAGAAGGAAAGGAGGGAGGTAGGAAAAAAAAGTATTTTTCCTTGCTTTCTGTAATACCTCGTCTTGTGGTTAAGCTCCTGTTTCAACAGATGGGGGACGGGCTGTAAGGAACTTGAATCTGCCAATTACTATAAAAGTCTGTCTTTTGGGTAAATGCTCTGTCTTTCAGGATTTCTCCCCGTTCTTACTTCTTCCCTTGCCCATGGCATTGGGCAAAGGGACTTAGCGTTAATTAACATTATGGTAAAAGATGTGTGGTATTGTCCTTGTCTTGTATGGTCCCCTTTCCACTAACATCCACTATTGTTCAGTTGAGGAACAGCTCATTTTCCCAGGTCTTGGGTGTCAAGTCTCTGTCCTTGGTCCATTGCTGATTAAGCATGTGACAGGTGTATGAAGTGATGACTGCTTTCAGCGTGGGCAGTATACCTTCTTAGTGCACTGTGAGTTTGACCTTCTCCCCCACTGCGTGAACTCCTCTCAGCGGGGACTCTGTTTGTTTAAAAGCTTTGCTTTCTGTCCTACACTTACCTTGGGGCTGCTTACCCCATGGACTTCTGGTCCCTTTGCCACATGTTGAAGCAAATCCCATAGCAGGCTAGCAGAAGCTAATTCTCAGCTTCTTTCTGTGTCCCTGTAGGTGCTTGTGGGAACTTCTTGGACCCACAGATGCAGAAGGAGACTTAGCTGTGCTGTAAGGCTCTGCCCACCAAAACATACCTTTTCGCCATTGCAATTTCTACTCTTGGTTAGTGTTCTAGTTTCATCACCTGTGATAATATTTCCTTCCTTTATTTCCCCCTTCTCTGCTCCTTGACTACAAGGGAACTTCCCTTAACTCATATTCTAAGTTCTCAGTACCCATGGTAAAAAGTGATGTTCAGACTTCCATGCTCTACTCTGGACATCTAAAGGGACACTTTGGGAGTTCAGAAATCATTTTTCTTAAAAACAAATAAAAACACACAAAAAACCCACCTTGGGATTGTCTTTTAATACTATTTGTATACTGTGTGCTCCAAGATTCTATTTTTTTGAAGAATAAAACAAAGCAATGCATTCTGTCTATAAAAGATGGACAATGATTCTTTCCTTACAGTAATAATCCCAGTCCTCCCTTGAGGCAGTCGGTTGCCACAGTCAAAAGACAAAAGATGGAGATTGTTGCATATAAGAACGTGCAAAAAAGAAAAGCACACTCAAAGAATATTAAACCTACCAGAGTGGATAATTATTACCTAATTTGCAGTGTCCAACATGCACTAGCCACATATGACTCTTAAGCACCAGTCTGAATGGCAATGTGCTGTAAGTGTAAAAATAGATCTTGGATTTTGAATATATAATAGTACAAATATAAAAGAATGTAAAAAAATTCATTAATAATTTTTTATATAGATTACATTTTGAAATGATGATATTCAGGGTATACTAGTTTAAGTAGAGTATACTATTAAAAGTAATTTCACCTGCATCTGAAAATAATGTAACATTATATGTGAACTATACTAAAAAAAAGTGATTGGGCCTGTTTCTTTTTTACTTTTTAATGTGGCTACTAGAAAATTTAAAATTATACACTTGGCTCCCATTTGTGGCTTGCACCTTATTTCTAGTGGACAGTGATGACCTGGCACTTTTCACTATGCGCCTTGACTCTTCGAGTACAAAGCTTATCCTGAATGTTAACACACACTATTTCTTCCCTCACAACAAGAGGAACTTCGCAGTTTTACATTTTATATACCACACTCTTGAAATAAGTTTTCACCCTTAAGTCAAAAATATTTTATCATATTTTTATTTATTTTAATTCAGCAAACATTTATTTAGTGATTTAAATAGTCATTTAATTTAGCACCTGTTATCTGCCAAACACTTGTTAGGTTCAAGAGCATAGTGTTAATGTCCCTTTGAAGCTTATATTCCAGAGAGGCATGGAGAAATCAATGGATAGATTATAAAATAATCTCAGCTATGATAAGAGCTATACAGAAAAGTGAAGTTGGTCAGCAGGCAAAGAATGCTTGGATGGTGAGAATAGAATGTTTATGGAGGAATAACGGGAGAAGATGATGTACGGACAGAGAGGCCATGTGGGCTGTGAAGGTGTGAGCCCTCTGAAGATCAGAGGGAAGAACATTTCTGGTAAAGAGAACAACATGTGCAAAGGTCTTTACTGCATGTAAAATACTATGTTTGTCTTTGTCAGAATAAGCAAATGCATAACCATGACTATTGTGTTTGTATAATTACAGTACACAAATAACTTTAATAGGAGACTTTATATGATGAATGACACAGGAACAGTATGCATTAAGTACTTTGTGTTTGGGAACTAAGTATCAGAAGTGAGGAATAAATTAATGCTGTTCAGGTACTAAACATGAGCAATTAATTATTAATAAAGGGATTAAGAATAGCTCAGATAGGTGGGAGTTGCTGGTTTAGGGAAGAGGGGAAAAGGAGAAAATGGATAAGAGGTAGGAAAGAAGAACCAGGAAATATGTGTGTGAGTGACACACGCGCGCGCGCACACAGACACACAGACACACACACACACACACACACACACACAAAGAGAGAGGGGCTGATTTTACATATAAAATATATTATTTACCTCTGGGCAAACTACTCATAAGTGATGGTGATTGCCTGCGATTAAAATACATTTTTCAAAGAAAAATTACTTTTGTTATTGTGTCATGGAGCATCATGACATTTAGTTTTCATAGGGTCACTGAGTGTCACTTGTTACTTCCCATACTTTCCATTTCTCATTTCATAAGGTTTGAAAAACTCTGGCCTATAGTCCAAAGTGAATTGTACCCAAGCTCACTAGAAGTCCTTGGAGGTACCTAATCCCATTTCCTCACCAGGAGTTTAATCAGAAGAATTCCAAAATTGGAGCAAGCTCCAAAAATGTCTTGGGATAGACTAGCAAAGCCAAAATAAAACAACAGCAGCAGCAACAAAGTTGTAACTACCTAGGAACTGATATTCCTCAATTGGACATTTCAGTGTTGCTAATTTGGTTAGTTTTTTCTTTCTTTGTTGACACATTATTTATTTTGAGAGAGACAGAGCGTGAGTGGGGGAGGGGGCAGAGAAAGAGAGGGAGGCAGGGAATCCTAAAAGCCCTACATGGGACTGGAACTCCTTAAGTTGTGATTATCCAGGAGCATGAGGATAATCCCAAACTGGGTTATTCCCCTTGGAGTTGTAGAGATAATAGGGTGAATTTGGGGTAGTATGATGCATTTAAAAATGTGTAATTTCCAGAAGTAACATTCAAATTAATGTTTCTTTCCCCCAAATCTTTGATCTGAGGAGTGGTGTAGTCAGCCAGAATCATGCTAGTTAAAATAGGAATATAAATCTAAGATCTCAAATTCAGTAATTGAGAACTGACTGAATTAGATTTTTCCCTTGAGGACATTGGCAATTTGGGGGGATTACTATATAGATTATGAGTGTGAATGTAGAGTTGGAGTAACTCTACATGGGTTAATGAGTGTTTATAAAACAATATTAATTTTTTAAATTTTTTTAATTAAAAATTTATATATATGTATATATATGATTTATTGTCAAGTTAGTTAATATACAGTGTATATACAGTGTGTTCTTGGTTTTGGGGGTAGAGTCCCGTGATTCATCACTTATATAAAAACAATATTAATTAATGTTCCCACAATTTTAAGTTATTTCTAAAAAGCCACTCCATTATGTTCTTTTGTGGCAATGCATTTTCACATTAGCTGGGGTCTTTTAAAACAAATTATTTTAACTCAAGGAATGACTTCAAATTCATAAATTTGAGCCTGTTAGCAAGTCAGTGTGGGATACATTTTGTGGTAGGTATGACTTTGTTACCTTTCAAATAACAAGTACAAAACAAGTACCCATTTAGTTCATTTACTACAATTAAACCTAGTTGAAAATACTTTTCCTTTTCTAAAAGGGAAAACTATCCAATAACTTTATTAGGAGACTCTAGTGGTTAGTGGTTTAACTAAATAATGTCCTTATTTCTGTTCTCTGGTACAAATGCCCTTGCATAGCAGGTAATGTATATACTTATGACTTGCTTCCAGATAACCAGTACTTTCTTTACATGAATATTTGGAATAAGACTGATTTATAGTCAGGAGTTCTGGCTTTTAGTTTGTTCTTGAGTCTTTTCAGGAAGACTTTGTGTATTCTGTTTCATGAATTTATCTTTATGCCTTTTCAGGAAAAAAAAAAAAACAAACAAAACCTTATATATACCAAGCTTTCCCCTCAGCCTCTAGTTTGTAAAACATACATACACACACACATACACACACAGTAACTACACTAAGTGCTAGGCCTACAATGAATTTAACATAACTGGTTAGTAAATAGTGAAACGCTGACCACATCCCAGAATATTTTAAACTCTGGAAAATTATATTTTGTTTTCTTGTTGAATTGTGGTCCTACTAAATTTCAAATAAATGGTATTCCTGTCAAGCACAAGAAAATGGGGGTGGTATCCCATTTCAAGTAGAGGGTGGGGCCCCTGAAAACTGTCAGACCTATTCATACCCAAATTTCCTTCATCAAAAGGTGGTCTTGTGTGGATCAGATAAGCATAAATCACTAGAATATAGGTTTCTGTGAGCATAGATACTATGCTTCCATTTGCTGTTGTATCCTTCTTAAGTAGCTCAGTGTAAAACTATGATGGGTATGCAACAAATATTTGTTGCACCAATCAAGATAGACCTTGAAACTCGAGTTAGTTGTTCTTGTATGAACTAGGATAGGGATGAGTGGAATGGGAGATAAAGAACTTTTGTTTGTTTAAGCCTTTGGAGATATATTCCCGGGTTTTCCTAACTCTATTCTGAAAGACTAGCAGGGAAGAACCTGTCTTTTTAGGGCCACAGAATGATGTTCAGGTGAGACACCTTGGTCTGGTGATAGGACTCCATTATTCCATGTTAATTAAGATAAGAGAGTGATGGTTGCAGCTTTTGAGCTCCAAGTTGCTATCAATGGGTATTTGCATTGCTATGACATTTTCTGTCTTTGAGCTGGTATGAATGATACATCAGGGAGTAGCTCATTTGGGGCTCCTACTCCCAACAGTGCCAGGACCTACAGTCACCAAGAGATGTAGGGAGGACGAATAACTCTTATCAGTGGTTATAGCACAATGTCTTTATCTCCTCACAAGTACTTCATTTATGTCAGCATTAGGGCATGTACTGAACACATGCAGTTCAGTTCAGGGCTGGATAAAGTATACTCTTCTTTCTCTGAGCTCTTACATAATTTTACCAAAAAAAAAAAAAAAAAAAAAAAAAAAAAAAAAAAAAAAAAAAGAAAGCAAGAAAGAAAGGAAAGAAAGACAAAAGGAAAGAAAGAAAAAGAAATCTCAACTCTGAGAAAATCTTTTATGGGAACAGGAATAAGTCAGTTCTCCATAATTATCAAGATCTTTCTGTCCTAAGATAGAAAATATTTTTACTTTAAAACCCTAAGCAAGAAAGGGTATGCCTTAGCTAATGTGGTTTTCTCCTGTGTTGCAGAACGATAACATTGATTTCCAATGTATATTCAATGATAGGTTTTCATTTTAGCAAGTTAAAATAAAATGAGAAAGAAAGGAAAAAAGAAATAAAAATTTAAGAGAGAGAAAGAAGATAGAAAGCCCTCTGATCCACATACTATAACTGGTAAATATTACCTACTGTCCTAAAAATCACCAAGAATGTGCAACTGATAGTTTATTCCAAAAGTTGAAAGTTAGCCAGCCTGCCCACTTCTTGTTTTCTCGTAAGCTTTTAATGTGAGTGTTAGATTCTGATTGTGAGATCACGAATCAGGACTTTATGAGTGACAGCTGGATCATTTAGGTTCTTATTTCACTCCGCTGTGCATCATTTTAGAGATTTGAATTTCATTCTCTTTTTCTTCTTTTTTCTCTCCCTGTGGTTCCTTCAGAATGTGAAAGATTATCTTGAATGTAGCTTGAGTAAATCCTACAGTTCTTCTAGTAACACACTTGGGATCGACCTCTGGAGAGGAAGAAGGTGTTGCTCAGGAAACTTACAGTTACCGCCCCTGTCCCAAAGACAGAGTGAGAGGGCAAGGACTCCCGAGGGAGATGGCATTTCCAGACCTACCACGCTCCCTTTGACGACACTCCCAAGCATCGCTATTACAACCGTAAGCCAGGAGGGGTGAGTAGTCTCAAAATTAAATGTCAGTTCTAAGTTTTATTTTCTGATAATTCCAACATAATCTGCTATTAAAATGTTGGGTATTTGTGAAGTAACTGAGGCTGTTGACGTTTTGAGAATTTGTTTTCCTTTGGGTAGCAAGATGAGGCCCTTTAAATGGTGGAGAGATTTTCAACCTGTTAAGATTGGAAGGAACCTATCAAGGGAGGAATGAGATACATTTTTATTAATGTCAAGGGAAAACAAAATTACTGCCTATGATCAGTTTTTTAAAATAACTATTCAGTGTGCATCAATATGTTTCCATTTAGAAAAGCAAAATCATATCAGAGTACCTAAGGGAATTATGTATGTATATATGACAGGAGATATTTTTATGCTCTGCTCTACATATAATTATCCCTAGTTTCTTTTTATTATTATACCGTTTTACTAACCTCAGTTTGTGATTATGTATGAAATAGAACACTTCATTATAAATCAAAAGAGGAATGAAAATTATACTCTGAGAGATAGATGCTTGGGCTATTTTGCAGAGTCTCTATTTGTAAATGAGGCTATCTGAATCTAGGGCTGAAAAGTTAATCAAGTACATATAATCTTATAATTGTGGTTAAAATTGCACGGTGATGCTGCTTCAGATGTGTGTTTCATCATACATTTAATAATTAGCATTTTGGTTTTTTTCATTCTTTCCTCTACATAATTTTCAAATATTTTCCAAGAATGGCCTGCTTACATAACATGGGGTTTTATCATTACAATGAAAAGTGTTTTCTCTATATTTTATGTAATTTTAAATTTTAAAAATATGGTGTACTTTGTGTTTAAATCATTTATCAAGGAGAAGGACTAATATTGCATCATTAAAATCTGGTTTTTATGCTGTGCCATATACCCTTGCCACTTGGTGAGCTTCCATAGTGCTGATGCGTAGCCCAGTATGTACCCGTTGACTAATGCAGGGCATTTTTTAGTTGCTGGTTCTCAAATACACTAAGAATTAGATCACTGGGACTCCAGCTATTATAGTTACTGGCATGAAATGGTTCATCAGACAGTCTGTATGTGATAGATAGAGAAGCATGGTAACATACCATAGGGAGAACGGGTTAAAAATTTGTGAAGCACTGACTTACCATCTTCTGTTGAGCTGAATTAACATTAGAATTGTCATAGCCAATCATTGAGAACTAAAATGGGCATATCACTCCCGGATCGCTTACTCAATCGCATAGCTCATGTAATTAGTCTTGGTTATGCTTCTGCAGAATTGCAGATTTGGAGTTGTAAAGAATTCCACAGATTTATTTTTCAGCAAGTTGGCACTGGTACAGTTGTACCAGTTGTTACAATTTTGAAATGCTTTCATACCAGTTGGTAAATGTATGCTTTCCTGAGTTCTCTGATTGCCCCTTCTAGCATCCCAGACTCTTTTCCAGAAGTAAATTCCTCACAATCCAGCACCTAAGGGGGTGATGACTGGCACAGCACGGATCTGGTTTTGGCAGGTGTTGATGACATACTTTATCGGATAACAATCTGGATAAAATGTACCTTGTAAATTTTGAGTTTATCTAACTCAAGGACACCTTGAAAGTTGTGGAATTGTCCTTCCCATAGAAGTATCAAATCCTGCCTGACATTTGGGACATGATTGTCTATCTCTGTCAGTTGAGTGTATTAGTTTGTACAGCGACAGTAATAATACTCACCTCATGGGCTATTGTGAGGATTAAATATAGTAACCTCTGTAAGATACCTACCTTAGTAAAAAGCACATGTTAGGTTATCAACAAATGTTAGTTTCTGTCCCCTTGAATATTATCCAGTAAACCCTTTTGAAAACTAGAAACCATGTCTTAAGTTATCAGCAGCCTCATGCAGGGTACCAGTAATTTAGAGTGAAGTGGAAGATTTAGCCATTATCCAGGGAGTTTGTGTTGTGCAGTCAGTAACACTACATATTAAGTAATTCATTCATAACATGTCTTTCATTTCAATTACCTGGATACTTTTTAATATATGAGAGAGTATCAGTCATTGACTCTACATTTATTTTTAACTGTGGGTATAAAAGCATTGCTATATATTCCTTAAAAATGCTTTCACTGGAACATGCATAGTTGCACACTGGTAGAATTGCTGGCTGAGGAATCTGATTGAAAGACATTTGATTAGAAGTGAGGAAGTCGAGCTCCAACTATCACTGTCATCAACTTGATGCAAGTTCACAGATGTCAGGGATGCAGCCTCTGACCATGTGTGGGAAAGAATTATACTTACCACTTAGAGCACTGAGAATATGGAATCAATCTCCATGTCTAAACCAGGGGTGAGAAAACTTTCGTTGAAAGGTCAGCTAATATTTTTGGCTTTGTGGGCCTTGCAGTCTTTTTCATGACTATTCAACACTAGTGTTATAGTGTGAAAGTAGCCATAGATAATGCATGATGAATAAATGTAGCCGTGTTCCAGTAACACTTAATTTATACAAACAGGTAGCAGGCTAGATTTGGCTTGCCAGTCAGTTTGATGACTCCTGACCTAGACTTAAAAAAGATCTCTAGGACATGACTCCTACTCTGGTATTGCTTTGACAGTTACAACTGGGTGAAACTTCTCTTGAGCTCCTAGTCGTTGTGCTAAATGTGCCATAGATAAGGGGCCATGTGCTAGAGATTAGATTTTTAAAGCCAGTGAAGGAATTTGAGTGATGCAAATGAAAGGTAGTGCCAAGTGTATATAAGGTTAAAAAGAAAAACCCTGATATAAATTTAGCTGTTGTTTGGAGAGAGCACATTGATGACAGAACTTGGCCGTCATTGAAGGCAAAAGGCCTGGAATATAAAGACAGTGGTTTGATTTACCATAGAGAAAGAACAAATTATAAATGACCTGTGTCCAACTGAGTGAACTTGCATCTATTACCTTTTGGGTAAGGTTCTTAATCCCACAGAAACCCAAATGGACCCACAATGGAAAGATAATACCTAGTTTTCAGAGTTGTGATGAAAATTAAAGATAACATGTGTGATTTACACTTTAAAAAATCATAAATTAGAGCCGAGGAAGAAAGGATAGCAATAAAATATCACTCTCAATATTTTCATTACTGAGGAAAGAGAGAATGGAAGCTGATTGGAGAAGATTCAATGAAGGAGAAGTGCTGTAATGTGGAGACTTACCTATGCTGAATGGAAGGAACCAGTAGATGGGGAGACATTGAAGATAAGAGAGATGGGCAAAGTTGGTATTGAATATACTAAGGAAGGTATAGGGGGAAAGATGAGTTTCAGACAAGATTAGAAATCTCTTCTTTTGAAATGTGTAAATCCAAGGCAGAAAAGAATGAATATATTGGAAATTACAAGAAGAGAATTAGGAGAACTTCTTTTCCAAAGATCTCTACCATCAATGTTTATCAAATATTAGAGTGCATCAGAATCCCCTTGAAGGCTTATTGAAAAACAGATTGCTGGACCCCAACCTAGAGCTGAGAGTCTGGGATAGGGCTTAGAATACATAGTTCTAACAAGTTCCCAGATGAAACTTCTGGAACTAACCTGGGGTCCACATTTTGAGAATTCTGGCCTAGATTTTCTCAATGAAGTAGGAGGTTAGGTCATTTGCTGAATATAAGGTCAGTGGTCCTTCCACTTTCCTTTCAACCAAAGGTATACGTAGTTCCAGATCACCAAGCATGAATTTTTATTTGGTGGTATTTCTTTTTTCTGTGCCACGCCAACTGACCTGTGGAGCAATTGAATTCCCAGGTATTAGATAATAGTACTGCTTTAAGAATGCTCACATCTTGGAGTGCCTGGGTGGCTCAGTCAGTTAAGTGTCTGACTCTTGATTTTGGCTCAGGTCATGATCTCACAGTTGTGAGATCAAGCCCTACATCAAGCGCTGCGTTGAGCCCCACCTTGGGCATGGAGACTAGTTAAGATTCTCTCTCTCTTTCTCTTCGTCTGCCCATCCCCTTGCTAGCATGTGCTTATTTGTGTTCTCTCTCTCTCAAAAAAAAAAAAAAAAAAAAAAGAAAGAAAGAAAAGAAAAAAGAATGCTCATATCTTAATGATGCAATAGAAATATTGTCAAGTGAATTTTCAGTTGGATAGGAAGAAGCTGCGAGATGAGAAAGTCAAGGATTCTTGTTTGAGGGTTTTCCTCATGGCGCACTTTTTCTTAAGAAGGCCTGGCTTCTCCTTTGTCATGCTCTCAAAGAAGATTATAAATATCAGTTTGCTTGTCTCCCATCTCTGTCTGCCTGAGGGCTGTGCTTTGCTTCTCTAAATGTTTCACTTGTGAACAGGATGATTCTATTGGGAATCTATTAACTTAGGTGTAATATCCTTAATGTTCACTGTCCCAACTTTTACCTCTACTGGGGAGAGTGGTGCCATTTCCCTGTTGCTGTGTGGAGGGCTGGAAGCCATTTCAAGTGTTCTCGTTATCACAGAGGGGGAAAGTGGTCAGTCTGCTGAGGTGGTGACTCAGAAACACAGGATGTGCTTTGTTGTTCCTACTCTGTGCCACAAGTTTACAGTCTGATGAGGTTTTCAATAAAAATATTTTATATTTTTGAGCTACTTCTCCAGTATAGATCCTAAAGCCCCATTTTAGAGATCAAAATGCCCACAGATGCTGTATGCAAATGCCATAGATTCAACAAAAGGTGGTATGAGGATGGGAAATTGATGACACGCACATCTGTTTAGCTCCCACTAGGTTTTACCACCCACTCAACTACTTTGACTACAGAAACTGTGTTTGTGACTTGTGCATTGAGCACTGCAATCTACGTGTCAGCAATACACAAAGCCCCCTTCCCTTGGGTCCCCATGGCAGGTATGTGAGATAATGGACCATGATATACAAAATCAAGCATCATCCCTCCACACTTCATTGCATATATATTTTATCAGTCAGGTCAAAATTATATTGGAATATAGGAAGTGCAGGCTTTATGTAGAAAGTACTTAGGATCTAGTCTCTAGGATTATGATAATTGGTGTATGGCTTTACAGAATAGATAGTATTCTCACTATGATACACCATAGTATACAATGTCCTTTCCATCTCCTCTTTTATTTAAATTTAATTCCACAACAACCCTGTGAGGTGGGCATTATTTCTTAAGGTAAAGCAAAAACAAAAACGATTTCAAATAAAGTATAATCATTGGAATAAAAGGCTTCATAATACAGAAAGAATTGATTTTGAAGTTTGATGGCTGACAGCTTTCAATTCCCTACCTCTCCCCTTTGCCTCACATCTAGGAAAGAGAAGAAAATATGGAACCACCCCCTTAACCATAATAAAACACTATATCACTTTCCACCTCCTTCTAAACTTTGTTTCTCTTTAGATAGAACCTGAGGTCTTCTCCTTGGGGAATTCTTTCGCTGTTTACTATGTGAATAGTAAACTTTATTTCTTAGATGTTATTCCTATGTGTTATTCAGCCTGATATCCATAAATTCTTGGGCAGAAGGAGCCCAGCTTCCAGCAGGGGATACTAGATACCCAGATAAAACAGGTTTCTTAGTTTTATACAAGGTAATGGTGTTTTATTCCTTCAAACTTGTTGTCATTTAAGACAGCAACAAAAAAGTATTGTGATTAACTCATGGCCAAGAACTGAAAGAGAAACAAGACATGGTCTCTGCCCTTCCCTTTAGTGGTTATAGCCTCATAATAGAGGAAGATGTAAATTTAAAAATCACAAAATAATGTCAGAGGTAGTATGTACAACTTACTGTGGGAATGGAGAAGAGTGAATGGCTGTTTTTTCTGGTTTGAACAGTATGTGTGTAGAGACATAAAAGTGCCAAAGAGGATGGGATGCTGAAGGAACTATATTCAGCTTTATTTGGCTGGAGAACAGGGTGAGTGTGCTGAGATGCGGTTGTCAAGGCCCTTGAAGGCTCTGCTGGTCCATTATCCTGAGGATATTGGCAAGCTATTGAATGGCTTTCAGAAATGAAAGAAAAGAAGAATGTTTCTATTTTCAACAGTTAACTTCAATGGCGGTGTGGAAGACAGATTGGAATGGAGACAGAAAAGTAATTTAGAAGGACACTGCTTATGTCCAAGTGAATGGTGATGATGGCTGAGTCAGAACAAAGGCAAGGAAAATGGTCAGTGTAGCAAGATTCTCGCACAGAGAGTCATGACTTCAAGACTTTTCTTTCCAGGAAGCAACTTTATTCATGCCGGCACAGCTCAGCTGGGTTCATACCAAACTGAGCCCCAAATGCCACATGGCATAGTTTTTTTTACATTTCCTATTTCTTTGTGTCCCGTATATGGTAACACACAAACATGCAGTCTAATTAAGCGGTCTTATGTTACAAGGTCATGAGGGATGTTTTCATGTATGCGTATAGCCTGGTTGCCTTGAGGGTTTTTTTTTGTTTTTGTTTTTGTTTTCATTTCTTAGGGAGGGGACCTTACCACAAGAGGAGGACAAAATGTACTAGGTACTCTTCTAGGAGGTGGGATATAAGGTGAAAAAGGGCAGAGAAATTCTATTTTTATGAAGTTTGCATTCTAATGGGTGTGTGAGAGAGAACTCCCTAATATTCATTTTTCCTTCTCTCCAGCTGTAAGAAAAGTCCAGAGTTATAACCGAGCACATGGCTACCCAGGAAATAGACTGTACCTTTCAGACTTTCTTGCAGGTTTCTCTTAGTCTAGGTAGAACCTAGGTTCTGGCCAGAACATGCCCTTAAAATAAAGAGGAATCCTTCTCCTTCCACTGTCCCCTTTGCTACTAGGTCAGAATGGGTATGCAGTGGTGGGATTTCTTGTACTGCGTGGCCCAGGTAAAACCACAGGGCTGATGGAGCAGCAAAACAAAAGGGCCCTGAGCATGTGACAACTTCCTGGAAGCTTCCACACCAGACTAATGTGAAGCAGAATAAAATTCTGTTGTGGTTTTGGGTTTCTGTCTGCTATAGTAGCTGAACCTGTTTTGTAAGTAATACTGGGAGAGACAGATGATTATAGTTGAGGTTAAGCATAAAGGGGATGCCCAGATCATGAATCCCACAAAGCAGTCATCTAAAAATATAAATAAAATAGATAAGTAAGTTATATATAGCTGAATCTGTTAAGCTTAACATACTTTATTATTATTCAAAATATTATTATTCTATTAGTATCTACTATTATTCTAATAATAGTATTGTCCAAATACTATTATTAGAATAATAGTATTATTCAAAATACTTTGCATGTAAGGAAGAGGTTTACAGAATGCCCAAGCTAGTCATTCGCTTGCTCCTCAGACAAGAGAGACCCACCTGTGCAAGGAATTTACACTTGGGTGTGCCAGCCAGTGTGATGAACGGGAGACTGGCAGCTGAATATCTCTTCACTATGTCTTCTTCTCATCTGATGTACTTCATTATGTCATCTTACTATCTGTTGTACTTATTAATCCTATCTCAAATAAATTGGTTAATTAATAGAAAAGACATGAGTCTGTCGAAGTACAAGCTGATTACAGTAGTGATTGTAATAACAGAAAACTATAGACTGAAAACACGTGATGAAGGAAGCAAACAGGGTGATGTGATAGAGTAACTGTGAGCTGCTGAGCAAAGGAATGATACTTTAGATGAGGTAGTTAGGAAGACGACTAAGAAGAGACAATGTTTGATTGATACCCAAATGATAAAAACCAGGCGATTTGCGAAAAGTATGTGGGTGTGTGTGTGTGGGTGTGTGTGTGCTTTATAGGCAGAAGGACTAAAAATATAAATGCCCTGAGGTAGGAAAGGGCCCAGTGTGTTTGAATAGGAGAAAGGAGGCCAGTGTGGCTACAGCACAAAAGGCAAGGGGGAAGAAGAGTAAGACTGGGATTTAGGAGACAGGGAGCAGCTAGATCGCCTGGACATTTATGGGCAATAGTAAGGAACTTTATCGTATTTTGAGAGCAATGGGAAGCTATTACAATGTTTTAAACAAAAATGTGACATGAACTGACTTTCCAAATGTGGTGTTTTGGAAATGGGTATATAGGTAATGGGTACAATAATGAATTGTAGTGGAAGCAGAGACTATTGCCGAAAGGTGCTCCAGAACAGGGTGATGCCAGAGTAGATTGAGAGAAGTGAAAGAATTTGTGTTGTTTAGGAGACTGAGAGGGCTTGCTATGGAATGCATGTTGAAGTCTGGGAAAGGGAGGAGTCAAGCCCCAATGCTGTCCTTTTTGCTTGAGCAGCTGGGTCAGCAGCGGTGCCCCATTTGTTGAAACTGGAAACACCTGGGGAATGATTTTTAGGGGGTAAATCAAACGACCTGTTTTATTTCAGGAGAATTCTGGCAAAAATTTCCAAGGGATCTCTTATGGGCCATTGGTCCCATAGCCGAACCAGGCTCTTTAATTGATTACAGCAATGGTGAGCCATCAAAGAGGCTGGCCCTGGGTGCCATCAGGGGAGTGTTACACTCTAAATAGTACATTATATATCATTAACCTAATCATTGTTATTTTGACCGAGAATCAGTACCTGGCTTCTAGTTGTCCCTGGGATGAGCAAGGAACTCTTCCAGTTCAGCTGTAATATAACTTAGTGTTACACACGCACCCCTTCTTAATTACACACTGCTCATCATCATTCCTTTTCCTGAATCTTTTGCACCATTCACAGAACAACAACAAAAGCAAAAATACAAATACTAGGGGCTCCTGGGTGGCTCAGTTGGTTAAGTATCCCACTTCAGCTCAGGTCATGATCTCACAGTTCAGAGTTCAAGCTCCTCATCAGGCTCTGTGCTGACAGGACCGAGCCTGCTTCAGATCCTCTGTCCACCCCCCTCCGCCTCTCCCCTGCTCACATGCTGTCTCTCAAAAATAAATAAATGTTAAAAAAATACAAATACTAGGATATTAATTATTTGTTTCATCCAACAGGGTCTAGATATTGCTTTAAATAGTTCAGTTTTCCAAATATCCAGCACAGATATGTTTGGAATCATGCACATGTTCATCAACCCTTTTCCTTTTTTTCATCACCAAAATATGAATTTCATGTAAGGTGTCAATAGGTTAATTTAATATAAAGATTAAGTGGTTGTCAGGTAAATCTAGTTCCTCCTCTGGCCAATCAGTTTCCATTGGAAGAACAACATTTGGGAGTTTTAATTTAATTTCCCAATATACTTGATCATTGATATCAATGTTATGATAGTTTTTATTTATTTATTTATTTATTTATTTATTTATTTACTTACTTATTTGTTCATTTTTAATTTATATCCAAGTTAGTTAGCATATAGTGCAATAATGATTTCAGTAGTTTCCAGTGATTCATCCCCTATATATAACCCAGTGCTTACCTCAACAAGCATCTTCCTTAATGCTCCTTACCCATTTAGCCTATCCCCCCCACAACAGCCCCTACAGCAACCCTCAGTTTGTTGTCTGTATTTAAGAGTCTCTTCTATTTAGTCCCCCTCGCTGTTTTTGTATTGTTTTTGTTGCCCTTTCCTTATGTTCAGCTGTTTTGTATCTTAAATTCCACATATGAATGAAGTCATATGATATTTGTCTTTCTCTGACTAATTTCGCTTAGCATAATACCCTCTAGTTCCATCCACGTTGTTGCAAATGGCAAGATGTCATTCTTTTTGGTTGCTGAGTAATACTCCATTTATATATATACCACATCTTTATCCATTCATCTGTCGATGGACATTTGAGCTCTTTCCATATTTTGACTATTGTTGATAGTGCTGGTATAAACATTAAGGTGTATGTGCCCCTTCAAAACAGCACACCTGTATCCCTTGGGTATATACCTAGTAATTGCTGGGCTGCAGGGTAGTTCTATTTTTAATTTTTTGAGGAACCTCCATACTGTTTTCCAGAGTAGCTGTACCAGTTTGCATTCCCAGCAGAAGTGCAAAAGAGATCCTCTTTCTCTGCATCCTCACCAACATCTGTTGTTGCCTGAGTTGTTAATTTTAACCATTTTGACTGGTTTGAGGTGGTATCTCATTGTGGTTTTAATTTGTATTTCCCTGATGATGAGCGAAGTTGAGCATTTTTTCATGTGTTTGTTAGCCATCTGGGTGTCTTCTTTGGAGAAGTGTCTATTCTGTCTTTTGCCTATTTCCTCGCTGGATTATTTTTTTGGGGGGGTGTTGAGTTTGGTAAGTTCTTTATAGATTTTGGATACTAACCCTTTATCTGATATGTTATTTGCAAATATCTTCTCCCAATCTGTCAGTTGCCTTTTAGTTTTGCTGATTGTTTCCTTCACTGTGAAGAAGGTTTTTTTTAATCTTGATGAGGTCCCAATAGTTCATTTTTGGTTTTGTTTCCCTTGCCTCCAGAAACATGTTGAGTAAAAAGTTGCTACAGCTGAGGTCAAAGAGGTTTTAGCCTGCTTTCTCCTCAACGATTTTGATGTCTTCCTGTCTTATGTTTAGGTTTTTCATCCATTTTGAGTTTATTTTTGTGTATGGTGTAAGAAAGTGGTCCAGGTACATTTTTTTTTTCTATGTCACTGTCCAGTTTTCCCAACACCATTTGCCGAAGAGACTGTCTTTTGTTATGATACTTTTAAAAAAATCAAATTATTTTTACTAATGACTTCATTATTATACCAAATAGTATTTACATTATGAATTAAGCTAAGATCATTACAGAATGTCAGTTAGAATTAACTTCCCAGCAGAAGTATCCCTTGCCTATATAACAAATTGTCATGGATTGGAGTATTAATTTAAGGGTCAGATCTCAGTAAGTTCTGATTTCAAGTCTCTTATCAGCATAATCATATGCCTGTTTCATACTATAAGATTGCACTGATTAAGGTTGCCAGTAGACCTTATGTTTAAGTGATACCTATTTCCCTTAATCTGTAAAATTCTAGTTAATTGTTATACATTTCCAATTCTGACTAACTGTACTATTTGGATATGTTTGCTTTTTGTTATGCATAGGGAGTTGGCAGTTAGTAAGCACCTAAGCAAACCATGTTCTCCATTTAAGAATTGTATTCCTTGTACTTTTGCTACCAATACCCTAGGCCATAGTCCTTTAGATACTTCTGATTCCATTTAGAGGAACATACTTAACAGTCTCTCTTTGGTCAGAATTCATGCTGCTTCCCATATTTGTACTCTAGTAGGTTAACTATCTATTAAATTTTTATCCATTTGAATAAAGCTGTGCTATTTGTCCAGGCCACTTGCCACTTTTTTCCTTGATCCTGAAACAGCATTCCTTTTAAGCAGCAAGTACAGAGGCCAATACATCTTTTTCCTTAGTATGACTCTTTGTATTAGGGTCAAATTTGGCTTGTCCTGTAGCTTCTAGATGTGTGTCAGCTTTCCCAGTATTTATTTAGAGCATTTTGGCCAGGACTAGTTCCTTTAACAAACATGTTATTATCATGGAATGTGTATTGCTTAACTACAGGTTGAATATATATTTTGGAACCAAAATATGTGGGGAATTTGAGTTCCCCATTTAGGTAGTAGTAACCTCCAGATATATTTTGTTTGAGTGTGTGCATATTTAGGTGAAGGTCCAATAAGTTCTAAGATTTTTCAGGTGTTAAGAATTATGGTTCTAGGATAATTTTTTATTACCTTTATTGATGCTCTTCCAGTCACTCATTGGATCACTCATTTCTGAAATATTTGTTTCCATATTATTTTCCAAGATTGAGAGTATAGGAGGAATATATTTATTTTTAAAAATGATGCCTTTGGGGCATTGTCAAGCAATGGAAAATATTAGTCTAGCTCAAGAGCAAGATTAGGTGTAGAAATATAGATTTGTAAGTCTTGAGAGATAAAATGATAGTTGAATTTTTTATAGATAGGGAAATGGAATCCCCAAAGGAGTTTCTAGAATAAGAAAAGGACCACATCTGAAAGGAGGGGGAAGACAAAGAATGAATGACGACAGTGGAACATGAGCAGCCCTCACAATACAGGAATAAGGAGACCTGAGTTAGGAAAAGTGGAGCAGTTAAGGTTTTCATGTTGCAGATAAGTCAAATAAAATAAGGGCAAGGAGTGTGAACTGAGTTTTGAATTGATGATTTCTCATTACTCTACTTTCGGCTCTATGAATACAGTGGTCAAGGTTCCAAAATGGGGGACACTCCTACGAGGAAACACATTAAGAGTACTACTATACTTAAAGCTATAGCTGCTATCTGGTCACTTTGGTTTCCTTTTGCCTGTAGACCAGTAAGCAAAAAAAAGAAGTTGCCATATTGACAGGGTTAATGGACTCTAATCATCAAGAGAATGTAAAGCTATTGTTAACTAATGGAGATAGGAAGCACAAATACCCCAAACAAGTCACAGAATAATGGTGAACAAGGCCACTTCTACTTCTACACTTGGTTCCCTGACACATCTATTCTCCTACCTGGGGCTATATAACCATGTAACCGTGATTGGTTTAAAGTGTATACCTCATCCTAAAGGATAATGTCTCATCTTACAGTGGTGTCTCTCCACAATGTCACTTCAGTTGCAACTTTGAGTCCATTACATTCCTTTATAATGGAACTCCTAGATGCTATGGTGGTAGTAGGATCAGAGTATCCCTCGGTTATTTCCCCTCCACCATTTCTCCTTTGCTGTAAAGTGATCCCTTAGTCCAAGTTGATATCATATGTGATTCCAGTTTGGTCCTCATACACTTTGAATCCTTGGGTAGTGGGCTAGCTGAGATCTTGTGGGTAAGAAAGGTAAGCCCAGACCAAGGATGTATGTTTGACATGACTAGATTAAATACAGCTTTTTCCTGAGTGAAGAGTTTCCTATGTAATCAATTTGCTACCAAGTGGCAGATTGGTCTCCTTCAGGGATGACCTCTGCATTGCTCTCTGTTGCTGGCAGGCCCAATATTAAGGAGCAGTAGTTGCTAGATAAGCTTTCAAGAAGTGGAGTCCATTATGCTGTTAGGTCCGTTCATATTCTCCATCTCTACCACTCTAGCTACTCTGTATCACTGATGAGGCTTCAGGGCGGCCAACTACAGAGACCGGCTGACATTTACTGGCCAAGTCATCCTTGATGTTCGTAAAGTTTATTCTGCAGTGGATTCTCTGGTTGGCAGGAACATGCCACAGGACAGTCTCCATGCTTGGTGCCCACTCCCATAAGCCCATCACATGCATCTTACTCAGACCTTCTTATACCTAGTTTTCAAATCATGCTTGTTCCAGGGTCCTGACCAGTCAGCCAAGTCATTAGACCATATATCCCAATGCCAGGCCACTTCTCTTTTCTTCCCTAATTGCTATTTTTCAGGACTACTCTGTAGTACAAAAGCAATTTATTTCCCCTTACACCCACATACTGGACCCCAGTCATTTATAAATATTAGACTTTTCCCTTCCTCATCAACAGGTCACAGAAAACCCTCCATGAGTACATAGGTATGAAATAAGGGAGAAGCATTGCTGCAGCAGTGACAGATGACATGAGGACTAGGGACATATATTTGTCCAGTTCTCTTATACTCTCTGAACCTACTCAAATTTGATCCCAGTTGTGTCACATCCATATTATGGTGGATTGCTGCTGGGGTCACCTGACTTTATGATTGGTTGGATCTGTTAGCATCACTGGTATGCTGGGAAATGTTCAAAATAATCATCTCTGAAAAATACCACCCTGGTTTGTAGCATTTGCTGTTTTGTGGTATAAATATTCCCACCATGGCTGATTTCAAGCTGCCAAAATGATGTCACAGAATGTGGACTTGGGGAGAGCTGTGCTGGTATAAACCGTCTCTAGCACATCACCGTATCCAACCAGTGATAGAGGCTCTGGCCACTGAATATCACTTGGGGTCCAATGTTTTGATCCTGTTTTTACTGAGGCCAAATGTCATGCTAGAAATTGTTTGTCAGTAGTTTTTACTTTTCCACCACAGACGTCATAGCCTTTCTCTAGAATCCTACAAATATGTACTATACATAATATATTTTGCCAACACAAATAAGTCTAGTACTATGAATGATGTGGACCAAGCAATAATCCTGGACCTTATGCAGAACCTTTCCTTGCTCTGGGCTCCACTCAAGGCTAACAGCTTTCTAAGTCATCTGACAAATAGGTTATAGCAGTATTTTCAAGTGTGTTTGTTATATGCTGCCTCTCAGACCTAAAGAAGACTGTCAAGCGTTCTGATTCTTTTTTAGTGTTAGGAGTTGCAAAATAATAACTTATGTCTTACTTTTGAATATTCTAGGATGCTTAGAACACTGGACCCCTAGAAACTTTACCTGTGTGGCAGGGTCCTAAATCTTTCTGGGTTTTGTCTCCATCTAGAACATGAATGTCCAGCACACTTGCTACTTCCTGCTCATTAGGTATGACTGACATCATCAATATAGTTGGCCAGTGTGATGATCTGTAGAATGTTCAGATGACTGAAGGTTCTTCTGACAATATGATAACGAGAGCAAGAGAATTGACATAACCCTGGGGCAAGACTGTAAATGCACTGTTGTCTGTCCATGTGAATGTGAGCTTCTTCTCATTCTTCTTCCTTAATAAGAATGAAAAAGAAAACATTTGTCAGTTCAATAGTGACATATCGAGTAGTCAAGATTACTAATCTGCTCTGGTAAATATACCACATCTGGTAAAGCAGCTGCAATGGAGGTGAACGCTTGGTTAACTTGTGGTAGTCTATTATAATCTTCTGTAGATTATTTAGTTTCCACAGGGACAAGACTAGTATCTTAATAGGGCCCTATTTGGGACCACCACCACTCCTATATCCTTTAAGATTTTGAGGGTGACACTGGTTTTTGCCATGCCTTTGAGATGGTGTTATTGGTTGAATTGTATCCTCCAAAAGATGTATTGAATCCTAATCTCTTGCACCTGTGAATGTGACCTTATTTTGAAATAGGGTCATTGCACATGTAGTTAGTTAAGATGAGGTCATACTTGAGGAGGGTGGGCCCTTAATTTAATATGACAGGTATCTTTATAGGAAGAGGGAAGTTTAGACACAGATACAGATACACAGGGAAGATACGTAGAGGGAAGATGGAAGAAGGCAGAGATTGGAGTTATTTTGCCACAAGCCAAGGAATGCCTGGGGGCTGCCAGAGCTCGGGTACCTGGAAGCCCTTAGAGGCTTTGGAGGGAGAATAGCCCTACTGACATCTTGGTTTCAGACTTCTAGCCTTCAGAAATCTGAGAGAATAAATTTCTGCTGTTTAAAACCACTCAGTTTGTGGTACTTTATTATAGCAGACATAGGAAACTAATACAGATTATTATACAGATACAAATATTTAAAAAAAAATATTATCCTCCTGGAGGGAGGGTAGGAATACTTTCAGGATCTTCCTCATGGCCTTCCTACAACAACATTTAGGGAATGAAGTTAGATTTCTGCCAATTGCTAAGTATATTCATTCCAATTCCATGTTTGGAGACCAGGGAAATGACCATCAGTACCCACTGTAAGACATGGTTGGGACTCAGTTTCTTTGCTGACTTCCACATACCTCTACTCTTAATGGGAAGATCATGATAGTATTTGGGGTCTTTGGCTCTCAGTTCGATCTGTATTCAATAGTTTTGAAAGACCTGAGTAATCCACAGAGCTATCTGTGGTGTTATGGGATTTTTTTTTCTTTAGCTGGTATGTTCTGGGTCAGAGAACTGGGCATATGAACATAGCTCTTCATTGGGGGTGGCTGACCTCAAACTTTTGCTCATGCATTCTTGATCCCCATTGCAGTATGTGTGTGTATATGTATGTATACGTCTATGTATATGTATACACCTTTTTTGGCTGCCTATCTGTCTTGCTGCTAGGGATGAAATGTTTTATGAGCCATTTCCATAAATTTCTGTGGGTCAGGTGTTGCTGACTCATTCTGAACTTGTAACAGTTTCTAGTAATTCTGTCCACCTTCTTTCTAAGGGGTATATGCTGCCACCTGACCTCTGCTATTCTTGGATTCTGTCATCCCCAGTGCTATTAGGGAATGCAGTACTAACTTGTATCTCCTGTCGCTATTCCCAGTCTATTGAATGATGTGATATGTCTCAAACCTCTCTGCCTTGATATAGGGAGTGTCTTCTGTTCCTCCCCAAGGAACATGGTCAGCCACAGGTTCTTTATCTTCTAGAGTGGACCTTATGCATGCTTCTCTGAGCTTTGAAACCCTTCCTCCATACCTTGATACAGCAATTGTGGCTTCTCTATTTTGTTTAATATAGGCCTTTGCTTTTTTCAAGTATTCAGGGCCATTCCAACAGCCTATTACAACTGGCACCAGGACCTTTTCTAGGGTATGAAATCTTGTATCACCACCATATTGACAACTCTCCCTAATCCAGCTTTATATCCTGTTTCCTCTTGACCTAGCAACCAGGAACTATTCCTGTTTCCTGATGGTAGCATATCCAGGTTGGGATCTTTTTAGGCATAGTCTGTTTCTTTTGCTTCAGCTGGCTCAGCACTTTCTGAATCAGGTTATGCTGAGATTTGACTCTAATTATGAGCCAAGAGAGGTGGTAGTATAAATCATGAAAAGGACAAGAAATACCTTCTAGGGCACTTGCCTCATTTGAGGCCTTTGTAGAATTTCAAGCATGTGTGTGTGTATCTAGTTCTATCTTCTGATAAGGGGGAGGGGGGCTGGCCATTTCGTCAGACCCATAGAGCTCAGAATTTGAGGACTCAGGATTTGAGAAGTTTAACTGTGTCTATACAGATAACTCCTTCCAAGTGTTAGGTCCCATTCCTTTCCTTTTAAGGCCCTGAGTTTGTGCAAGAGACTTGCGTAGACTGGGATTCAACCTTTCCTGAGGCTCTGCTAACAATTAAGTCCTGTCCCTGGGAAAACTTTTGGTGTCAACTGTCTTAGATTGGGTTCCTTGGAACAAGTCTGAGATAAGGATTCTTGTTTAAGTGACTTATTGGGAATGTGCTCTCAGGAGAAGGGAAGTGAGGGAAACAGAATAGGACAGGGAGAAAATGGCAAGCATGAATGTGATCTCAGTAGAGACTAGCTGCAGTCTGATCCCACAAGATACTCTAGGGCACAAATGATGTGACAAAGCTAGTCTCACATTGGGTCAAGCAGGTGGCCCTTTGTATTCCATGCCAGCAGGTCATTAGCCAACTAAACCGCAGTTGGGGGTGGGAAGAGGTGTAGCCTCTCAAGCAAGGTGCTTGCACTTGATCCAGGGCAATACTCTGTATTGTAATCTCCAACAATCATGACAAATGGGACGGGGATATACCATCCAAAGTAGGGGATATGGGCAGACATCAAGAGCATCCACCACAACAATGTAGAGCTATTATAAACTGCAATGATCAGCAAATTCGTTGAGTTATTCTACATCCAAGGTCAAAAATGTATTTCTTTAAACTGTCTGGAAATCTGCTGTAGGCTTGGGTAGGAAGGTTGTATTTATTTTCCCTTCTTTTAAGTGGAATTACACTCAACCCCCACTGATTATAAAACCCAAGTGTTTTAATTCACCAGCTTTGACTAGGGACCCTCTTGCAAATGAGATCTCCCTTCCTGGTCTGCTGTCAACTCTTAGAAACAGAACTGAAATTGGGAATGTTATTTCCCACTGTGACCTTGGTTTATTTCATCAATTTTTCTCTCCCCTTTTTACCTTTATTTTTACTATATAATGATTGGAGTGAGAGATTATGAGAATAAGTTCTTTCAGATACATTTTCCCGTTTGGAATGGCCTTTTTGCTTTCCATGTGCAAGTGAAAATGTGCCTATACTAGTATACACTATTTCTGAAAAGGGGACAAAAAGTTAAGAAGGAAAAGAGGAAAAGGATAATCCAAAAGTCGGGTACCAGTGACTGAGAATGAGATTTTAATTTCTTATTTTTTTAGTATGAGTTTGGGAATTTATGTTTTTTTCCAGGAAAAGAAAGAAAGAAAGAAAGAAAGAAAGAAAGAAAGAAAGAAAAAAAGAGAAAAGAAAATATAAAAGAAAAGAAAAAAGAAAAGAAAAGTATAATTTGAGCTCAGGGCTTCAGTGTTCTTGAAGGGTCTGGGAATAAGTCATTGTCTTCCCAGTTGACAAAAAGCAAGATATGATTAGGACCATCCTGTTCTTCTTTATTCCCCCAAAGCTCTGAGAACACTGGAATAAGTAGCCTGTGCTTCATAAACACCAGAAAAATGGTGATGCAGGCTATAGTCCTTTGAACACTGAAAATCCACATAAAAATCGGGTATTATGGTTACTTTAAATTAGCCCCTCCAAAGTCTGCACTAAAGTTTCCTTCATGTTGTATCCTATTTCACCCCATATGTAAATCCCGTGTTCTAGTCTGAGATCCTTCCTCCCACTTGTTGCAATTCCCTTTTTATTTTCTCCTCCTTAGGTATCAAAATCTTACCCATAATTCTTTGAATCCCCTCTGTAGGAAACAAATTCTGATATTCCAAGATTTGGCAACAGAGGGTGCGTCTCCCTGTGGGGAAAACTATGACAGAAACCTGTGGGCTCTCTTCTTGTCTACTGGGATTCTCCTTCCTCAAGGGAACTCCTTTCCTTAGGACGGTGTCGTCAAAGTGTGGTTGCCAAGCTAGGGTATTAGCGTCCCTAAAGAGTTTGTTAAAATGAAAATTATTGGCTCCAACTCAGTCCTGTTAAATTAGCAACTCTGGGTATGAGGCCCACAATCTGTGTTTTAATAAACCTTTCTGGTAATTCTGAGGCCGGCTGAAGTTGGAGAGTCTCACTCTCTGAGGGAATCTCTTACTGATCACCTTTGATACCCTTTATCTGGCCTCAGAGAGTGGTCCCCCATTTAACACTCAAGCCTAATAAATCCTTAATTGCCATGGCACATTTGGAACACTTAAACTAACTTTCCGAATGGTTTGTCCATAATAAAAGGAAAATGAATTTCTAGAGTAAAATATAATTAGATACAATGATTCATAAAATATGGAAATGTGTTATAGTGGTTAAAAGCACTAGTTTTATAGTCAAACTAGACTTTGAATCCAGCTTGTTACTTAATCATGTTGGTATTAAGGCTCTGCATCTGTTAAATGATAATAATAATACCTACCTTTTAAAGCTGTTGTAAAAATTAAGTGAGATGATGAAGGGAAAACAGTTAGCAAAGCACCTGACCCATACAAGGCATTCAATAAATGGTAATAAATTATATTTTGCTTACTCATCATCAGTACCCCGGCCCCATTTGCAATGGCTCTCAGCAATGAGCTCTCAGGCCACTTCCACAGGGCATGGAATGTTTTTACCCTTGGAATTCAGAAGCACCCCTAAGCCTGTCTAGGGTCCTTCGAGTTTAGGCCAAAAGACATGCAGAGATTCTATGTTCCTGGTCTGAGTCCTATAGTCCAAATTCGATTTCACGGTCTCAACACCCTCCTATTATCCAGGCTATTGCTTTTGGGAAACATCAGGCCCATTCCCACCATTTACAGGGCTTGGAGCAAGGGTACAAATTAAAAGGCCCACACAACATATATTTATAGTTATAATTTACAGAGCAAGCTAAAAAATGTTTTATCCTCTGTATAGGCAGGATAACAGCCCCCACAATCCCTGGAACCTGTGAATATGTTACCTTACATGGTAAAGGGACTTTGCAGATGTGATTAAGTTAAAGACCTTGAGACAGGGAGATTATCCTGGATAATCTGGTCAAATGTAATCACAAGGGTCCTTGGGTCCTTGTGAGAGGGAGGCAGTAGAGTCCGAGGAGATGTGACAACAAGCAGAAGAAGTTGGAGTGGTTCAGTACCAGGAGCGGGGCATGCAGGCAGCCAGTAGATGAGAGAAAAAGCAAGGACATAGATTCTCTTCTGGAATCTTCAGATAGAATGCAGCCTGGCTGACCCATTTTGGACTTCTGAACTTCTGAATTGTTCAGGTAATACATTTGTGTTGTTTTAAGCCCATAAGTTTGTGATAATTTTTATAACAGCATTAAGGAAACAATAACCCTTTTGCCTTTGTAACTGTGAAATAAAAAAAAATATGCACGTATGCATTTATAAGACTGCAGATTGGCAAAATATCAATGATGATTGAATTTAATGATTATTTTCACGGTGAATGTTCTGTGAATGATCCAGTGATATTTAAATGAATGATAAAATGGAGATATCCTTCCTTAATTATTTTTATTCCATTTCATTTATTTTTCTTGTCATTATTTCAGTAAATTATGTATAACATTGTTCAGAGAACTTGTTTTTCATAGACAGGATTGCTAACTTAGGCCACCTTTCTTGAGTTCTTGTAAGTTATCTTACAATTTGGAGGAATTTGTCTCTATGGGGCAATAGCAACTGAATTGTCATTAAAACTCTTAAAGAATACTTAGATTTAGAAAAAAAACTATTAACTATGTATTATGTTTATACATTTTTAAGGAGATAACATATGATAAACTATTATCATCTTGTGAAAAAAAAAATCCAAATATTTAATTTAATGGATGTGCTTTCTTATATGGATGTGGTTTCTGACATTGATAAAGCAATTTCTAGATGCATAGAGTTTTACTTAAATTCTTTTCTTTCTAAGTTTTTCAATCCTGGGATATTAAAAGAAATTGTAAAAAATAGAAGTATGATGCATAACTTGTTCAAACCTTTCACTCCAATTAAAATGATAGGAATACCTAGTGTGGCCAGAATATAGTCTTAGGCTTATTTGTACACAAATCTTCTCCTTCATTGTTATATGTTACATATGTTATATATTTGTTGTATTTTTATTTTCTTTTTCTAATATTTTAGTATTTTATTGGCATGCTACTTTGTTGCATGTTTCACATACAGTTTATCTTAATTTGGAAAAAAAATTTTTTAAGAAATTTAAAAATGCTTTTTATTCTTTTAAAGACAAAATGGTCAAACCTATGTCTGTGTTTATGTTCTGGTTAAAGCTCTTGCTAGATTGTTGCTAGCAAGCAACAATTCATACTAAATAAAGATGGATTATTCTAAACTTAAAGTTAACTACAATTTCACCAAATATCACGATGTGTTCCTATTTGAGGGTATTCTGTTGTTTTGCTGATTTCTTCGTATGCATCCTTTATCATGTTTAAATAAAGTTTTCTTTCTAAAATAGCATTTAATTGGAATTCCCAACATGTGCCAAGAGTGGTTTTCAGGATAAATTTGATATGTCTTATTAAGATGTTTTATTTTGAGCCAACCTGTACAGTTTTGTGTGTTATTTGAATATTTGAATTGTTTATAGACAGTCGTCATTAACAGCCCAGTGTGACTGTGTCTTCTAGTAACAGATTCAAACCATGTGCTAGCTGTCTGGGGCACAAAGAATGCTTCTGGAATTCTGACCAAAATTCTGATTTGAAAACTTTTGTCTTGTCAATTATTTAGAACTGGTAGTATAACCTATCTTCAGTAATATTTCAAATTATTTAAATAAAGTGAAAATATATTTAATATTTGTGAGAATTTTATTAAATATTTTATGAAAACAAAAGTTAAAAATCTTAGAGTTCAGTGTCTATCTAGTTGCCATGTAAAAAAAAATCTGTATCACACTTAATGCTTTTATATCTAGGTTTCCATATATATATACTTATTGTTAACACAGATTGTTTAATATTGCAAAATATTCCATAGTTTCCATGTGCAGCTATTGAAAATATTGTACCAGTTGTGAGTACCCTGAGAATCGTGAGCCGCAACACAGAGGGATATAAGAAAATGGATGTTTGGCGGGGCTTGAAAATGATCTATTATAAGAGACTCTATGCATTCATTCTGTATGAGAGGATATATTTAAGTAATTTGTCTTTTTTATTTTTAACCTAAATCCTTCCCCATACTCTGAAGCTATGTCTGTCTCGATGTCAATCACAGCCTGTAAACCTTTAAGTATTAAGACACAATGACTTTTTTTTAATGTTTATTTTTGAGAGAGAGAGAGAGAGAGAGAGTGTGTGTGTGTGTGTGTGTGTGTGTGTGGACAAGGGGTAGAGCGAGAAGGAGACACAGAATCCAAAGCAGGTTCCAGGCTCTCAGCTGACAGCACAGAGCCCAACACATGGCTCGACCTCACGAACTGCAAGAACATGACCTGAGCTGAAGTCGGATGCTTAACCGACTGAGCCACCCAGTTGCCCAAAGACACGATGACCTTTTATCTTGAGGACTAGGACAAGAAATGTAGGGAAGTGCTTCTCTGGGCCATAGTGCTTATGAAATACCCTTTAAAGTGAAGCATGGTACTTGGTGGGGGAACATCCACCCTTTTAGGGGATATTCTATTCTCTACCCACAAAAATGAGCCTTCTTCCTATTGCCTGCAAAAATTGATGAAGCAACAAACTCAGAATCCATTACTGCAGAATGACGTAATGAGCCACATGGTGCTTCTATGCAGGCTGACGCAAACACATGCACACGCACACACACACACGCACACACATATTGAAGAAATTAAGTAAGTTGCTCAAGCTTGTATTAATAACAGTGAGACTGAGGATTCAAGTCCAGGTGGGCTTCTCACAAAGCTCATTCTGGTACTCCAGGCTGTTTCCTTAAGAGTAGTACTTGTACTTCATTCTCTTATTTAATTGTGTAGTATCTTAACTAACATACCTTTTGTCACTCAAAACCAGTTCATATTTTGCTTCTTTAGGGGAAGCCTCTCCATATCCTTTGAACTTTATAAACATAATTGTCCTGTTACAAATAGCACATGGTTTAATCATCTATTGGATTATATGCTAGTTTCCTATTGGCCTTTGAGGACAGGGAGTATCTTACTCATTTCTGCATTTCTGAGACCTACAGAGTGCCTGGAATATGTTAGGAGCTGAACAAATAATTTTTAACTAAATTAAATGGAACAATAAGAAAGTTATTGATTTTAAAAAAGAAATCTACCACCATTCGAATTCAGCAAATATAGAATCATAAGTTATGGGCATGACATTCAGAAGTCACTCATATGTCTTTAGGTTCCAGACTGATTAGCTGCTGGGATATTTTAAGAGGAATCCTGAGATGATTCCATAGTTTTCTTCAACAGTTGATTCAGATATGGGCTGTTCCGTACTGTCAGCAATTTCTTCCTGATATTTAACCTGAAGCAGTACTTCTAAACGATGTGTAGCGGGTCTGAGAGAGCAGCTGTAATTGCCAAAGTTTCATTCTGACTACCAGGGTATATTTTAAGGCCTGAGAATATTTAACTCAGCACATTTTAAAGAGCAGTATTTTTAGTTTCTTGGGCAAATGGTTTTAATTCAGGAAACAAAAGGTGTAGGTTTAACTAGCAGCGATAGCACCTTACTGTTTGTTTTCTCTCTCAAGATTTTCCACCAACCCTCCTCCTTTTCAAGCAGAATCGTTCACTGTTCACTCCTTCCTTCCTTCCTCCATATTCTCAGAGCCATTTTACTTAAAACACACACATATATGTCTGCAGAGACACACATATACACACAGAGTATCACATCACATAGAAATGCTCCTTTAGATGTAGATGTAGAAAGAGATATAGATTGTAGTTCTTGAGTTTCTGCAGATTTCCTCCTGTGTGATTCTCTGGTGACTTAACAGTGACATAGAGACTTCAGTAAAATGTTTGTGATTACCTGAACAATAAATTAGATAAAATGAATTGAGCTTGAATTAAACTTGCTACTTTTGTTTCTGTTGCTGTGAATGCTATGGTAATGTCTCCCTGGTGCATTTGTGGAAGATTTTCTCTAGGAGAAATGCATTGGTGGCAGTACTGGCTTAGAGGGTATGCACACATCCAACTTACTAGGAATAGGAAACACCAAATAATTTTTCAAAGTGGCTGAAAAGGTACACACCTACCAGCGGTGTAAAGAAGTTCCTATTTGTACACTATCTGACCCTTGATAGTGTCAGACTTCTTTATCTTTGCCCATCTAGTTGGTATGTAATGGTATCACATTGTGGGTTTAATTTGCGTTTACATAACTACAAATGAATTTACATAACTACTAATTTTGAGCAATTTTTCAAAATTTTTGAAATTTGCCATTTAGGACTATTTTCAGAGCAGTTTTAGGTTTATAACCGAATTGAGATGGAGGTATAGAGATTTCCCATATACCCTGTGCCCCCCACATGCATAGCCTGCCCATTATCAATGTCACTCATCAGAATGGCACCTTTTTAAAATTTAAAATTTATTTATTTAAATTCAAGTTAATTAACATGCAGTGTAGTATTGGTTTCAGGAGTAGAACCCAGTGATTCATCACTTACATTTAACACCCAGTGCTCACCCCAACAAGTGCCCTACTTAATGCCCATCACCCATTTTCCCCTCTCCCCACCACCTCCCGTCTAGCAACCCTCAGTTTGTTCTCTGAATTAAGAGTCTCTTATGGTTCGCTTCCCTGTTTTTATCTTATTTTTCCTTCCCTTCCCTATGTTCATCTGTTGTGTTTCTTAAATTCCACATATGAGTGAAATTATATGATATTTGTCTTTCTCTGGCTGACTAATTTCTCTTAGCATAATACCCTCTAGTTCCATCCACATAGTTGCAAATGGCAAGACTTCATTCTTTTTGATTGCTGAGTAATACTCCACTGCATATATATACCACATCTTCTTTATCCATTCATCCATCGATGGACATTTGGGCTCTTTCCATACTTTGGCTATTGTTGATAGTGCTGCTATAAACATGGGGGTGCATGTGTCCCTTTGAAACAGCACACCTATATCCCATGGATAAATGCCTAGTAGTGCAATTGCTGGGTCGTAGGGTAGTTCTATTTTTAGTTTTTTGATGAATCTCCATACTTTTCCAGAGTGGCTGCACCAGCTTGCATTCCCACCAACAATGCAAAAAAGATCCTCTTTCTCCACATCCTCACCAACATCTGTTGTTGCCTGAGTTGTTAATGTTAGCCATTCTGACAGGTATGAGTCAGAATCTCATTGTGGTTTTGAATTGTATTTCCCTGATGATGAGTGAAGTTGAGCATTTTTTCATGTGTCGGTTGGCCATCTGGATGTCTTCTTTTTTTTTTAATTTAATGTTTTTATTTATTTTTGAGACAGAGAGAGACAGAGCATGAGTGGGGGAGGGGCAGAGAGAGGGGGAGACACAGAATCCGAAACAGGCTCCAGGCTCTGAGCTGTCAGCACAGAGCCCGACACGGGGCTCAAACTCACAGACCATGAGATCATGACCTGAGCTGAAGTCGGACACTCAACCGACTGAGCCACTCAGGCGCCTCTGGATGTCTTCTTTGGAGAAGTGTTTATTCCTGTCTTTTGCACGTTTCCTCACTGGATTATTTTTTGGGGGGTTGTTGAGTTTGATAAGTTCTTTATAGATTTTGGATACTAACCCTTTATCTGATATGTCATTTGCAAATATCTTCTCCCAATCTGTCGGTTGCCTTTTAGTTTTGCTGATTGTTTCCTTCACTGTGCAGAAGCTTTTTATTTTGAGGAGGTCCCAATAGTTAATTTCTGCCTCTTTTGTTTCGATTGCCTCTGGAGATGTGTTGAGTAAGAAGTTGCTGTGGCCAAAATCAAAGAGGTTTTTGCCTGCTTTCTCCTCAAGGATTTTGATGGCTTCCTGGCTTACATTTAGGACTTTCATCCATTTTGAGTTTTTGTGTATGGTGTACGAGGTCCAGGTTCATTGTTCTGCATGTCACTGTCCAGTTTTCCTAGCACCATTTGCTGAAGAGACTCTCTTTATTCCATTGGATATTTTTTCCTGCTTTGTCAAATATTAGTCAACCGTACATTAGTGGGTCAATTTCTGGGTTCTCTATTCTGTTCCATTGATCTGAGTGTCTGTGTTTTGTGCCAGTACCATACTGTCTTGATGATTATAAGCTTTGTAATACAGCTTGAAGTCCGGGCCCATTTTTAAATTGGGTTATTTTCTTATTGTTGAGTATTAAGGATTCTTTGTATATTTTGGATAATAGTCCTTTACCAGGTATCTGTTGCAAATATTTTCTACCAGTCCATGGCTTCTTGTCTAGTTCTCTTGATATCGTCTTTTTCAGAGCAGGAAATTTTAATTTTAATGAGGTTCGGCTCAACAATTTTTTTTCATGGATTTTGTCTTTGGTGTTCTATCTAAAAAGCCATCACTGGGGCGCCTGGGTGGCTCAGTCAGTTAAGCGTCCGACTTCGGCTCAGGTCACGATCTCGCGGTCCGTGAGTTCGAGCCCCGCGTCAGGCTCTGGGCAGATGGCTCAGAGCCTGGAGCCTGTTTCCGATTCTGTGTCTCCCTCTCTCTCTGCCCCTCCCCCATTCATGCTCTGTCTCTCTCTGTCTCAAAAATAAATAAACGTTAAAAAAAAAAATTTTAAAAAGCCATCACCCCATTCAGTCATGTACATATTCTCCTATGTTACCTTCTAAGAGTTATATAGTTTTGCATTTTACATCTAGGTCTTTAATCCATTTTGAGTTAATTTTTGTGAAGGGTGTAAAGTCTAAGATTCATTTTTTTTTTTATATAGATGTTCAGTTGTATCAGCATCATTTGTTACATGTTTTCTTGGGGAAAATTGATGCAAAACAGTCTTGTTTAAAAAAAAAAGAATTTAGATGGCTTTTTTTCCCCTCCAAAGAGTACATACTTAAACGTGTCATGAATTTATGTCCTGGGAGCCATTTAGAAATAATCTAAATTTATATCTTTCTACAATGAAAAATCAAGACTCTGGGGTTGAAATAACTCACCAGACATTACCAACTCACTTTGTGGCCTCTTCTTACCTCCAACTGAAGGGAATTGAACTCTGATCTTTAATGCTTCTGTAAGTTCTGTTACTCAAGTAATCTATGGTTCTGTGCCTTCAAGACTAATGCGCTTACCAGCCTTTAGTTCTTTGTTCCCTTTTTGCCTCTTTGCTGTATTTGTTGTTGTTGTTCTTTCTTTGAATACTCCAAGCAAGTTTCTTCAGATAGTTGGGAGCTGTGCCCATAAAATGAAGAGTATGGAGAAGATAGCCATATGCATTATAACAAAGAAATTTAGTATATTCTGCTTGTTTGTTTTCTGTAACACCCTCATTACTAGTTGACGTGGAGGTACATTCAGAGCCAGCTTCATGAGCATGGGATTGGTATAGTCCCACATTTGGAAGGGCCCAACTCTTGCTTTAATGCTGTGCTGCCTTGAAACCCATAATCATTTTTGAACAAGGAATCCCATATTTTCATTTTTCAATGGGCCTCAAAAATAATGTAGCTGGGGGCACCTGGGTGGCTCAGTTGGTTAAGCAACCAACTTCGGCTTGGGTCATAATCTCACAGTTTGTGAGTTCGAGCCCCACATCGGGCTCTGTGCAGACAGCTCAGAGCCTGGAGCCTGCTTCTGATTCTGTGTCTCCCTCTCTCTGTACCTCCCCTGCTCGTGCTCTGTCTCTCTGACTCTCAAAAAATAAATAAATGTTAATTAAAAAAGATTTAAAAAATTAAAAAAAAATAATGTAGCTGGCCCTGGGTACAAAGTTTGGTATAAAAAGATGAACATGGCCCTTAGAAATCTGTACGATGTGGGATGGAATCCAGCCTTTGTTTCCTATGTTGTATGGCCTTAGGCAGGATTCTTAAACCATCTGGACTTCTTTCCTCATTGAGAAAATATTGATGACAAGGATTATGTATACTGGAAATTTGCTTTAAAAAGTAATTAATAAGTATCACTACAGTAGCTACAGTGTGAAAAAATAGAATTAGTGAGGTTAAGCCAGTGGGTTCTGGAATCAGATTTGCTGGGTTCATATCTGGGCTCTGTGATTTACCAATGGTGATGCCTTGGATAAGTTCCTTAAACATCCTTTGTGTCCCATGTGAAAATCATAGGAGCTCTGTGAATGCTAAATGAGTGAATTAGGATTTCTCAGCTTCATACTTGGTATATAGTATTCATTCAGATGTTAACTGTTACTATTTCTAAGAATGATACCCAAACTCTCTTAAAACATGCATGCTATGGAAGAAAGTCATCAAAAATATCTTTTGCAGAGAAAAGGTTAGGAGCACATGTGAACAACAGTGTAGTGAAGGACGTGAGAGCTCTAAACCATGGAGTAGATGTGTGGTCTTGTCAGTATCAATTTTACATAGCATCCATCTCTGGGCTGGTCAGTGTGTCCTTGAGGAGATTGGATGATCTCTTGTCAATATGTTCTGAATAGTTAATTCTGGTTTTACATAGTTTTGCCTTTGAAATAGAAAACCCGGGAATTCAGCTTCCCAGTGATGTTTGTATGCTCATCGTCTTCAGTTTTATTTTCTTGGCACCTTGGTGGAGGACCCAGATTCCTTCAGTCATAATTTACCTCATTAGTCATCTCAAAGTGAGCAAGGGTCCAGGATAAGCTCTGACAAGGAAGTCCAAATTCTTGCAAAAATTTTCAGGATTGTCCTAAGGTATAGTGTAGTGAATAACCAGACCAAAGGAAAATAAGACTCTTTGTTTTGTTTTGTTTGTTTTGTTTTAAAGCAGACTTGTCCTTCCTCTAGATTACTCTTTTCTTGCTGTGGACTGAGCTGTATACCCTAAAATCCATGTGTTGAAGCCCTAATGCCCAGTGTGGCTGTATTTAGAGAAAGGGCCTCTCGGAGGTAATCAGGGTTAGATTAGATTATGAGGGTGAGGCCCTCATGATGGGATTAGTAACCTTACAAGAAGAGGAAGAGAGAGAGATTTTTCTGTCCAGATGCCCACACTGAGGTAAGGCTATGTGAGGACACAGCAAGAAGGTGGCCTTCTCTAAGCCAAGAAGAGAACCATCACCAGAACCCAGCTGTGCTGGCACTCTCATCTTGGCTTCCAATCTCCAGTACTGTGAGAAAAAAAATGTGTTTAAGCCACATAGTCTGTGGTATTTTGTTATGGCAGCCTGAGTTAACTAGGATGTCCCCTTTGACAGTTTTCTTCCATCATGTGTTTTTATTTCCCTATCATCATTTGGATTGCTGCTCTGTGAACACTGAGATTAATTACCAGAAAGAGTCAGGAAAAAAATGGAATGAATCCTCCCTCATAAGAGTATCAAGAGAGTGTTTTCCTTGCTGTTGTGGGTTGAATTGTGTGTCACAAAAGATATCTTGAAATCCCAACTCCCCGTATCCATGAATGTGACTATATTTGGAAATAGGGTCTTTGCAGATGTAATCAAGATGCTGCCCTACTGGAGTAGGGTGACTTGGGTCCTTAGAAGAGGAAAATGCCACGTGAAGACACAAACAAGGGGAGGAATGCCTTGTGATGACAGACAGATATGGGAATGAGGGAGCTGCAAGCCAAGGAATGCCGCGGATCTATGGCCACCGTCAGAAGCTAGGAAGAAGCAAAGAAGTAATTCACCCAGAATCTGAGAGGGAGATGGCCCTGAAGATATCTCGATTCAGACTTGTAGCTTCCAGAACTGTGGAGAATACATCCCTGATTTGGGTTACCAGGCTTGTGGTACTTTGTTATGGCATCACTAGGAAATGACTACACTTGCCTTCTCTCACTCAAGCAGCTTTTTATTCTTGCTTTTAGCCTCTTCTCCATAACTGTCATCAGTAGAATTGCCTTCAAAACAAATGAAGGGCGCCTGGGTGGCTCAGTTGGTTAAGTGTCTGACTCTTGGTCTGGGCTCAAGTCGTGATCTCATGGTTGTGAGATCGAGCCCTGTGTTGGGCTCTGTGCTGAGTGTGGAACCTCGTTAAGATTCTCTCCCTCTCCCTCTGTCCCTCCTCTGTTCACATGCATGCACACTTGCTCTCTCTCAAAAAAATTATTTTTTCAAAGCAAATGAATAAGATACATAGGCATGAACTTGTTAAATTCTAGGCATTTAGTTTTGTGGAATAAAAGATCACCTGGAGAAAAGAGTTGTGATGGGATTGGAATTCGTGCCACAATGCCACCTAGTGCCCCAGGCCCCACACATTCTATCCCTTGTTGAGTTATCCCAACCAACCCTAAAGAACAAAATGTACCTATATATTTGATGGTGTATGGGAGGTGGTTTCAGTCTCTTTCTTGCCAAATGTGTGACTGATAAAAGGCCACAGTATGTTTGTCTCAGGTGTAGAGGAAGATGTATAAACTGGAGAGGAAGGTAGACTCAAGTGGCAATTTATATACCAAATGCCTTTTATTTATGGAGTCTCACCCTCAGTTACAACCATGCTCTTCTATAAATTTTTATTGAAATATTTAATTTTATAACTATGTATGAGCAAAGAATTATGGAGTATATGTAAATAATCCCCTAAAATTTGAGTCCATTCTGTCCCTCCCAGGCAAACAGAGGTAAAATATTTTCATAGGTTTTATTTTCCAACACAAGGGGGCAGCATTGCTGCACCGTTCATTTCCTGTAGGCCTAATACTGCTACACTTTATGTAGGTCTGAATACACAGTGCACCTCTTTCAAATAGAGAATCATTTGAGAATTGCATAAAGGTAGACCCAGGCTATTTATCATCACATCACATTCATTTTAATGTTAGTTTTGAAATCAATCCCCTTTGATGGGCATTGATGTAAATTTTATACACTTTATATTTGCTTCATTGTTTCTGATTCCATAACAATCACCCAATTCGGGGGCTGCCAGGGTTAAGCACCTGACTCTTGATATGTGCTCAGGTCATGATCTCTTGGTTGGTTAGATTGAGACTCATGTCGGGCTCCATGCTGACAGCATGGAGCCTGCTTGGGATTCTGTTTCTCCCTCACTCTCTGCCCCTCCTCTGCTTGCACTCGTGTACTCTCTCTCCCTCTCAAAATAAATAAAGTTTAAAAAAATCAACAAAAAAACCCCAATCACCCATTTCTGAAAAGCAGGTTAGGTACTATTGTGTTTTGTAGTGCTTACCTGTGGTAATTTTCTAGAAATATGAATTCACTTAAATGGAATTTTCAATCATCTTTCTGGAAGGTAGATAGAATATACCAGGAGATAGGCCTGTTTGACATAAAGAATGAGTAACCCACAGAGCAGGTGAACTTCCTGTCAGATTTGACACAACTTGTCTGCAAGAGAGTAGAATTGATGCCAAGTTCTCTAGGCAAGTCCATACAAATGAGTGCCCTTGAAGTTGGGGAGTGGAGGGCAATATTAATAGTAGTGGTAGTAGCAGTAATAATAAGAAGAAAAAGCACCATTTTTGGTTGCCTATTATTGCTTAGATTCTTTATTTGCTTAGCTTATTATTCTTAATACTTAATCTACTTAAATAAAGTAGAATTTTTTTTAACTCTCATTGTTGTAACGGGAAGTAGAAGCTTTATTGAGTTAAGTGATTCACCCCTGAGCTCATGAAGGTCATACATGGCAGTGCTGACTGCTGAACGCAGGCTTTTCCCGCTACTTCACATTGCCCTGCTGTCAACAGTGAAAGAGAGTGAATTCAGTGATGCAACCAAAAAAAAAAAAAAAAAAAGGAATTTGACTTGATATTCGAACTTCTTTATTCCCTTCCCCATCCACTTTATAAGTTTGATTTAGTCTCATCTACTGTGATGGTTAATTTCATGTGTCAACTTGACTGGGCTAAGGGATGTTCAGATAGCTGGTAACATACTATTTTTTGTGAGTCTGTGAGGTATTTCTGGGAGAGATTATCATTTGGACCAGTAGACTGAGGAAAGAAGATCACCGTCCCCAGTGTAGCGTCCATCATTCAATTTTTTGAAGGCCTGAATAGAACAAAAGGCGGAAGAAGGGTGAATTTCTTCTCTGAGCTGTGACATCTCTTCCTGCCCTTGGATATCAGTGCTGCTGGTTTTGTGCCTTTGGACTCAGACTGAGATGTACACAATTGGAAATATATATTTTCTTCTTCCTCTCCTTCCCCTTCTCCTCCTTCTGAAAACACACACACACACACACACACTCAATAAATAATGGCCATATTTTTAAAATTCACACTGCTTTGTGGCAAGGCGACCAGGCTCTGACTCAGAGCCATCTGCAATTCTAAGCAGTACCCACTGAGGCCACTGGGTGTCTCTAGAAAGCTTGAAGTTTAAGAGTAAGAAAAAAGATGCGTGTGATCATGCTGTATAAACCATGAAGCTCTGTAAAAATATGTGCTCATAATGGCTCCCTTCTCTGAACTCAGCTTCCACTTGATGCATGCCTATACTTTTGTACTTATCTTAGTTCAGATCAATAAACATTTATTGAGCACCTAATACATACTAGGAAAACATTAATTCATTTTAAAATGTACACTGTGTTCTAGGCACTAGATATACAGCAGTGAACAAAATGAACTCATTTACCTCTGGAGTTTATATTTGTAAGGGTGACAGTAAACTCACACACACGGAATGTTTGCTAATAATACAATAAAGAGAAGAAGGATAAAGAAGAAAAATAAAGCTTGGTAAAGGCTTAAAGGATAATGGTGGTTGCCATTTTAGGTGGAATTGGCTTAAAAGCATTCTTTGAGAGGGTGAAAACTGAGCAAAAACCGGAATTAAATAAAGGAATGAGCAATAAATCCATCTAGGAAAAGTGAGTTCTTGGCAGAGAAGACAGAAAGTGAAATGCCTTGAAAGGTGGAAGTATGCTTATTATGTTTGAGACACAGCAAGGAGATCAGGCAAACCATGCAAACCAATGGTTTTCCTCCATAATTCATTATCTTTTTGGGAGATAATATCTATTATAATATTAGGATCTTATGACTCCTCTCTTAAAGGTGTCCATACTAAGGATAATGGTAACAATTAATTCTTTCCATTTGCTGTGTCTTAGACCTGACAACCCTACCGAATAAATATAATCATCTCCTATTAGTCAAAGAATCTAAATAGCGTTCCTGAGGTAACATATCTAGTAAGTTGGTGAGACTTTGTTGTGTTTGAAAGTGCAGGCTGCAGGGTAACTCAGTGGGAAAATGAATGAGAGGAAAATACATAATGATGTAGGAGGGGTTGTGGAAAGCTACAAAACAAGAGGGGATGCCATGTGACATGTGCAGTGGAGGATGAGGATGAGTTCCTTAAGGGAGCAGGAGTTGGGGGGGGGAGTGGAGAATCTTCTGGCAGAAACAAAGGTATGAAGGGTTGGAAGGGCATGGTCTCTGCAGGAAATGGCAAACAGTTAAATGAGGCTGAAGAATCTGTAACACTAAGTGTAATAGATATGTTCTTGTGCCCACAAGTGCTAGAGAGGGTCTGCTGCTGTGACATAGGACACCTCTTAGCCATGGCTGGTTAGTATGGCTGGTTTACTGTACTATTAATTAGAATTAATTAGAGGGAGCCCCAACTCAATGCAGCAGGATCTCTCTTACTAGGGACATATGAGTTGTGTGACTTGCCCCAAACAGATGAGTTGGCTGAATCTGATTCTCTCCTTTAAGACTTTGAGGCAAGGATACCAAGACTATTGCTACTCCATAGATGGCCCTGAAATAGGGAGGTTATCCAAACTGAAAGGCTCGGGAAGTTATTTAAGGCCATGTCAAAACTGCGTAGGGAGTGTCTTTAGAAGGAGAAAAATGAAGTGTAGAGATGAACAAAGATGGAACATCATGTGGTCTCTGAGAAAAAGAACCAGAGACCATTGCCCCTCCGTTTCAGCTGCATTTACAGTCCCCAGTTCTTTAGGCCTCCCGTGGTAGGTCTGTTTCCTATCCTGAATCCCAGAGATCTGCGTATCCTAAAATTAGGGGGATCATAAGTTTTTTTAAGTTTTATTTTTTATTCTTATGTTTGACAGAGAGAGAGCAAGTGTGAGCAGGGGAGGGGCAGAGAGAGAGGGAGACACAGAATCTGAAGCAGGCTCCAGGCTCCGATCAGTCAGCACAGAGCCCAACACGGGGCTCGAACCCACGAACCGTGAGATTCATGACCTGGGCCGAAGTCAGACGCATAACTGACTGAGCCACCCAGGCGCCCCGGGATCATATAGTTTATTATTCAAACTGGCATACTTTAGAGAGTAAAAGTGGACTCTGTAAATAATTGCAGGCATAGAAAGGAAAATTACAGTCATAAACTAGGATGTATGCAGTTGTGGTAGGACATGTTTGACAACTTGCTCTCCAGAAGATAACAATGACAACAACAATGATAGACCAAGATTTGATTTGTGAAGTTTTCCAGTATCTGTGGTGTAAATACTCCCACCATGGCTGACTCTAAACTCCCAATGTGTTATCAACCAGTTTGAAAAAATCCTGAATATCTAGCAGTCCACTTTCTCCAACTCCAGCACACCCTTGATGCATTCTGCCCTCCCTAAAATACTCTTGCCCCCAGGTCCCCACCCTTTTATTTGTACTTAGGGTTTTGAGCATAGGTGATCTTTGCAACCCCCAAAGTGCTGATTAGAACAGTAGTGCATTTGGACTCCCAACTGTAGGCAGTGGAACTCTGCCGTCCATTCGAGCTCCTTGTCTGAAGCTTCCCTGTTCCTTTCCCGTGTGCCCAGCACAGTGAGGGATGTACCATAGTCAGTAAACAACTGCTTAATTAGTGCTTCAGGTGTCACTCATTGGCTCCCCCGCAGGAAGGTTACCCAGCTGTGGTTTACAGTTTGCCTGCCAGCAGTGGGAAAGCACCTTTGTGACAGCAAACACAGCCTCTCAGGGGATTTTGAGACCCGGGCACTGACATTCTCACAGAGATCTGATTGTTGTGAACACACCATTCCCTGTCAAACTGTAGCCATAAGCAGAAAATGAAGTTTATGAATTCAGTTATGGGATGGTCTTACCCTGTGGCCACATGGGTACTGCCTGATCAGTGCTTCTCCTTGGCTTGTTCACATTGCCCTGAGGCAAGTGCTGCCATACTGATTCTTATTCTTCAAATAACACAATCTTTACCTTCCTCCAAACCGGAATCTTCCAACCTGTCGTAGAAATAAACTGATCACCTGAACCTATTAGTTAAGCCTGAATTGCGCAAAATACATTCTCACCTGGAATCTAGATTTTTCTTTTCTTTTTTCCTTCCTTTTAGCCCTATTTTTACTTACGTAAAGGTCTTTTATACATTCTTAGAGATTGGTGAAATAGAAGAATTCAGTTTCTACCAGTTTTCTATAAGCACATTTCCTTGTTTTTGAACAGAGATAAGACTGGAAGACATTTCTTCTGAAAATCCTAAATGTATTAATGTTAAGTGATTGATATTGCACGTTTACTGGGCCAGAATTTCTTCCACGTCAGGCACATGTGTGCTCATAAACACACACATACACAGTCTTTTCCAGCAGTTCCCAGCTAAAGTGAATCAAGCAAAATGCCTATACCTTGTACTACCAGTGTCCTTTTTAAGTGAATTGCTTAAATAGTTGTTTATTTTAAAAAAGCTTCCCAGTTTATGTGCTGACCAATAAAATGGTTAAATAATAACAGTTTTTCCAAGGGCAATTATTCTAAAGTACTATAAAAATTAAGGTACAAAGTCACACTTGTAACTAAAGACCGTAAGTGTCAGCTTTCAGTAGACATGCATTAGAATCAAGACGATCAAGATTGACCACTCTTGGTACTTTTAGTTATGACAAGAGAAATTAACCCTTATAAATCATAGTGTGACAGCCAATTCACCACAAAATTTTATGTGCCCACAATGTGTCCATTAATGTCCTTGCTGACGTAAAATGACACGAGTCTAAATAGATATTCATAGAGTAGTATATATAAAGGTGTTTGTGAAAGCATTGCTTAAAATTCTAAAAAGGAGTAAAAATTCTACATGTCTAATCAATGATCTTGATTTAATTTCTGATTGCTATCAGACCGTTTAAAACCATGTTTTAGAAAATATTTGCTGCTGTGGAAAGATACTCAGAATATATTAGTAAGTAGTGAAAAACAGCTACAAAAGTTTGTAACATTTACATATGTGTGTGTGTGAGTGGTGTGTGTGTGTGTGTGTGTGTGTGTGTGTGTTGTGTGTTGTGTGATTAGAAATATATATATACCAACATGACCTATTAGCAGGTGCTTATACCTGGATTGAATGATTCAAATAATATCGCTTCATTTCCTATTTACATTGTTCATTGTGTTCTGTTTTACTCCCTTGAACATACTTGACTATGTTAGTTAAAAGAGAAGTTATTCTCAGTAAGTTTTCTGGATTTTGATGGGGATAGTAATACACAATTAACTATAAAAGGAGGCATCCATATGTGCTGAACTTATGGAGCAGAGACATCTGAATAATTCACTCAATTCCTGCCCTTTTGTTTAGGGTTAGGTTTTAGAAAAGGAAGCAAAAGTAATCTAGAAGAATGAGAACACCTTGGGTAACATGAAATGATTCCTACTTAAAGAGTTAAGGCATCTCATTCCCCCACTGAGCAAGGAGAACAAAGCTTTTACTGTACTATTAATTAGAATTCAGCTTTGCCTAGTCTGTGGTTACAAACTTCAGTGAATTGGTGCAGGATCCTATTCTCAAAGGGTTACAAAGCACATATTGTTGTCAAAGTAAATCCAGTACAGAAAGATGGCATCCTTGAAATAAAAATTAAATATATTTTATATGGAGCAAACCACATTAGATACTTTTATAGATTTAAATGTTAAACAGCGAGGATCATTTCCAGGAATCTTGTCAGCTTTTTTTACTTAGAAATGGCTATCTTTATTTCCCATAAATCCAAGACAACATTCTTTAACAGTTTATCTAAAGGGGGAAAAATTCAGTTGGAATATAAACATTGTCAACCATGACAGTTCCCAATTGTTGGATCAAGGTAACCATGCATACATTTCTATAAAGCAAACATCATATCTTATTCAAGTAGTCAGCATACTGCCTGACACATAATAGGCACTCCCCCAAAGTATGCATACTTGATAAAGCTTGAAAATGTGCTTATCTAGAAGTCTCCAATCTGTACTGTTGAATAGAATGGTGTGAAGGACAACATATTTGTCAGAGACCAGTCACTTGGGTTATAATCCCAGCTCTTTTATTAGGTCAATGTATGACTTCTCTTTGTGGCTCCATGTACCTGTTTATTAAAGGGGATTGGACTCGATTAACTTGAAAGGGAGCTTCTTTAACATTTAAGTTCCTAAAATTTTAACACTTTTCCCCCCCTTTCTCTCCCCATTGCTAAAGCTCATGTATTTATTAATGTTTTCCACAGATGCTTATTGAATGTCTTCTCTGTGTGTCAGGCATTGTGCTATGTCATACAGGGTAGGTCTGCAAACAGCACACACACAGTCCCTGGCCTTGGGGTCCTTCCTTCCAGTGAGTGAGTTGTGTGTCCTCCTACGTGACCGAGTACATTTAAAAATTTTTTACTCCTTGTTTAAAATATGATCTTGTAGTAATAAGTTATTCTTATTGGGAAATTGTTTATTATCAGAGGGCTCTCTTTGATGAGACAAATTCAGAAAGATTGCCTTGTTAATTGTTTGAACAGACCAGAACAGTGACAAATTTAGTGTTTTTAGCTTTTTAGTGACATAAAGAATATACTTCATGTTACAATGTAGACGTATGTTTAAAATGCAGTTTATAAATTGTATTTTATAAGTGGTCATATTTTCAGTGTATTAGAGTAAACTAACGATTAGAAGGAATGTTTTAGTGACTTACAGTGAAGGCATATTGTCATGTAATTATGACTCAACTTACATTTTTCTTGTACTATAAAATTTTTCTTGATGCAGATCATCTCTACGCTTGAATAAAATGGGAGCAAGTATACTAAAATAATCATAGTCACATTTGAGCACAGCATACACATCTTTATTACTTTGACCTAATTGCAGATGTACTAAAATATTCCACCTGGTTTTACCCAGGAAATACCTCACTTTCTCAGAGTAAGTCAGGATAGGCTGGTTATGCTGTTATAACAGAAAACTCCAAACTCGCAGAGGCTAAAACACTATAGATCTTTTTCTTGCTCACACTACACATTCATCTTGGAAACTGATGAACTAGATGTAATTAGATTGTAATCCTTCTGGGACTCAGAAGGCTGAGAGCAGCCACCATCTCAGACACCTTCATGAGAAGTGCAGGAGGACCCAGAGAGCTCTGGAAGGTCTCACCCTGGCAATAACTAGTTTAGTTACATCCAGTTACAAACCCATTGGTCATAATTAATCACATGCTGCATAGTCTCACAAGTGGGCTGGAAATTGCTATCTTACCATCTGCCTAAGAGGAAGACACCTGGGATACTTGATGAGTAACACTAATTGCTGCCATACACAGCATGAAAGGCCTGTTTTCAGGCATTAGCTCTCTTAATTTGCTAGGGAATCAATTAACTGTTGGCTATCCTAGCCACTTGTTTAGTTGAGAAACCATTTTTAAAGTATATCAAGGGGTGCCTGGGTGGCTCAGTCGGTTAAGTGTCCTACTTCGGCTGAGGTCATGATCTTATAGTTCGTGAGTTCAAGCCCCACATCAGAGCCCCGACAGTGCAGAGCCTGCTTGGGAATCTTTCTCTTCCCCTCCCCTATTCTCTCTCTCTCTCAAATACATACATATATATATATATATATATATATATATATATATATATGTTATATTGTAAATTATATAAACACCATCTTTCTTGAAAAGATCTACTGCATTATATTATACATTACTGAAATTTTATCAACATCTTTAAAATTTAGATTTATGACAACATTTGCAGTGATATATTTCTACACTTTTGCCCGTAAGTATCAATCACTTTATTACTGTGATTTTCAAAAACATTAAAAAAGAAATAAGTTTAGGTTATAGTAGAGATTTTTTCTTTAATTCTCCTTTTCTCCTTTGTTTTCATTAGATCCTTTTATAGTTTGCTTTGAATTGCTATTTCAGTATTATTGTTTGATAGTACTCTTCTAGTGTATACTAATTTTTCATCTTAATGCACGTCTGATCCAGAACAGATAGGACTTTGTCAGAAACCATTTTAGACTCACAAGACTTCTAAATATTAATCTTGAAGGTTCATTTCATTATTTAACTTTCTTAGGTAAAGTAAACAGTGTATGAATGCCTTTTACTTTACATCTTCAAACTAAAGCATCCTTTTTTTTTAAGAGACACAGAGCATCAGTAGAGGAGAGGGGGACAGAGTGAGAAAGAGAATCTTAAACATGGTCAGCATGGAGCCTGATGCATGTAGGCTTGATCCCATGGCCCTGGGATCATGACCTGAGCTGAAATCAAGAGTCAGATGCTCAACTGACTGAGACACCAAGGTGCCCCTAAGGCATTATTTTTATATGCATTAACAATTTTGTTTATTTATTTATTTACTTATTCAACAAATCTTTATTGTACTCTTCACTGTAGCAGGCATTCAAACTGATTTAACTGTATGGATATCACTAAAATTTTGTGAGAAGTAACAAATAACTTTTATGTAAGTTAGCTGTGCTCTAAGGGTCATAAAGATTCTGTTCTTTTTTATGAAGCTGGCAATACAAATTTAACAATGGGACATGCACTTTGGAATATATGTTCAGTGGTAGGGGCTGGACTCTGCTCTTTCCTGTGAGGCTTTGCAGAAGAGCGATATATGCATTTGGAGGATTATTGACTGGAGATACTGGTATGATATGTTGCTGTTAAATATTCTGAGATCCATACTTTATTCATTTAACCAGCCCAAAGTTACTGTCGAATGTGGGCCTTACGCCTTGGTAGAAATTTCGAGTATAAAGACCGTTGAGACACTGACCATATTCTCATGGAATTCACAGCCAACTAAGAAAAATTGATATGTTAATATATAATTAACAAGTACATAACATAATAAATGTTATGGTAAAGTTACCTATTGAGGACAATGGAAATACCCAGAGGTTGTGGGAAATCAACCCGGAGGTGTCAGTGAAATCTTCCAAGAGTAGGGTAATCAAGTGATTACTGGGGTTCTGAGTGGAATTTTCTTGGTGGAGAGGAGGGAGAAGAACATTACAAGCATAACAAGCAGCAGGAGTGATTAAATGCATGGAAGTGTGAAAACGTGCAGCTGGAGGACTGAGTACATGGCTATGAGGAGTGTTTGAGGAGCGTTGGCAGGAAATGAGGCTGAAAGAAAGCCCTGGGCCAGACAGAACAGGGTCTTGGCTTGGGTTTGCCACAGAAGAATATATTACTTTTTTAGGATAAGAAAAGGGAAGCATTAGCTAAAGGGATTGGAATTTATCTCTCATGTGCCTGGGATCTTGAGACTGATAAAGCAAGAGTATGTCATGGCCAGGTCGATATGTTCAGGAAGATAAGGTATTGTAGTGGGAGATGGAGGGGGAGAAACTAGAAATAGTGAGACCTATAGGCACACAGAACCTAAATCTTGGCTTCATCTGCTTAATTCTCCAGTGACGAGATTCTTGGCAATTAAGATAGGTGACTAATTCTTGTACTTTAATTTATAATATTATGACTATGTGCATAGGAAATGGCAGCTGGTCCTTTAATAATTTGAGTGCTTTTTCTGCATAAAACATCTCCATTAAATTTTCTTTCAAGTACCAATGCATTTGTTAGAAAGCAGCGGACATGTTAATAGCAGCCATTGCCTTCCTCAGCTATGAAAATCTATGTGGTGCTGGGTACTTATTTAGGCATTTCTATTAATAGATAGTAGTAGGTATCCTGGGGAGATTTCTAAGGGAGTCATTTCATGCAGAGCCTTATGTGACTGACTTACATGGAAGAATCCATCAGCAAATAAAGGAAAGAGTTGATGGCACACATGTAGCCATTGGCAGAGTTGGGAGAATGATATGTAGTTGAAGTGAAATGAAAGTGTTGGGAATGACATTTATTCCAATTATTTTAAAAGTGGAATATGATAGGCCCTGACAGTGTTCAGAGAGGATGTGGTTAGCAGCTGTTTTTGGCAAACCAAGAGAAAAACGAGGGAGAATGATTAGTGCCAGAATTGACTAACTCTAAATAATCATCTACAGAAATGCCTGAGCAGGTGTTTTGCTAAATTCCTGTAGCTATAACAACACATAATTTGAGAGATTTTGGAAATGAGCATCACAATCAATAATGAAACAAAGTAGGTTACAATCCCTTCTTCCTCTGGACTTTTAAATGCCTTGTCTCATATCTTGTGAATATAAAAGCCATTTACCTGTGTTACTAAGAAATATCCACCACCGTTGCTTCTCCTGTTACAAAATCACGCTATTCTTTCTAGCCAGGCTAGGGAGAGACTCTGGTACACAAAACAAAACAAAACAAAACAAAACAAAACAAAACAAAACAAAACAATAAAACTTTAAAAAATGTTATTAGTACACATTTGTTGGATTTTCTGTTGCCTTTAACCTGATTTGTTTGATTTTTAAGTTTCCAAGCACTTATACACTTACACGTTCACATACAGGTCTGTTTTGACACATACATTATAAGTCAGATTCCAGTTGTCTTACAAATCATTTTGCTGTTTAGATGGTCAGTCTCCTCAAAGGCCAGAGATGATTCCTTCAAATGGCCTGCTGGGTACGTTTGTATTGTTCTCCACAGTACCATATCTCGCTAAGTTACACACAGAGTTTTTTTGTCATTGTGATTATGCGGTTATTACAGATCTTGAGTTCTCACGAAATCCACGTATCTCTGCTTTTTGGGCCTTAGGGTTATTTTTTTTTTAACAATGTTTTATAGATCTAGAATGTACCTAAGAAGAGCTGTGGCAAGCCTAAATATTTCCCTGAAGAAGGGACGAATGGTCATTTTCGAGATCAGTCTGTCTGGGATCAAAACTGGCTCTGGCCAAAGAATGATGATATTCTTCCACTGGTATTCTGTGGAATTGGATGAGACAGAATCACCTGAAGGTCTTTTATTTACCAAAAGTAGTAGAAGTAAAGGGAAAGGCATAAGGGATCACATCCTATCTGATAAGCTCTGATTTACTATCTGTTATTTACACAGCCATTTCTGGAAAGTATTTTCATTTTTCCCCCCTTATTTATATGAATCATAACTTATTAGTCCTCTTGCCTTTTAAGTAAAGAGAGGAGAAAATAACACACTCTCTTCTTTTTAACTTCTTTAGGATCAAACATTTATTGAATGCCTACGTTGTGTCATGCATCAAGTTGAATGTGACAGATTGTTGCCCTAGAGAATTTTTACTCTAGCGAATATTTTGTCTTGTACATTATTTTGATTGCATTTAGGTAAAGTTCTAGGGGCAAAGTGTCCCTTTGGATGAAAAATCTATCCCTCTTATTTTTCCAGGAAAACCCAGGGCTAGCTAACGTTGAGTATTAGCTAATGACAATATTGGAAAAAATGTCATCTCCAGAACCAAACCCCTTTTGTCATTAACTGGAAAGCCGCACAGAATTATTCCTTAATATAGTCCATTTCCACAGAAGTAAGCTGAAAGTGTATGGGTGACAGAGAAATGCTTTAATTCGTAGGTAATTATGAATAAATCTATGTTTACTAGTAGGTCTTCAAATGCAGTGACTATTTTTATATTTATATATGTATATTTATGTATCAAATAATAAATACATACTCTATTTTGTAGAATAATTGGATTTTGGTGAAGATATTCTAGTTGGAGAAAAAATGTTGGTGTGAGACAGCACTGGGTCTGAATAAAGCCTTCAAGAATTACTGGTTTTCCAGTTTTGAGTCTTATTTCTTAGAACATGAGTTTCTGTTAGTGTACAACAGGAGATAAAAATATATATTGTAAAAGTACTGTAATATCTGCGAAGCTACTAGAATACAGTAGACACTTAGAAATTAGCAGCTATTTTCTTTTTATTGTTGGCTTATTTTATAATGAATATTGAAGTTCTATTATGAGCAGAAGATTGCAGGAAGATACTGTGGGAGGCACACAAAGAAACAAAATAAGATCTCTGTCTGAAGTAGCTTGTCACAGTTTAGATGTCATTTAGATGGGGAGTCAGATACATTCACACATCAGACAAATCTGAAACAATCCATAGAACACACAGAACAATGCAAAACCTGGATGGGGCAGAAATGTAGTGCTGGAATAATCTTTATGTTGCAAAGATGGAAAGTCTATATCATCATTGCCCTCCCTCCCAATCTCTACTTAGAGATAGATGCAAGAGAATACTTTTATGTTATTCAAAGACTTAAGTTTTAAAGAATAATTTTAGGTTTCCAATAAAATTGAAAGGGAAGTAGAGAGATTTCCCATATGCCCCTGCCCTCACACATGCATAGCCTTCCCCATCATTAATATTACTTACCAGAGAAGTACATTTTTACCAAGGACGAACTTGCATTAATGTATACTAATTGCTCTCCAAAAGTCTGTAGTCTTGGTACATTCTGTGGGTTTGGACAAATGTAATGTGCCATATATCCATAATTATACTATTAGAGTATTTTCACTGCCCTAAATATCTTTGACCTTCTGCCTGTCCATCTCTCCCCACACTGATCTTTTTATTTTCTCCACAGTTTTGCCTTTTCTAAAGTTGGAATTGTATCGTATGTGGCTTTTTCAGACCGGCTTCTTTCATTCAGCAACATGCATTTAATGTTCCAATAGAATACTTTTAATAAGCTCAAAGATGTTCTTGAGAACCATTATCAGTGAGTAGTGTGTTCAACTACAAAAAATAAGACTGTGCTTGGGGCACCTGGGTGTCTCAGTCGGTTAAGCATCTGACTCTTGATTTTGGCTCAGGTCATGATCCTGGTGTCGTGGGGTTGAGCCCTGTATTGGGCTCTGTGCTAAGCATGTAGCCTGCTTGAGATTCTCTCTTTTTCTCTCTAGCTGCACCTCTCTCCTGCTGTGCTGTCTCTAAACATAAATAAAATGAAAAAAAAAAATTAAAAAAACAAGACTGTGCTTGTAATTATCATTAATTGCTTCAATTCTATATTAAGTTCTCACTATTATTTCCAGTGGGCCCCCAATCTCTAAAATTCTATCTTTAAGCTGGCTCCTTCTACAGGAAGTACTGTATTCAGTCATTAACATAATTAGAGGAGCTCACAGTTGATCACTCTACACTGGTTGAGTGCTGCCATTCCCTTTTCCCCGACCCATGGCAGATATTACTAATTGATTGTGACCTTCTTTCTCACTGAATGCAGCCTCATAAACCTCCTTATCTCATCTTGGTGTTTCAAGCAGTTACAACCAAATCGATTTGACTTGACACCTGAGATAATGACATCTGTTTGTCATTCTGACCTAAGCATTTCTGGATTTGAGAATGCCACACTCACTATCTTAGCTGAAGGCAGATTTACCTAACTCAGTAAATGTATATTTAGGAAATTTGACCTACTAACTATATAAGTCTGCCCCTTTTTACTTTTGGTTTCATTATATGCTAGAATTCCATGAGATCAACTCTAAAAACATGGTGGAATGCAATGGTTTACAAACTTCAGTGTGCATCACAAGCAGTTGAAAACTTATGAAGGCACATTGCTGGGTCCCACCCTAAGGATTTCTGATTCAGTAGGTAGCAGTCTTTAAAAACAGGTCCAGAATACACTTTGGGAAATAACCCAAAGTGATGCTGGTGGTGCCAATTATGGAATGACACACTTGGAGAAGCAGTAGTATAATGAAAAGAACAAAGAATAATTGACAGAAAAGCCTCAGGGGCATCATTGTTAGTGCTTTGACTTTGAGTAAATTTCTTTTTTTTTTTTTAAAGGTTTTTTTAATGTTTATTTATTTTTGACAGAGAGAGAGAGACAGATAGACAGCATGAGCTGGAAAGGGGCAGAGAGAGGGAGACACAGAATCCGGAGCAGGCTTCAAGCTCTGAGCTGTCAGCACAGAGCCCGACGCGGGGCTCAAACTCATGAACTGTGTGATCATGACCTGAGCCAAAGTTGGGCGCTTAACCGACTGAGCCAGCCAGGTGCCCCTGAGTAAATTTCTTATGCTATCCGAGACTCAAATTTTTCTCTATGAAATTTTCTGTATATGAAAACCTAATCATGGAATTATTTTAAGCATTACATGAGATAATATCTCAAGCATTTAGTACAAATAATCCCTCAACAAATGTTTATTCCCTTTATGTGTGTTTTTGTACTTTGTAATGGAAAAAAAAAAAAAACAACCAACCAATTAGATCTAGCCTTATTCTGGTTACTAGAGGGAAATAGAGACAGTGATTTATTGTTCTTGGTCTTTCTTCCAAGAAATGTTACATATACTAATCAACAGAAACTAACTTCATGTTATTCTTACTATGTTTGCCCTTTGCTTTGAAAATCTTGCCATAGGCCTTCAGGAGGAAGTTTTACTTTATTTAAATTTGGGAAAGTGGACAAAAGGTAACCTAGCAGGGAACTGTGCACAAAAGCTGAGGAGCCACACTGAGGTTGGAATTTCCCTCCTTACAGGGAATACTTAAAGATGAATATGATAATGTCTATAACACTTTTTAAATCCTACCAGGGAGTATACTATCCAAATGTATGTACCTACCAGATTGCATTGCACATGCAATGCTGTTTAAATTTTAAATTGTACTTTGTTAATTTACATGAATTACCTTGCAAAATAGTAGGTATGAACATTTGCATCTTATAGGCGAGGAACTGGGAAACAGAAGGCTTAAACGAATTGCCCTACGATGATGAAGAAGCTGGCTTATGTTAGATCTCAAGACACAGACTCCTGATAAATAATTCATTCTCTTAGGTCATTCTCCTACTTGATTGCTCTTCAATTTACCAGCAGTTTAATTTGTTTCCACATAAGGATTTTCATATACAGATTTTTTTTTTATGGATTGCTGTATTTTTGTGTTTAGTACTCTTAATGAAAAAACACCAAGAGTACTATTTAGGAAATGTAATGTTATCTATGGCAAAATAGTTCTTAATTATAATGCAGCATTTCTGGACAATATAAATGATAGCTTAGAATTGAAAGGAGAATTACTATGCTTACCAAAAATCTCCTTGGAAAAAAGCTCAGTGTTTTGAATACTGAGTTATTTAGAATTTTATACAGATTTAAGGGTCTCTCACCTTGGCATCTCATTCCTTTATAAACTTCTGGATTTTTTTAAAGTTTGTTTATTTTGAGAGACAGAGAGAGGCAGAGAGAGGCAAAGAGAAGGAGAGAGTGAATCCCAGTCTCACAAATGATGTGATCGTGACCTGAGCCAAGATCTAGAGTTGGACGCTTAACTGACTGAGCCACCCATGTGCCCAACATCTGGATTTTTAATAAGTATTCTTCAAAGTCCCATTAACCATTATGCCTTTAGTAAATATTTTCGTTGTCTAACTCAGTTGTATTTGAAACATTTTGCTACTTTTTATCATCATCATCATCATCATCATCTTCCTCCAATGTTTATTGAGCTGTGACAAACTTGAATATCAAGTTCAAAGAGCATTTCTATTACTTTACCAAAATAAAACTCCTTATTGGAACCATGCTCCAGAAAAGAAGTGATTCACATCCTGGGTCTTTCCACCTAGCAGACATGTAAAGCCACTTGGACAGTTACCATCCCCCAAATTGCTTGCTTCTCATTTTGAAGTGAAAAGAAAGCCCTCTCGGCATATAGTATTCAATACAGATTGCCTTCCTGCCTTTGGCGGAGCTCCTGTGTCTCCTGTGAATGGTGCCTCTGTACACAGTGTTACCATTGTGCTGTCTGAAAGAACGAATCCTGCTGGGCAGTGGTGCAGTAACTCCACTGGGAAGGTCGCAAGTTCACTTCTGCTTTGCCTTCTGTCTAGCAAGAAGTGTTTGGGCTAAGCAATAGATAATTAAGATATTTCTCTGAATATGGAAGGTTAGACTTTCATTGGTGCCCCAGCAGTGGTAGGACTCAAAGGCCATTAATAGTGGAGAATTCAAGACAAGTCTCATCCTTGCCTTTGGTCGGTCATTCTGCACATGTCTTTCAGCATCTCTTTTCAGGGCTGTAAGACTGAATTGGCTTAAGAACCTGGATGAGGTGACTGACAAGGGGACAGATGGAAATTGACGAGAGCACCGATAAATGCTCTTACTGTTTAACTAAGTGGCCTTTATTTATTAAGCAGACATGTATTAAACACCTACGACATACAAGACACTGTTTTAGGTGTTGGTGTCATGTGGTAAATAACACTGAAGGTCTCTGTCCTCATGGGACTTTCGTTCTAGTGGTAGGGACAGACAACCAACAACGTCAGAGAGCAATGGAAGATGTCAGAACAAAGCAGCCAGGGAGAGGGAGGATGGGGGTACTGTGTTACAGAGGCTGAGTAGGAAAAGCCTCTCTGAGGAGAAGATGTATGAGTGTATGTCTGAGGAGATATGGAGGGAACCATAGAAAGATCTAGAGCAGAGGCTTTTCAGGCAGAGGTAGAAGCAAATAGCTCCTGAGGTGAGTGTGCTTAGCCATGTAATGGGCCATTTATTTGAAACAGGAATGGTTTGTTCATAAGGATTGTAGGCACCTATATGAAATACATTTGAAAATATTATATTAAGAAAAGGAGCCATCACCATTTTAAAGATGTATATATAATGAAGGCAGGAAATAATATTTTCTGTCATAAATCTTGACAGATTTATGGCTCCAGTGGAGCCATCACAGGATTAAAACAATGTACTTCATACATAATGTACTGTAACTGGTTTTTTAACAACTGAAAATGTACAGAAAATGCTATTTTGACCGTCTATCTTTAGTCTTCAGCTGTTGCCGTCACGATTCAGAAATTTGGATCTCTGCCTTAAGAGGCACATTGCCTTAGCTGTAAAAAATAATCCAATGGAATCTACAGCCATAACCATAGGCTGTGATTTTAGAGTATAAGTCACCTGCTACAAAGGGGGAAGGGTGTTCCTTTTCTTTTTATTTGAATCTCATTTATGTTCTCAATATGCTTCACTTTGAATTTATGTTTTTCTGAAGATGAAATTTTCTTTGGCTTCTATGTACGGCAAGCAGTGTCCATGAATTTGAGTGGCTACTGTAACCCAAACTGTGTCCGGAAATCCAGAAAACTGAACCAAGAAGTGCTGTTAGCACAGATTGGAAAATGGAATGAAAGAGTCCCTACATTTTACTTTGGGGGCTGGTGTGAAGTGGCATCTTAGAGTATCTGTTAAAAGTGGACCTGCATTCCAAAGAAGAGAAAAATTTAAAGAGATTAAACAAAAGTGGTATCATTAAGAATTTGATCTCTCACTTCTAAAATTTCTAAATTGCCAAAATAAAATTAAAATATTGGTTGTAGCTAATGTAGCACAAATGAAATAGCTTAAAATCCAAACCCAGAACTTGAAACTCAGTATGGATTTCATAGTAAAACATTGTTCATAGTCATGAAATCCAAGAGAATGAAGCTGTTAACCCTGGAGTCCCAAAAGGTTAAGTTTCAGGATTGTCTACTAGAAGCTGAAACAGGTTATAAATAGAATCATAGGAGAATATTTCTGTCTTTAATACTTATCAGAAACAAAAGGAGGTAAATAAGAAAAATTCTAGTTTTTAACAGCATGTGAAAGTCAAATAAATTCTAATTTTGAGTGGCAAATGAATGAACAAGCCAAGGCCCATCCAGCCAATATTTTTCCTTTCCAAATTGACTTAAAACTAATAAGAGCACATTCAGACAAAACTGTTTTAAAAATAGCTCATTAGTGAAGTTAGCCTAGGGGAAACTAATAATTTTTATTGCATATTCAAATGATTTTCTATTGTTGAAATACAACGTTGAAATACAACGTTTTTAGAGAAGCAGTTATAGTTTTAGGATATAACATAATTAAAGTTAATAGGTTTTTACACAGTGGATTTTTTTATATTTAGGGAATATCCATGTGTTTCCTTCTCATTTTCCTTTTGCAATGCAGTATAAGAGCAGGAGTTCTGAAGTCAGTGACTTTGGGTTCAAATCCTTACTAACTGGATGATGTTGGGTAATTCATCTCACCTTTTTGTAATTCAGTTTGTGTATCTGTAAAGGGTAGAATATACTTCGAAGGGCTATTATGAGTTTTGTAAGTAATGATAATATGTGCAAAGATGTTTAGTACATAGTAAATTCTCAATAAATATCAGTTATTTTATCTTACCCCCCAAGTTGCTCTTTCTTTCTCCTTCTGCCTTTCACTCCCTCAAGAGATGCCTGTAAAACATCCTTCCTTAACAACCCTCAGAAGGAACCAAGTTTGCCAACACCTTGGTTTTGTACTTCTAGCCTCCAAAACTAGGCAGTGAATTTATGTTTAACCATCCAGTCTGTGGTCCTTCCTTACAGCAGCCCTATCATATTAATAAAGGTTTTGGTACCAGGAAATGGGGTGCTATTGTAACAAACACTTAAAAATGTGGAAGTGGCTTTGGAATTGAGTTGTGGGTGAGGACTGGAAGAGTTGTAGGTAGGGATTAGATTGCTTTGAGGATACTTGGTAAAAATGTGAATGTTAACGGGGCCTCTGTTGAGGTCTCAGGTGGAAATGAAGAACACATTAGTGGACCCTGGAGGAAAGGTGATCCTTGTTATAAAGTGACAAAGAACTTGGCTGAATTATGTTCTAGTTTTTTGTGGGTAGAAAGTAGAAATTGTAAATGACACACTTGGATTTAGATTTCTAAACAAAGTGTTGAAGGCACGGCTTGGTTTCTCCTTTATGCTTATAGTAAAATACAAGAGGAGAAAGATAAATTAAAGGAGGAATTGTTAAGTAAAAAGGAACCAGGACTTGAAGACTTGGACAATTCTCAGCCTATTCATATTGAAACAACCAAACAAACAAAAACAAAACAAAACAAAAAAACAAGAAAGGAAAAAAAAAATGTGTTCTAGAGAGAACATCAAGGGCTTGCTGGACAACCAACCATGTTACTCATGGATCCAATGAATCACTTAGCAAAAGTCAGGAATAGAGATGTGGTTATCTGGGAAAGAACTGTGGTGGACTCTCTTGCCTGATGGCTTAGACCCCTGTGAATTGCATGGGAGACTGCCCCCCCCCCCCCAGCTTTTTGAAAAAATCTGTAATAACAGAAACACTGCCAGTTGGAATTGAAGGGAGATAAAGGTGGAGTGAATAAAATGAAGGAAGGCTATCAGACTTCTGAGATTCCACAGGTAGGAAATGGGCTGATAGATCTATCCAGTTGCAAACATGTGTAATCCTTCAAGAAAAGTGAAGAACAACCTTGAAGGCAATTCAGAGGCCAATGGCTACTACTGGCACTATAAGCCCAGAAGGCATAAGCCCAAGAAAGTGGGACCATTTCCATCTTGGTGTCAGAAGGGGGCCTCTTCTTTAGTTTTGGAAGGTGAACCACTTCCTCAGTCCTGGAGGGCAGGGCCCCCATTGCTCAGGGCTGAGGGCCCAGAGGACCAAGCACTGAGCCAAAGAAGATCATTTTCAAGTTTCAAATTATAATGGAATTTGTCCTAGTAGGTTTCAGACTTACTTGAGACCCATGACCCTTTCTTCCATTCAATTTATCCCTTTTGGAATGGAAATGTCTATCTTGTACCTGTTCTACCTCTGTTGTTTTCTGGTTTCATAGTTTCACAGATGGAGAGGAACTTTGTCCCATGATGAATCTTGCCCCCAGTTTTACCCATAACTGACTTGGATGATTTAAATGAGGTTTGGACTCAGAGTTGATGTTTGAATGATAAGAAATTTTGGGTACAATTAAAATGTATTTTGCATGTGAGAAGGACATGAATTTTGAGCAGTCAGAAGGTAGAATGTTATGGTTGAATTGGGGCCCTCCTATATTAATATGTTGAAGTCCTAACCCCATAACTTTAGGATGTGACCTTATTTGGAGATAGGATCTTTACAGAAGTAATCAAGTTAAAATGAGGTCATTAAAATGGACCCTAATCCAATAGGATTGGTGTTCTTATAAAAGGAGAAGAAAAGTGGACACAGTCATGCATAGAGGGAAGATGATGTGATGAGATATAGGGAGAAGATGGCCATCTATGAGCCAAGGAGAATGGCCTAGAACAGATCCTTCTTTCACAACCCTCAGAAGGAGTCAGCTCTGCTGACAGCTTGCTTGGGACTTATCATTGCCCGTACTGTGATATAATAAATATCTGTTGTTTAATCCCCCTGATCTGTGGTATTTGTTATGGCAGTTACAGCAAACCAGTACACTCTCTCCCATTACTATTATGTATGTCAGTGGTTCAGCCTGATTATTACAAAAAACTATCTAATCTGTGTTTGGTAAAGGGTACTTGAAAGAGCTGTAGTTATTTAAGATATCAAAGTATTAGAGGATAGATCTTTGAAAGTCTATCATGTGACTTACTCATTGTAATCCCAGGTCCCAGAACTAGAACCAATTGGAGGACATTATTGGGAGTCAGACTTTGGTGAACCAAAGGAAGAAAAACCACTTACCATTTACTTTAAAAATTAGACAAGGGTGCCTGGGTAGCTCAGTTGGTTAAGTGGCCAACTTTGGCTCAGGTCATGATCTCATGGTTCATGAATTCAAGCCCTGCATCGGGCTCTGTGCTGACAGCTCAGAACCTGGAATCTGCTTCAGATTCTGTGTCTCCCTCTTTCTCTGCCCCTCCCCTACTCATGCTCTCTCTCTCTCTCTCTCTCTCTCTCTCTCAAAAATAAAAAGCATTAAAAAATCAATTTAAAAAAAATGACAGAAATCCCCTATGCCCCAGTTAGAATTCAGAGAAATGAAGCAAGAGGTTCTGTTTGTTGTTTGTTTGTTTGCATTGGTTGGTATGTGTCACTGGATGGGCATCTACATTCCTTTGGTATTTAAAAAAATCATAAGTTGAGCTATGAGCAAGGAATAGGGACTAACAGGATATATTATGGAAAAAAAAAACTATGGAAACTCTGGACAAAGAATGTCTCCATATTTATCTTGTATGACAGCCTGGATGAGGATAATCTATGAAATGGAGAGGAACCCAAATACTGAGGAAAATAGAAGAAAACCTGGTTTTGATCTTCTTTCAAAGGAGAGCAAGTGAATAAGGAGGCAGAAAAGTTTAGAATTATGATTAGAATTGACCTGTGATAATTGTACCATTAGACTATAAGTAGCATATAATTACCATGAGGATGGATGGGAATCTCGCTTACTCATTGCAGTTTTCCTTAGACTAGCACAGTGCCTGACTCATAGTTGACAGTGAACTAACACCAGTAATTAAGTGCATACTGTTGATTCATATTCTTGGGTTTTTACACATTCACTTATCATGCACAAAGCATTTTGCATATTGTGTGCAAGAGTTTTGGATAAAGTAGTTAATACATAAACAATTTGAATATTTATGAATTTTTTAGTTTTGACTTCACACAAAATTTAGTGTCAAATAAATACATTTTAATTTAAAAAACACCCATAGAGTAGTTCATTCAATTATAATGTCTTACTTTTCAGAAAGTGTTATATACAATATCCTGATTTTTTGAAATAAAAATATTAACCACTCAATAAAGAAAATATATTATGATTTTTACTCTCTAAGAGCATAGAGTTTTTTGTAAGGTGTGTACATATAAGAAAGCAGTTATAAGACTGATGCTGAAACTTTTTCAGATAATACATCATCATGCCAATGAAGACTTATTATGTATGTACAGAATAAAGATTTGCTAAATGCAAAATAAACAAAAGTTAATTGAAAGTGATTGAAAAATTTATCAAGTCACAGATAAAATAAACATTACATAAAGCTTTTAGAATTATGATTTTATGTTGAATAACAAATATCAAAACTTCAAGCAATAATACAGGCTTACCAAAGATAATAGGAAATCAAATTTTTTGGCACATAGTACCTACTCAATAAGTATATCTTAAAAAATTTTTTTAAGTTTATTTATTTATTTTGAGAGAAAGAGAGAATAAACAGGAGAGGGGCAGAGAGAGGGACAAAGAGGATCTCGGTGACAGCACAGAGCCCAGTGTGAGGCTCAAACTCACAAACCGTGAGATCATGACCTGAACCAAAGTCAGACGCTTAACCAATTGAGCCACCCAGGCGCCCCAGTAAGTATATCTTTGAGGCATGTGTGAATTAGTATAGAAAGAAATAAGGAAGAAGGAGTGAAAAGATGAGATTTCTTTCAGAAGTATTCATGATGCCACAGTGGAAAAAGGAAACTTGTTTGGGAAAATGGTCAGGATAAGAGAGATTGGAAGTCACCTAGAATCCATTTCTAGAAGGGCTTCTTTTTAACTTGCCACAAAATGAATCAAATCTTCTGCTGTTCCTACGTGATAGCACGCCTGCCCTCAGTAGTGGCACTGAGGACTAATTACAACAAGAGTGAGTTTTAGGAAGTCACTCTGATGGCCCATATGTAAGTCCCACAGATGTAAAGGAATGGCTAAGGCAAGAATGGAAACATTAAAGGCTTCAAGAAGAGTGTTGATAATGTAAAAGTGTTGTAAACTGTAAAACCAATTTGAAACTTTCAGATTTTGTAACTGATACTATGCTGTTAAAGGTTCTGTTTCCAGGTAAGATGGGAGTCATCATGCTCCATTCTGTTTCTACCTCTAAATATAGCTTTAAGTCCTGGACAGAATGCATAGATCAGCTGTTTGAGAACTCTGAAAAGTAAACATTAGTGGGAAGATTGGGGAAGAAGTCTCAATTGTTAGAAAAGAAACAATCTAAATTGAAAATGGGTGAGAATCCTGAACAGACACTGTACTTAAGAGGCTACTGATGGCAGATAAGCACATGGAAACATGATCAACATTAGCCAATAGGGAACTGTAAACCAAGAAGTATGAGATACATACTACACATTTATTAGGAGGGCTGAAATACACAAAAGACAAAGTGATGACAAGTCTGTGGAGCAACAGGGAACTCTCACATAGTGCTGATAGAAATGCAAAATGATTTTGACCATTCTGGAAAACAATTTGACCTTTTGTTATAAAGATGAACATACACTTAGCATATGGCCCAGCAATGCCAATCCTTGGTACTTACCTTAGAGGAATGGCCTATATATATTTACAGAAAAACCTGTGCATGATGTTTATTACATTTCTATTCATAATTGTCTTGAACTAGAAGTGGCCCAAATGTTCCTTCAGGGGTGAATGGATAAAAAAGAAGCTGTTGTACATCCATACAACAGAAAACTATATGGCAGTAAAATGGAATGAACTGTTAATAAATGTAACATTGTCTAAATGTCAAAGACATTGCACTGAGTGAAAGAAGCTAGTCTCAAGATGTGAAGTACTTTGTGATCCCATATCTATAACATTACTGAAAACACAAAATTACAGTGATGGAGGATAGATTAGGGATCACCAGGAATCAGGAGTGGAAAGATGTGACTATAAAGGCACAGCACAAGAGAGTTTTTGGGTTGATAGAACTGTTCTCTATCCTGATTATGGTAGAGTTACATGAATCCAGACATGCATTACATTTCATAGAACACCATCTCCAAAAAGGTCAATCTTATTGTATGATAAATTTAAAAAGAAAACAAGAGAGACAAAAAGTAACCAAGGGAGCTTTATAAAAATATACATTCTATTTAAAAGTCTTTGCTACAGAGTTTGGCATGCATGCATAAAAAATGTCTCCACTCTTGGATTTTACATATGCTAATATTGCAGTGCTTCAATGCTATGAAATATTTATAGGAAATTAAATTTGAGTTACCTCTTAATAATAGAACTTCACATGCAGTCTTGATAGATAAAATTCCATTTTTTTCATTATAAATCAAAATCATTATCATTATTAATGTTATTGAATTTTTAAAAAATTCTAATATGAACAGATTTTGAATTAACAGAATATGTTGTGAATAAACAAACTTGAAATTAAATGAGCCAATCATGATGATCTAATTCACTATTTTGAAAGAATTTTCCATGTTCATATGTATTCAGTACCCTTTTTAGACTCATCCTGTTATATCACTAATTTAGGAAAATATTGTTTCTGTTAAATCCTTGCAAATATATATGTAAGCATGAAATGGATCCCTGAATATTAGTCTCTTTTTAAGAGCAATGGAGTGAATTTGACTTAGTTTTCATGTCTGCTATACACTTTCTATGATCTCTGTGGTATCCTAGTTAATTGGTCTTACACAGATAATTATTTACATTTAAAATTTTTAGCTGTAGATTAATACCATGCCGTTTTTAAGCATATTTTACAGAAGACTGCTGACAGAGTAGAAATAATAAAAATATACAAGATCATTTAGAGAAAGAGGTTTTCCCAAACATGCCTTTGTTTTAAACATATATGTCCCTAATATCCTATTCATTTGAAGTCACCCTTTTAGGTAATTTGCTGACAGGTTAGTATTATCTTTGGGAACTGGAATACCTTCATTTAATGCAGATTTTAAAACACCTACCATGGGAATAGTTTCTCTCCTTGCATTTAGGTATCTGACTCATCTTTGCTAATATATCTTGATGTTAACAATGACCTACGAAACAAAGCGAGGAGCTTTGTTAGTGTTTTTGCCTATGCAGTCTGCCTTCACAGGATGTGCTTTGTGAAAGAAGCACCTAATTACTCTGCCCAACCCAGAAAGCACCATGAGGAGAGGGCCTACAAGTCTGTCCTGCCTGTACATCACCTAATGAAAAGGCAGTGTAACACATGGCTGTTCTGCTTTTGCACTGCAGTAAGAATGTGAACGCTAATAATACTAATAATGATAATTGTAATATTTTTTTTAAAGAATGAAGAAATGCTACTTAAAATGGGAAACACAGCCAAACTGCTATGATTTAAGCAGCTCATTCTGGAAACCTTCGTAAGCTCAAGAAGTTAGGATATTGCCCGGACTAGCTGTCAAAACAGTAAGAATAATCTGAGCATGACAGGAGGGCATGATTTGGGGCACCATATTCATTTTCTATTCATAGTTTCGATCAACAAATATTAATCAGAGCAATGTCAGACTGTGGACATAAAGAAATGAGCAAAATGGTTTATGTCCTTGGAGTGCTCATAGGTTACTCCAGGAGACAGACAATAATACGTACTACGATATCCTCTGAGACATTCTGAAGATGAACCCAGTGCTGGTGGCAGGCAGATGGGATGAAATGGCGGTCTCTGCCTGTGGAAGCTGAGAAGGATTTCAGTGAAGAGTTTTCATGTGACCTTACCCTTAATGGATGAGACAGTATTCTTGGCAAAGAAAGTAGAGACATTGAACACATTTAGGCTGGGAAAATGACATAAAATAATACACAAAATTGTGGAAGGGTTATGGCTTAATACCACTATAGCTCTTGCTCTCCTTTGAGAGAGGTCATTTATCCCAGTTTTGCCTGCTACCCCCCTCCCTTGTCTTATTCTGCACCGAGGAGATCATTCATCTATTCATCAAACAGATATTTATTTAAATATCTACTACATAGCCAGTACTGTTCCAGGGTTACACTGGTGAACAAAACAAAGCTCTTGCTTTCGTGAAACATAAATTCTAGGGGGAGCAAATAATGACGAACAAGTAAATAAGAAATATATACTATATTATATGCTGACAGATACATGAAGGAAAGTGATGCAGAATGGGAGAGATTGCAGTTTTAAACAGGATGATGAGGGAAGACTTACTTCATCAAGAAAGTGTTATTTGGGCAAACCCTAGAAGGAGATAAGGGAACAAATCATGCAGATATCCTGGGGAAGAGGAAACTTCCACAACAGGTTCAGTGAACGGAAATGAGGCCAGTGAAGCTGGAGCAGAGAGAGCCAGAGGGAATGCATAAGAACATGAAATCAGAGAGGTACTGAGATGAGCATGGGGACACTTAGGGTCTTCTAGGCCATTGTGTGGACCTTCACTTTGACTGAGTGTAATGAGGAGTCATTGGAGGGCTTTTCTTTCTTGAATGGGACCATCTATATGAACCATGTGATACCATGCTCAAGTAACGAGGGTATAAGCGTCCCTCTGTAGGATTTAGGTGACATTGGAGGTGGTACAGGTTAAAGCTGATCTTTTGGGAGCACTATTTTAGTAATGTTGAGGAATTAAATAGTGTCATATGGGTAAAAGTGAAGCATTCATATCATCTTATAAAGATAACATGCTAGATGATTTCAGACTCAAGGACATTTAGTACTTTAGTGATAAGACGAGACTACAGTGGGAGCTTGCATTCCCTCTTCTGTCTCATTAGGTTCCTCTGTTATAAAAAGTGTGGTGTAGGGTCAACTCCTTAAAAAGTATGCAATTTTGTGTCTTGATGATCTATCTGAAAATGAGCAAAATAATATGCATTCAGTCTAGAAATATTTATTGGGTATCAATTCTGTACCAGACTCTTCCATATTCTAGAAACGAACAAGGCTAAGCTCAGCCCTTAAGTACCTCAGAGGTTAATACCATCAGGAAGGCCAACAGAGATCTCAATACTACTTGTTTGATAAATTTATAATGAGGAAACATTGAAATAATTTATTGAAATGCTTACAACAATGTCTGATACCACAGGTATGCAATAAATGTGAGCTACTTCCCTATCATCCCTTAATTCTTAAAGAATGGTCAGTTAACTGTTCCTCTTTTAGATGGCCAGACAACTATTTCCATTCAACTGAATGGCATATTTTCCTCAGCCATGTTGGAATAAGTCTAGTTCTATTTCTTCAAATAGAGAAATTTCTGAAATGGAGAAATTGGGAGAAATTGCCATCTGTGGTGAGTAGGGCATTCTGTTGAAAGAGGCTCCTGGTGTTTCTTGGTGTTCTGTATTCACGTCTTACCTTGTCTGGCTGAAAGAAGAGCTTGTCCATATTTAATTGAGTAGAGCCTCATGGCTGTGCTCAATTGTATGTTGTTTTAGAAAAAGAGCACTGGGTAATAATCTAGAGATATAATCAACAGCAATTTAACTCTGTTAATATTGATGGTCTTAAATCTATTCCTCTTCATAAAGAAACTTCCAGATACATTCTGTCTTCTCAAATGTCCAGCTTTGTATTCATGGTAAATGTTTAGCCATGTTTGTTTTGTTTTGTTTTCAACATTGTTATTCATAATGTTACTGCATAGAATCTGGTTTTATGCCTTTAAAATACTTTAGTTTTATAATAGCAGTTAGTTAAAAATTGGTCACTCAGGCCAGAGAAAATTTATTCCAGGTAAACTTTTAAAGTCTGAAAGGTTTTGGATACGAAAAGAAGATAGTTATTTTCATTTAAAATAATTTGATTACAAAGTATAACTTTTAAAATACATTTTAACAATGTTATAATACTTGTACTACAAGTTTATAATTTTGTTTGGTTGTAATTAATTTGCTTTCCATTTTAATTTGATAAAAACTCAAAGTATTGTTTATTTGTCCATAATATTTATAAATAATACATATAATACATTATTATTTTTGACCGTATAACTCAATTCAGATCCTTTAATGATATTTTATTATGATAGATTCTTGATTCATATCACTTTAACAGTATGTGGACACTAGGAATTTCATTATTTCAAATTGAGACATAGCTCTAATTGGAATTCTCAAGTAATTCCCAAGGGCAACTATCTGTATGCTAATAAATTGACTCAGAATTACTCATCTCTCTTTTTGGGGTGCCAAGGGTTAGCTAAACATGGCATGTAGATAGGAAGGTTTTGACTTTGGCTCCTTCCTAGCCTCTTAGAAGGGCACATAACTGTTTGCTTTATTCTTGTTTTTTTCCTCCAGTTCTTTTGACTGTCTCTCTCAGAACAGTATATTCTTTGCTAAAATATAGCAGGGTGTTATCTGCTTTTACTATGCTTTTGTGTACTTTTTCTTAGATAACACCTCTCGTTTCCTACTTTCTAGATTCATCTTTGACTGCAATATTTAACACGGTGTTGGGATTTTCTTTGGCATTTTGACTCTAGAAACAAACTTTCATGAATTTACCTGTAGATATACATTTCCTTTCCTCTAGGGTAACTAATTCAGACTTTAAAATAGTCTCATGGGGCGCCTGGGTGGCGCAGTCGGTTAAGCGTCCGACTTCAGCCAGGTCACGATCTCACGGTCCGTGAGTTCGAGCCCCGCATCGGGCTCTGGGCTGATGGCTCGGAGCCTGGAGCCTGTTTCCGATTCTGTGTCTCCCTCTCTCTCTGTCCCTCCCCCGTTCATGCTCTGTCTCTCTCTGTCCCAAAAATAAAAAAATAAACGTTGAAAAAAAAAAAAAATAGTCTCATTATCTTTTAAGTTTTGTATCTCAATTAACTGTCTTTAGTATTACTGAATGTTATCTAGACTAGAGTTAACAGACTTTATCTTTGAGAATTTTATTTCTTAGGATGATTCTCAAAATTTCTTTAACTGGGACATTGGCTTGTCATAGTAGGCAAAATGAAGAGTAATGTGAAATGTCACATGATGTCACATAAATTGCCGATAAGAATTGGAAAATAATTACAGTTGCATCATTATGTTGCTTTAGGTAAGCATATGTCAACATTTCCTTATCTGAACCCCAGTTTACCTACAGCTAAATCTAAGTTAAGAAATTTACCATAATTTAGGAGAAAAAAAATCCCTGAAATGCTTACTTACTATATTTTGGCAACCTTAAAAAGTGATTATGAGAAAGACCTTGGTAACTTCAAAGTGCATTTTTTTTTTTTTTTTTTGCAAATGAAACACTCTGAATATTGGCAGGATCACATATTCTCATGTTTCAGTTTTAAATCATATTATTGTTGGAGGAAAGTCCTAGCTTTGTTTTCATAATGTGGTAAATAATAGGTACCAGTGACCATATTTCCTCACATGATATTAAGACATACTCAAATATATAAAGAAGATGTATGAGGACCTGGCTGGACAAAATGACTCTTTTGACTTCTTAGTTTCATACAGTTAAAGAGTGTCAACTGGGAATCAGAAAGCTTGGGTTTTATTTTTAGCTCTAATGTCAACTATCAATGTGACTTGGGACAAGTTACTGAAGTTTTCTGGGACTGTTTCTCTGTCTTTGAAATGAGAAGCTGAATAAGGTGATCACTGAGGTTTTTTCCAACTCTGAAATTCCCTAACTTTGCTTTTGTTCATGATATATTTTTAAGGTGTTACTGCAATATCAATATCTTTCCAAGATAGTACCTGTAAACTAGGAGTTTAAATCCTTTCTATTAGGTTTGACCCACTTCCCCCAAAGGCTGGCATGGGGTTTATTTTTCCCTAGGTCATCATCTGCTCTTTTTCAGTCCTTTAGGTATTCAGTCAGAGTATATGACGTATGTGAATGATTTTTTAAAGGTGGAAGTCCTCACACCTTAGAGGAAAACTATTCTCCTTTATTCACTGAAGTCTTCCTGTGAATCATTCCTTAACTGTCACTCTCACTGACTAGCCTTAGTTTTGCTTTGTCAAATTTTTATGAGCTCAGGCTGGCCCTGGTGGCAGTCATGGCTGGTACAGACTTTTCATAACATCTGTACACTTCAAGCACCACCATATTCTTTTCCCTTCCATGTGCCTTTTAAAGTATCAAACCTGCTTTCCAGTGTATTTCTAAATGAAATTTCAGGTTACAATGATCTGCTTTGGTACTTGAGACACTTGTTTGGATTCCCCTGTCCATATATCTCATTTGTATGCCCTTGTGAACAAAGCACACACACACACACACACACACACACACACACACACACACACATGCAATGCTTGACTTTGGACTCTGCACTTTTCCCAGCAGCTTTCATTCTTCCCCGTTGTTACCTCCCTTTCTGTTCTGTGAAGTTTTGGCTTTCAGAAGTGACTTTGCATCTAACTAACAGAGTGGCTGCTGTGGCTAGCCCTTGAACAAAGAGCTTAAACAGAAGAATGAGGGTAATGTTTATTGGAATAAAGATTAGCCTTTAAATTCCTCAGGGGAATGAACCAAATCCAATGTTTTCCTGTGAGCTGACATTTTTTATATAGATGCTGTTTTGGATCTTCTGGAGAAGGGAAGGGGAAAAAAAAACTTCAGCAAATCAGCTTTTTCATTCAAAAATGGAATTTGGGGGGCTGTTTTAGCAAGGCTTTTGACAGTCCCTGATTTAATGTTTTCACTGTGATGAGAACAGTAGCTGTACAAATCTGATGAAAATCTGAGCGATGGAGGGTGTTGTTGAGGGGGAAACAGAGTGCGATTATTTAAATAATCCTAGGCCAATAAGCATCTGGTAGGTGGAGTTAGTGTTGTGTGCATTATAGGGCAAGATAATTCTGAATGAAGACTTGAAACATCACATGTGCTGGACAGGCTCTAGTTCTGCTTTTTGTGCAAACAAAACAAGTGACAAGGTTTTGCCGACTATCCATTAGTGAGTGCAGCTCCTTTGATAAGATTAAAAAATACATGTAAAGGATTTATCAGAAGCCCTTATGAATATTTCATGAGTTGATATATTCAGCTGAATGAATTCAGTGAGTGTCAGTGTGTCGCTGGCAGACAAGCCTCATCCACAAGGAGGCTACTGACATAGGAAGCACTTTGGCGCATTTTCAGAGGCGAAGCCAGGCTGATAAAGCTCCTTGTGACAGCCTGAGTTACCATTCTTCGAGTATGCTGCTCTTGCTCTAAGCAGCTCAAACACTGGAGCCGCAGCTTCCGAAATTAAACTGGAAAACAGTTTGCAGACTCATCAGCCTCCTAACCTGCAGCTGTGTCTCTCTGCTATGTTTGAGGTTTTTGTTTTGGGTGGTGAAAGCCAGCACTCCATATAAGACATGACAGCAAGAGAGTCTTCAAAAGAACTTACTGCTTCCGAATCTGAGGTTTGCATAAAGACTTTCAAGGAGCAAATGCACTTAGAACTGGAGCTTCCAAGATTACCGGGAAACAGACCTACATCTCCTAAAATTTCTCCACGCAGTTCACCAAGGAACTCACCATGCTTTTTCAGAAAGTTGCTGGTGAATAAAAGCATCCGGCAACGTCGGCGTTTTACTGTGGCTCATACATGGTAAGACGGGACTTGGAGGTGTCTGTGGTGCTTTTCAGTAGCGGCAGTGATTCAGAAATGTAGAAAACGAACATTTGAATTTTGTTCATAATGCATACCACAAGTGTGAAACGAATGGAGAGCGGGTCTGCTGAAGAATACATAGTGCACTGTATATTAAATTATCATTGTGCTGCCAAGCTGTTTCCAGATAAAATAAGCCTTTAACTGTAGGGAGTCTTTAAAGTTACTGCTCACCAAAGTATACCTAGCCGATTCTAGGTAAATTAAATACTGAAGGAGTTTTTAACATTCAGTGTTTTGTTTAATCTCTGTTGAGGTGATAGCTGACTTCTTTCGGTGCGTTTGGTGGCTGTTGTTGATATGTTTTAATTGCGTATTTTTGGTACGAGACAAATGGTTGAATTTTAGTTCTGATTTATTTCTTACGGCAATGTGTAATATAAAGTCAAACTTAATTATTGCATTGCCATGTATGTTGTGTAGAAACTAGTGCGATTTTGATTTATTGGCTTAAAGAAAAGGAGAACTAAATTCCCACTTCTGAAATTACATGGTTAATTAGTCTTATTTAGATTCAAATTGCTATTATCTTGAAGAGCCTCTTGTAAAAAAAGTAGTAACTTCAGAATTATAGGCAATAATAAATAAATCCCCAGTTTACTTAGGAATGCCAAGTAAGTACATTCAAGAACTTTCTGTAAAAATTGCACTGAGTCTGCCACCTTTAATGTATGTGTTACATACAATGGGGTAGCTTCCTTAAACCAGTATTATAATGAAATGTTAAAAAAGCACAATAAAAATTAAATAAACTTTAAGCACCAAAACTGGGGCATTTCTGATTTCTCTGGAGGACGTATTTTCTTTCAGATTGAGAGACCCTTCAAAATTGGGTATCTGGATAGTTTTTATTTAATAGGGACCATAGCAATAAAGGGAGCTAGTACTTCTTAAAGGCAATTCTAACACAGTGATTGTGTGACTGCATATTAGGTTGCCAACCAACATTATAAACTGAGGATATCTGGATATCTGGGTTTGCACATTAATATTTACTTAAATTCTGGTTTCCACTCATCTGAAATGTTTGTCTCATCTACTGCACAGTGCATTGGCAAATTCAACTTACCCCTAGAAATATGTAGCTTGCCTTTGATAGGTACCACATGGTTAGCCAAAAGATACTTTACCTAGTTAAAATGGTATGGTTGTTTTTGTTTTCTGAGAATGGACTGTTGTTCATATAATTGCTCTATTGAAGAATTTTCCTGGTCATCTTTTTGATGAATTAAATCTTAATTATAGTCTCATACGTAGAATGCACGTGATTAGTTTTTAAAAACCTACCAATGGTAGCATTTGTATAAAGAGAAGATTTATATATAAGTGTATACTGAAGAGCGCCTTTCTCTCGTGGTTTACTCCACTCCTAATGTGTATGTATTTTCATATAGTTTGCTAAGTAGTATAACTGGATAGGAGAAGGGATGTGGGTATAATTAGTTCTCATAAAAAGAACAGAGATGGAAAATGTACAATTAACCAATAGGCTTATATGTTTTACTACTTGTGTTAATATTAAACCAGTGTTTTGAGAAGAAGGACATTTAATTTTAGTAAGCTAATTTTCAGATAATGGTAAATCTTCATAAGACTTTGGTAATATTTTCCTTACTGTAGAGTTTCTGAATATAATAATGTGACCTTTCTTTTTACTTAGAATAGATTTTTGATGTGCTAGGAACATGAGCTATAAATATTGGATTTTTTTCTTTTCAAAAGAATCCAAATTTTAAAGTGATTAAAAAGCCAGTTTCACTCATGCATTATACAAATTTTCTTGCAATGAGCTACAAAAAGAATAATTCAATGATATCTAAGGTAACTTATGCTATTAGAGTGATCTTCTAGCTGAGGTAAAGCAAAAATTTCTACAGATTGTAAAAAAGAAAACCCCCACAAAACACATGAATTGGTTATAATGTACCATAATATAGGTTTAAAGAATCCATTAGTCACCAAACTTATAAAATGACTTGAGTTATGACCGTGATTCATTTTCACCCTTTTTCTCCCTCAACTCACATACTCCCCTTCTTACCATTCTTAGTAAAGTTATATCAGTTTGTTTTCAGGTCCTGATTAAGTCCATAAATGCATTTATTTCTATTGCTTTATTTGAGTGTATGTTTAATATTTTTCAAATTTATTTGCATGAAACATCCCATGAAAATGTCTTTTTATAAAATATACACATATCTTATGTATTTGAATGACTTTTTCACTCATTAAAAATTATGTGTTTTTCTAGCATCATATATAATAGGAACATGAATAAATTAGAGCACAAGTACTTTATTTTTGCCCCTTTGTCATGATGAAATGTAACTATCCTTTCACGATCAACAATTGGTATTTTCCAAGCCATGCATTTAAGTTAGAAATTCCAAGATATGCACTTAGAAGTCTCTAAAAACATGTTATTACTTTACAGTAGACAGTAGGCTTCTTTTAAGAAGACTGGATTGTTTTGATTCCAGCATTGAAATTAAAGTAATTTTCATGATGAAGCTAAACAATGCAGAAGATACAGTTTATGTCTAAACTCACTAAACAATTTTTTTTATCTTTAGTTATTTGTAGATTTCATATTTCACTCAGATGAACATGTAGTTCTGGTTTTGAAAACCCAAATTCTGAAGTGTGGGCTAATGGCAGAAGATTTAAGAAGCACTTGTGAAATACTGACTCTGGGATTATTTTTAAAATATCTGAAGACAAAAGTAGATATTCAGTGTGTTGTCACTAATCAGAATATTTAAACAATCCTAAATCTGAAAGGAATTTGAGTGATTATCTCATTGCTTCCTTTTACCCTTGGGCAGACCACAATTACTCCATCTTTGACATTTGGAAATCTGCCTATTTTTTATGACTTTGGAGAGATAGTTCTATAATCTCATTTAGTACACAATCTCACTGTTTCATAGTCCAGGTACTAGAAAATTCTTCTGGATGATCAATCTGTATATAACATATAATATTTGTAATCTGGTTTTTGGTCCTCAGTGAATACTAAGAAAAGGCTTATAAGAACCACATGAATCCAAAAATCCCAAGTTTTTCTTTTTTTTTTTTTTTTATACTCTCAACATACAGAATTGAGTACTGCTGTGAGTGAGAAAAACTTTTGGTTCAGTCTATGTGGATTCCAACACCTGCTATATTTTAAATTCTTTACTAGAATGTTCATATATAGTATCTCACTTAAGTTTCATTTGGAGTATAAGTATACTCTAAATTCATGTTCTTTTCAAGATTACATGTTGCAAATATTTTTTTAAAATGTTCTGAATTGCTTTAGCTTATTCCATGTATTTTTACTCCATCAGCCATTAATTTAACTCTGAATCACCATCCCAAATTTCCAAATTCTCCTTAGAATTTTGAAACCCAGTAATAGATACTATCCTCACTGTTAGATGATATGAGAAAATATGGATAAAAAACCTATCTTACATTGCAGAGCGTCAACAAAATGTGTATGGAGTTGGAAAATTAATGCCAGAGTCCTTAGGTCAGCATATTATTTTTTTTTAAATTTTTTAAAATGTTGATTTATTTTTTGAGGGGGGGGGAGGGGCAGAGAGAGAGAGAGAGAGAGAGAGAGAGACAGAATCCAAAGCAGGCTCCAGGCTCCGAGCTGTCAGCACAGAGCCCAATGTGAGGCTGGAAGTCACAAGCTGTGAGATCATGACCTGAGCTGAGCCAAAGTCAGACGCTTAAGTGACTGAGCCACCCGGGCGCCCCGGTAAGCGTATTATTTATCCCTAACCACAAAGAGTGACAGCTTCTGAGGCATAATCTTATTCTATTTGGCTCCTGCAGTGCTTTTTCCTGACTGGCACTTGCCATAGTATCCCGCTTCTTCAACCTTCATTCCTTTGCTGATGTTCTAACCTCAGTCACTGGTTCTCCTCCATCATCATCAGCAGAGTGATCCTCTAAATAAGGTTACTGGTGATGGCCTTCACTACACCCTGTGCTCACCACACACCTATTCCTACACTCTCTTCTTGAAGAACAAGTGTATTGGTGAGCACTGCATTCTGTCCATCTATCCTTGCTTGCCTGTGGAATGTGCCTGCCCAGGGAGCAACATTCTTTCCATTAGAGTTAGTATCAGAAAAAAAGACTTGTGTTTTTCTCCCTTTCCCCCATTTAGTTCCACCTATAACTGGGAAATCTTTCCTCATTTTAACAAAGGTTCATGAAATGTATACTTTTGTGCCTAATAGTTGTGCAAATGTACTAAAAAACATAGCTCATGGTCTAAAGGAGCTTATACCTGATAAGACAAAGCTGAAATGACTGGGGAAGAGTAAAAATAGAACAATGAGTATAGTATATGGTTGACCTTCCTCTAAATTGTAGACACAATTTATGCAATTTAGGCCTAGTTTCTTAGCTAAACTTACTATATCTTTGTCTTATATTATTCTTCAATTTACTTGAACTATTTGCTAGCTATATTGGATAAATTTTGAGAAATATCTATGTCTTTATATATTTACTGATTGAACAAAACATTTGTTGAGAGACTACTGTGCTCCAGGCTCTACTCTGGGTTTAGGAGATACAAAATGAGAAAGATAGCCCTTGCCTTCAAAGAACTCGTATACTGTCTGGAAAACAAACTTACGCATTATTAATTAATCAGTGGTGTGTAAATAATGCTATTGAACAACAATGCCCCAATTTGTCATGAGAGCACAGAAGAAATAAAGACCTCTAGAAAGTGAATCAGTGTGTTAGGAAAGGTTTAGAGAAGAGATGACATTTGTATGGGGTCTTGAAAAGTGAGTAGCGGTTTTCCAGCAGAAGAGTGGCCAGGAAGGCCATTCTGTTGGTCAGAGAAATAGTAATAATAAGGAAATTCCATTAACCCTTAACAGTAATAAAAGCTCACATTTATTAAGCACCTGCACTGTATCTGACATTATTCTATATATTTATTTATTTATTTAGTCCCATGAAGAGCCCATTAGTTATGAATTATACAGTATTATTGTTTCCATTTTATAGGAAAAGAAGTGATGCACAGGATAAGCAATTTTCCAAGGGTTACACAGCAAATAAGGAGCTGAGCTGGGATTTGACGCAGAGCCTGGGGGAAAGTGAGCAAAGTTCACTGAAGTCAAAGCATAAGATGCAAGATGGCAAAGATCAGAAGTAAGACTGTGCCTGTAGATTGGAGGCATACTTTAGAGATTCCAGTATCATGAACAAGACTTGGGGCTTTATTGCAGCATCAGTGGGGAGCCACTGCAAGGTGGTGAGGAGGGGATTGCCATAAATAGCTTTTTACTTTGGTAAAAGATTGGCAGGCATTGTGGAGAATGGCTTGGCAGATGAGGAGATTAGAAGCAAAGGGAAAAAGGAGAATGTACATTTGAGACTAATGACTTCTAATTATTGTATATATCCCATAACATTGAAAACTGTGCTTATGACATTCTTTATGGCTTAACAAATTACTGTTTATGGAACATGGGGTTAACATATGTAAATTTGGTCTCCCCTTACATTTATCACCTATACCATGATGCTATGCATAGTATTAGCTGATGTGCACTGTCCCCAAATGCATCAAACAATCACCGCAAACGTGCTTGGGGTGCCTCTGGGGAAAACCCTAGTGCTCATTCCTCATTTGCTAGAGGTGCTTTGTGTTGTATTTTGTGTACAGTCCTGGAGGATTTTTTTTTGACAGAAATTATCTTAGTTTACAGACTGAACTGAACGCCAGTGGAAATCTATGCCTCATAGCCTGAGTCTATTGCTTTAATCAGAGCAAGCATTTTCTCGGTAATGCAAGTCTATAAATGGTGTTTTCCTGGCCTTTTAGTGTCCGCCAGTCTTCAATATATTGGATTTTTAAAATACTTCCTGTAAACAGGCTTTGTAAAGTAATGATGATGGCCCCTAAGACACATGCTGGAAGGTGGTTTGGCAAGCATGTCTGCTGCCCAACTGCCAAAGTTTATCCCCCTTTGTGAAATCCCATTTACTTTCTTTTCCCGTTCTTCCCTCTTTGTGGTCTCCCAGTTTTTCTCCTTGGCTGTTGTTTATAGATGCTTTCTTCTCTAACATCACTGTGAAGACACCAGTAACATTATGATTGAGGCATTTAAATGATTCTCAGGAAAGAATCCAACATGCTTACCATAGTTTACAAGGCCCTGCCTTATCTGGCTCCAGGCTACCTGTGACCTCATCTCCTATTTTCTCCCACCATGCTAGTCTCCTGTTTGTTCTTCAACAAACCTCGCATGTTTGCACTCCTGGGCCTTTGCACTTGAGGTTCTTTTTGCCTGCAAGACTAGTACCTTAGATGTTGACTTGAGCCACTCTCTTACTTCCATGCAGGCTTCTTATCACTTGCTAAAGAAGGCTTCTCTGACCCCTCTATCTAAAAAACAGCACCCTTTACATTCTAGTCCCTTACTCTGCTTTATTTTTCTTCTTGGTAGTTATCATTACCTGAAAATACTCAACTGAAAAGACATGCTTGTTTGTTATATTGGTTTTTTTTTCTTCTGTTATCTGCCAACCTTTCTAAATTACACGAGGGCAGGGATTTTGTCTTGTTTACTACAACCCAGGCACCTACAAGAAAGGCCGGCACTTAATATTTGTTGGAAAAATAAAAGAAAGAATGACTATGGTTCCTGTTTCTTGCTCTTTAGTCTTAGAGGATCTTTCCTTCCGGCCTGCTATGAGGGAAGAGAAAAGGAAGCTTAGTTCATACTTATTCTACAAGCACCCTTATTCCTACTCCATCCATCTCTAAATAGTTGTGTTTCTTTTCTGCCAGTACAGCTACTTTAACTGGCTCTTTTCTTTTTTCTTTTCTTTTCTTTTCTTTTCTTTTCTTTTCTTTTCTTTTCTTTTCTTTTCTTTTCTTTCCTTTCCTTTCCTTTCCCTTTCTTTCTTTCTTTCTTTCTTTCTTTCTTTCTTTCTTTCCTCTATGATATTGCAGATACTGGTTTAATTACAACATCTCACTAGAGGCTAAGTGTTTTACATGGTAGCCTATTTAATTAAACCACTTTGTACAAATCATACCACCTAGCCTGTAGTACTGTAAAGTCAATATTTGTCCGCAGCACTGTACAATTATTTATTTGGTTATTCTTCATGCATCAACTAGCACAGTTGGTGCTCCAGCTCAGGAAAGCTCTACATATCTCTTGTTAACTGGGTAGAAGTGTCACACAGAGGAATCTACTTGTTATTTGGTCTTTAAAATGTTTGCATGTTATATCTTAGAATGTTTAATTATCTATGTCTTTCCACTGATGCAACATTTAAAATATTGACACTAGCGAGAGCTACGGCAATTTGAGTTCTTTATAGGATTTCCCTACAGGGAATTTGGAAGTAAGAGTCCATGACTTGCAGAGTGAGGAAATTGTGAATTAACAACCCTTGTACTTTAGAAAAGACATCAGCAGGAGTGAAAATTTTCACTTGGTGCTGTCTCAATGTTTCTGTGCTTCGAGGTTGAGACCTCTGTCTCTCCTAGTAATTTGTCTGACACAGATATGTTTCAATCTCATTGTGTACTTTAAGCTTAAAAAAAGGAAGTAATTTGTTGACCATCTCAGGTTGCTTCTTGCTAGAACTTACGCATTTTTTCTGTGAGGGAGAAGAATGACTGCCTTGGTGCCTGGGTGGCTTAGTCAGTTGAGCTTCTGACTTCAGCTCAGGTCATGATCTCATGGCTTGTGAGTTCGAGCCCCATGTCAGGCTTTGTGCTGATAGCTCAGAGCCTGGAGCCTGTTTTGGATTCTGTGTCTCCCTCTCTCTCTGCCTGTCCCCCGCTCATGCTCTGTATCTCTCTCTCTCTCAAAAATAAATAAACATTAAAAAAATTAAAATGACTGCGGCTCTAGACCTTTCATGCAACAGAACATCTGTAACATGGTGTGCACCCCTGACAGACCCACTTGTCCTCCTCTTCCTTACCTTTACCCTGCACAGCTCAAGCTTACTGGGAGTTACACAAATTAGAAATAAAGGGTGAGGGGTAGTATGGCTTCAAGAAAACTGTTTTCAAACTGCACATTCTGGAACATCAGTGTTCTAGGCACCATTTTGGGTATTCCTTGAAAAATAGGGCACTGATGATCTTTTTCTTAGTCCTGGGTGAACAAAACAATATGGATGACTGTAAGCTTAGAGAACTTTGGAGGAGTCTCGCATAGATTCCATAATATCCAAGTACTTGAAAACCCCCAGTTTAAGAGATAAACGAGTGGAGAGAGAAAAAGTTTCTATGTATCTGTGCTTGATAAAGTTGTAGAATTCTGCAATTTATTATTTATTTATTAAAAAAATTTTAATGTTTATTTACTTACTTTTGAGAGGGAGATAGAGAGGCAGAGAGAGAGGGGAGAAGAGAATCCCAAGCAGGCTCTGCATTGTCAGTGCAGAGCCCGATGTGAGGCTTGAACTTATGAATCATGAGTTCATGACCTGAGCTGAAATTAAGAGTCAGATGCTCAACCAACTGAGACACCCAGGAACCCCTAAATTTTTTTGATGTTTATTTTTGAGGGAGAGACAGACAGAGTGCAAACGGGGGAGGGACACAGAGAGAGGGAGACACAGGCTCTAGGTTCTGAGCTGTCAGCACAAAGCCTGATGTGGAGCTTGAACTCACAAATCACGAGATCATGACCTGAGCCAAAGTTGGATGCTCAGCTGACTGAGCCATTCAGTCGCCCCTCTGCAGACAATTTATAACATTAAAATTATATTCATCTAAAATGTGCAGGAATGGCAGCAGGACAAATGAAGAGGTTGGAAGTATTTGGGACAAGGAGAGTTCAGTTAGAGTGAAGATTTAAAATTTCAAAAAGTTGAAAAAGTAGCACAATGAACATCCTTTACCTGGACTTACTAACTAGTAATGTTTGTCTACATTTACTCTGTCTCTGTTTCTTTCTTCATATCTAACACAATGCGTGTGTTTCCTTTAGTTTGAAGAGAGCACATTTACATGGAGAACAGTAGTTTGGGGATCAAAAAGAGACTCATATTTATTTTTAAAGTTTGGGATTATATTTCTATTCCATGAGCATGTTCCCATATCACAATTTGAGTTTAATTCTTTTTAGTTTTTTTAATCTTTATTTATTTTTGGGAGAGAGACAGAGTGTGAGCAGGGGAGGAACAGAGAAGAAAGGGAGACACAGAATCCAAAGCAGGCTCCAGGCCCTGAGCTGTCAGCACAGAGCCAGACATGGGGCTTGAACTCACAAACTGTTGAGATCATAACCTGAGCCGAAGTCAGACGCTCAACCAACTGAGCCACCCAGGTGCCCCTGAGTTTAATTCTTAATAGTGTAGTAGCATATTGACAAGTTGTAAGTAAATTTGTGTCCGCATTTTTAAAACTAAACTATTGAAACAGTTATGGTGGAGGGTTAGAGGCATCTGTAATAGTTATGACTTTTCCTAATGATAAATTGTTGGTTGTAGGTGCTTAAAACCGTTTCTAAGAGAATGGATGTCTATAACATTTAAATCTTCTTCCCCTAAGAAAAGATGTTATTTCTTTTTCTAAAACTATAAAACTTGTAATATTAGAATGGTATATAATGTCATTATATACTACACCAGAGGTTCTGTCATTGTATAGTCTTGATGTTATCTTGAATTTTATTTTTTACTAATAATCTTCACTTTATATTACATTGTCTGGAGTTGAGAAAGCCAGTTGGTTTCAGTATTTTTTCTTGACTGGCTATTGAAATTTTAGATCATTAATTGTCTTGGACACCAGTTCCTTCATTTGCAAAATGGAGAAAATAGCCTTATGTTTAAATATTTTCGAATGTTAATTTAATTTAAAAAGATATCTATCTGGGAGTGCCTGGGTGGCTCAGTTGGTTAAGCATCCAACTCTTGATCTTGGCTTAGGTAATGATCTCACGTTTCATGGGATTCAGCCCCGTGTTGGGCTCTGTGCTGACAGTGAGGAGCCTGCTTGGGATTCTCTCTCTCTCTGTCTCTCTCTGTCTCTCTCTCTCTGTCTCTCTCTCTCTGTCTCTCTCTCCCCCTCTCTCTCTGCCCCTTTCCTGCTTAAGCTCTCTCTGTGTCTCTCTGTCTCTGTCTCTGTCTCTCTCTCAAAACAAAATAGAAACAAAAACAAAACATATCTATCTGGTCCACTAGCTATTTATCTTCTAAGATAATGTATTAAAATACTTAACACAGTATTTCATGCATTATAAATGACATAATAGATACTACTGTTTAATTAAATATCTTTTTAAATCTCTAAGCATACACAAACATTCACATTATTGTCAGCCTTGGTTGGTAAGGCAGAAATTATTTTTCATTATTTGAAAAGCATCACTGGGTATGGACTGTGCCAATTTGAGAATCAAAATGAATGTGAATTTATAAAGAAATAATTTTACAATATCCACAGTGTGACCATTCCATATACTGAAGAAACAAAATATCATTTATTTATTATCATGTGATAATCACATTCTAGTGAACCGTGCGTAATTATACCGATATGCATATCAGAAGACCCAGTGTGAACAGCTTACACCCTCTAAGAAACTTTATGGCCTTGTTTGGCTGCTATCACCAGTATATTTTGAAAAGCTATTTGTTACTGTCCACTGTGTGAAGGAGAGAGGAAGAGAACCATATTGAAGTAATGCCATCTACTTGCACCAATTAGCTCAAAAGCAAAGGCAAAACAAAACAAAACAAAAAACAAGCATAAGAAGATGCTTTGTTTATTTCAAGATCCCACATATAAAAAGCCAATATAGGATTCAGTGAACAAATGTCTTGGAAAAATTCCAGTGTCATCAAAAACTCACTTATCTCAAAATGTCTCCCTGCTACCCTTTCTATTCCTGTACAAATTAATAAGCTCAGTCTGTTTCTTACGGTACGGAAGGCCTGAGAGTGCTTCTGTGGCTTATTTGGGCCGCAATTACCTCTGCAGTTTATACAGGAAACCTCTCTCTCACCATCAGGACTATTTGTTTCCCAATGAGAGGTTGACAAAAAAACAAACAAACAAACAAAAAAGATGAGGGATCCAATCTCTCTTGTTGGTATCTCAGCTGCTCATGACTTCCTCCGGAGATTTTACCCTTGAAATCCAGATGCAAATTTTAATTTCATGGGGATAACTATGGCCTTTCTCTTCACCTATCAGCTTGCTCTGCCAGATCTGCACTCACTCAGGAGTTAGAGTTGTGTCTCTAACATGCTAATGTTTACCAAAACAACACAGGGCCTATAGGAAGCTGGGTGGTCTGGTGCAGAGCACAGCATTTGAATCCCAACTCCCAACTTCTACCAGACGCTAGGTTTTGGACAAACCATTGAACTTAGCTTGGTTCCTCTTTCTGCATCTGCAAAATTAGAAAAATGCTACTTGCATCTCATGAGGCCCCTATGAAGATTAAATTAATGTGTGCACAGTGCTTAGCACAATCCCTAGCCAATGACAGGTAATCAGCAGACATCAATTCACTAATGCATCCATAGCTTAAGATTCCATATAAAAACTTATACCCTATAGATAATAATGTAAATTACTTACATATTTTATATGACATGGTTTAATTAAACAAGTTTTTATTAAGCAACTGCTGTGCATATTCATTCTTTTCACACCATTTAGTTTCATGGGATACTTCATTTCCTAGGATTGTTCCTTATCTTAAAGCTCATATTAACTATTCCTTCCATAGTAAGGTAAAATTTAAAATGAAAAAGAAATCACCATGTGTTATGGGGTCTAATTGCTTTCATTCTTCACAAAGACAACTGCAAAGGGTTTTGTCCATAAAATGATCTGTATTCTTTAAGATTTCAGTTACCTTCTTGAATTCCATGCTTGTCTCCATTAGTGAAACTGGCTGCCAGTGAAATACTATTTCTCTAAGTTAATTTAAATATATTTCTACTAAATAGAAAACATGTTCTTTTCAAAGGACCAGAATGTCAGTGAAGTTGTTTTCCCCAGTCAGTAGAATCTAACCTCCTAGTTATTTGTTTATATAAGAAAGTTTATTCATGAGAAGCATTGGGAAAAGAGTTTAGGATCTAGAGTCAAAGAATCTAGACATGCATCCTGGCGCCACCACTTACAAACTGTTTTTTTTGTTTTGTTTTGTTTTGTTTTGTGAGTGGGGCAGAGGTAGCCATCTAACCTTTGGAACCTCAAATTCCTCATCAGTAAAGTAGAAATAAAACAATTCTTTCCCTATTCATGTATGATATTTATAAAATTAACTAGAATTGTTGAAAAATGCAACAAACTGGAACCTATTTGCTGGAAGAAGATCAAAGATAAGATTATAGGACAGAAAGTAATGATAAACTATTTCTAAGGAGTACAAAATAAAGTGAGTGGCTCACATGCTGCAGTTGCATTTGGGTTGTATGTAAAGAGCATACTGTTAGTAAACATTATTAAATACCACAAACATTGTTCCACAGACATTTTATTTCATGAAAAGGAGAGGAGTTTCTGCTCAGTGGAACCACTTATGTGAAAGACTGTAATGGAGACAGGGGCCGGACTAAATGGTAACTTTGGATCTTATCTGCCCCCATGGGTCGTTACATCACCTTCATGCTTCCTGCAGAAAGATAGTAGAAAGCTCTTATAACCAATATTCAGTGAAAGTTGTATTTAGTCTTTATCCAGATGACTATGCAGCATTTAAATCAAATTGCTCATTATATCTTGGTCATTTCTAAGAATATTTAGGGCTGAAAACAGAAATAAAGGTTACTGTTTTCCCTTTGACACAGACTTCCTTCTCACATGATCATTGATCGGGTTGGTTCTGTCTCCTAGCAATTGAAAGGCAGTAAAAGGTTATATCTTTAAGACACGTGTTTCTATTCAAGTGAATTCGTATGTAGTTGAAAAATCAGCTATCCAAATAAACTCAAAGCTTTGTGGTAATGCAAAATAAAGTAAAATAATTTGGGGCTTCACAAGAATCATGCCAAGGTTCTGGTTGTGTCTAAATTGATAAAATAAGATTTTTAGGACCCTATCTGGCAATTGTAGACTAAATTAAGCAACTGCCTCATCTGAATAAGGGTTTGCAGAGCCTAATATTATGAAAGAGCTATCTTTATCAACACAGTACTTGCTTGGGATTCAGAAGATTTGAGTTTTAATGCCAGCTGTATTCCAGATGACCTATGAGCACATACACTGTATATTTGCTGCTGGTAGCTTTTTTGTCAAATGGAATTAATAATTACCTGCTCTACCATCGTTACCTTATGCATTCCAGTATCAATATTGAATACAAGTGGCTATAGAGTGCTTTGGTTTTCTGCAAAGTAACTTGGCAGAGACATCCAGAAGAAAAAAAAAAAGCTTCTAAGAAGTTCTATGCATAAAAGATTTTTTTAAAATGTGACTCAGCTTTAAGATGCATTAATGAATTGTGTATTTTAGGTGAACCCTAAAAATGTTTTTGCCAAGTACTTGGTACTCTGATAATTTAGATGTTTGTATTTAGAGTTTCTTAAAGCATTGTTGTATTTATATAGGTCAGTGCTTTTTCAATGGCTAAAAACCAAATAGACATCACTTACTGAATTAATTCTGATGTGTGCCTTGCATTTCATTTTTGTATCCATTCTTATCAACAAATGTTTATTGTTGGATAAAGTAAACATGATAACACTTTACCATTAAGGAGCTTTAATCTAACCAAGGAGAGTACATAATCAATTGGCATGTACAATAACTTTATTTGATAGATATAAATGTTGAAAGGATATAAGAATAAAATATAATGCTCTCTCACTGCTACCAAGTGTTACCAATCTGATTTTGAAACTAAAGGTTGACAGAGCAATGGTGCTGTCTTCTTTCCAAATGTCTGTGAGCCTTGAATTTTCCTCTGTTATGATGACTTATTTTTTTTTTCAGCCATTAATCAGTAGTGAGCTATACTTGGGAAGTGGTATACCAGCAAGTAGTCTGCTAGTGTGAACAAGCAGGAAATATGCTCCAAGAGAGAAGGAAATAAGGTAGCAGGATTAAAAAAAATTTTTTTACATAAAAAATTATACAACATACATATTATATCATCTAATCCTTATCTCCATTTACCGATGAGAAAACAGACTCAGAGATCAACTGACCACTGCTAGGTAACCTGGCTATAAAGGAGTGAGCCAAGTACCCCTTTTGTTCTGATTTGGAGTTACACAGTGTTTATATGGACAAGTTCCATAGATTCAGTGGCATTCCTCCATTCCACCTCCTTCTCAACTTCCAACTGCAAACACCTATGGGAAAACACTCAGAGTTCTCATACCCTCATGTCTCCTCATTAAAAGCTTTCTTACAGTGAGGACTTGACACATCCATTCTCATTTAAGCATGATTGACTCACGGGGTTTTTGTGTTATTTCATGTTATGGAAATAAACATTAAACCAGAAGAATTAATTTCTGCTTGGAGAATTTTACACATTAGAGAGCAGAAGTAAAGGGAAGTATTTTGGGGGACGAAAGGGCATTTCTAATCCCCCCCACAAGTCATGAGACATAGATGATGAGCTGAATGTCCCAGGCATGTAGTTGTATTTGCAAACCTTTCGTTTATTCACCACATTTAGCTCCCATCTGTTATGTGCCCATGTTTCCTGCCTTCTTCCTGTTTCTATGGATCCATTCTCTGTGTACTTGGTTGAAGCCAACCCCTCCACTGTGCACTGTATCTCCCTTACCATCAATGGCTTTGTTCTTGCACCTGCCCCTGCTCTGTCACCAATTTTCCATCCTATTAGATTATATCTACCTGTCTATAAACATGCCATAGCTCTATTCATAATATCTCTATTCTGATGATTCCCAAATTTATATCTCTAGCCAGACTTCTCTGAAGTCCAGATCTATATACCTATCCAACAGCCATCTTGACTGCTATATCTTGGCACATCTAAAACTGACATGATTTTCATCACCCCCTTCTCACTTTGTTGTAATTTATTCTCTATCTTGGTAAAATTCAATTCCATTAGTCTAATTGCTCAGGTCAGAAACCTTGAAGTCTTCCATGACTCCTGCTTTTCTTGGTCATTTCATATTCCACTGCTTCAGCAAATTCTATCAGCTCTGCTTTTGCAATGTATCCAGAAGCTGACCCCTTCTCTTTACCACCACTGACACTGTTCTGATGATCTCATTGGGTTGTTAAATTAACCTCTTACCTGATTTTCACCCTTCCATCTTTGCAGTGTATTCCCCACACAGTTGCCATTGTGATTCTTTATAACAAGTGAGCATTTGTGCCATGTATCTATTCAGAGTCCTCCAGAGTATGGGTTGACTTGTTTGTACCGTATCTGTAAGGCCCTATTGTTTTCAAACTATTGCTTCTCAAACTCTGTTCCTTCCCCTCACACCATTCCAGCCACACTTGTCTATTTTCTGGGCCTCAAACAAAAATATAAGCAATATCCCCATCAAGGTCTGTGCCTTTTTATATTATCAAAAAAGAATTTCCCCCAAGAGATCTGTATGGCCCACTTTCTTCCTTCTTTCAGGTCATTGCTTAAATTCATCTAATTGGAGAGGACTTCACTGACCATTTATATAAAATAACACTCCATATTTTGGCTTTCTTCTGCTTTGATATCTGTGTGGTTCTTATCCACACCTGATGTACACATCCATATCTATGTTCATGCCCATGTCGTATCTATCTATCTATCTATCTATCCATCTATCTTGCTAAATCTCCTAAACCTATAAACCAAATGAGCACATGATAAATAATTAATATGTATTTGTTGAATGAATAAATGAATGAATGAATGAACGAATGGAGCAGACTCTGAGTATTTCAGTTTTAAGCATTGAGCCTCCAAGTTGAATGCGAGAAATGTGGACAGATAATTTAAAATATGAGGTGATAGATAAAATAGTAAAAGTCAGTATCTCCCACCAAAGAAGCAATTTTATCTGCAAAAGTAAATTGTAAAAATACTATTAAAATTTGGAGCCCCTAGTAGCTCAGTCAGTTGAGTGTTGGACTCTTGATTTCGGCTCAGGTCATCATCCTGGGGTTGTGGGTTCGAGTCCTATGTCAGGCTCCGCGCTGAGAACATGGACCCTGCTTGGGATTCTGTCTCTTTCTCCCTCTGCCCCCTCTTCCACTCTCTCTCTCTCTCTCTCTCTCTCTCTCAAATAAAAACATAAACATAACAAAATCCCCCCAAATATTTTTAAAATTTAACAATAGATTAATATAAAATCTGATTGCATTGTTAACTAGTTGTGTGATCTTAGGGAAAGAACTAAATCAAGTCTGTTCTTCCCATTATACCCACTATGCCATCAATTTTATTTTATTTTTCTGAAGGTTGTCAGATAATATGATACATAATAGGCATTAAGTAGATATTATTTTTCTTTCCTTTCACATTTAATATTTCATTTTACATCTTCATGTTAACCCTCTATAATGTACCTTAACCCTCCATCATATCTCAATGACTTCCTAAATTTCCACCTCTGACTTTCTTCTGTTTTCTTCCTCCAAGACTTTGACATCAGGTAATGCTATAATCAGCCTCACCATTCCATGAAAGATTATATACATATACATATATAAAATTATATGTATAAACTGGTGAGTGCTTAAGTTATATTTCTAAGAGCAGAAAGCTGGATCAATCTTCATCATTATAGGATAGTAATAAGTGAAAATTTATTTTTTAATTGGAAGTAAGTTTATTTGACTCACACTACAACAGTGGTTCTTACTATGTCACAAATATATCATGAATGGGAGTGGGAATGATGTTCATAGAGTAAGTGCAGTGGGAATTTTACAAGAGTATAAACCATGACTATATTTCCCCCTTTGCTATAACCAGGCAATTAGCAACAGCAACATGAGTATTTTCAGGAGAGAGTATCGCAATTATTAATGTTACTGATAGGGCATTATGTGGAAGGAACAATATTTGGAGTCATTATATTAGACTAATCTCTTTGAAGCCAAGTGCTATTTCTTTTATTTTTTTGGGAAATGGTTTTATTTCCAGTTTTATTGTTATGTAATTGACACGTAACATTGTATAAGTTTAAGGTGTACAACATAATGATTTTATATGTGTATATACTGTGAAATAATCACCACAGTAAGTTTAATCTTACTCCCATTGCATGGTAACTGATAAGTGGCTATTGAACTGAATTTCTTCATTTTTTTCTCTAAGGCATCTGTATTTTTATTGCACATGAGACAAACTTATTTGTGTCCCTGTTTACCATTGGGATATATACAGTCAGGAGGTGATATAATAATACTGCATCTGAAATTACAGCGTATGAGGGAATCTGCACACATACCATTTGTCAATTAGGATATTTCTAAAATGTGAAAAGATATACAACAGAAATTAGTGAAAGACAACCCAACTCTTGGTTTTTGATATAAACACAGAATTTATATATAGTTTTCTAGGTTATAATAATTACAACCTCTTCCTTCTAGGGACTCAGTTAAGGAACTCATTGTTGATTGAGATCTAGAATTTATAATTGTTTTCTTTTTCATATTGTAATAATGACAAATATCAGCGGTTCTATCATCACTGTTTGCTCTGGTCCAAGTCCTGTGTTTTGAACTTCCATGCAAGATTTTTTATCACAGTTTTCACCATTTGGGATCTCTTAAGTGTTGTTTAGCTTTCAATGAAAGACAATCTTTTAAGGAGTTTATGTCCTAAATATTTTCTGGTTTTGCAGTAGCACACAGCAGATATAGTTATTGTGTTTGGATTGGGATTTTCATTTTTAACATGTTCTCAAATTCTTTAGACATTTAATGTTTCCATCTGGTCCTCATAAAAGATTTCACATTTGTAATGCAGCTCAGGTTCCTGCTCAGAGAGCATCATTATAATTCTATCCATGACTCCAGTTTGATAGATCAGATACTTTTTTAACTTTGGATTTTTTTTGAGCTTTTTTTTCCTTTTTTAAAACCTAAGAATAACACTTGATTTTAATGGTGCATTTCTTTCTGGAAACAATTGTAGTGTGTGTACCATGACAACAAGCATGCTCCTCACTTCCTTCTGCACAGTTTGAAGCTGCTAGGGTAGGAGAAGTTACCACACTGTGAGTCCGGTACAAGGAAACTTCTCAGTCATCATATTTCCTCTTCATTAAACAATCTGTTCTCAGTCATCACAGATGGAGGGGATATTTTCAAGGACTTGAATGTTTTCTTGAAATAGCCAAACAAGCCATGTTAAATAGTAGGTTCTAGGACACGATTCAAGCAAATGTCCATAACTTCTAGCAGGGTCTTTTCCATTTAGCTAGGTGCTCAGTACATGTTTAGCCGATACCATATGCCATGTAATGCTCTAACATCTTCATAAATATTAAATCAATTAATCCTCAAAGCAACTTTATGAATAAAGTACTGTTGGTGTCCCTACTTTAAGGATGAGGAAAGTGAGGCAAAAAAAAAAAAAAAAAAAAAAAAAAAAAAAGCAAAAGGATCACAGCTAGCAAGTGACAGAACCAGAATTGAAACTTTGGTGGTCAGGCCCAAGTCCATGTTCTTCAACTACTAAACTATGTTATGATTGGTTATGTTCAGCTGCCAATTTCCAAAAATCTATTATTACTTCGCCAAAATTGAATTGCACACTCTCTGTAACTTCCCCAGCACAATGCTTGACTTACAGTTGACAGTCAATAAATGTTTGTTTACCTAACTGTTTAATTAATAATGAAATACTTGAAATAGGTCAAAGCAAAGGCAAATCACAGTGATAGCCAGTGGAGAGGGTGCTCTTCATTCAGAAATGCCAGTAGGTCCTAGTGTTTAAGTATAACACATATGGAAGACCCTGCTCCTCCTAAGATGATGCTCAGGGTTTTGGATTTTCAAATCTAAGAGAATTGTCTTCATCTCACTCATTGCTCTATAGTGATACAGTTTTTTTTTCATTTGATTGTAGTAAGATACGCATAACATAAAATTTACCATGTTAAGTATTTCTAAGTATACAGTTCAGTAGTGTTCAGTACATTCACACTGTAATGCCTCTCCAATGTAACTTCCTTTAGAGGAGGGAAAAGTACAGATATTAGAGATTAAATTGCACAAATAATTTTTTAGGCACAATTGTGAAGTATAATCCAGTCACTGAGAGGAAAAAGGCAAAGAGCATCTAAAAAGAAACATGATGAAATGTTTTAGCCAAGAGATGCCATACACGAGAAATTGGAAACACAGAGTATCATAAGAAGTAATGAAATAATAATTTTGTATATTCTCTAAACTTCCCATATTTCATATTTTCATATTTCTTCTAATTTTCTAGTGGTAAAACACAACCAAAAGGACTTCGGTGATTGCTTTTGGGTCAGAAATAAATGGCTAAGGAGCACAGTAATGCAGCTTGCTTTCACTGCCAAGCCAAGCTTGAGCAGAAGGAGGTGTTGAGATATTCCAAGGGGCAAAATACATAGGACAGTTATTGAAGGAGAGGAGTGTAAACTCTGTTGGGTGTTCTGGCAAGAAAAAAAAATGCAAATAGGGTGAGGATGGGATGGGGAACAGGACTAGCTAGAGTACGGAGCATTGGCTTCAAGTAAGAAGGCTGGAGGATGGTTCTCAGGAATTTAGATTGTACCTATACAAACACTGCTTTGCTATTTGGGAGTTTAGAGACTTGGCATCTTCTCTCAGACTGTTGAATATGAGAGTGAAGATTTGAGAGCAGGAAATGTATCGTCTTTGGAAAATCAACATCTTTCATTGTGCTGCCCATATAAAAGGCTTTATATACTGAATTAATTTATCAATTTACATATCAATTAATGAAGTATTAAAATAAGTCTAGAAAAAAGGATCATATTCACTAGACTTAGCCTACAATTTGTTCAATATTGATGTGTCTAAGAATAAAAACTACCTAAAGAAAGGTCAACATGTAATATGTGATTACCATAATCAGGATAGTAATTTAGCATTTCTGTAAACTAATAGTATTTGAATTTATTCTACATATATTCAGTGTTGGTAATAGACAACTGATTTTCTGTGGCCAAAAATTGCATATGGGATCATATGGTCTTGCTAATTCAATTAATCTCTTCACGCATAGTCAGTATTGTGGAAATAGCAAAATGTCTCCAGTATTTCTGTAGATTTTCTTGTTTAATTTAAAGTTTCACTTATGACTTTAAGAACCAGAGAACTCTTTAGGAAATTATAAAAGAAGTCATTTTTTCCTGGTAAAGTTCTGTCTATACTATCCATTTCTTGAGTTTAGAAGCTCAGAGGAGAGCAAATACTGATTATTCCCTCTTACTGCTTGTGAAGTTCAGAAATGCTTAATGGAGATAACCCACTATTAGTGCGATTTAAGAAAATTTCTATCCAAGAGTGCTTTCTAAGAGCCATTTATATTTCACCAGTTATATATCAAGTTGCATGTGGAAATCAGAGTTAACTGATGTATTCCAGTTGTATTTTAAAACCACTTCAGATTGGCATCTGGGTAGCTGGCTATTTTTTATATAGCTCTCCACAAATCATAGAATCTTCAAGGTGAAAGTTGCTTCTTGTTTTACTGATACTCTTGTAACAGGATATATTTAGCTGCTTTAGTGAAAGTAAGACAAATATTTTTGCCTAAAGAGTATGTGGTTTTGACTTTTATAATACAGTAGACTCTGACTGATTAGGTTTTAAGATTTAATATGTCAGTTTTGTGCTTTACTTTGCTTGTACAGACACAGAAATCTCAGAAGACATTTCCAAAATGAGGTTAATATTCTAATACCCCTTATCAAAAATATTTGAGCACCTAGAAACTGTTTTACAGTAACAATCAACATCTTAGAGAGTCTTCCAAATAATTCAACTTAAGGGTAGGATTTGGAAATAAGTAGCATTATCAGACTCAAATGATACTGTTTTATAAAAATGTCAGTGGAACATAATTTTAAATTGGTGGAAAATTATATACATATATATATAACTATATGCTAAGGAAAATACAAATTTATATAGTAATAATTAAAAGGTTTTGTGACGTGGACTATGATCTAAGAATAAAATGTTATAGGATGTAACAATTAGATAATTTCATATTTTATAACAATGAAAATATCTATAAATTAAAACACCATTTAAAAATCTTTTTGCTGTTTTTTGGAGTAATTCTTAAATTAATGGTAGGAGTTCTATTTTTATATTCAAATGCATTCTGATACAATGACATATAGTTTTGATGACCTGGTTATACTGATGCAAGCTTTCAGTGGCATTGCCTGGGGCTAGTAGTCTGCTGAATATTTTATTTTGATATTGTTGCAATAACAAGTTAATGTATTAGTGCTTTTCTTAGCCTAGAAATAATTAATTAAGGAACTGAAGCAATTTATTTAAAAAGAAAATTTTAGAATAAGTTTATAGTTCACCTAGAGTTATTTAAATGTCTCATAAATTTATGGGATGGTCCAGCAAATACTTTTTAGAAAATTATGTTTAATATATCACAACCTTTGTTCAGTCCTTTGCAAACCAGTTTTCTATGGGAGTTCTTTTGTATCCAGAAACACAGACAATTAGATATTTACACATATAGCCATACTCTTTTTTTTTTAAATTTTATTCTACTGTATAGCACTAACCTAAATCTAAGCTGGAAGTCTGTCCAGATCTGGTTTGGAGGGCTAGTTAAATAGACAATATACACAGAGAGATATAGGATCTAAGTGCACTTCTCTGGTTCATTTGCAGGCATCACTCAAGCTCCAGGTTTGTATTCTTCAGTTTAGGTCAGTCAGCCAACAAGACTTCCCTGAGTGGTCACTCATGACAAGGCCTGCACTAAACTGTGTACATAGAAGTCAAAGAAAAATTGGTCATTATCAATAAGCATTTATTGATACACAGTGGCACAATATCTCTTTCAAGAGTTTTCATTAATGTTGGAGAAATTCAACTTTTAAAAAAATTCTGATTTTAAATTTGGCCCAGAAATTTTGTTGCTGGTCAACAGTGTAGCTAGCTAGGCTAGTTTCAAGGACATGTCATAATTAGGTCAGAATAATAGATGCAGTTAGTTAGGTACGGTAGGATTCAAATTAAAGTAGGTGTCTGAAATGATAATTGTGGAAGTCATAAATAAACAAGTAAATAAAAAAGTATAGAAGTAAGTAAATAAGTATCTCTTGAAGAACACTGAGAAACAGAATTCTTGCCATTGAGTGGGTATGCCAAGTGGTTATATTCCTTCGGTACCTTGGAGAGCTCTCAATAACCTCTAGCTTTGATTTTGTGTAAGATTTTACTGAGGCCTTTTGTCTTCCTAGCCGAAGGCCTACCTGATTAGTTCTGTCATTATGGTAAGACTAAAATATAGCTAATGCAGCTTTACTCCAATTTGATATGATTAGACAGAGTGGTCAGGATATCATTTTCTGACTAAAACCTTTTGGCCTTCACACTAGATCATGGGCAATACATTTTGGTTCCTCAAAGTTACTTATGTACTGCGTAAGACAAATAAACTTATCAGGGGTTCAAAGTGTTATCACGCTCTCTCTCCAGGAGAAGGATCGTCTTTTTGGCTCAAACTGAAGAAGTGTCGCTAAGAGCATGGTGGCATGTGCTTTGCTCCCATTAGTGGTAGGCACAATAAACAACTAGAAGAGTGCAGAAAAGAAGTTGTTACTAAGGACTATACAACCTATGAAAGACTCCACACAATAGCTGGCTCTGTAGTAATGAAAGGGTTCAGACAATTTGGGAGAAGGGAGACGGAATTTCAAGTGGAGAAAATGTTAACCATTTTTAACATTCCATTGATTTTGGGGGAAGTTAATTAGAAGACAAAGTCTTTCTTTAAATAGCCTATAATCCACCTGAGGGAGAAAAGAAACCTGCAAGCATGAACCAACATTGGAATAATTACCAGTTATGTAGTGAAAGAACAAAGAGGTAGAGTATAAACTTAATAATGACGCTTTGGAGATAAAGTCTTTGGAATAGAGGAACAGTGTTGGGTAGGGCTAATGAGGGCGGTATTGTAGAGATTTGTCTCCTGATCTGAGTTCCTATTTTCTGTTTGTTATATTAGTGCTTCCTAAGTGTATATTTTGCGTTTGCTTAACTGGAAAATTGACCTCAGGAAGAAATACCTATAAAGTAAAGGAAAAAAAAAAACTCTGTATGCAGAAAGATCTCACTTATACATATTTTGATCATTACTTCTGTAGATTATTTCAGCCTGAGTTTATTATTTATTTATTTATTTATTTATTTATTTATTTATTTATTTTTGCTCTTGTGCTGCCTGCTCACTACTGCTCATACTTTTGCCAGCCTCTTGACTTTTGGATTCTTTACTCTGAGAGACTCTCCATACAAGTATTCTCCTAATGTGGAGTAAAATTGCTTGTATTTACAGAGCTTTAGAAGGTATAAAAGTAGTCAATAATGGGTACAAATAATATATCATTGTTAATAGTATTCAACCAGGTCTTTCCCCAGCATTTTCAAAATGTCTCTAAAAAATATAAATCCAGTGTCACAATATATTGGACTTGGAAATACTTCAGAGGCTGCCTCATTTACTCCTTACCCAATCAGGTAGCCACTTGCACTGTGTCACATCTCTGGCACCTGGTCATCAGGCTCTGTGTGAACAGTTTAAAAGATGAGAAGCTTCCTACCCAAGGCACTTATTCATTCCACTGTTGACTAGCTTTAACACTTCAAAAGGTCTTGCATTTAAGCTAGCATCTGATTACATGGCTTTAAATCTATTGTTCCAATTTCTTGCTAGGGAAGCTATACCAATGAGATCAGTTCCTACATTTATTCAACAAAATTAACTAGGCACATAATACGTGCAAGGAATTTTTTTTGACTTACAAATGATAAAGTTACGAATAAGGATATGATGTTTACCCTCAGTAAGAAGACAGATTTTTAAGAAATGTTTCTTGTATCAGTAGATGGATGGGTAGATGAATAAATGCTAATGTTTTCTCTCTTTCACTGTTAAATAGTGGATAAACTCTTGGGTGTATAGTTGACCCTTGAACAATGTGGGGTTTAGGGGTGCCAACACCTCATGTGGTTGAAAACCCGCATATAACTTTTGACTCCCCCCAAACTTAAATACTAATAACCTACTGTTGAACAACAACCTTACTGATAACATAAACAATGGATTACAAATATTTTGCATGCTATATGCGTTATATACTGTATTCTTACAATAGAGTAATCCAGAGAAAAGAAAATATTGTTAAGAAAATTGTAAGGAAAAGAAAATACATTTATAGTACTGTACTGTAAAACATCCACGTATAAGTTGACTGGCACAGTTCAAAGCTGTGTTGTTCAAGTGTTAACTGTATAAGTAAATTTGGTGTATTCCTTTATAAGAGAATAGCATACTGATATCCTAATATCCTCTAGAGTGGTGATGTAATATTTTTTATTGTATACCCTATCAGTATAAAACATTCAGGCAAATCTAACAGGTACATATTTATTTTAAATACATATTAAAATTACAAATATGAAATACTGAACTAAAGTATCATGTATGTATACTAAATAGGCATATTTTAGAATATTTTATGCAAACATACATGTTTATCCTTATATCTCAAAAAAGTGCCATATACACCTCACTTTGAAGACCATGTGATAGAGGGTAAAGATTTATAGCTTTATTACCTATTCAAATATATAGCCTCTGGAGAAAACCAGCATTTTAACTGTCTATTACATCTTTATTCTTTTTAATTGGACTCAAGTGATTGCAATATGGTAACATTTAGAATTTGGCTCAAAAACATATTAGAGCTCACTAAATTTAAAAAAAAAATAGGCTTTGAGATAATATTAAGGGAGGTAGGGTACTTCAAGGAGGATTATGAAAGAAGTAATGTCTGAAAAACAAATAATTTATGAGAAAGCTTTACTTTTCATATAGAAGTACCATGGGAGGTGGGGTGAAAAACCACTATAGCAGTACATAAAGAGGAATAGGTATTTGACATTGCCAAATAAGCTAAAATCTGGATTTCTTAGAGGGCTAATAACCCATTTGGCGTACCACAGATAGTAGAAATCTGGGACTTTATTAAAGATAGATATTTTAGAAGAACACAATTGTATAGAGACAATTTTAAGTAGAATGAAGAAAAAAGAAAATAATACCTTTCTACTCTTTTTTCCCTACTATCTGATATGCCAGTTTGGTTTACCACACTACAAATTTAACAAGCTTGAAACTGTACTCATTTCTCCCCAGATAGACACTTGCTCCCATGAGTTTCCTAATTCTGTTCATTGATTCTGTATCCTATAAATCTCCCAGGCTGCAGACTTTAAACTTGACCTCTCTTCCCCATTTTACAATGAATTGGCTACCACACTCTTATTGATTCTCTGTTTGCAATATCCACCAAGCAAATTGTCCTATCTACTTAGGTACTGTAAACACTTAGGTCTTCTACCAACCACAGAGGTTTGATGCTTTTAGTTTCACCATGGATTCTGGAAGGTTTTATAGTGTTAAGTGTCAACCTTAGGATGGTAAATGGATTTTAGTAATTTTACTTTTGGCTTCAATTTTGAAGAAGCATTTTTGAGGCATATACATGTCTCAGAATATAAACATTTAATAATATACATTTTTTTTCTGGTCAATGAAACGTTTGTTTTCACTGTCCTTCTTAGTTAAGGTTAAAACTCTGAAAAATAATTTTAAGTATCAATGACACTTGGTAAATATTGCCTGATAGATGAAATTGTAAATGCAAGTTTGGTTTTTAATAAACCAAGGAAATGCCTTTGAAATATCAGACAATTTTTTTCTCAAGAGTTTAACATATACATGCCATGCATATGATAAGGACTCATGGCAATCCCTCTATACTTTCTGCTTTGGCCTAATCTGGCTTTGGACTCTGAATAAATATCAGTCTCACTCAGAAAAGAGCTTAGACTTGATACTGTTGATGGTTCCTTTCTAGGTCTCACTAACATTGTGTTTCATGTCCTCTATTATCCCCATGTACCCCTACTTAGGAGGGGTCCATAGAATGGCAGCATAGCCTTTGAGATTAAGCTCTCAGGCTTTGGAATCAGGCAGTTTGGGTACACATCCTGGTTCTGCTAGCTGTGATACCAGGGAAAAAGTATTTCCTGATCTGTAAAATGGGATTAATAATAGCACTTAATTCATAAGGTTGTTGTAGAATTTTACAATTAATATATAAAAAAGTGCTTAGAACCCTGACCCGCACTTAATAACTACTCCTTGTTTGCTATTATTGATACCCACATAAAGCACTCAGCATAGTGCCTGGGCATATAGTATGTACTCAATAAAATATTAGCTGTAACTTTTATTGCCAGAAACTCCATTCCAATTTCCATAAGCAGCATTTCAGACTTAGGCCACAAAGAAAAACAGATGAGAGTATATCCTCTTAACATAAATCCATGTTCTTCACTTCAACAAAGAAAACAGCTAAGTGGGTTGGGCAAATGGGCTTCTGAAGATGGATGTACACTTCACCCTGTAATGTCATGACATATGCCTGTAAAGGACTATTACACGATATATGGCGAGTAAATTGCTTTTTCCTTTTCCCAACTGCAAACCAAGATTTGCTTTGAGTTATACTATCAGTCTGTGGACTAGTGTTACTGTGAAAATGTACATTCAAATTTGTGGTCTTTATTTTCCCTGCAAGCTTTATGCACTTTCCTTTTTAGTGTTATAACCCAGTAGAGTTTAACAATACATGATTAGATAAGAAGATTGCTCTAGGCTGGTAGAATGTAATTTAATACAATAGAGTTTGAGTAGAAACATTTTGAGATAAATATCACTTATATTACAAGTATTTTACTTCTTAAAAAATTTTTTTGAGACAGAGAGAATGCACGTGCAAGCAGAGGAGAGGGGCAGAGAGAGAGAGGGAGAGAATCTTAATCAGGCTTCATGCTCAGTGCAGAGCCTAATGCAGGGCTTGATCTCATGACCATGAGATCATGACTGGAGCCAAAGTCGAGTCAGATGCTGAGCCAACTGAACGGCCCAAGTGCCCCCATATTACAAATATTTTAGAGCAAACATTTCCTCAACCTATCATTGTTAAAAATATTTTAGAGTTGAAGATAAAAGATGAAGAATGTATTGACTCTTCTTTCTTAACCTAAGACAACCCCAGTATTGATCCATAAAAAGTATTTATGAATGATACTTTTACTTTTTATAACATTGATTACAAGTCATGTTACTATAATCATCACTATGGACAAAATTTCTTCTTAATTATAATCATCACAACGTAATGAAATCAGTTCTCCAGCACCTAGACATAAAATCATGGAATATTTTAAGTGTTAAATTTAGGATATTTTGATTTTATGATGTTAACTTTGAAATAACTAGTTTCTAATTTCTCATCTGTGATCACAAGGATAAATGATATTTGCTTGATATACAAAAGTACTTTCAACTAACATCCTTTTTGTTGCCCCATAGAAATTATTAACCCTAATTTCAGGGAACTCAAAGGGGTTAAGTGACATAGTCAAGTGTAGTGACAAAATTGGTATTTAAATCTCAGCCTCTGATGTCAAATACTGCATTTCCAGGTATTTAAAATAAATAGACTAACATAGTTGATTAGAGGGCTCTGGGTGATGGTGTAACACTTTTTCCCCAGGGAGTAATGAAATAAGAGTCAATATCCCTTCTTCTTTACTCTTCCCTGACATTCTCTGAGAGCAAGAGGGGTCAAAGAGAGACATGGTCAAGGATGGAAATTGATACATAGTCAATAAACATGATTTAGCCAGTAGTAAAGCTCTTTGCCATTGGTGAAAATTTGGTGGAGTTCATCCAAAATATAAAATCAAATTCATGTTTTTTAAATTTACAAATTTTTGGAACTGATAATATAAAATAAAAATGAAATACTTCAGTGACCCATATATTTATGTGTGTGTATGTGTGTGCATGTATTATTTCAGAATTGGGCTGTAGCCTGCAAGTAAGTTAGAGAGCACTTGTTTTCATTTTTAATTATTGATCAGCTGCCTGTAAGGTTCATTTTCTATTAATGTGGAGGTGGAATGGTGTTTTTCCTTCCTCTTTAGTTCTTGATGAACCCCATATGGTTCTGGTGCTCACAGCTCTTTAATAATTCAAGTGTATCATGGAAAAAAAGGCAAGTTTTGAAAATCTGGATCAGTAGTTCTCAAAGTTTTTTTTTCTTTCTGTTAGCCATAGAACTACTTCTTCAAGGTACATTATAATCTGGACTTACACTTGTAAAATACATTTAAGCAGAGCTGCTTGGTTTGCATTTAAGAAGGACTTTTACTCCATGGTTCCCTTAAACCATTCATCCCTCTGTGTTGGCCCCAGAGGTAGCTCCTGAAACACCTGGGGCTTTCATTGAACAGAATTTGAAATATATTGACATAGATGCTAAAATACTCAGAATGTAGCTCTGCCCCAGGGCTTAAACAAACCAGATCTGGATTTAAACCATGACCATATCAGCCTTGTTACCCTGAGCAAGTAGTACAATTTCTCTAAAGACATTTCCTTCCCAGTAAAAATGGGAATAAAATGGTGCCCACCTCATAAAAGTGTTCTGAGAATTAAAGTAATACCTATAAAGTGTTAGGCACATATTACTGGTGTCAATGTTTAATAATCTCTTCTAAGACAGTGATACCGTGTTGGCAGTATAATGAAGTGGTAGAGATAATGCTACTCACAGTAATTACGGCTTTCTTGATGAGAGGCTTGAATGTTTCAAATTATAATCCTGAGACACTATAGTTTATGCTTTTTTTCAACTCTAAGATTTGGGTAAAGACATATATCCCACCTGGAATAATAAATTGTAAAGTATCCTTTAAGGTACTGAACTGGTGAAAATTCTTAGGATACTATCTAATTTTCTTGGATGGTATATACAAAGTTAACATAATTTCATGAGGGCAAGATGGCAAACTTAATTTTTCCATGTGCAAATAGACTATCCCATTTGGGGTGGAGTCCCTAAAGTAGAGGTTTATATGCCATAGTATCATTTATTTAATTCTTAATAAAACTTTCATTTTCCTTTCTGCTTTCCCTCCTTCCCTTCCTTCTCTTCTTCCCTTGATTCTGCTCTATGTCAAACACTGTTGTTTTCCCTATAAAGTAAAACATAAAATGGGTACTACAGCCTAAGAGGTGGTGGCTGTCTGCAAGGTACTGTGCATTCTATCCCTAGATGTCACTTTAATCTCACTACTATGCAACTAAACTTTTCAGCAGAAGCATCGGATGAGAACTGTCTGGGAGAAGGCATCCTATAAGACAACATGGATAGTGTGGAGCAGTGAACACCTTACCCCCACTCTTTTTGCATACTCCAAAACATCTTGCTTCTCATGGTCCCTCACACCTGGTACCTGACTCAGGCTCTCTTTGTTCATCCTGCCATGCTACTAACTGGCTTCTTTGAGAGCTGCACTGAGCTTCAGAAGGGTAGTGCCTATTCACCACTAACTCCCAGGCATACTACCACTATTCTTCAATTTATTGAATGTATTAGAGGTCTTTTCTTTTTTTTAATGAGATTTTTTAATGTTTATTTTTGAGAGAGAGAGAGAGAGAGAGAGACAGAGCGTGAGCAGGGGAGGGGCAGAGAAAGAGGAAGATGGAATCCAAAGCAGGCTCTAGGCTCTGAGCTGTCAGCACAGAGCCTGATGTGGGGCTCGAACCCACGAACCGTGAAATCATGACCTGAACCTGAGTTGGACGTTTAACTGACTGAGCCACCCAGGTGCCCTAGAGGTCTCTTCATAAAAATATACATACCTCTGGAAAGTAGTATTTTGGAGAGTATACTTTTAGTTAGAACCTTAGCTGGGATATGTTACCAGCTAGCTGAAAGCAAGGGTAGCTTAGGAAAGATGCCAGAGAGCAGGTGGTTGTGCCAAACAAGAGAAGACAAAAGCACCAAAGCTGAAAAAGTAAGAGGAACAAGAAAGAGGCTGAAGGTAGTTTTTTTAAAATTTTGCCTTAAGCTTTCCATTCAAATCATCTTGTGCGTTTTGAACTAGCTATTTGTATTAGACTTTTGCCCAATTAACATTTCAAAGAGATAGAAACAATGGGTGATGATTTTGTATATCACCTGCTCCAATGAATGTCAGCCTGACTAATCCAGTGACACAGGTCCCAGTACTATCCCCACCCTGCCCTCAGCTTCTCAGAATTCTCTCCTAATCCTCATCTTTCTGTGCTCCTCTGTCATCCCATTTTATGACCTTCTTTTTCATGTCCCACCGAGTCCTCTGTTTTTCTGATCTTTCCCTCTATCTCTTTTACTGTTTCTGTATTTCTTCCTACTGCTTTATGAGTGAGCCTTTTCTCTCTTCTCCTTTTTTTCTCAAAGTATTTTGCATGCATGTAACTCTGATCTGTACATCCCATGGATGTGGAATTATATGTTGAAAATATTAACTGTAGTTACTCCATAAAGACTTACAACCTCTAGTTTTCCCTTAAATAGCAAGTCGGTTGAAAACTTTAAATTTCGTGCGTCAAATGAGAGAGAAGGACTTTTTATTGCTGTGTAATCAACTCCTCCTTTGGATTCTAGGTCAAAGTCTTTCAGTAGAAAAAGAATAATCTACTCTAATTTAAGCTGTTATTTTAATGTATTAGACAATAAATATAATTTATACACGGTGTCATGGGTGTTATTCCTGGGTTGCCTGTTCCTCTGGTTTTATGCCACAAAATTTCATAAATTGGCTTAACTACAGAAACTATTCTCTGTAACATATACCAAACATGAAAAACGGTAACAAAGGGGAGAATTGTGTCTGGACAATTGGACAACTGAACAATTCTGTACAAACCTCAGCCTGTAAACACATTGAATTCACAACCTTTGTTCTTTGTCCCTCTATGCTTTGGAAGACCCTTGCTTTTCTGTCCAGATCCTTAGTCTTTCTAGGAATTCATGTTGCAAGTTCTGAGTCTTGGAAGTGACCATAGTTCCTTTTCATGTCTACCTCTGGTCAGCATGGTCTACTCTAGCTTTTCCTGTCTCATCCTAAAGTTTTCATGTTACCATTCACTGTGTCTCAGGAAGCCCCTCATCTGGACTGGTGTTGTCATTTTCATCTGCTATACAGCATCCACTCCCCCTCCACTTGATAGAATTGAGGAGGGGAGATTACTTAAACCTTTCCACTTTCAGGTCACCATCCTATCTCCCTCTTCCTCTCTGGTATCTTATCTCCGGTAGAGAGGAGCTTATCAGTCTATCAGAGTCTTTTGGGGCCCTCTTTGTCTCTTAGTCTTCCTACTTCCTTCCACTGTACTCTTAATATATGTAGTTTGGATCATGCCTGGTGTCAATTGAAAAGTGTGCTAAACTAAAATAGAAATTTTAGTTTGTAAATTTTTTTAACCTTTATTCATTTTTGAGAGACAGAGGGAGACAGAGGGTGAATGAGGGAGGGGCAGAGACAGAGGAGACACAGAATCCGAAGCAGGCTCCAGGCTCTGAGCTGTCAGGACAGAGCCCAGTGAGGAGCTCGAACTCACGGACCATGAGATCATGACCTGAACTGAAGTTGGACACTCAGCTGACTGAGCCACCCAGGCGTCCCAGAAATTTTAGTTTAATTAAAGATTGTTAAAAAATACTTTTAAACTTTGGGTTGCAGTAAACATTGTTTATAGGGGATATTTTCATCATTGGGTAAATAATTATGAATTAGAAAAATGTTGCTGAAAAGGAAATAAAACATACAGAAGCTCATCTTTTATTGTTATTCAACTTAAGTGCCAATTATATGGTAAATCAGAAAGAAGAGATTAATGAAATAAGGGACTTTATACAACTTTTCCAGAACTTTGAAGGATTTGCACAGTTTGGTTACAGAAGAATTGGGGAGATTGTTCCAGGAGCTCAGATCTGCAGGAGTGAGGGAGCTTTAGGTGGTGGAGTAAAATTGGTACATGTTGGTATGATACACAGCTAGAGCAAGATGTGTGCAGTGGGCAGGATTGCAACTCAGTAAGTTGCATCTTTAAAAAAATCATCTTGTTGCTCTTCCCTGTGCCAGTTATTGTACAAAGCATCACAATTTCAGTGGGAAATAAAACATACAACATAAAGCATATTCTCATACAGGCATTAACTGAACACTTACGCAAGAATTTAGGAAGAAGCCATGTCATATGTTTTTATAGGGAACTAACCTGAAGTCATAAAAGCATATAGCTGGGGGTATTGAAATATAGAGTATGGGATCAGAAATTTCCAGAATGTAGTGATGTTGACCCTAAAATCTAAAGCAGAGTGAAGGGAAAATTCTTTTCATTTTGCTTTAAGATTGTCAACTCAGTACATAGGGAGTGGTTGAAAATATGGAAGAAAGGAAGATGTCTGCAAGACATCTGAGGTGGTCATAAGCATTGGAAATAGGAAGTGAAGTTGTGGAATTTTAGGTGGAATCTCATATTTTATTGGTGTTTTGGAGACAGGAAATAGTTGAGATTGTTTAGCAACTCTTGAGCAGGGGGTAAACTGGTGAATGCATTGCTTTAACAATCTGATGGTGACAGAATGTTGAATGATTGGAGTAGGAACAAACTAAATATAAATAAGGCCACATGGAATATAGCTTATATAAGCAAGCATGGAGTAATAAGGTCATGAGTCAAGATAGCTTAATGTCCATATGAAAAATATCCTGTATGTGTTTTCAGTTTTGTGACAACTTTTTCACTCCTGTGTTTTTAAAAAATGAAGCTGAGTGTGTGTATCTCTAAAATCATATATTCAGTGAAATCTCCCCCTCTTCCCTCAGGAAGAGTTATAGCTACTCCCCCAGAACCCCACAGAATTCTATTTCTACCTCTGTTAGCATACACTCTATGAAACAATTAATTATTTATGTTTTGTTCCCTGAATAAGACTGTTAACTTCCCATGGGCTGGGGGTGTTGTTACTTATTTTACATGGGCATCTATGGCCGAGTTTGGAGCATGGTGGACACACAGTGGATACTGGTATTGATTAGCTCAGTGACTAAATAATGAAGCATTTTCTATATTTTCCACATGTAGCCTGTCTTACTACCTATCTTCTTAGTATGTCTTTAAGTAGAATACTTTGTAATTTGGAAAGAGCCAATACTTTTCTTGTTGACATCAGTTTCATGTCCAAAGCAGAAAGATTTGTTACTTTGCAACTCACAGAGGATGAGTGGTAATTGAATTATCTAACAGTATATTTATTTACTGTGTGACATACATCAAAACATGTTTTGTTTTTCCATTTTTAGTGGCTGGTTTCAGAGGTCCCCAAAGACATTGTTCACTCTTTTCTCTCTGTCTCTGTTTCTCTGCCTCTCTTTGTCTCTCTTTCTCTCACTCTCTCCCCTTCCTCTTCTTTTCCCCCTCTCTCTTTCCCTCTATCTATCTATCATCACAAAATATACTCTGAAGCCAAATAAATATGGATTTTAATCTTGTTGGCTTCACCTAGGTATAACCCCAAGAAGTCATTTAGTTACTGAGTCTCAGCCTCTGAATCTGAAAATGGTGAATAATTTCTCATGTCCTAAGGAGTTTATAGCAGGATTAGAAATTATATCTATGAAGCATTTCATAATTGGTACATAATACATAGTGGCTACTGTTTTGATATATTTTTAATGATATTATAGTTCTACAGTTTTAAATAGGCATAAATAGCTATTGCTTTCCATAAATGACTTAATTCATGCTTTTCTGTTAATTTTGGTGAGCATTTGAGAGGAAAGACTGATTTTAGATGCTGCCCCTTTAAGAATGGGGGTTAGCAGGATGAAGCTGGGATTCTGCATTCCCCTCCTTTTGTCAGTAAACAAAGGAGCCTTTTGGGATGGAGGATGGGGTGGGTCCTCCTATTAGGAAAGATAGTTGCACCCTTTGAATACTGGCTGTTCCTAGGACTCTGTCTACCTTTCAGCCTGAATTTTCAGTCAGGATGACTTTTGTATTGTCGGGAAGGGTACTCTTTGGCATTGGTTTTGTCTATACCTAACTCCTAACACACAAACCTTTTAGCAGAAGTTACCCAGAACACCCAGGCCCTCACTGTCATGGAATGGAGAAACAAAAACTCTGTTCTCTGTAGAGGAACTTCAGAGTTTCTGAAGTGATGCCTAATTCTCTCCCCTTCCTTAGCCAGCAGGATGAAGGGAGCTGGAGACACAAAGGCATGTTTCTTCCCACTCCCAGGGAGAAAGACTATGTAGAGGGAGTAGGCTGGATGTTACAATTCTTTGCTGCATTAGGAGATTAAAATGACAGGTGACACGTCTCTTGATAAACCAGGCACTGAGAGGGAAAAAGTTTTTTGTTTTGGGTTGTATTTTTAATAAGAAGAATGTGATCAGGTACAGGGTGTTGGAAAAGAAAGAACGTGTAAGTAAGGGTTTGATGAACGGCTGTGAATAAAAACAGGTGGATTTTCTAGTATAGGACAGAAATGTAATTCTGTAATGTCTGAGACTTTTATGGATGCAGTTAAAAAAATTTTTTTTAATGTTTATTTATTTTTGAGAGACAGAGACAGACAGAGAACAAGCAGGGGAGGAACAGAGAGAGAGGAAGACACAGAATCTGAAGCAGGCTCCAGGCTCTGAGCTGTCAGTACAGAGTCTGATGCGTGGGGCTCAAACCCAGGAACCGTGAGATCATGGCCTGAGCCAAAGTCAGTTGCTTAACTGACTGAGCCACCCAGGTGCCCCTTATGGATGCAGTTTTAAATCAGTACGCTTTATTCAGGAAATAAAATTTTTGATGACACAGAATAAAGGTTAAGAAGGGATTTGCAGTTTGGGCCCATTTTTTAGGGAGAATCTTGGGTGTTGTCATGTAGGAGCCATTTGGGAGTCAACCCTGAGATGAGAGCATTGGGAAAGAGGAAGGAGAAGAAGGCTATAAAAGGAAGTAGGGAAGACAAAACCATACCTCATCTACTGGATAATTTTGCTTAAAATCTTATGTGCCTCATCTTCTTGATGCAATGGCTCCATCTTCTTTGAAATCTTTCAGCCCATCTTTTCTGGAATTGGTAAGATTGGAAGTGGGTGAGAGCTGAGAGTATCCTCAAATGATTTTTCGTTGAATAGAATAATTCCTTCTCTAAAACTGACCCATATTAACACTGTGTTGTAAACAGAAGGACTGGGGGTGGTGGTAGCTACTTATTTCTTGGACAAATGTGCTAAGCAAAGTAACTTAGCATGATGTCCCAAAGATAACCAGCTGGCTTACCTCTGATTTAGTGAATATTGTTTAAAATAATGCAATTTTAGTAGTTGGCCTTCTCAAATTTTTTACCACCCAGTACTTACAGATGTACAAAAGTGTTCCCACATGTCCCTGGTAATCAAATGAGCACTATCTTTGCATTGACACTGCCCCTTAATATTGGTTTGTTGCACATCATCATGCAAAACCAACAATTGTTAGTGTAGCGTCTGGAGCTTTTTGTCTTTCTTTTTTTCTCTTTTTTCTTTTTATTTGTGTGTAGTTGACACACAATGTTACATTAGTTTCAAGTGTACAACTTGGTGATTTGACAAGTTTATACATAATGCTATGCCTACCATTAAGTATACCTACCATCTGGTTCCATTACATCCCTATTACAATACCATTGACTATATTCTTTACACTCTGCTTTTTATTCCTGTGACTTACTCATTCCGTAACTGGAGGCCTGTGTCTCTGTCTCCCCTTCATCCATTTTGCCCACCCCACACTCCTCTCCCTTCTGACAACCGTCAGTTTGTTTTCTGTATTTATAGTTCTGATTTTGCTTTTTGTTTGTGTATACATTTTTTTAAAGATTCTATTTATGAGTGTAGTTATATGGTATTTATCTTTCTCAATCTGACTTAATAATAGCATAATACCCACTGGGTCCTTCCATGTTGCCTCAAATGGCATGGCCTCATCTTTTTTATGGCTGTGTAATATTCCATCACATATATATTTTTTCTTTATTCACTCATCTACTGATGGACTTAGTTTGCTTCTATGTTTTGGCTATTATAAATAATGCTACAATAAACATAAAGGTGCATTTTTGTCTTTACACCTTACCAGTCTTTCTTTCCTTCTTTCTTTTTTTCAAAACTTGAGACCCAGCTATATACAACTACTTACAGCTTCTACAGTATGTTGTCTTCGCCTATGCTGTACCCAATGTTTTGAACATTTTAAGATACTTCTACATTTGTTTTATCCTATGGAAATCTCAAGACCCAGGGCTCAGTATCCTATAAGAAGCATGGCTAACTGCAAGGTGAAGTTAGTTAGCTGTCTCTCTTATGCACTTCAGCTAGATTTCTGTACTTTATAATAGCATGTATCACAACATAAAACGTGTCTTTTTCCTGCCCTCCTCTTCCTGGGTCATGAGTAACTTGAGGGGAGAAATCATGTTTTTGTATATATATAGCACCTAACATATGATTCAACATAGTGTCTGACTCAGTAGGTAACCAGTAGGTTGAAAGAATAAATGAATATATGAATTTCAAGAGTTTTGCATAATGGATATATAATATGTAAATGTTAAATGTTTTTAAAGGAGTTACTTACCTTGAAGAAAACAAAGTCATCAATTTTATTTTTAGTACAAAAGTTTAGAAAGATGTATAAGTTTGATTAGCCATTTTCTTTTTTTTTAATGTTTATTTTTATTTTTGAGAGAGAGACAGAGACGGAGACAATGTGAGCGGGGGAGCAGCAGAGAGAAAGGGGGACACAGAATCTGAAGCAGGATGCAGGCTCTGAGCTGTCAGCACAGAGCCTGACCTGGGGTTTGAACTCACAAACCACAAGATCATGACCTGAGCTGAAGTCAGACACTCAACCAACCTGCCCAGGTGCCCGTGATTAGCCATTTTCAAAGGAAATGTCATACATGGAAGTCACTACTCATGTACTAATTCCTTTTCAACCAACTTCTGGTGATTTTTTCCCCAGATAACCTGCAACTCAAATAAATATTAAAATTATTTGTGTAGATATTAGAGTGAGTCATATAACTCTAAATTAAAAAAAAATTTTTTGACGTTTATCTATTTTTGAGAGACAGAGAGAGAGACAGAGCACGAGTGGGGGAGGGGCAGAGAGAGAGGGAAACACAGAATCTGAAGCAGCCTCCAGGCTCTGAGCTGTCAGCACAGAGCCAGACATGGGGCTCAAACTCACAGACTTGTGAGACTTGTGAGATCATGACTTGAGCCCAAGTTGGATGCTTAGCCGACTGAACCACCCAGGTGCCCCAACTCTAAATTTAAATAGCTAAAATTCCAAAACTACATAAGGTGTGTTTTCTTCACATTTTCCAAAGAAAGGAAGACCACTGGTACTTAAGTCATAATATATTTTAACATTAATAGATAAAAATGTTTATCTGAAGAAAGTGTATATTGAGTATATCTTAGTATGCCAGTTCATTACTATATATATATAATGGCAGTAATTCTTCTCATGTATCTCAAATACATTTTTTTTAATGTTTATTTTTGAGAGAGAGAGAGTGTGAGCAGGGGAGGGGCAGAGATGGGGTGGGGCAGAGGCTCTAAAGCAGGCTCCATGCTGAGAGCAGAGAGCCAGATGTGGGGCTCGAACCCACGAACTGTGAGATCATGACTTGAGTCAAGTCTGATGCTTAACCCACTGAGCCACCCAGGTACCCCTGAAATACATTTTGAATGAGAGATTTACTTACTGAATTTGAGGACCAGAATAAGTTAGAATGGAGTAGAAGGCACGACCAGAGCTGAAAAACAAAAGAAAACTAAACAAAATTGTATAATACAACAAACTTGAATTCAAATTCTAAATCCTTCACTTAATAGCCCTGAGAGCTTGTGAAGTCACTTAGTCTTCTTGAGCCCCCTTTTCCTCATCTGGAACAGGCTGGTAATGTCAGGTAGTCTGAATTGTTGTTAATAGATTTGAAAGAGGTAATGAAAGGAAAGCAATCAGCCCAGTACCCAGGACATAGCAAGTGCTCAGTACAGTACCATTTCTCTTTTCTTTATTTCCTCAGTGTTGTTCAGGCAGTATGTTGCAGGGGTTTTTGAGTCAATGCATATTTAATAAGATACTTCACTGGCATTGAACAATTTTTGATCTGTTAAAGAAAGATTATTTTTATTGAAAAGACTTATTTGTATTATCAAAAGTAGATATAATTGTTAATATAAAAATAGCTTGGATGGTGATTATAGTTATTAATAGTGTCTTACAAAAATAATCCAATTAACAATGGGCAGAAGACAAAGACAGACATTTCTCCAAAGAGGACATACAGATGGCCAACAGACACATGAAAAGATGTTCAACCTCACTCATCAGAGAAATGCAAGTCAAATCCACAGTGAGATATCACCTCATACCTAACAGAAGAGCTAAAATCAAAACCTCAAGAAATAAGTGTTGAAGAGGATATGGAGAAAAAGGAACTCTCATGCGCTGCTGGGAATGCAGACTGGTGGAGCCACTGTGGAAGATAGTATAGAGTTTCTTCAAAAAATTAAAAATAGAACTTCCCTACTATCCAGTAATCACACTACTGGGTATTTACCCAAAGAATACGAAAACACTAAATTGAAGTGGTATATGCACCCCTATGTTTATTGCAGCATTATTTACAATAGCCAAGCACTCTGTCTCTCTCCTAAAAAGTAAGTAAACATTAAAAAAATTTTTTTAATATTGGACTGTCCTATGCCAATGAAATTTCCAAGCAGCATCAGTAGTGTGAGCCCAGTAAATAGTGGATCAAATCGAAACTGTACTCTACCAGTGATACAGTTCTTTACGGTGTAATCTTTTATGTCAACTATTTTCTTAGTGTGAGAAATTCATGTATGCTTTTCATGAACATGGGATTGCAAAAAGTCTGATGTACTTTTGAGTTTAGGGCTATGCATTGAGCTTGAAGAGGGCTCACAAAGGAAGAGGGGGGCAGATGGGTCTGTGTGCCTACTGTGTGTTTTAATGCCTACGGAGTATCTACATGTGTTAGTGCTTCTAGAATAAAAATAATTCTGAGCCCACAGTCTTTTACAATAGCTCTTTAGAACTTTTAGAATAAAGGAAGGAAACTAAAGAAAATTCCTTTGAATTTGACCATAGAAAGCAGTTGTAAAATAAGTTGAAAAGGAGAAGTCAACTAATTGGATCTGTTCCACTATTTTTCAGTTAGCCTGTGTTGATCTTTGAGCAAAACTGGTTGAACGGCTTACATGACAGCCCTCCAAGTAAATGGAAAATTTCCCAAGCTCATGCTGGTTAGGAAACAGAAGGCCTCTTTCAAACAGTGCAAAACTCAGCAGTTTGGGTTTCATTGAACTCGTTTAGTGGTTTCAACTTATGTAACTTCCATATGGAAGCTTAAGGGAAACATAGGAACTAAACTGTCCTATTGTATCACCTGTGAACAGCTTCTATTTCAGGGGTCTCTGTCCCAGTAGCCTTGGACCTTGAGGATTTCTTTTCCCCTGAGTAACTAGATTTCTTTCCTAAAGACCAACAGGACCAATCAGACTTATGAAAACTGATTTCTAATGTCAGTAAAAGGAGGACATCCAGCTTAATCTCCTTTTCAAAGTTCAGGAGCAATTGGAACTGGTTCACCAAAAAATCAGGAAAGAGGCCAAATAGAACCCAAACCAAACAGGGAACAAAATTGTGTTCTATAGTGAAACATGGATCACGCAATAGTTTTGCAATAGTCTAGAGGCAAATGAGAAAATGTGGTTGAGCCTTGTAAATTACAGGCAGTTAGGGATGATAATTGGCAGGGACTAAGGATGTAGTCTCAAAATTGAAAAAAAATCTCTCTTTCACTGGGTTCTAGGAAGGCATTGAGAATCATTGAGGGTCAGCTAAACATCATGCTAAGCTTCTTACTTGTGTTTTCTCATCTAATTTTCTCACCAACTCTGTGGGTTAGGAATCGTTTTAACCCCATTTTAGCTTCCAAAGAAACTGGCAGAGATGTAGTGTGTTTTCAAACGTAACACAGCTGAGAAGGGGGGTGGATCCAGGGTTGATTCTTAGGTGCATTTCAACCTCTTTCCAACATACCATACTTCATTTTGAGAAGTTTATAATTTATCTCTTGTTAGTATGGATTTTAAAATGGTTAAAGTAGGTTGATCTATTCTTAAAATATTGACAATAAAACTTTGAAGAAAATATTGTAAAAGTCTTGCATGACTAAAAAATTTTGATTACTCCTTTGAGCAAGTTTTCACAAAGATGAATATCTGTTGTGAAATGAAAAGACTTGTTTTAAAAGATAAAAAAATAAGGACCTATGTGATGACTCAGCAGTGTTTCTGTCTTCCCCTTTAGGGATCCTATAGATTGTTTGGATTACCTAAGAGAGATTATAAGTTCAATATTTTTTCAGTACACGTTTGAAAGGTTGGCTGTATTTTTAATTAGATAAAAATATGTGGACTCACAGTGTGCAAAGAAAGGAATCTGAAGAAAATTGGTGTGTTATACCAATTATATTTGACTATATTTTATAATTTATAGTATTTTATTGAAGTCAAAACTCACATTCAGCAAAATTGCATTGTTTCTTTTATAGTTGTGAAATGTATATGAAATATACCATATAGCTGAAATTGAATATTAAATCTATAAGGGAAAGACATTATCTTTAGATTTTTGAATAAAGACCTCTATTTAAAAAATTCCAAATTTTATTATGTTCTGAGTGAAATTTTACCTTTCTTTGAATCTTAGTCATCATTATATATATCAGCTATTGAATTATTCTGTTAACTGCCACTCATGTAACTTTTATGAAATATAAACTTGGGCAACTTTCTTCACTTTAGAAAATAAAAACATGGGGGTGCTTGGGTAGCTTGGTTGGTTAAATGTTTGACTTTTGATGTCGGCTCAGGTCATGATTTTAGGGTCGTGGGATTGAGCCCCATATATGGCTCCTCGCTGAGGGTGGATCCTGCTTAAAATTCTCTTTCCCTCTGCCTCTCTCCTCCAGTCACACTCTAAATCCATAAAAAAAAAAAAAAAAAAAACCAGACACACACAAAAACACTAAGTTACCCATTTCCTTGTAATAAGGATGTATTTTTAAGTGCCCTACACCTGGAATAATCAACCAATATGTGTATTTGACATATTGTGCATTTGCATATGTGTATTTGCATTCTGATTCCAACCACATGGTATGCGTGAAGCATCCTGCCCAGTGTATGATGTATGTCGGAAGGTAGACTTTTAACGAAGGACTTAAGACTCTTTCCAGACCAATATTTCGTCTCCTTTAATTTGCTCCCTTCAATTCAGAATTTCAAAATAGTACTTGGTTGCTAAATTTTTGTTTCTTCTGTTTTGAATCCTAATCTAACTCTTCCAGTTTCCCAGAGATGACACTGTTTCCCAAAAAGAAGGCACTGTTAACTCAAAGATAGAGGTGTGATCAAATTCCTAAGATCCCTCAAATAACTCCTCCTAGCATGTTTTACTGAAATGATTCCTATCACAGATTTTTCCCACCAAAATATTTTCCTAACACATGCCTCCTAATTGTATTCAAGTATGTAGCCAGAATTCCAGTAAGCATGGATAAAGGTCCTACCACGTGGTAGTTACTCTTTTAGGTGCTGCACACACAAAGGAGCTAAGACACAGGCTCAACACCCAAGATGCTCATGTTAAGGTAAGGCCAGAGGCAGAAAGATGTAATATGTGTGGACTATTATAGGAGATACAAGACTCAAAGAAAAGATGTTCTTGTAAAATGAGTCTTGAAAAGTGAATGGATGGGAGTCTAAGAAAACAGGAATGGGCATGACAGACAGTGGGACAAGAGACATGGAGATAGATACTGTGCTGAAGGAAGTCCATGCCATGAAATTGAGCATAGAAGTGAGAGAGCATTGAGGTGAGCATAGAGGTGAGAGAAATGGTGAGTAGAAGGAGGGCAGGGTTAGAGTGAGAACAGGTCACTACTGCTGAGAGCCATGTTGCAGAACCAGACTTGATTTTGTACACGATAGGGGTGCTTCTGGCATGTTTTAATTTTAGCTAAATTATTCACTAGCAGCAGTGTGAAGAGACACTTGAAATGGGCAAAACTGGAGGCCAGAAAAATGATTATGAAGTGATAACATATAATCAAACCTAGATATAATGAAGACTGGGACTAAGTCTATGATGATAGCAGTGGGGAAGGGGACAACTTAGAGAAATATCTGATCAAGTCTGATAAGTTCTAAATGTTTACATGGAGAAGCCAGGACAAATCCAAGTTTTGTGGGGTCTGAAACTTACACAGTTTTTGAAATTAATATGCAATATTATCAATGCAAAATGAGGTATGAAAGTAAATATTTACTTAAAATTAGAAAAGAAAGCCCATAGTAACACATTTTAAGAAAATGGCGAAAACCTCACCAAATTCACAGAGAAATATATCTCATGAAGCACAAACAAAATGTATCACCACCTAAACTTCCCTTTAGCCATGTCCCCAAACTGTCTGTACCCATTTTAAATATCTCCCTACACAAAGAAATGACAGGTGAAACCAGCGTGTTAAGAGAATCAATAGAGGTAGGATACATCCCAGAACCTTTTGTTCTTGGTGGCAGAGAAATCATGACTGGTGAATAATCAGCATAGATATAAACCATTCTTTTTTTTTTCTTATCTGCACAAAATATTTTCAATTTCTAAATCAAGATTCTGAATTCTGAGGAATTATGTTTTGGGTCTTAAGAATATAATAATGTTTATAATTATTAATGGTGAGGGGTGAGGAAGGATAGACAATAAGAAAATATTTTGTAACATTGCTTCAGAAAGGAATACAATCCCTCTCCAGTCTTTATTCTTTTTGTACCTTGCTGAATAAAACAACCTACAATATTTACATAGAGTGGACTGGGGTGGGTCTTTAAGAACAAGAACCAAAAAGCTTGAAATCTATAATGAGTCAATCCAGATAAATTTATCTGAATTTTAGGGTTCTTTTTTTAAAGCCAACTTGAGATCTATAAGCAGAAACAAGATGGCAAAAGTAAGAAGAGAATTTTGTCAGTTGCTTTATTTGGCGAATAGCAGTTTTTAACCTTACAGCATTAACTCCTTGTTTATATTTATGAGACAATTGATCATTCCAATGATAAATGTGGCAAGATTTGGTGAAATGTGGAATTTATGAAGCTTTCTGTCTCTACTTTGAGACAGATTAAATGTAAGGGCCCTGGAGCCAGACTGAATTCGTTGGACCGCTAGCTTCATTGCTTATTGGTTGTACTGAACCTCTCCATGTCTTGGTTTCATCATCTGTTAAATGGGGATAACAATACCTACCTTACTGTTGAGTAGATTATAGATGTCAATAGATGTAAAGATTTTAGAAGCAGTGCCTGGCACATAATGAAAAGGCATTATATAGGTATTTGCTATTTTTGTTTTCCAAAGAGAAGGAACCATAGTTTTCCTTAGAATGGCCTAGAAGTCCCTGTACAACTGAGTAGTTTGATTTCCAAACTTTATTTCTAGCCACTGTGCCAGGTAAGCTGAACTCCAGCCCAGCATTTTCCTAAACTGTTCCATGTGGGTGTTTTGAGAAAATTTGTGGTACCCAATAAATGTTGTACTGAATTAAATATTTTAGAGGTAGCAGAAATTTACAAGTAGATTTTCATGCCCTAAACCTATAACCTCAAGTGGTATAGGGATGGATTCTGAAGATGATTGAACAATAACTTTTCTGTTTGAGATCAGGGAAATGCTGTTATTACTGTGGGCTTTCATTGACTAGGGCTGTAATCTACTATACTAAGACTTTGGCCTCACTTACTTTGGGTGGTATAAGTTCAGGTCCTTTGAAGAGGCAGATTGTAAATGCCAATTAAATAAATTCCACTCCCAACATCAGTTGCCCTGCCCTGCCAAGGGAAGTGTTGCTTGTTTATTTAGCATTTGTGATCTTGTTAATACTGGCGATGGCCACTTTTGGGTGTAAGTAGGACTAACGGGCTAAGTGACAGATGAATCATTTCCATAAGATCTACACATCAGTTCTGTTCTTTGGATCGTGACTGGAGATGTCCTTGGCAGACCATTGCCATTTTCAGACTTGCTTCCAGTTTCTTCTTTTATTCATTGCATCCCTGCAACTTGCCCATTAACCCAGGCAGCTCATGGTTCCCTCATTACTGTTCCTCTAGCACCATTTTCTGGACAAAAAGTTTAGGTGACTTCCATTATCACTTTCCTTGGCTTTTGATCACTAAAATTCCTTACCCAGGCATCATTTGTATTTATGAGTAAACTTTTCCTTTTGAGCCACCCCCAGACTCCAAGGCTTCTTTCTAGACGAGCTGTTTCCTGACAGCTCAGGAATAATCAGCACCTCCATCCTCCCACATAACAAAGAACAATCTTTTCTGTAGTTAATAATGCAAGTTCCCATGAGTGTACCCTCTTAATGATTTGGGGATGGTGGTGAACAATCTTGACCAGACATTATCCAATTTGGGAGAGTAGAACAATATGAATATGGTATTCAGTATGTTTTTTAATAATTGTCTGAAGGGTATAACCATCATGTTCAATATGACTTATCAAATAAAAGAGTCAGGGAGAAATAAAGCATGATTCATGAATGTTTGGTGATAAAAGGAATGGTATGATTGTCTAGCCTGGCTCCTTTATTTTGTAGTTGCGGAAGGTAAAGCCAAGTAGAGTTAACTTGCTCAAGAGCACAAGGAGTCAAAGAGCTGCAGTGACACTGGGGTAGTTTTCTGATTCACAGCCCAGGGCTCTTCATTCTCAAACATTTTAAACCTGATAACATGTTTGAAAATGTCTAAATATTTTTTGGCTAAGGTTGTTTGAGGTAGCTTCCTCTTCACTTGATATGTGAGAAGACCCTCAGGAAGTCCACTTTTCACATACCAGTAAATCAGTGATGGAGTAAGTGTAGACTCCTTAATTTTTAAGTTACTGTGTTTGGGGGGAAGGGAGAAAATGTCCCACCTAATTAGCTCTAGATCCTTCTTCAATCTGTCCACTATAGTTGCCACAGTAATTGATTTGCCTCCTGAACAGTGGAGCTTTTACTAGATTCATTTCTTGTTCAAATTAATTTTTCAAAAATCAGTTACTTGTTATTCTGAGAGAGGAAAGAGCATAAACTTAGGATAAGGAGATTAGGTTCTATTCTGAGTTTTGCTGTGAACCTGAAGCCTGATCATTAACAAGTCACTTAACCACTCTTTGCCTCAGTTTCCTCAAATGTAAAATTGGGGCTTTTCTCTAAAGGATGTCTGAAATCCCTTGCAGTTAATATGAATGGGAAAATCTACAAGTCCCAGAATTTACAACTGTCATGTTAGTCAACCTCATGAGTTTTATACATTTCCAGTGCCTGGTTGTTGGAAGAGGGACAAGGGTGGGAGTTTGGCATCTGTGTTTGTATTGTCAGCTGACAGGCTTTAAAATAGGAGTACTATGTTTGAGTAGCAAAAAGACCATCTCGGGATTTCTCACTAAATAATGAGAAGATGCTGAAGAGAATTTCTGAGTAAGAACACTGAAATATTTTTGGAGGTTTTTCCAAGGAGTCCTCCATTTCATATTTAAAAAAATAAAAATGCATGTAATTAAAGTGTAGCTGATTTGTATTAACATTAGTGTGTTAGCCTGTGTTCTAAAACTGGATCACATAAGCATGGAGTTTCTAAATAATCCTCCAAGGGCATATTGAAGGAAATTAGAGTTACAGGACTTATGCTCATTTGCGATGTGGTATGGGTCTCCCTGTAAGTATAAAACAAGGAAGGTATTGGGGTGGGTATGGATACCAGTGATGTCAAGAGTTTAACTTGAGCGTTTCTTAGCTCTTCCTATTTCATTGTTGTGTGTCTCCTTGACATTCCCTTCATGTCTCTTTTGCGGAAAATACAAATTGAACCCTGAGTTACTTTCTGCCTTACGGAGGGAAAAACATATTTAAGGTTTCCATTCTGATGCTGAGAGTTACAGAAAAGCAATGTGAAAAATATGCATAAACAAATAAAACTATAATTTAAAATACTCCTAGTAGTAGAACTTGAAAAGGAGGCAGTTTTCAAGAACAGGCAACAAAAGACATTTGCCTATGATTTTTTAAAATTTATTTTTATTTTTTATTTTTATTTACTGCTTTGTCATACAGCCTTGTGGAGACAGATGTGTCCTCAACAAATTAAAAAACACAGGCTATTCATTGTCACTTAATAGAACACCGAGAGCAACTTCAAGATTTGTTTGCATAAATCTTATGCTTAATTGGAAATATACATTTAATTCAAGATCAGTAGAAAGTGTATTGTTTGTTACTAACGACTCAGCTGCTCAAATAATCTATTGTGTCAGTGGCCAGCAGGAACGAGGCTCTGGGCAGTATTGTTGTAACCATGACATTAATGACATCATTTAGTGAAAATAGAATTTGGAACGTTTGGGAAACAAAGCAGTGGCTTCTTTACTTGACTCTGAGAATTTAATGAATACTAAGAGAATGTAATGGGTAATGTAAAATCAATAAATTGATAAAATCAATAAAATTGATTTTTCTACATATATGTAGCAATTTTATGTAAGTGCATACATATACACATAATGATATTTTATTTAACTTTTCCTTCTTTCCTTGTGAATGCGTGAGATTCACAACATTCTATAGACCCTGGGAATAGTGTTGTTCTTGTATTGTAAAGCCTTACTACTTGAAAAGCCATATCCTTAAATTATATAGCATATGGACTTAATAGGGCCAAGAAAACGTACACTGGGTTAGTACATGAAAGAACCAAATTCAAATTCCAGTCCATGTTCTGAACATTTCTAATTAGTGAAAAGATGAGGAAATGCAACTTGGGATATAAATCATTCATTTGAGCATTTGAGAATGAAGAGTAAAAGATCTTTTTTTCCCTCATCCCTCTCTCTACAAAAGACAAATGACTTGTTCATGTTTGAAGTCTGTGGATAGAGATAGAAAACATTTATTATACACATAGAAAATATGTAACTGGATGTTAATTAGCCAAGAGTATGAAAAAATGCTATTAACATGTTACTTTTGACCTTCAGAAAGATCTTATTAGCTTTAATAGTTTCATTCATTTGTTAATTCAGACAAATTGCCGAAGTACAATAGTATTTTACTTATCTCTTCATGTCATGAATAGAATACAAAGTTGATATTTTTATAAAATTTGATATGTTTTCTAGATGTGTTCACCTATAGATTAATATCATTCATGTACAGTGGTGGACATGGTGATATGTCATCCAGATACCCTTCTAAGAAAGACCTGTCTCGGCTCCTTCCTCCTCATCCAAAATCATGCCATTCCCACAGCAGCCCACTTTCATGACTGATGGAGGCTGGAGATATAAAGGTCCTGCCTTTTGGGCCCAATGTGGAATAACTCTGATGTCCTGGGGGGTTGGCCAAAGCAGTGGAGGTGCCCTGCATTATAGCTCAGATTCTTCTTCTGCCAATTCTCCTTCTTTCCCCTCCCTCCACAGGTGTTGAACCCCAAACTCAACATCATACGTACAGAACTCCATTTTAGAGCCTGATTTCTGGAGAACCCAACTGGCATCAAAAATTTCTCTCCATTGCATGCAAATTCCCACATGGATAAATTTATGTGCATAAAGTTAAAAAGTCAGTTTTCAAATGCATAAATACCATCAAGTTATCTATTTTATATTCTTTAACAATTTACAAAGAAGAAATACTTGTAAAATTTCAATTTGCTCTGGTTTTATATGCAGAATCTAAGAATTTTGAGGAAATGCCTAATTATATTTATAGGGTTTAAGGAGACCTACAGATCTCATTAAGCCCACTCACATAGATGAGAAAGCTGGAGTCCAGGGGTGAAAGGACTTACTTGAGGTCATGCTGTCATACTAGAGGTTAGAACGCAAGTCAGGTTTACTAATTCCTTACCTCCTCATGTTCAGAGACAACTTTTCCATCTTTCTTTTCTCTTTTGTTTCTTCAACCCAGTTTCTTCATATCCCTAAGCCACAGCTGTTTTCCAGAACTGTAAATCCTTTTAGAGTAGTAATTAGGACTGTGGTGTGTGTAGGGAAGTATACAAAGGGCACATATAGCTCTTGTAATTCTGTCAACTTGTGATCGTGCTTAAAATTGATCAATATGGTGGGTGCTTTATGAACCCCATGGCACTAAGCAGTTCTCCAAGATGAAATGGATATTAGCCAGTCCTTCTTCCCCTGAGAATGCTGGAGCCAGGCTGAGGGACAGCTAGTTTATTTCACATCAGGACTGCACATTTAATGTTTTATTTATTTTTGAGCCAGAGAGAGACAGAGCATGAGCAGGGGAGGGGCAGAGAGAGAGGGAGACACAGAATCCGAAGCAGGCTCCAGCCTCCGAGCTGTCAGCACAGAGCCTGACGCGGGGCTCAAACTCACGAACCGCGAGATCATGACCTGAGCTGAAGTCAGACACTTAACCGACTGAGCCACCCAGGCGCCCCCAGGACTGTACATTTATACCTTCCTCCAATGAACCCATGAGAATTGCAGTCAGTATTTCTTAGGAATTAGAATCAACAAAATACCATTCAGGGTATTGCAATCTAGAAAAATGTATTATTTCAGAGACCATTTTAGGCTTTGCCATATGGAAAGACATTGCACTTACTGCTAAATATGTTCCAGAAGGTATGACCTGGATTTGTTCTGTATTTATATCTATTTATATCTAACTAGTTGAGATCAGTTTATCTTTCCTCTAAGGCTTTCATAATATTTTCATAACTATTTAGCATTCTGTGGAATGCTTTCACTTATATAGTTAGATGTTTGTTGAATAAATAGCATATGCATATTATTATATTCAGACACTAGAGAAGGGAATTATATAATAATCTCATTTAAAACCTCACAGTAACACTATGAAATAGATATTATCATCTTTATTTTTGGGTAAGAAATCTAAAGTTCATCAAATTTAAGTTATGATGACTACTTGTGCTTGCTGTTTATTATGTCTCAGACATGCTCTAAGAGCTTTATGTATACTAATTACTTATTTCTTAGAATGACTCCCTTAAAGTAAGCCCCATTATTATCACTGGCATTTTATGTGTGAGAAAAGTTAAGACACAGAAGAGATGAGGTAACATGGCCAGTGTCCCCTGGTGGGTGAAGGGTGGGAGTGGATTCAACCTAGGTAGGGTGAGCTCCCCAGGACTGGGGGGTTTCCCAGGACAGGAGACTTTCAGTGTTAAAAGCACAATAGTTCCAGGCAAACTGGAACAATTGGTCCCACTATATCCAGGCTGTCTACTCAATTGCCTGCACTCTTAAGCACTTAACTCTATGGTCCCTCAGGTAGAACGTGATGAATTCAGCATTTGAACCCTCCTCTTTGTGACTCTGAAGCCTGACTTTTGTGTTTCCATCACATGGCCATGGTTTGTGTTTTGGTACAAGGTAAATCACCAAGGTGATCATGATTTGCTAACTTGTAATATGTCTGGAAAGGTAATTATATGCTAAGGCCTCATACTTGTTATTATTCTTTTATTTTAACAGCTTTATTGAGATATAATTAATATATAAAAACAGCACATATTTAATGTACATATTTTGATGAGTCTGGACATATGCATACACTTGTGAAACCATCACTACAGTCAAGGCAGTCCATCACCTCCTAAAGTTTCCTTGTATCTTCATTTTATAAGAAGTACCAGATATCTGCTGTACAACATAGTATCTATAGTTAACAGTATTGTATTATACAATAAAAAAGTTGTCAAGAGAGTAGATCTTGTGTTCTGATTCTTAATTGGCTTCATGTCATGTGACAGCTGGCCATTTATTTTTCTTATACTTTGGCTTCTCCTAAGCCTATTCCTTATTTCCCATACAGTCACTAGGACTTGTAATATAAATTTATGCCTTATTTGCCCCTCCCTCATGGGTCACTGCTGAATGACACTTTTTTCATATGTACCCTACTTCTACTCTACTTTCCCGCACAGTTCTGGAATGTGTAATGTGTATGTTCAATAGCTACAGGTGCCTCTCAGCTTTCTCTTCGGTCATGCTTCCTCCTCAGGTTCCTTCTTCTTTAAGTGTTATTATTTCCCTGTTTCTCCTCTTCCACCCCTCTACCTCCTTAGTCAGTTTTGTGGCATCTCTCTATAATATACTACCAATAAAACTACCTTAGAATTTGAGAGAAGAGAGAAATCGATTTAGACTGGTGTTGTCATGGACACCTTTGTAGGAAAGATATTAATTGAGCTGAGTTTTGAGTAGTGCAGACAATTTACATGGACGTGATTTTTGATTTTGCTTAGAACAATTTTAATTTTGAGGCGAGGTTACTGTCTAGAAACTAAGGAATATTAAATTAGTTTTTCTAATTGCATGACCTTAACCATAAGTAGCTTAACCACTAACTGTCTTAATTAACCGATTTTTATAGTCTCTGTGTTGGAAGGTAGGGTTTCATAAATGCCTGGAGGCTCACAGTGATTAATTATCTTGGAGGTTGGTTTAGTACTGTAAAGAGCACACATTGTAAACACTTACCAAAGAGTCACTTAGGGCTAGCACTTACCTTCTCTGAGTTTCAGGTCTCTTTGGGCTTTCAATATCTATTTCATAGAGTCATTGTGAGGATAAAAATAGATGAAGTATTTATTAATAATGTAGCCGGTTTGGTACCTGGCACATAATAGCTGTTATTAGCTTTAAAGAATTATCATTCTGTTCGTGGATAAAAGTGCATTAGAAACAACTGATTTTATTCTTTTAATACCCTGATGAGAAAACAAGTAGATAGAAGGGATGGCTGCGTTTAGTACTCTAGGTTAGTGATAAGAAACTATTTTTAAACACATTGCATTCTTTCCCTCTACAGGTATGCCTTTTTTTTTTTTTTTTTTTTTTTTTTTTTGCCAGATTGAGGTTTAAGTAGGTGATGAGGTTTTGGAGTGATGGGGATACGGAACTGACGGCCAAGAAAGAATTCTTGAAGACATCTTTTATTAAAGCACAGGACAGGACCCCTGGCAGAAAGAGCTGTCCTGGATCCTTGAAGAGAGACTGATTATATACTTGGGAGTTGGGGGAGGTAAAGTCAAGTGAAATTTCCAAAGGGACTTTCATATGTTAAGGAAGACTCCCAGGAGAGTGGAGGCCTAGCTATTGTCAAGCTAAGGTTGTTTTACCCTCTAGCAAAGCATTAGCATTAAGACTGTAAGAAGTCCTGGAGAAATATTTTACTCTCCCGGCCTCAAGTATTTGTCAATGGGCTGCAGGTTAGAAGGAAATTTTGTTCTACCTGCCATTTCCTTCTGCCTTTGTTTCCCACATTAGTAATTGCTCTCCCCCAAGCCTCTGTAGTAAATATTTGAGAAAAACAGGTATTTTTACTTTTTAAAGCATACTTTTTATGTAAAATGATGTGTTAGAAATCTGAACATGGACAGTAGATGAAATTTTGAGATATAAAATAAATGGTTACAGCAAACTCTGAAAGAATTTCTATTTAAATATGTTAGATTATTGACAGGTTGACAGGGAATTTGTGGTTGAATATTTTGTTCACAAAAAGGTAAATATCAAAAATGTTTAATTGTTCAACATAGCTCATTTATATTTCAACAGAGCTAGCTACTGCTTTTTGTAAACAAATATATGTATCTTTTTTTGTCTATACTTCCTCTAGGATACAATAATAAGGGCAAAAATGATTCTAACTATATTTTGCACAGGATGGTTACAAGTTGATTATTTAGGTGTATCTTATAATCAAGTGTGTATATGATACTTTATCTCTGCTATTGAATGTTTTTTTCTGGGAACGTCTTTTTTTTAAATTATTTTTTAATGTTTATTTACTTTTGAGAGAGAGAGACAGAGAGAGAGAGAAAGAGGAAGAGAGTGAGCAGGGGAGGGGCAGAGAGAGAGGGAGACACAAAATCTGAAGCAGAATCTGGGCTGGAAGCTGTCAGCACAGAGCCCAAGGCAGGGCTCCAACTCATGGACTGGGAAATCATGACCTGAGTTGAAGTCCCAGGAGCCCCCTGGGATCTTCTGTAATATTGTATGTTTCAGGTGATGGGACCTCTGAAGGCAGTAAGAAGCAGCGAGGGGGAATTAAGTGGAACTTTCCATTTTAATTTAAATTGCTATTTGAGTGCAATTTCTTTCTTTTTTTTCTTTTTAGATCCTTGATCTATTAGAGAGAGAGAGAATGAATGTGAGAGAGGTGTAAATATAGCCTCTGTGGCTGTGGTCAGAAAGGCATGTGGCCATAGATCAAAGGTCAGAGAGATGCAGTGTTGATGGCTTTGAAGATAGAGGAAGATGACTACAAACCAAAGAGTTCAGGAAACATCTAGACACAGGAACAGCAAGGGGATTGACTATATATATAGTTTTGCCATTCACCTTTGTCATTGTGGTAGGTGAAGTAATGACCTCTACAAAGATGTCCATGGATGTCTATGCTGTATTCTGTGGAACCTGTGACTATGTTACTTCACATGGTTAGAGGGACTTTGTAGAAATGATTAAGGATATGGATCTTGAGATGGAGAGCTTATCCTGGATTATCCATCCAAGTGAGCCTGATCTAATCACATGACCTTTAAAATTAGAGAACCTTTCCTGCCTTTCCTGGTTGTGGTCAGAGATGTGACTACAGAAGAATAGTCGGAATGAAACAATAGTGTTAGCTTTGAAGATGGAAAGTAGCAGGATTGTCGCACAGAGAGATGGGACACCGAGGCTTTTCTGTCTAGGAAGCAACTTTATTTGTCATGCTGGCATGGGTTCAGTGGGTTACTACCCAAAAAAACTGAGCCCTGAGCATAGCGGGGTATGGCCTTTTATGCAATTTCTGCTTCGTCTCTCATATATGGTGACATATAGTCTAATTGGACACAGTCCAAGTTACAGAGTCATGTCAGAGCTACTCATACATGTATAGGAGTTGATTGGGCCAAGTTGCCTTCCTTTGTTCTGAAGAGGCCTCCACCACATTCTTTAGGGAGGAGCTCTACCACAGGAAGAAGGTGATCTTGAATTGAGGAATACAGGAAGCATCGAGAGGATGGAAAAGATTAGCAAATGGGTTCTAACTTAGAGCCCCCAGAAAGGAACACATCCCTGCCAACACCTCTGATTTTAACCCAATGAGACCTGTGTCAGACTTCTGATCTCCAGAACTTTAAGATAATAAATTTGTGTTAGTTTAAGCCGGTAAATTTGTGTCAATTTGTTATGGCAGCAATAAAAGGTAAATACAACTGTGTACACATTTCATATTACATTGAGGGAAATAAATATGTTTTTGTAGTTTTAAATTTATATGTATTCACCTCTACCATGATCTTTTAGTATATCTGCTTAAACTACCATCCCCTACCCAAGGCAAAATTGATTATAGGAGTCTTCAGTTTGCTGCACCATGAACATACATAGAGGGGCTATTTCTCCCATGCGACAAATATTTACAGGATACTTGGTATATAGTGGGAACTTTGCTAAGTGCTGGAGATGCTGTAAGAATAATAGCCACGTTCCCTATTCTTCCTGCATTATCACATTAGTCATGACAGATTCTGCCAGATAGTTCACCCTTTTAGATTGCACTTTTCTTGAGGATGAGGACCCTTTTTTCCTTGGTTTCTGCTCAGGATTGTCTTGGCACTATGATGACATAAGCAGGACAGAAGACTTTTGGAAGCTAATGTCTATATACTCATGTATTTTAAGGTTTCTCAATATAAAGTGGAATTAGGAGACAGCTCATTTTCTTTGGCTTTATCACATTGTTTTTAAGATAACCTCTTATAGTGGAACCCCTGAGAATCTGAAATATTTTTTGCCAAAGTGGTAATGAGCAAGGAAAAAGCCCAAAGAGAATTCCAAGTCTAGACACACATTTGGAATCCAACTCAGGCTTTAGAAACAGTTTTTAAGTAAGTTGGTCTGTGAAAACTAAATTATGAATGACAGATCTGCCAAAATTAACTCTTTACTACCATGGCATAGCATGCTTCATGAATGCCAACAGTTCAGGAGAGACTGTATCCAATAAATTATGTCTTGTGGTTCTCAATATAGCTTCATTTATCACTGTGTTCTGAAGCTTCAGGACTAAATTTTGTAGGACTCCTGGACATAAGACTTTTTCCAATGTTCTTGCCTACTATTTCTAACTTTTTAGGTGTTATGCAAAAATATTAGAAGAAAAATACATAGGACCTGAAAATATTCCAAATATTTCCATATGCTATAAAAATTCTCCTTATTTTTAAAATATATGATATAGTAACCTTTTCCCCCTGAACGAACATTCAAAATGACGTGGCACTCTCTCTGTGCTTTCCATATGGTAGTCACTAACCATCTATGTGACTAGTGAATACTTAGGATATGGCTGTTCTAAATTACAAAAAAAATTTTTACTGTTAATTTATTTTTGAGAGAGAGAGAGAGAGAGCACACACGCAAGTGGGGGAGGGGCAGAGAGAGAGAGACACAGACACACACAGAAAGTGAAGCAAACTCCAGGCTCTGAGCTGTCAGCACAGAGCCTGACGCCGGGCTCAAATCCATGAACCATGAGATCATTACCTGAGCCAAAGTCAGATGCTCAACTGAGCCACCCAGGCACCCCAGAATATGGCTATTCTAAATTGAGATGTGATATAAATATAAAATATATATTAGATTTTGAAGACTTAGTTCAAAAGAAAATAGAATGTAAAAAATCTCATAATAAATTTTATATTGATATATTGAAATGATATTGTTTTGGATATATTCGGCTAAGTAAAATATTGAAGTTAATTTTACCTTTTTTAAAACTTGTTTAAATGTGGCTGCTAGAAAATTTACAAGTACATATGTGTTTTGCTTTTGTGCCTCACAATACAACAATGTGTTGTATTGGACAATGCTGCTTTAGATGATTAAATCCATTTTTCCAGTTGTAGGAAAATATAGGAAGCCATGTTTGGATTCTTAAATACCAAGTGTGAGGTCAGTGTCTTTTGCATTGTGAAGCTGCTTCTGCTTGACCCTTTCCTTCTTTTGGCTTGTAAGAGGGGTAGCTTTCTCATTAAGGGAGAGATTAATAGATACAATAGACATCAGAGAAAGATTAGAACATAATTGATGTGCCATCAAAATGGTGAACAAAGTGGGAGATAGAGAAGTAGGTAGCATATTCTAACAGCTATACTAGATTCTTTGTCTTTTTTCAGGAAATTCTGGAACCCATACCTTGAAAATGAGAATGAACAAATTTATTCACCAGATAAAAATTAGGTGGGATTTATAGTCAGAAATGTGAACCTAGGAAAATGTGAGAGTGACAGATTTTAACCATATTTAAGTGGAGAGGAAAGAACTGGGTGGGCTGGAGTAAATACTCTGATTTCACATCATTTTAGAGATGATAGTGACTGAAATTGATTTGCAATATTGCATTGAAATTCTGTTATTAGAGCTTTGGAAAGTGGTTATCCAAGGCTTATGCTTTCTAAAGGACAAACCTCATGTCTCCTGGATTGAGTTCAGACTTACTCCCATTAAGTGTAAAGACTTAGTTTCACGAATAAAAGGATGGAGATAGCAGAATCATCTATAAAGTGGGTGCAGTGAGAGGAGGTTGAATCATAAAGTTTCTAAGCCTCTAAGCCTCTAAGATTTTTCTTTTTTTTTCACGGTTTTGTTGCAGTGCTGTAAGCTATACTCATTGTGGGGAATTGATAAAAGATAACATTATTACCATGTAATCTGAATCTTATTATTTTATTTAAGATATTACACAAGAGGAAACCATGAGTTCTGTATTAGCAAGAGGGGGAGAGATTTTCAATATCCTCTTACTGCTTATGAACATCTGTTTTAGAGATTCTTAATTATCTCCAGGGAGAGGGACATAACAGTGATGTTTATACAGAAGCAATTTAAAAATGGTCACACTTAGTTCTCCAAATGGGTCTTTGCTTTTTTTAGGAGGAGAGATGGTGGTAGTGGGTAGGGGGTTGCTTATTCATATTGTTTGCAAAATGTTAAATACTTTAGCTATTTTAGCACTTAAAAATTGCTAATGTTCTAGTTTCTGAGCCATGCAAAGGGGATAATTTTGTCCAAGCAAGCAAACGCAAACACTATAATATCTTGGTAAAAAATGAGAAGCAGGAGATGCTCTGGGTTTCTTTACAAAATGCAATTTTCTACTCTATAGATAAACTATTGGGTGCTAATCATGGGAACTATGATAACTACAGCACTGAAATAATGAAGGCATCCTGTGTATTAGTATCATGGAGAGTTTACAGAAGGCAGCTTTGGGAGACTCACTGGGGGAGACAACTTAGAGATTCTGTATAGCTCTCCAAGAATTTAAAGTGTTTTCAGACACTGTAGGAAATTAGACTTGTTTTGTGTGACTTCAGGTGCACTAGGAAAAACAGATGATGTTAAAGATGAGGGAGATTTCTTTTAAGTTTACAAAGGAGCCTTCTAACAAATAGAGATAACAGTCAAATTGGTGGCACTTGGAGGTCAGGTTCACCATGATGACATATTTAAGTAGAGTATAGAAAACTGTCTGTGCGGTATGCTAGAATGGAATTTCAACCTTAGCTAGCAATTAGGTAGGGTAGTAGATAAGCTAACTCTCAAAGACCTTTCAATATTAAGATTCTATGAAAAGCAGTGATTGGTTTATGTTAATAGATTTCTGGGAAAAAAAATTCAGTACCCGGACTGCCATCATTCATTGTAAATCCAAATGAAATTCACTTGTGTACTTAAAGCTGTTGACTATTTGTATTACCCACTTCGGTGCAATAAAGAATATGTTTATTAGTATGGATCTTCATATTCCAGGCAGGAGCCCTTTCGATAAGAGATGACGGAAGAGTGTAGGTGTTTTCTGCAGCCGTCCCATGTATAGCATAGCCTGGTGGATGGTAGTTTTGTATGCACAGCTAGTCTGTACTCTGACCTTATTAAAACGTTGATCAGCTAAGACCTCATGAAGTGTATTTGCACACAGCTGCCTCACAGTATACAGCATTTATTTTGTGTCCTAGTGGTTTTGCACAGTGAGGATTTGAAAGACATCAAGCTTAAAACCCTCACAAAAGTGTAAAGATGGAGAATGTTAGAGTAACAAGAGAAGGTGAAAATTATTGATCTCAGTGGTTCTCAACTCTTATCCTTTGGAACTGCTGGAAATTTTAAAAAAATCAGGATCTAAGCCCCAAACTCAAGGATTTTTAAAATTAGACTGAAGTGGTTCCTAGGCTCTAGTTATTTTTTGACAACTCCCCAGGTAATTGCAATATGTTGCCAACACTGGGAAGCAGTAGTCTTTTCTAATCTCTTCATTTTTCTTAGTGGGGATATTAGGACTTAGAGAAGTAGTTGTCAAGTTTTTTTTAATGTTTCTAGTATACTCTCCAGAGCTATAAGTTTGGGCAACACAATTGGGACACCAGAAAACTAAAAACCACTCTAAACCACTGAGCATCACAGTAGGATGATAGCTTACAGTGTCTGCAAGAATATCCCCAGTTACAGTGCCCTGGTCAACTTTGTGAACAACGCTGTACTGTCCTGACCATGTTCTGTTATATATGAGCAATCAAAACTCTGGCAGGTTCTCCAAATTTGTGATTTTTGTTGCTGTTGCCAGCTTATTACTAACTCCTAATAGCAAAACCCTGTATCCTCCTTGAAACCCAATTGCATGATCTACCCTGCTTAACATTTTATCTAACAGATGTTTCATTTATGCATTCATCACTGGATATGTGGTAGTGAGAAAAAATAGTCTTTATCTTACCGGAGCTGAAAGACATCAATCAAATCATATTTTAAACTGATGTAAAATTGCATCTATGGCAAGTACCAAGAAGATGTGCAGTGCTGTGAGAACGTGTAAACTGGGGATCAGACCAAATCAGAGAAATGTGGGCAAGGCTTCCCTGATCATGAGGATGATGAATAAGACCTAACCAAGCAAAGAGTGAAAGGGAAGATCATTCCTGATGGAAGATACGAAATATTTTAGTATAAAAATTTGCCACACAGTTGTAACAAAATATAATTTTATAGAGTGATCAAAATTCAGCTGAATATACAATAACAGTTTGTGCACAAAGGATTTAAATTTGTAATCTAACAAATATAATGAGTTGAAGTAACCCCTTGCAAAACTTGGAAATGATTAGGTCAGTGAAAATTGGTTATTGATATTGTTAAACCCTTTAACCTGCACAAATGGTTAAGGATGGTGTTTTCATAAATGGTCTTGGAATTGGGGATGATATAATATTCATTCATAGCTCTATTTATATAAATGGCTTCTAGAATTTTTGATAGGAGCAGTTAAAAAAGTTAACCTGACTTGCTATGGAGTTACAAAGTGTGGTGCTAAAGATGATTTTAAAAATACATGTTTTCTTTTCCCCAGATCAAGTCCCTTGCATGTTCTCTTCTTCCTTTCTAATATCTCAAATAGAAAAATTCAGTTTCTCCCAATGTGCTTAAAATTATTTATAAGAATATAGACCTGCTAAAATGTCCTTAGACAATATGCCAAGCTCTCCAATACCTTTAAGGAAGGGCTGAGAATAATAGATGAATTAACAATTTTAGGCTTTTCTACTGAGACCACATAATGGATGGCATAGTTCTCTGGGTACACGTTCTTGCTCCAGTAGTTTTTTGTCCACCTCTGCTTCTTCCACTCATGAAAAAAGTGTAAGAATGCATATAAGTGAGAAGAGTATTATAGAAGTATTCTTGAAGCTTGAATTAAAATAGGCACCTATGTTTCAAACTTCTGTACTTATGTTTGATTCATTTCATAACTGATCACAGCTCACCATTTATCCATTTCAATCCTCTATTTTTAAAAATTAAGGAACTATTTTATTTTATTTCATTTTTTTAATGTTTATTTATTTTTGAGACAGAGAGAGACAGAGCATGAATGGGGGAGGGTCAGAGAGAGAGGGAGACACAGAATCTGAAGCAGGCTCCAGGCTCTGAGCTGTCAGCACAGAGCCCGATGCGGGGCTCAAACTCACAAACTACGAGATCATGACCTGAGCCAAAGTCGGCCGCTGAACCAACTGAGCCACCCAGGTGCCCCTAATTTTTTTAAATTAAATTCAATCATCTTAGAAATATTGAGGAGAGATTCTTTATTCTAACAGTTGGGTCATGCAGCTGGTATTCATTTGTATAGAGAAATCTTCAGTTATGTTTTTTTAGTAGAGAAAGGGAGACAGCCTTCCCTGAAGAGTGCTGCCACCCATCTCTCTGAACTAACATGATTCTCAGAGGTGATGAGTGTTGTCTTGAAGTAAGGAGTTAGAGACTGAAGATACAAGCAAAAGATATTCTTTTCTGCCTTTAAGCCTTTGCAACTGCTGTGCCAACAGAGTGACATGCTCTTCTCCACTTTACACCAGAGAGAGCCTGTTCATATTTTAAATCTAACTGAGCTTCTTGAAGTTGTCCTTAATATCTTCCAGGAGGTATTAGCTACTCCCATCATCTGCATATCCAATTCACATCTCTCCTATGTGACATATCCTCAGTTGTACAGTTTATGTACCTTCACACAAAAATCTGAATTCCTTAGAGCTAGGCACCCAACCTACACTGAATCTACTGATGTACCTTCTAGTATAGTTTCAGTGCGTATTACATACTCAAGAAATGTTTATTAAAATAAAAGAAACAATTGGGTAGTTGTCTGAATGAGTGTGAATGAAGAAAAGGGTCTTGTTCTCACACAGAAATTGCAACAAATTAAACAAATATTAAGACCATGGGTTTCTGCCTTCAACATTTAAATGTTAAGTATGCAAAGAACGTCACAGGAATCTTGCATTGAGTGGAGTACCAACATCTAATATCTTAGGTTCTAATAACAAAGCCTCTAGGAAAACAAGGTGGTGGACCTTCAGGAACTGGTGATGCCAGCCAGTTTTCTAGCAGTTTTGCATTCTGATGACTGGGAGAAAATGATCTTATTTTTTGAGGTGTCCCAGTGATGTACGTTGAGTTATAAAAGTCTGTGAGCCAGGAGTGTCTGACCTACAACCATCTGGCTGGTTTCTTAGGTGTATGAATCTAGGAGTATCTGGAGCCTGGTTCCTATACACTGGCTATGACGTTGCACTCCCTGAGACACCAAGCTGTCTTCATGCTCCTTATTCTTGTGGTTGCTTTCCCAACTCTGAAAACCTTGAGTCCTGAGAAAAATTCACTCCCTTGGTAATAGATCCAATCAGCTGCTAAGCCTACAACATAAGGAGGATAAGGGGTTGTCGTCCAGGTGCCCACTAGTGTGCTCTTGGTGTCTCACCAAGAGATTAACAATAGTGAGAAGACTAGGTCTGAAGGGGCGAGATGTAAAATACTGTTAATGGGGCTATGAGTTGAAGCTGAAGGGAACAGCCACTCATTAATGCTGTGAATGGAAGGTCATGGAAAAAAAAAGAAGAGAGAGAAGAGAAGAGAAGAGAAGAGAAGAGAAGAGAAAAGAGAGCAGCACAAAAGAAATGTCCATGACCTGTGTCTCTTCTGACCTCCAATTTCTTGCCGGTGTTACCATTGGTTAAATCCAAATGGAGGTCAAGTAGAGCTTCCTCCCTAGACCACTTACCAATAGTGATCTCATTGATTCTGTTCTCATGGTCATTTTTTTCAGACTCTGAAGTCTGTTTTTGCTTCTGCCTGTATGGAACTCTATAGTTGCCTTATGTCTTAATGATTTCTTGAAATTAAAGACTAAAATCAATTTCTTAGTTTACATGAATCTTATTATTTCATTCATTCATTCATTCATTCATGGAGCAAAATATTTATTGAGTGACTATTACCATATGACATTGAATACAAGCTGTCATCAATTTTAAGTAACATCTGATTTCAGAAGCATTAAAATCTGAAAAAATATGTATGCTTTAGAGTTGGTGAATAATCTACATGATGGGTGTAATTTCAATTTAGAGTAACTTGGGTTGGGAAATAGCTTATGATCTAGGATTTGTAATCAAAGGAAAGCAAAATAAAACAATTAAAAAAACATTATCTGAGTACTGGGTGTCATTTTTGTATGTGGCTCTTCCTTTTTCAGGAAGTCTATTTTGAGATTTGAATGTAGGAGCTGTTTTATATTTCTTCAACCTTCTCTGTGGTGTGATTACACAATATAATACAGAATGTTAGTGATGGAGGAGACTTTAGAGGTCATCGAGTGATCTAGTCCAATCTCCTCCTGTACAGAAGAAAGAATCAGAAGTATGAACTTCCCCTGGTCACTCAGCTAGTCAGAAGCAGAGTGGAGACTAAAATCCAATTCTCACAGTCCTGGCCCAGGGTTATGTATATTGTACAATATAGTTTTTAAGAGGTACATTCTCTGTGAATGATAACACATGTGCCTTATATATGTTTATCAGGTTGATAATTAATTAGTTTGGGGGATTAATGAGAACTAACCCCAGTACTAATATTCTACTTTGGTGTTAGAGTTTTACTATCATTTAACCTTAGTACAAAAAACTTTAGTGATTTTTTTGTGTCACCTTCAGGTGTATATGCATGTTAATAATAGCTTTTACCTTGGGAACATTTCATCTAGTTATTATTATACTGAATGGCTCATCCTGTCTTCTTTTGGGTGCCCTTGTTCTTCCTTCTAGCAACAAAATGAGAATGAAAGAAATCAAAATGTGTAAGTAATTCGTGTATAAAAAATAGAATATGCATAAGTAATTTGATCATTTATTTACTCATATAATCCTTATAAAAAACTTAATTTTCAATTTCTGTGATGGTTGTTCCCATATTCTTAATTAATTTTGTTGAACTTAGTAATGAGATCACCCCTCTTTCATTTCCTAAGTTAACTATCCACCTTGGAGTCATGTAGATATAGCGGAAATTAGAAAGAGATATGTACTGAACACATTGAATTAACTTTTGTCATAAGAACTATTCTGCTGTAACATGCTTTTAATCTACTGTTTTCAAGCATGTATCATCTATATTTACTTTTGTATCATTAATTACATGAAAAGAAAAAGCTTGCCTTTAAGCCTTGTAGAATGGTGAGTAATATTTTTATACAAAGTTCCTAAGTGTTCAAAGATAAATTATTTCCAGATTAAGTAGGGAATGATTGGTAGGTAGTATTTCTGTTCAGTAAACAAAACTGATTTTGCCTTTAAATTTAACTACCGGGGCGCCTGGGTGGCTCAGTCGGTTAAGCATCCGACTTCGGCTCAGGTCATGATCTCACGGTCCGTGAGTTCAAGCCCCGCATGGGGCTCTGTGCTGACCGCTCAGAGCCTGGAGCCTGCTTTGGATTCTGTGTCTCCCTCTCTCTCTCTCTGCTCCTCCCCTGCTCATGTTCTGTCTCTCTCTATCTCAAAAATAAATTAAAAAAAAAAAAACAACATTAATAAAAAAAATAAATTTAACTACCACAGGTTTTGGCACTAACTTTGTTGAAATGTTAATGTAGATGTGATGTGTCAACACTCAGAAAAATGTAAATAAAATTAGAAAACTCCAGGTGGGTATATACATTCCTTAAAAGCTGCAGAATATAATTATGTACATAAATACCATTTGCCTTTCTTCATTCTGACTACAAAGTTATAGCTTCATTTCCATTTCTGCTTTTCAATGCCTATATCTTACATCTTATTCACTCCCCTAGCCAACTAATCTTCTTAGGACATAGCGCTTGAAGCCCAGTATTTAAGAATGTTGGTTTTGGAGTTCTGTGGGCTTAAATATGAATTTTGGCTCAGGCTTTTTTTTAAGTTTATTTATTTATTTTGAGAGAGACAGAGACAGTGCAAGTAGGGGAGGGGCAGAGGGAGAGGGAGATATAGAATCCCAAGCAGGTACCACACTGCCAGCTCTGAGCCCGATGCAGGACTTGAACTCATGAAACTGTGAGATTATGACATGAGCTGAAACCAAGAGATGGACACTTAACTGACTGAGCCACCCAGGTGCCCCATGAATTCTGGTTCAGACTTAACTAGATGAATGATTTTAGGCATGCTACTTGATCTAAGTATCAAGTATACTCTTACAGAATATAATAGAACTTTATAAGATTATTGTAGAGATTTAGCAGGAAAACAAATATATATATATAGTTTTTTTCAGTGTATAAAGTTTGATACATTTTAGCTGTTGTTTTTATTTTGTAATATTTATACAAAAAAATTAAATTGCTAAAGCTAGGGAACATATAAGAGTCAACAACCAAAAGTTAGTGCCTTTTGGTTGTCCTATAATTGTTCTTGTCCCTCTAAAAAGTCAGGAGTACAACACACCTCAGAGAATTCTCGCTGAAAGAATAGCACAGAGCAGAAATACAACTCAAAACCAGTGAAGCTATTCCCAGAGAAACAGGGTAAGAGTCAGCAAGCATTTTGCAGAGAAAGCATTTACAGAGAAGAGACCTCTTTGAAGATTTGTGTATCAGTTATTAGATTTGACTAACGTTAGAACTATTAAAGCAGAGTAAAGAAGATTTTGAAAGCAATGACTTATCATATTTTTTAAATTCAAAGCACATTCAACTCACCCTTTCAAAATTTATGTTTTAACATTTCTGAATTTGTAATTGATCTTACAATTGAGATTAATGTCCTATTCCCCCCAGTGGTGGGGGGGTGGTTATTAAATTAATTCTGTGTCTTATAATAAGTTACATCTCTGGATTGAAGTAATAATATAATATGTGCTTTGCTCTTTAATTAATAGAGTAAAAAATTGCAGATGGAAATACGGAAAAATTCCTATTTAAACGTAATCCTTAATACAACCCATACTTTTATATAAAACCATTATAATATAGACTGAAATAGGATGTAGAATATGAGGGGACACTCAAGAAGACCAATACAGGATCACAGAAAAGGAAAATCTAGAATGACATCATGACATAACTATTTCCCATTGTTTGACCAATTTTTTAATACCAGAATTACAAGTACATTACTTACTGTTTGTAGTAGGTAGGTATACACCCAATGCACTGTCAGGTTAACTGTGGATAGGTTTCACCTCACAGTGGGACTAAATCACTTTGAATTAAATTTTGTGTTATCTTCATAAAGTCTTGGATTGGAAGAATTCCATTATTTTATATGACATATGTAACGAATACAGCTTTTGATTTTATAGATGGGTGCCAGGACCAAATGGATATCTAACTGACAAATGAAGTAAGAATTGTTTGACAAACAGTGGGTAGATCGTACAGGAGGCTTTCTAAGAATGATTTCAGGAGAAGGGCTCTTTCTATTTGGTGGCTGTGGTAACTCCCTGCTCTGTCCTTACAAGGTTTCCTTTTGTCTATTTTAATTTGGGTATTGAAGTTTATCAACAGTCAAACTCTGAGCCAGAGTTCCAATTGACTTTTCCAACCTTATTCCTATTATTATGTCTTTGACATCTAGTCAAAGCATATCTTTTTCCAAGCATGCTCTATTTCTTTCCTGCTTCCATGCTGCTTTACTCATTATGCTCCCTCCAGTCTGAAATATCCTTCTGGGTATCCAGGATGATCTGAAATATCATCCTTTGTATGATGAACTCCTAACCAAACTTCAAAGGACCACTCAAATTGTCATCATCCACTAAGACAATTTTCTTGATTATCATAGGATTAATTCCTACTCTCAGCTCTCCCATAGCACATTTTTGTACTTCTACTTTTAACATTTGCTACAGTTAGCTTTGCATTATACTAATTCCTAAACATTATATCCCTAATCATTTATGATTCTGTCATTTTAGTAGAGGCCATGCATTTATTGAATACATACTACATTTGGATACTAGCGATATGGGGATGAGATGGCCATACTCCCTGGTCTCCCAGATCACAAATTTAGTAAGGACCCAGAAAAAAAAATCTCTAAAATTGAATATGATAAATACCATCATAGATATATAACAGAGTGTCATGGGTTATAAAGAGTAACACCTAAGTTAATACTCATTTTAGCGGACAAACCAGAAAAAAACTTCCAGGAGAAAGCTAAATATTAACTTTGTAAATAGCTTCTTCATTATATTCTCTCATTTAAACCATTTTGGGTAGAATTCTGTCTGCATATTTATCATTATTAAAAATTAGTGTTACTTTCTCTTTAATTCTTTGTTCAAATCTATGTTATAATATTTATCCCATTCTTCTTTATGCTTGTATTTGTGTGTGTGTGTGTGTGTGTGTGTGTGTGTGTGTGTGTGTGTGTGATATTTCTGTGTTTATTTAGCCAAACTGCAAAATCTTGATTAGGGTATACAGTGTTTCTGTACACTTGTTATCTGAAGGTATCCATTTCATGTCCATATATCTTTACAAGATTACGAGCTCTTTGGGGACAGGTGAATTGAACTGTTCAATGCCTATACCATAACAGGGCAAGCACTCAATAAATGTGTTAACTAGATTTATTAATATGTCTATATACATTTTTTAGGAGGAAGAGGTTTGTTGTAGTTTGTAATTGGAATAGATGAGTATTCTTGTTACTATAAATAGTCTATAACTTCAAGGAAGAAAGGCTTTGAGGGTGGAAGGAGCAGATTTACAAGCTGGAGAAAAAGAATGTGTCAGTATATGGGAAGGTGACAGTGAGAGTAGATGGAGTAGGAGGCTGGGGGCAATGAAAGGTGGTAAAGAAAAACACAAAATGACAATAAACCATTTAAAAATAATTTGTCCCCAAAGTGCTGGCTGTTCTAAATTTATCTTTGCTGAAAAATTAGGTATTTTTGGCTCACCTTTTGGGAAGGTAGCGATTTAGGCTAGGGAAAAAGCAGACAAGTTCAAATTTCCATGGAAACAATTATCATAAAATATTGATTGATGAGGATATTTGGAAGCAGAGAAGGAAAGAGATAGTTGCCATGGAAACATGTACATTCAGAGAAATGCACTTGAAGAGTTCCTTATTTCTTTTAACTAAATATTTGATTAATTTAAAATTGCTACATCTTGGTTTCTAATTTATTTTTAATATTCCTTAAGATTTAACAACATTTTTTCTATCTTAGTAAGTTATATTCACAGAAATATAAGGAATATTCTTACATTTTAATTCTATAAGACATAATTTCTTTAGTGATTATAAATTCCTTTTAAAAATATGACATATTGGGGTGCCTGGGTGGCTCAGGCAGTTAAGCGTCTGACTTTGGCTCAGGTCATGATACCAGGGTTCATGAGTTCAAGTTCCCATCTGACTCTGCTGTCAGTGCAGAGCCTGTTTGGGATCCTCTGTCCCCCTCCCCCCTCTGCCCCTCCCCTTCTGTTTCTCTCTCTCTCTCTCTCAAAATAATAAATGAACTTAAAAATATGACATTTTTTTATGTTAAAGCTTTAGAAACATTTTATGAACATGTCTTTTTAATTTACTATTTTATGTATTTATTTATTTATTTATTTATTTATTTATTTATTTATTTTTGAGATAGAGAGAGACAGAGCATGAACGGGGGAGGGTCAGAGAAAGGGAGACACAGAATCTGAAACAAGCTTCAGGCTCTGAGCTGTCAGCACAGAGCCCGACGCGGGGCTTGAACTCACCGCAAGATCATAACCTGAGGTGAAGTCGGATGCTTAGCCCACTGAGCCACCCAGGCGCCCCTAATTTACTATTTTCTTTAAGGTATAAAGTGATGTTAATAATGACAATTTAGTCAATGAAATTTAAATTGTTGCTTTTAATTTGCATTGGATAGTAGCATAAAATACCCTGCGAATATTAAGAGAAGACTACTTAAATATTGTGATGCAATTAAAACAGGCTTACTTTTTCTCAAAACAAATTTTTACAACCTGAGTTTTGAGATCCATTTTAGGTTTAGTTTACTTTGGTTATTTTAGCTGTCAAATTGCTATGAAAACATGAGGAAGTTTCTATTTTGGACAATATATTTGTGGTTGAGGAATATATAGAAATGAGATGATTGAAAAATGTGCATGTTTGTAAAAGTGCAACTTGTAGAGATTTGGATTAATAAAGCAGGATATTAAACTTCACTGTTACCTGTATAGTTGTAGGTTTCAATTTTAGGGTTCCCTTTTCTGAGCACTTTAGATAATATATTCTAAGGTGATCCCTCACCTTTTCAGTCCTATAAATCTGAAACGTAAAGAGCTTCCAGAGAATACATGATTTCCTAACAGATACTGATATATCTTAAATGTCACACTTAGATTAAATTTGCTTTTTGAGAATTGCTTTTTCCTGACTGCCACCTCTTGTCATCTTCTTTGGCATTCAGAATTTAGTATGCCAAAAGGAGAGCAGTTAGACCTCTTATGGATGGCCCTCTATCATTACTGATCTTTTGTATCTCAAAAAATACGTTATCAGAAAATCATCTTTAGATACTATAAGGTTATGTGTTATCTGTAGCCTTAGGAAAAGATGGCATGCTGATTTTTCAGACACCATGAGCATTTAAAAAGCCCTATTCTTTTCTTAAGATCATACAACTTTATGGTTAGGAGGGACTTAGAGGTGAACTTATCCATCTCTTTCATTTTAAAAGGGAAAACACTGAGGGATAAAGAAAGAACACTGATGTATATAAGGCTGTGTTTCCTCTTTGTCAGTTAGTGTTCCCTCCCTAGCACCAGTACGTCTTCAAGACATGGCTTGTGTAGACTTTAGTCTATACCCTCATCTCTATTAAGCTACCCCAAAGCCACCACAAAAAAACATACACAAGTAGACTGCTCATGTAAATGAAGCTTCAAGACAAATCCATCACTGGGTGCTTCTCCTATAATAAAAATTCTGGAGGTTGATGAATGTTGTGGAGAATGCTTAAGAATCAATGAGAGAACAATGAAATATGAGAGTGGTGTATATATATCTAAATAGGATTAACCTTCCTCCAAAAAGTTATACATATCCACACCACTGCCAAGTGAAGGGGCCAGACATGGCTTCTTCTCTAATTACTTTATTAAGACTTTTATTATCTCTACTCAATGCTAACACTTTTTTAATTTCATTGCATGGACACTTCATTGGGATTTCTTTAAAAAAAAATTACCACTGAAATGGTTTTACTAATTTTCATTATAGATTTAACATTTCTTTGGAGAGAACAACCAAGTAACTCTCCAGACTGTTAAGTGGCTAGATACTGAAGCTTTCCTTTTTAGAGAGGGAACATGGCAGTTTTGAGGATGTTATGCTTATGTAATGTCACCTTTCAAAATGGCCCCCAAACGGTCAACTCACTAGAATGTTTTGTTCTTCTACTTAGAAAGAAAAGAACAGGCTGAAGTTCAATAGATGAACTACACACAATATGTATCTCCTGAGTATCTGTTCTAGTCTAGGTACCCTGATAGGTTCTAGGAAAGCCAAGACACATCATATATGGTCCCTCTACTTGAAATTCTGCAATTTTGCAGAGAAGAAAGACAAACAAATGGAATATAATAAATTGATATCATAAAATGAGAGCACCGAGCAAGGACATTTAATGTACATTTGTAGAACCAGGGTAGGACTGATAGACAGGAAGGTGAAATAAAATGAATTGTCAAACAAATAAACAAAATCCTACTTCTCTGACATTAATGATTCCTACTGCTTAGACTTTTTCAGACAAGATAGCCATTTCCTTGTAAGAAAATATTTGCCTCTATCCAATGATTTGAGGCTAGTCCTGCTGTGGTTTGATGGGTGGGTCCTCCACATCTAATGATTGTCTGTGTCAGGTATGACAGGACCAACCCTGACAGGAAGAATTAGTATGCCCAGCACATTGAACTCATTTATGGCATCTCTTTGTGTCTTTATTTACAATAGTTAGAGCAAGGCCTGTGGAGTCAGGGTGTTTAAATAAGGGCTTTGCCACAAACTGTCCACACCATCTTGGGCAATGACTTTATTTCTCGAAACCTATTTCATGGCATTATGGCGAAAATTCAATGAGGTGGTGCTGGCTAGGGTTTTAGAACAGTGCCTGGACAGTAAAGCCTCAATACTATATCCAATGCTTTATGTTGACACGCATGATTATTGAAGAGATGGAAAGCCCAGTGGTAGGAGACTTAGGAAACCTGGTCCATATAACCAGCTCATAACACTCTCCTTCTCCAGCCTCTCCAGACTCACTCTCCCCATTCTTACCTCCTGTCCTTTCTGTGGCATGCAATGATGTGACTGTGTCTCCTTCATGCTGTTTGAGAAAAAAAAATTATAGCCAACTCTATGTTTTAGTTGGCAACAAACCCGATAGGAGACCGAATAACATGCATTTCCCCAAATTAAATATTAATCAATATTATTAATAGACATATAGGTTCAGAACTCTGGAAATCCTTCTCTGGGCACCCTTGTGGACCACATTTGGAACATTGAGCCTTGTTTTTGATGTTGTCTGTGAGGATGTTAACAAACCAGAGAGCATTCCAGGAAGGGTGTAGAGGTTTCTCAATCATATAGAAACCATAGCATAGAAGGAAAGAATCGAAAGACACAGAGATCATTAGTATGGGAAAAAGTAGACACAAGGTATAGGAGAGCTATCTTGAAATACAGAGAGGGCTTTAATGCTGAGTGGAGTGGCCTTTGGGAAAAGTCAAGGCTGGGAGCAGAGCCTCTCAGCATTGCTTTTATGTGGTGGGCCCTGTAAGTGTGAGGCTAGACCAACAGTACCTGGTTTTTAGGCAGACATAAGTGCCTATTTCAGACTCACTGCCTGTGTCGGGAAAGGTTCTGGAGGTGCGATTGCTCAATTTTATGTTCTCTGAAGAGGAGTTGAAAGTTCCTTGGTTTAATGAATTAATTTGTGCATTTATAATGGCAAACATACCCACATGTTTGTCAGAAAATATTGTTAGTGTCAACAGCACCTGTCTTTAGTGAGGAGCAATTAGGGCATGCTTTCTTTCACTTGATAATCATCTGATATTTATTCGTATAGTGTTGATTAAGCCATCCACTTACTTAAAAGAAGCTTACTGAACAAAGATATGTTGACAAAAGCGAACAAATCCCCTGTACTTTGAGAACCTAAGTCCTGTGAACAATGCCTTCTTAAAAATTGTGGTAAAATACATGTAATATTTACCATTTTAACCACTTTAAAGTGTAAAATGCAAGAGGCATTTAGTACATTCCCAGTGTTTTGCAACTATCATGTCATCTGGTTCCAGAACCTTTTCATCACCCTAAGAGGAAACTATATTCATTAAAGTAGTCACTCCTTATGTCCCACCTCCTCTAGCCCCTATGTGCACTAACCTGCTTTCTGTTTCTGTCTTCTGTATGAATGTGACTATTCAGGGTTTTTCATTTAAATGGAATCCCAGTGAGTGGCCTTTTCTGTCTGGCTTCTTTACTCTGCATAATTTTTGAAGCTTCATCTATTTTGTAGTATGTATCAGTACTTTATTTCTTTTTATGGCTGAATATTGCATTACATGGATATACCACATTTTGTCTATCCATTGGCTGATGGACATTTGGGTTGTGTCCAGCTTTTGGTTATTGTGAATAGTGATGCTATGAACATTTTTGTACAAGTTTTTTGTTTAAAAAGCCGTTTACAATTGTTTGTGTATTTACCTAGGAGTGGAATTTCTGGGTCGTTTGATAATTCCTTAACTGATTTGGGAGCCACTTTTTCTTTTTTTACGTGAAACTTCAGGTTTTACATTCTCTGGCTCGCCTAGAGTTTGTGGAATGAGGAAAGGTTGTTAATGCCTTTATTTTCATCTCTTTAGAGATTTAGCAATATCCACTTAGACACAAAAATGAGAAAATATCCATTCATAATCGTGACCAAAATTCTGTAAATAAATTAGTAGGAAATGTATTGACCTAGAGGAGAATTTCTACATGTCCTCAGGCCAGCAGTCCATATCATTCCCTTTTTACAAGAATGTTGTGCAATGGGGGCCCTGTGTCTGCTGCTTCCAAGTTGGTCTCTACGCTCTACAAAGGAATGGGGACATCCAGGATTTTGAACTGGTTAAACCCTGGCTTTTGCTAACGTTTGCCAGGCAGAAATGTGCTTCCAGAGTTTGATTTTTCAAGAGACACCAGAAATCTAGATTTTTATCTGATTTTCTAATTTGTAAATGTTGCCAATTCATTCACATTAAAGAAAAAGCAACCAGAAATAACAAAAATATACACTGTGTGGGCCAAGCAAAACAAAACTGGCAGTTGGATTTGGCTCATAGGCTGTCAATTTACTACTTCTGCTCTTTTTTTCTCTTTATGAGTCTGCCACCCCTTACAGCATAATAACAATAAAGTCAACAATAACTAGTGCATTTATACTGTGTTCCAGAAACTAGTCGAAACACTTAACATATGTCAGCTTAATTCTCTGGATAATTCAATGAGATAGGTGCGATTTCCTTATCCTCATTTCCCTAGAGCCTTTCTCAGAGTACTTCAGTTATTTATTTATGAATTTGACCTCTTTTATATATATTACAAACAACTTATGGGAAGGAACTGTGTTTTGTTTACATTTATGACCCCAGGACTGTGTCCAGTGTCAAGCATATGTAGATATTCTCTAAATTTCAGTTAAGTGAATGAATGAGTTGTACCTGTCTCAGACTGTAATTCTTGGATATGCCTGGATGTATTACATACTTGGATATAATTCTTGGATATACTCTGTAATAGTAAGAACAATCACGAATACTTAAGGCTTTCAATGTGCTTGGGACAGTATCAGGCACATGCCATAGCTATTAGTTTATTAATAAGGGCCACACTATGAAGAAGTTAGTTGCTTGCTCTCTAGAGATAGACTTTCTGATTCAAATCCTGCCTCTGCCAGTTACAATTTGTGTTATCATAGTCAAATAACATACCTCCATGTCCCTATTTTAATTACCTTCAAAATGGTGATACTGATGAAATGATAGTCATGACTGACTTGTGCTAATTTCACCATGTGCTCTGTACTGTGCTAAGCAATTTATACGAATTCTCTCTCTTCGTGATATCTAGCTCCTGGATTTTGTGAGGACTAAATGAGTTAATTCATTTAAAGCATTTATGTTTTGTTTGACACACAATGAGCTTTCAGCACAGTTGACTATTATTATTAAGCCCATTTTGGCAAAGAGGAAACTGAGTAGTAGATTAGTAAATTGTGTAAGGTTACCTGGATAGCAAGCTGCAGAATGGGATTCAGACTGCTGCCAATTTGTTTCCTTAACCACCAGCCTGTGCTCCCATCCCCTGTATGTTCCTTCCCCTTACCCCTCTCCGCTGAGGCAGCATCGACTTCTTCCCTAGAATCCACTCAGAATCAGTTCTTTCTTCCTTTTCTAACCCACTTTGTTATTTATTTTGTACAAATTTGTGGCATCCCCCCATCATTAAAGTGTACTTTAGATTTTAGTCCTTATTTTTTGTACCCCAGCCGCACATAAGAGCTCTTATGAAAACCATGTAATGGGGGTTCTGTCAGGCGTAGAATCATTTTATAACTTTGATTAAAAAAACCCATTTATATTCTCTTAAAGTGCGGGTCATTTGTAGCTTTGGGGAGGGGAGTGGGCAGTAAGGAAAGGAAAAAGAATCAACCCACCCACCCATGAATTCACCTGTTCATTCCAGAAGTGTTTCAGTTTTAGAGCCTCTACTAGGTACTTACCATTTCTGTCTCCTAGGAGCTTGACCTCAGATACATTTAGATCAGATAGATCTGGTGATTAAAAAGATATGATCAATTTTGCAATTAGATAGCCTATACATCTTTCTCATTTAGTGCGTGTTGATTTGCTTTAAACGGAATTAAAAATTAAAACGTGTTCTTGGAGCAGTCTCTCTCATTGTCTCAGAATTGTCTGTACCTTTCTGTATCTGCCTCCTTACCTTTTCCCTTGCTCACTCTCAATCCCATATGAAGCTTTCCTAGAGGACTCTGGGGCATGGTTAAAATATAACCGTTTGGGGTAAAAACTCCTGCTGATTGAGTCACAGTTATACAGTTGCCCTTGTTGGTGACTTGAGGGAGCTTGGGGATTATGACCTTTTATCTCTGTTGCTTTATATACCTGGTGGCCTGCAGGTTACATGTGATATATATCTTCTAGACCCATGGTGCTCTAAATTCCCATGGATTTCTGCAAGGTGAGTAATCAAGTGTATTGCACATAGTTTGTGTGGTGTACCTGCAAAGCCACATGTAATGCAGCTCATCAAAAGTCAGCAAATTAAAGAAACTTCAGAGAATGTACCACAAACTGTTTAAGAGAGTGGAGAAAGTTAGAGTTATTTAGAGAAAAGATTAAAGGAGCTAATTACACACAGCTTGACTGAGCAGAAACTAAAGGGAGAGTTAATGGTTCTTTGATATTATTTGAAGATGCTAAATGGTGAGGAGGAAACAATATTTTGTATAATATAATGAAGTGCTGTTATGAGCAATGAGACAGAATTGAGAATGAGAATATTAAGTGAAGTATGTGTGAACACTATTAAAAACAAAATTTATTATATTATGAAAAAGTCTTTCCAATTATAAGGTGGAAGCCCTTTTTTGAAGAAATAAGCATAGAAAAAGGGACTAACAAGTTTTTAAAGAAAATAATTTTAATACCTGTTGGATAGTTTAAATGATGTGCTATTTTTTTTGTGTTTATTAATCTCCAATTTGAGCAATCCTTTTTGTTTCAGTAAGGGCCCATTCTGTCCCCAGATGCTCCTATAATATGTAGTCCTGCAAAATCCTAGGTCTGCAACTGTGTAAGAGAGGCCCAGGTGGCAATATTAAACAAATTGCTCTTTAGGATTTTGTTTCATTGGCACATCTCTGAGAGTAATGGGAGCTGTTGCCCAGCCTGTGACATTTGCATGTTTCTTTGCCATTGTGTTTTCCTTTCCCAAGTGAGAAAGTTATTCCAGCTCACACAGGAAAATTGTGTCAGTGTTACTAACCAAATCCTCAGAGTCATAGCATTCTGGGTATGTTTTGCAGCAAGCTGGTATAGAGGCAATGCGTACTCAGAGCAGCCAAAGTGGCCCCACCAACTTCCGTCCCTGGAACTACCCTCAGCATCTCAGCATCAAGCCGCCACAGCTTTGTATCTGTGCTTTATCTTAATTTATTTTGTGAGTCCATTAGCAAGGTGTGTCTGAAGGTATCAGGAAAGCCTAAGAGAACTTATTTTATGGTTCTGGGAATGCTAAAAAAATTTTCCATATGAATTAATTTGCTTCTTCATGCCATTTCGGCTTATGAAAGGTTTCATGGGAATGCTCTTGTTTCAGATAGTGGAGAAACCTGTGTAATCCTTAAAAACATTGACAAAAGTTTTGGTGTGTAGATATTGTTGAGATAGCCTGAATTTGTAATAAAAATTATAGGAAGTCTAACCTATGATGGGAAATACATAAAACAAAGTGCGTGTGTGTGTGTGTGTGTGCGTGCACGCGCACGCACATGTGCACGGGCGGAGGGGGGGGGGCATGTCTTTACCTAAGTACCCCTAGGAGCTAACAGAGAAGCCCTATCTTACAGGTAGCATTGAGGAAGTCACTGTGTGTGTTACAGGCACGTCTCTTGGGATTTCTTGCTCCTTATCAGAATGTATCAGGAGAAAGAGGTCTCCTATATTACCTTTAGTATTAGCGCAGACCTTCTGAATCTTCCTTCCCTTTTTCATCATGGTCTTTCTGACTCATTGCTTTTGAATGTCCTGAAGGGTTTCCTCCATGGTCTTTCCCTTCCATGTGAGGAAACTCAGTTTCAAGTCTTTCTTCATGACAGTCACTGTTTAGTCTTTAAGGGGGAAAACTTCCAATACTGGCATAGATTGAGATTAATTTGTATACAATATGTCTTTTTTATTATCAACATTCTCAATTTCATTGAAAAACTTCAGGATTAGATGCCCTTCACTTGGATGTTAAGTCCCACTAACCTTGGCCTGAGAATCATACAAAGCTAATATTCTATATCCCAACTATATGCTGTAAGCTATACTTTCCTCATAAAATTGCAACAAAATTCAGTTTGGTAAACATTAGACTCGTTAAATCTCATTGATGACTCTAAAGGAAACGTCACTTTTTGGTAGAGGACTTGGTAGCAACATGAACTCGTGGAAAGTGTGGGGCTATGGTGGTAGCCTTCCAAGGATTTGTTGCATTTCTGTTCAGTTCACTGGCTGCTTGATCTTGAACTGGTCAGCTCTTGGAGCATCAGTTTCTTATTGATAGATGGGGGTTAATGGCACCTATCTTTCTGTAGAGTATTAGAAGTTTAGTCCTACCATTTACTATCAATACATCCTCCAGTAAATTACTTACCATCATACTGTCTTCATCTCCTAATCTGTAAACTGGCAATAACAATATACCTACCTTGTGGAGCTGTGAGGATTGAATGAGCTAAGATATGTAAAGTGCTTAAATAATGTCCAGCACAAACCAAATGTTATGAAAGTGTTTATAATTATTACTGCATCATTGTACGAGGATTAGAAATTATCCCTATGGATTTTACAGGATAGATTAAACTATAGCAACTAAGGAAATGGGATCTGGGGTCCAAATATGGTGCTTGTGTCACTTATAAACTTGCTGTCTCACTTTTAGGAGAATTATTTTACCTTTTGAAGTTCAACCTTTCTCACCTGCAAAATGAGGATAACAACTGTAGCTGGTATTTACTGAATGCTTGCTCAGTATGTAATATAATATCTCATTTATATAATTCTGTGATTTAATGATTTCTACAACTGTTTTAGCTAAGTATTATTGATAAACTCATTTTATATGTGAGAGAACGGAAGCATTAAAAAAAAGTTAAGTCACTACCCAGGGTATATTAGACTAATAGGGGTAATGATGGGATTTGAATCCAGGTACTTGAAAGTCCAGAGCCCACAGCCCATGATACCGATCACCATGTTATAATGCCATCGACGATAATAATAATATAGTACCCACCTCATAATACTATTGTGATAATTGCATAAAGTAATCCATGTAAAAGGTTTAGTCCATGTATGGAAAACGCTCAGCGAATGTTAACTCTCATTAAGGAATGGGGTTATTTTATGGTTTGAAAGTCTTAAGTCTGTACCCAATGGAAGTTGCTCAGGAGTTAGAAGCATCGATGTGGTAACAGGTTGGAGTCTGATATTTACTTGCTAGGTGTGTAACCTTGGGCAAGTTACTTAGTCTTTTCCCATGCCTCTATAAATCAGGGAATCTCAAAATCCTTCATGTCAAAGTCTTTCCCCTTTTATACCATTCTGCAATACTGAGATAGAACTCTGTGGACCACACTTCTCAAACTTATTTATTAGCTGGCTCCCACTTAGCTCTGCCAATGGGAGACGCTGGTAGGAGACTGAAAGGTGGGAGGTGGGAAGAAAAGACCACTTTTCTGTTTTCAGATCCTGTCAGCATCTTTTCAACAGCGCATCTCAGGGGTGTCTCCAGATTTTTGCTCCTATTATACTGGTACCAGTCATCCCCCCTTCAGCTCACTGAGCACCAACTGCGTGAGGGCTCTTCCTCTGAGTTTATAAGTTCTGTTAACCCCTGTATCTTCCCTTTTCTTCCAGCCTGAGGACTATTAGCTGCTTCTTGCAGTTATTAAGACCTGAGTTACCTCAACATTCTTATTTCTCTTTTAATCATCTAATATCTGTGTAACAAATTCCCTGTAAGTAAACCCCCTTGATTTGACATATCTAGCTTGGTTTTGGTTTAATGACAGGACCCTGAAGAAAATACTCCTAGGGTTCTGGTGACCATCCTATTCAATAATGTTGTGAAAAGCCCTTACTCTAGCCTAGCATTTAGCAAGCGTTTAAGAAATAATAGTCTCTGGCATTATCTAGGGACCAGCTTCTGGAACTTTCCTGTTTGTAGATTGGCTCAGGCCCTGTAAACAGTGTGAGCCATAACCCTTCATACTTTAACAATGTGGAGTCAGCTGCTGAGTAACCAGAATGAGCACTGAGATGGTGAACAGAAGACTTGAGGGTCAAATATACTGCCACTGGTCGGTCGATGTTGCAAAAGTTTGCCCTCGGTGATTAACGTTGGATAAAAAGTCTGTTCCTTCCAGCAGAAACCAAGCACTGTGTATGGAGAAGTATACACAGGGGGAATGCACCTGTCACACAGTGAGGACTCTGTAATACTGGGATATCGACCTGTTCACTGTCAGAGAACAAGAGTTTGGGCAAAAGCTAAATCAGCCTAGAATGCCATTGATTCTTCTTCTCTATCAGTTCCTACAGCTCTGGGCAGTGAATGCAGAAATAACTGAGATTCATAAAGGTGTCTCTGAGTCATAATCTAAAGTAGTGGTTCTCAATCCTGGTTATACATTATAATCATCTGAGTCATTTAGCAAAGAGTCTGATGTTCTTGGCCCAACCTTCAGAGATTCTAATTTAATTCAGGTAGGGTGGGGCCCAGGGAATTGGTATTTTTAAAAGCTCTCCAGTTGATTCTAATGTGCAACTAAATCTGTACTCTAAAGATAAATTACATATTTAGCATACTGTCATTAAGGTGACAGAAAACCATATAGTACATATTTTTAAGTATTCCCATTGTAAATGTCTTTATTTGGGGGATTGAGGACTTTGCTCTATCTTTCTGAGAAACTGGGTAATGTTTATTGCCTTAGATTCATCTCTATAAATGTTGCTTCTGTGTACATTTGGTCTACGATGGTTCTTCTTACAGTGTAGAGATACCTAAAATACTTCATAGAACTAGTTCTAATGTAGTAACTGAGAAATTCTTAATTCAGTTGAAATTGTTTACTACAGAAACATTGTACATGGGATTGAAATAGGCAGTGTGTGTGTGTGTGTGTGTGTGTGTGTGTGTGTGTGTCTGCAAACACTCTGGAGTTGCCTGCTAAAATGTGCTCACTTCATAAGTCGTTTATTCGCAAGTGTCATCAGATGCCTGGAAAGGGGGATTTTTGTCAAAAAATCTTGCAATGGGTTAATGTATTTGATACAGACTTATAACAGAAGTAGGAGTGAAAGTGTCTATGCAGAAAGAAGTGAGAAAATAAAATTAGAGAAGCATTGGAGCAGAGGAACACGATGGCATCCACTCCCACTCCCCAAGTCCTACCACTTAGTAATGTGTGTCTTATCTTCCTTGCACACTGCAGTGCAGCCTTGCAGTCTGACTTTGTTATCTTCTGGCTTATTTTACTTCACATCTATTCTCCCCTACTCAATGTTCCTGTCCTTGAGAACAAAGAGCCTCCTTTTTTCTTTTTAGGGACCTTGCTTATGCACTGTAGGTGGTCAATTTAAAACCTGAGTAAATATCTCCTTGTGGAACTGATATGAAGAGTAGATGTTTATGAAGTGCAATGTAGATAAAAGTGAACTGGCTTCCATTACTTCTGTTTTTCTTTTGATAGGTCTTTCTCTTTTTCCAAGGCCCATTCCCACCTTCTGGAGAAGGTGCACAGGCTTTGGCATCAGAAGGCATAAGTTTGCTTATGTTATTTATTTTTATGTTTACTTATTTTGAGAGACTGCACATACACATGTATGGGGGGTTGGGGTGGGGGAGGGAGACAGAGAATCCCAAGCAGAATCTGCACTGTCTTTTCTGCTGGCTCCCTGCTGGCTCCATGCCAGCTGGAGCATGCTGGAGCCCGAGAGCCTGATGTGGGGCTTGATTCCACAAACCATGAGATGCTGAGCTGAAATCAAGAATCGTGGGCTTAACTGACTGAGCCACCCAGGCACCCCTGGAAGACATAACTTTGAATCCTGGCTCTGTCATTTTCTAGTTAAGTAACCTTGGGTAAATTGCCTAAACTTGCTGTGTCTCATTTTAAATGGAGATAACAACAGTACCTACTGTATACGGATTTTATTAGAATTGAAATAAGAGAATTTGAAATAAGAGAATTCATGTAAAGCCTTACAAAATGCTGAGTAGAAAGTGCTCAATGGGGGCTCCTGGGTGACTCAGTCAGGTCTTTATCTCAATGTCATGAGTTCAAGCCCCATGTTAGGCTCCACTCTGGTCATAGAGGCTAGTTAAAGGGAAAAAAAAGGGCTCAGTGAATCTTCACTACTTTTTATTGGGGGCAGTCAGTAATGTTATTTATTTATTCATTCATTCCATTTATTTTCCATGAATAGATTTCACTCATGAATTCATTATTCATTAATGAAAAACATTTTAAAATATTATGAATATCTTCTATGTTTGAAATACTATGCTAGGCATGGGTGAGCAAGATAGAAATGTTGTTTTCCCTTATGGAGTTCAAAATCTAGTGGGAAATAAAGACAAACAACAGGCAATTAGTAGAAGAATTACTGTGATTAGACCTGACCTTTGACTCATTCGTTTCCCCTGTACAGTCAGTCACAAAATCCTCTCCAAAGAAAGCAACAAAACATTTTCTTTAAAGTGTTTCCAAGCCTCCCTTTTGCAGTCCTCTGCATCCTGTACTTTGTCACTTTGTGCCTATCACCACAACAGCCTTCTAGTTAGTGTCCACGCCTGTAGTATTTTCTTGTTCATTCTCTTCCTCCATGACCACATTAATCTTCTTTAAACACTGCTTTCATCATGTCACTGCCCTGTTCAGTAACTCTAAATAGCTCATTCGTTCCTCTATAAAGTCCAAAGTTATTTGCTAACTTTAGGACCACCCACCATTTGTCCCCAACTCTCTGTAATCATGCTTCCACTTCTCAGGATGTAGCAGCTGCTATAGAATGATGGACTCTGCATCCTGGAGGTATTAACCCCTCCTTCCCACCACCCCCCCCTCCAGACTTGTCACCATTGCCATAAGGATGGCTAACTTTTGAGTGCTGAAGATGTAATAGGTTTTGTATAGCTGTTTTACACAGTTTATCTCTAATGTTTATACAAGTGAGACTCTGTAGACATCATTCTTCTGATTTACCAATGAGGAAAAGGATTCTGGGAGGTTAAGGAATCAACTTAAAGAATTTGCCTGTGTCAAGACAGGATTCGAACTCCTGTCTCTCTCACCTCAACTTTCTTCTCTTTTCACTGGGCCTCTACACCACACAGTACTGTGTGCTACACTGTGCATGCTGTATGCCATATTCCATATATGATTTGGTCCAGAGTATCTTTATCCTCATTTTGTCAATCTAAAACCTTAAATTCTCTCCGTGATCTACGTGCTAGTTCAAGTCCTATCTCTTTTGGAAAACATCTAATTCTTCTTGCCTTCATTGATTCCTTTCATCTTTGAACTCTTGCAGTATTAACAATCTCTGCCACCTTGTTTTTAACCTTTACCCTTGTAGTGTGTTTTATTTTTCTCGTTGTATGAGTCTTTTTTCCCCAGTGATATTGTAGGCATCTCATGGGCAAGCACTCTGTATTACTTCATAAGAAGAGTTTCAGTTTTTCTAAGCACCAGTGGGTGTGTAATACTTGCTATTTGATAGGATCACTTCCCATCCTCAGCTTTGGAGTTATCTTATTATCTTAGGTACAGATAGGCAAGATAGGATGGAGTCACAAGTAAACCTTGATTCAGCTCTTTAAAAAAGTTAAGATAGTTTATGAGAGATATGAGAAATATAACAGAGAGGATTGGGACTAAAGGAAATAGAAAAATAAACATGGGGGATGTTGTTGCTGGGAATGTGACTTGAAACATAATACTAGAGGTAGACTCTGCTTATTAGCAGTCAAAAGCAAGAATAGAAGCCTTCCCTCTTGTAAAATTCAGTGTCCATGAGTTAAGGAACAAATCAATTGCTCATGAGCAGTAAATCTATTTTTGGTATCAAGACCAGACAGGAATTTCCCCCCAAGGGTTCTTAAGAGGAAATTGGGTAAATTAGTGAACAACATCCTTTCCAGCATCATTATGATAGTTACAATAGGGTTTAATAGGAATCTTTCTTTAAAATGACCCTGAGTCTATCCAATGACATCATAGCAACAAAGTGAGATACAGTAAGAACAATTTCTCAGGTAGGGAGCAGAGCAAATGTTGTGGTTTTGACTTCACAAACTCATCTAGTAGAGGGGCTGAGGACCTTGATTCCTCAGATGAATTATTGGACCAGATGAGTAATCAGAGAAGGGACTGGTCCAGATGAGTATTCCAGATGTCTGGAGGCTCAGATACAGAAGTTGAGGGATAGCATGCATCCAGAGGGATAAGATATGGTAGACTTCATCTGCTTTTAGTCTTTTTCTTTTAGATAGGTGCCAGTCTCTTCGTTATTCCGGGGGCTTTGTCTGGGTTTTGGTAGAAACTCAGGTTGTGATTGGGAATTGAGTGGAGGGGATTCTCCCTGACACTCCCTTGGTGGATTGTCAAAGTCCCAGCAAATTGGGCTGAGATTCTAGGTACAGTTTTTGTTTTGGCTGGAAGCAGATGTACAAATCAATAAACCAGGGCTAACACCACTATGTGCAGAGAGTTAGGGCAGGAATGGTGGAGGATGTGGGACTATCTTGATGGATTTAAGGTTGTGCTGATTTGTTTAGGCAGGACACACCAGATGTGAGGATGAGGCTGACAGTATACCTGTGCCGAGGCTTTGTTCTCATGGCATCATCAGTCATTCTCAGTATGTGGAACATAATCACCTGGAGGTGCTTGTGAGCATGCACATTCCTGTGACCCATCCAGATCCATCCAGGACCTACTGAGTCATTTATTTGGGATAGATCTTGGGCACCTGCATGCTTTATAAACTCAAGTGATTGTCATGTAGACTAACATTTGGGGACCACTGAATTAGGGACAAAGTGGGTCAGAACCTGTGGGTTTCAGGTATAAGTATCTGCTCTTAGGCTGATTTGGAGGTGACATTAGCCAAAAGAATTTGAGTAGGACTTAGAGGATTAGATACCATTAAATTTTTTATGAAACATAGAATGATTAACTGGTTTGGAGCAAGTCACTGAATTTAAAAAGATTTTTATGAGAGAAGTACAGACAGGGAAATTTAGAAGCCCTGTTAATAACAGGAGAAGGTACAGATTTAATGAATGGGGAAATTTTAATATGAGCTAGCAGCATATCCTGCCATTTACCTTCATATGAAGCAGCTCTAAGAGCATCTAAGAAGTTTTATTTTGGGATAAGGGAAATCTAGAGTGGCTCTAAATGCAGCTAGGGAAATAATAACTTGGCAGCAGATGAAAATAGAACGATAGGTTGCCATAATTAGCGGAATGGCTGGGCACTCTGATTCTGGAGACTTCTCCTGGATTCTGGATGGCATGAGTGCAAAGATTCAGGGCATGCCGTGCACTTTCCCCACAGTCTTCATAGGTTATGGGGAATCATGACAAGCTTTGTTTGTGTTAGCCTAAAAAAAGGTGTTTTGACTACAGTTTTGTGCAGCTGTCGTTGGTAATGGAGCTCAACCCACACTGCTGCTTGTTGTGTTATTGTTTCATTTGCTTGTTGTAGTGATTTTAAATAGAGGATGAAAGGAATTTGGGAAAAGACTTGAACCAAAGCAATCAGGCAACTTCCATAATGAAATGCTACCCAGACTTTGGCAATAGGGAATCTATGCAATCCCACAGCTAATGCTATTCTCACTATAGGGATTCATTGAGCCTATTTTCACAGCTCAGTGGGGTTCAATGCCTCTCTTCTCTGATGGGGGTGGGGAAGCAGAATTATCACCATGGTAATGAAACACACCCCTCCCGCATTTATGGAGTGTTTTATTAAAAGCATGTTGCTTTGGTCTCATATACCAGTTGCTGTGAGTAGGTAAAAAATGCCAAAATAGCTCTCAAGGGAAACACTTTCCTTTGTGCTAATTTAAAATTCTTCAAAGAGCATGCAGTCAGGTGTGATGTTAATATTTTGTCTCTTTGCTGAGATTTTCATAAAGGATTTGGTAGGTGCAGTATAGCAAACTGTCCACAGTTTTGGAGTCACCTAACCAAGGTTAGTAGTTCATTCTGATCTGCCTTCAGAACCATTCTTGTCCTTCCTGATAATCCCAAACTCTCAAGTTTATTTTATTATATTATTAATCATTAGAGAATTCTAATGAGTGAACAAGCCAATAACATTCTACTTATTAATACTGCTAATAATCACACTTTAGTTTTTATGTCTTAATTTTTTATTTTGTCAGTGAATTTTCACAAATTTACTTAGTTTCTGCACATTTAAACCCAAGTTTGCTTTTTGCAAACTGTACCGTTAGTTCCATCCAATTAGCATTTTATTCTCCAGCTTATCTCCATCCTAATTCTTCCAAAACTTGAGGGCCCATGATAAGTTCTAGGACAATTAATTCCTACCACAGCATGTAGTCTATAGAGGAGATAGACTTGTAAAAAAAATAAATTCAACACAGTGTGATAAGGATAATAATAGAGGTATTTGAAGAGAGAAGTGTAATTGGGAAAAGTGATATTTGAGTTGGATCATAAAAACTTGAATGGAAATTCACCAGACTGTGAAGAAAGGTGCTCATGCCAGGGAAAGAGACATGCACGTCCAAGGGCAAAGAGCTGTGAAGAGCAGTGTTTGGTGTGGTAAGGGAAGAGCTGGTTGGTCTGTGCCCATGACAGTGGGAGTAAGAGGGCAAGAGATGAAGCCAGAGATGTAGAATGCAAATTGCAAAGGGTCTTATGTTCCACACAGTTGGGCTTGAACTTTCCCTTTCTAGTACTGGAAGGGCAGTCAATGGCTTTTCAGTAGGGAGAGTGTATTTTAAGCAGCATCTTAGAAAGATTCATCTGAGGAAAAGATGCAGAAGGGTCTGGAGTGGGCTAGACTGGAAGCAGGGAGATCAGTTAAGAGGTTGTGGCAACAGTTTGAAGGTAGCTGAAGGGATCTAGGACTTGGGCTGAGGCCCTTGGGATGGAGAGACTTTGCTGCCCAGAGATCAGATGAACTTGGTAGATGGCTGTTTGAAGCAGAGGAGAGGGAGAGAATGTAAGTCTAAGGTTTCTAACTTGAGGTACTGTGGCTGGTGCTGTGTCAATGCAGATATGTGAGGAGAAGTTTCCTTAGCTATATTTTAAGGACAAGAAGTTCAGTTTTGGCATGAGGAGCTCTGTGTACCTCTGGATACCCAAGTGGAGATGTCTTGTGTTTAGTTAGATGAAGAGGCCTGGAGCCCAGGAAGGAAATTTTGACAGGAGACATGGATCTGGAAGTGTGGGGACTTATTGGTGTGTCTGAATCATGACTCTTAATGCTAGTAATAAACCTATTCATGCTGCTTCATTACATAGATGGATCCTTTAGAGGTTCCACTCTAATTGAGTATTTTTACATTTTCTGTTGCTGTGCGAGATCTACTCTATGTTGTACTTGTATTCTGGCATTCTTTCCTACCAAATGAAGTAGAGGCCCATCCATTTATCATTTTTCAGTGTCATCCTATTGAGTATTCAACAAGGTGAAGTGGAAACAACTTGGACTGAGGGGGCCTGGTAATCACTTGGGGCTTTTCACAGATGCTTCTGGTCCCCTCTTCTGCCTGGAGCAGTGGAATTGTGTCCTTTGGCTCCCTGGAGATTTAGCTACGTCACTAGTTTCTAGCTGTTGAAATGTAAGTAGATAGACAGACCATATCATTCCTATGCAGAAGCTTTAAGAGTGAGTTTGCAAATCACCACACCCCACCCCTCTTCTGCCTCTGCAGATAGGAGACAGAAGCCCTCATCAGCCAAGGTTCCTGAGTGACTGTAATAAGTCGAGTCCCCCATATGACCCACTTATGGAGTGTGAGTGAGTAATAAAATTTCCTGCAGTAAGCCACTGAGCTTGTTATTCTCAAAGCATAAACCAGCCAGTCTGACTGGCAAAGAGCTAACCAGACATGGGCTCAAGCCTGGGCTCTGTCACAAATTAACTAATTCTAGGCAAGTTGCACAACATCTCTGAGTACCAACTTCTTCTTGTTTGGAATGGGAATAATGATACTGGTTTGCTAGAGCTCTGTGAGGATTAGAGACAAAGGGTACAGAGTACCTTATAAGTAGTAGCCGTTCACAAATTTGCAGCTATGATTATATTTGTGGACAGTTACTCATTTTTAGTATATTGATTTTATAATACCCTTTCAGATTTGTGTTGTACTCGGGTTTCTTGAACATGTTATCTATATGTTTATCTGAGCAGTTGCTACAAAAGGGAAATAGGATAAGGCCAAGCACATAACTAGGTAGTCATGCCAAAATAGATCTTCTCACAGATACGCTATTTATTAATGGACTGTCTTTAGATAGTGTTGAACCAACGGTTCACCTTGCAGTAGCCCCCAATTTTTCATCTTGTCCATGAAGATACAGAGCTCTTCTCACAAGTGCCATTATAAACGGGGTTGCACTATGCCAGTCACCTGGCTAAGACTGCATCTGCGATAATCACTTAGGTTTCTTGAATATTTGTAAACTATTTGGTAATTTAGGATTCCACCCCAACTCTGACAAGATTATTGTTGTGTGTGTTCTGAAACACACAAATAGTTTCTTAACTATTCTGTTTACTTCCTGTGTAATCATACACCAAAACTTATATCACTCTGACATCATAGAGTTATCTATCATGATCTGATTATCAGCTTATACTGTACCATTTATCTAAAACTCTCCATTGGTCCCACAAGACTATTGCTCACACGATAAAGTTTATAGACGATTTTTATCCATTTGAGTATCAACTGAAAATTCTAAATCTGTTTGGAGAAGCATATAATACACCCTTGATTTATGTGGCTAATAAATTTAGCTCTTAGAAAATAGAATAAGGGATGATAGGAATTATCTCATAACTTCCTTTTGGAAAACAAAAATAGGTATTGTGGAAGAGATGGGAACTTTGAGCCAAAGTGACCTTGACAAACAGACATAGCAGAACTGGAGAAAGACAAGAATGTAAATAAGGGAAATGTAGTTCTAGAATAAAAGAGAGAAGAATTACCCTGAGAATTAGATTTGAGACCTATAAAAGGAAGTTATCATTTCCTATGATGGTGTGATCAGGCTATAAAGCCTTTTTCTTTCAGGAATGGTAGAGGCTGGAAATGCACTTAGTGTCTAAACAGGTTTAGATAGATTCATAAATACGTAATGTACTATGGAGAGCAGGACAGGTCATAAGAAAATAAGGATGATATTTGAAGAGAACTTTGGATCATCCTATTTTAAAAGAAGGAACTTACGTTGGATGATTCAGAAGCTAGACCAAGTTTAGACATTTCTTTGTTCTCGTATTCGGTATCATCACAGTTCAATTACCAAAGGAACATATTGCCACAAGTTTACCAATGCCTTTGAGGACAAAATCTGACTGACATTATGAAATCTATATACACTGATATGATGAATTAATAATTGAAAAAAAGTTAAAATTCAGGAAGGAGGCACAGACTTCTACCAGCATAAAGCATATTAGAGAATGTTGGAAGTCATAGGCCTGAAAATAATTACAAGTATATGTTTTTAAAAATAATCTATCTCTCAGTAGCTGTCACCACACCCCTTCCCTAGGTAGCTAAGTTAATTGGGAAAAAGAAGAATGTGTGCATTGGAGGCTCAGACTTGTACACTCTCCAGTGCCCCTTTCCTGCAGCCTCAGGCAGCACCCTGTCGTGGCCCCCTGTTCTACCTGTGTAATGGCCTTTCAGAAATGACAAATAGTTTCTCTTAGGTGGAAGGATTTAACTGGCAATTAAAGAGGCATCCTAGGTTTAAAAAAAAGTAACTGTAACTTCCTAATTTTATTTTCCTAGCATCTGTTCTATTCAAGCCAAGCCTACTGTGGTGATCTTCATGGAGACAATTCAGTGGTTTCCTAGCAACCAAGTTTCCTGTGGTTTCCTTGGTTATAAGCAACGACATAACTCTTGTGGGCAACTTCAAAAGCGCAGAAGAAAACCCTCCTTCTAAAGAATGAGTTTCCAAAAAATTCAGGTTACTGCTTGCTGAATGTCTCTGTTTATAATGAAGAACTCTCTCTCTGTGGGCATTAATAACTCTAATAGATAATTACGTGGAGATTGCAAAGTAAAATCACATGTTAGGTTACATATTCTTTTTCATTGTTTTTGTACTATGCCTGATCCTAATTTTTTTCCTTGAAATTGGGGTACTCTTCGTATCTCTTCTGACTATTGTCTGTAGACATATGGAGCACATGAAACTTAGTCATGTTTTTATAATTGCTTGAGGGGTCATTTATGGAATCAGTAGAGTTGTGGTTGCTCAGGAGTAAGACCCAAAAATACGATCTTGTTTTTACTAATTCAGTGTATTTTAGAGGCTTAGATGGATGGCAATATGAAGGGATGCTGGTGGGAGTCCATTAAAAATCTGGAAACTTATACTGACCAGTAAATTTCCAGTGCAACATGATTAGCATTCACTACTTTTACCTATTGAATTGTTTTTTCCCTTCTATATTCATTTCCAAAGAAGAACTCCATTGAGTAGCTGTATTCTCTGGTGATATATCTAAAATCCATAATATGCTGAGGCACCTGGGTGGCTCAGTTGGTTAAGCATCTGACTTGGCTCAGGTTATGATCTTATGGTTCGTGAGTTCAAGCCCCATCTTGGGCTCTGTGCTGACAGTTCAGGGCCTGGAGCCTGCTTTGGATTCTGTGTGTCCCTCTCCCACTGCCCCTCCTCTGCTCACACTCTCTGTCTCAAAAATAAATAACCATTAAAAAAATTAAAATCCATAATATGTCAAGAGAAGAAGGAAATAGAAGCATGCACGATTCGAATTTGTGTCACATAGATTATTCATCTGTGCATCTTCAATGCCTATTCTAGAACACAACTTGTAGTAAATAGGAAAACTTGAATTAATGAATGACCAGAGTCAATGCAGATATGTGAGGAGAGTCATTTTTCTGGTGGAAATCAAGATTTTGTGTGTGGATCACCAGGCTAGAATAATGAACATTGAAAAAGAAGGGGCACCAGGGTGGCTTAGTTGGTTAGCACCCAACTTCACTCAGGTCATGATCTCACAGTTCGTGGGTTTGAGCCCTGCGTTGGGCTCTGTGCTGACAGCTCAGAGCCTGGAGCCTGCTTCGGATTCTGTGTCTCCTTCTCTCTGCCCCTCCCCCACTGACATTCTGTCTCTCTCTCTCTCAAAAATAAATAAACATTTAAAAAAATTAAAAAAAAAGAAAAATATAATGAATCTGTGCTTAAGAATTTTAAAATTTGAGTCAGAGTATATTTCTTTTCATGCTATTCATTTATATCTTCAAATATTCATTATGGACCTACTATATCCCAGGTCATGTGCTAAATGCTCAGAGTAAAATGGTGAATAAAATTAAACATGATTTCTGCCCCAAAGAACTAGACAAATAAAATTACTGGGAATTATAAATTAACTGATAGTCCAAACAAAGGTAGAATTATAACTGTAATATTATTGTAACTGTTGTAAAGACAAGGTGCATAATGCCATGAGTTTAACAAGGAAACCTGTTCTGATGTGGGGATGGGGTGATCAGGGACAGTTTCTTAGAGGAAGTTACACTTGAGGTAGGGGTGGAGTAGGCATGACAAAAGAAAAGATAAGTGTGGGTGGGGAATAGCATAGACAAAAGAGCATGTGCATAGGACCTGTGACAAGAGAAGCCCGAGGGAGTCCAGTGAGACTGAATTTCAGGAAGCAGAAGTGAGCACAGAACCAGAAGATGTATCAGAGGGTTCAGAAGGGTCCCTTGCATGTTCAGCAGGTAGGAGCAGCAATATAGAAGTTTGGAACCATTGCACATAGTTGCACTTTAATATTTATACTAATGTATTTTATTTTACTTTTTAATGTTTATTTATTTATTTATTTTTGAGAGAGAGATGGAGAGCACAAGCAGGGGACTGGCAAAGAGAGAGAGGGAGACACAGAATCCGAAGCAGACTCCAGGCTCTGAGCTGTCAGTGCAGAGCCCAATGCGGACCTCGAACCCCTGACCTGCGAGATCATGACCTGAGCCAAAGTTGGACACTCAAATGACTCAGCTACTCAGGTGCCCCAATAAATGTATTTTAAAACTCACTTAAGACCTTGGTTTGAAGGTGAATTTTGAGGTTATGAGACAGTTGAGTAGCTACAAGGTATGACTGGTGGTGTGATGGCATTTGGACAGACTGTGCTAGTGGACTAGGGGTCCAATTTAGAGAAAATTGAAAACAGCAGCTTCAATAATCCAGGCAGGAAGACTGGAGGCCAGAGGCTCAGAGCCAGTCAAAGAATAGAGCAATAGAGGAGGGGATAGAAAACAGCATGTACTGAAGATGATTTTTATAGCAGATGCTTTATGTACATAATTTCGTTTAGTTCTAATAACTGCATATCAAAGTGGGTATTATTTTCCCTCTTTTTTATATTAATAAGAAATCAAGGAGTAGGGACTGTAAATAACATACCCTGGACAACATGATAATAGTGAGGCAGGGATTAGAATTGAGAACTTTCTTGGGTTCTAAAAGCTGTGCTTTTTTTTTTTCCAGTATAATAATTCATTTTTCCACTCTTCTGTGCTGTCGTTTGGGTCAGAGTCTTGATATCAAGATGCCCTGTATATAGTGGCTGACAACAATTAGGGAAGCAAAGACATACCCCAATCTTGCTTAACTGAGGCCTCTAGAAAACAGGCAACACTAAGCCTAATTTAGCAGAACTCGATTCCTTCTTTAACTATTTTTTAATACAACCATTTATTTCTATATTTATTTTTCAAGCAACTTTACTGAATTATCCTTAAAATTGCATGTTGAGCAATCATTTTGAAATTGATGTATTTGTAATTTGTTGTATTTAGTTTGATACTAAGAGGAAGAGTAACAACGCAGTTTACCTTTATGCCCTTCATATCATAGAGTCAAACATTCAGAACTAGAAGGGACCAAGGTCATCTGAACCCCTGACCCTCATTCATACATTCAATGATTTTTTAAATTGAATTTGTGCTATATGCTAGGTGTGGTTCCAGGTATTGTGAATACTCCATTGAATAACATCCTTGACATCATGGGAAACCCATAATCTAATGAATTATAATTCATAGAGAGTAGGAAATGACATGAAGTAAAACAAATGTATGAGAGCAGTAAAAGGTGGTCAAGGAAGGAGTTTCTGAGGAAGTGACCTCTGATAGAAACCCACGGAAAGCTAAGGAGTGCTTTATGGAGGAAGACAATTCAAGGCAAAGAGAACAGAAAACACAAAGACTCTGAGAGAAACAGCATGCTTGACAGGTTGGAAGAAGGGCTGCAAATAAGATTTTATAAGAACTTAATGGTTAATGACTTTTTAAGCTAATAAACTGAGTTTATAGTCCTTATGTAACAGAAGAGACTTTCAAAGATTTATCACTTACCCAGTGACTACGGAGTCTCTACCCAGAAACCATCTAAATCCAAATCTGGCTTCTTTTAGTTTTGACAATTGTATTGAAAGCAATTTATCTTCATCATTAGGGTTTAATCTTCTAAAAACTAAAACCCCTCTTAGCTTATAAACTTTGAGAATCATTTTAGAATTATTAAGGCAAAGAATGGACTCAAAGGGAAGATGGCTCTTTATTGGCATACAATATTTCATAAATTGTGAAAACTCTAGAATGTTGTGATTGAAAGTGATCTCTAAAGTCTGCTGAAAACACAATGAGAATAGCTAACAATACTTGTAGAGCCAGTCACAGTTCTGAATGCTTTAATGATGTGAACATATTTTGTCTTCACAACTTTTGCCAAAGTTATTATCATCTCTGTTTTAAGATGGGGAATACGGGGGAACATAGGAGTTCAGGAATATCTCCAAGATTACACAGCTAATAAGCATTCAACCTAGGCAGTCTGACTCCAGAATCTGCATTTAACCATTGAATACTAGACAGTATGAAGAAATGGAGACTGGTTTTTTAGTAAGTTTTCTGAGATCACACCCTCAGGAAGCACAGGTAGAATTTCAGCCTTATCACCTATAACCCTAGCATTTGAGTTCTTAATCATTATTCTGTTACAGAGCATTATCAATCCTTGCAGAATATTGCGTGACTATCTCCATTTAAACTTCACCTTGGGAGAGAATGCTGTCCAGTAGAATGCACATAGTCATTTTTAGGTAGAAGAACCTTTATTTAAATTCAGTTTTGTACTTACTAGCTTGAAATCTTGAGCAAGTTAATTAACTTCCCTAAGTCTTAGTTTGCTTATCTATAAAACGTGGTTAATCATACTTGCTAAATTATGTTGTACAGAGAAAGGAATGATGTAAAGTGCCTGACACAGTACCGAGTATATGTGAAGTAATTAAAAATGGAGCAATTATTATTATTCCAAAGAGGCGACTAAGGTCAGAGAAATTATATTACAGCACTAGTAATGGAATATCCAAGATACAAATTAGGTTTCCTGATTACTGTATTTCTGGCACTGAATCACACAAAGGATCAGTAGTGACAAGATTCATAAAAAATAACCTTTATATTTCTTGTTATTCCACTTCAGAATCTGTGGTATTACTTCCTCAAACTAATTTACTGAACATGAAGTTTGAACCATGCTACTTGTACATTACATATGATGTCATGGAAATCTGTGTAATATAATATATATTACTCTTGCTCTCCCAATTAGATTATAAAATCCTCATGCAGAGATCTGTTTCTTGTTGGTTGTTTCTGTATTCTGTATTTTGGAGCTTCACCTTCCAGTGTGGGAAGAAAGATCTCTGATGTGAGCAAACCCACAAATCAACTACTTCAACTTTTGTTTTACATACAATAAGCTACCAAATTTAAGTGTATGATTCAATGAGTTCTGACAAGTGTACAGAGTTGTGTAATCACCACAATCATGATATGGAACTACTTTGTGCAAAATGGTAGCCACAAGCCACCTGTGGTGACTGATCACTTGAAATGTGACTAGTCCTAATTAAGTCATGGTTTAAGTAAAATACACACTGGATTTCAAAGGTTTTGTATGAAAAAAACTTAAGTATCTCAAAAACAATATGTGTTTATTACATATTGTGAAATGTTTAGATTTATCGTATTAAAGAGAACACATTATTAAAATTCATTTTACTCATTTCCTTTTACTTTTTGAATTTGGGTAGTAAAATATTTAAGTTGCACATGTACCTGGCACCATACTTCTGTTGGACATTGCTTACACAGAACATTACCATCACCCCTAAAATCTTTCCTCCTGCCCCTTACAGTTAATCTCCTTCCCCCATTGATTGGCAATCACTCATATTCTTTCTATCACTGTAGTTTTGCCTTTTCTAGAACATCAAATAAATGAAATTATGCAGTGGATAGTCTTTTGTATCTGGTTTCTTTTATTTAACATAATGCTTTTGAAATATATCCATGTTGGTTATGAATCAGTGGTTTTCTTTTCAATTGTAGGATTGTATTTATGAGTGGGTATTCCACAAGTTTTTATCTCCTTCTCAGCTGATGGACATTTTGGTTGTTTCTGTGGTTTTACTATTGTAATAAAGCTGCTATGAACATATGAGTACAAGTCTTTACATATACATGTTTTTCTTTCTATTGGGTATATACTGTAGGATGAGATTACTGCATAGTGTATGATAAGTATACATTCGACTCTAGAAGAAACTGCTAAGCTGTTTGGCAAAGTGGTGGTAACACTTTATATTCCTGCTAGCACTGTGATAGTACCAGATATTCCACATTTTCATCAACTTGATATTGTCACTCTTTAAATTTTAGCCATTCAAGTAAATGTCTGTGGTATCTCATTGTGATTTTAATTTATATTTTCCTTATGACTAATGATGTTGAGGATCTTTTCATGTTCTTATTGACCATTCATATTTCTTCTTTGACGAAATGTATCATCTAAATATTTTGACCATTTTTAAAAAGTTTATTTATTTATTTTGAGAGAGAGAGAGAGAGAGAGAGAGAGAGTAAGCATGTGAGAAGGGTAGGGACAGAGAGAGAGGAGGAGAGAGGATCCAAAGCTGGTTCTGTGCTGACAGCAGAGTGTCTCATGTGGGGCTTGAATTCATGAACCACAAGATCATGACCTGAGCTGAAGTAGGACCCTTAACTTACTGAGCCTCTAGGTGGCCCGTTTTGCCCATTTTTGAATGTTCTGTGTCTTCTAATTGGGTTGAAAGAGTAAAGAGTCATTTAAATATATTGGATATGGTAATTTCTACTTTTATGCCTTCAAGTTCAGTTATATTTTTCTTTTGCAGTGTTTAATCTGCTGAGAATATAATGCATTATATTTCTTTCATTTCAGGTACTGTAGTTTCCATCTTTAAATTTTTAATTGGCTCTTGGATTTAGCTGACATATTTTCTTCTTTATATTCATGTTTTCCTTACATTCTTGAAAAAATGAAGCATTTTTATAGTAGTTTTTAAAAAAGGATCCTTCTCTGCAAATGCCATTATCCCTGTCATTTCTGGGTCTGTTTTTATTGATTGATTTTTCCCATTTATTGATTTTATTTTCTTTTATTTGTTTATTTTTTTATTGATGCTGGACATTTTGCATTTTATGTTGTTTACTGCTGGATTGATTATTTATTTATTTATTTTTATTGTTATTTATTTTCAATTTTATACATTTATCTATTTATTTTGAGAGAGAGAGAGTGCGTGAGCAGGGGAGAGAGGCAGAGGGGGAGAGAGACAGAGAGAGAGACAGAGAGAGAGAGAGAGAGAGAGAGAGAATCTTAAGCAGCCTCCATGCTTAGCACAAGGCCCTGTGGGTCTTGATCCCACAACCTTGGGATCATGATATAAGCTGAAATAAAGAGTCAGATGCTCAACCGACTGAGCCACCCAAGCTCCTCTACTGCTGGATTTTCGTATACCTTAAGTAGTGATGCACTTTGTTCTGGCACAGGCTTCGTGGAATCAGTTTGAGTTTTTTGAAGCTTGCTTTTAAACTTTGCTATGGTGAGTTCAGAGTAGCCCTTAGTCTCGCAGTCTTCATTGCTATTGTGATAACTGTATGATACCTCTTATTGATTATCCATATAATCACACTGGCTGGTGGAAACATGCACTGTGGTTAGTTCTTTGTAAGCTCTGGGAATTGTTCAGATTGAGACTTCTTTCCAGGCTTGGGTAGTTTCTTCTCATACAATTGTGTATTTATATTCAGCCAGACTCAAGGGGATCCCTCAGCAGAGCCCAGGAGTACTCTCTCTGTGCAGCTCACTTATCTCTGGTGCTCTATTTTGTATTTTTTACCCCTTTGGCCTCCCTAAACTCTGTTCTCTTTCTTCTCAACTCATTGGGAGTCTTGGGCTTTTATCTGGGTTCCCCTCTCTGAACTGCAGCATGGCAGCTATTCTCAGGCTGTACGCTTCACTTTCATTGGACTTACCCCATTTATTTTATCTTCTCTAAGAACCACGGTCCATTGTTTCACATTTTGTCCAGTTTTCTAATGGTTTGAGGTGGAAGGATTTATTCATTATTCTGTCATGGCTAGAAGCAGAAGTCCAAACACTTTAGCCTTGAAATCAAATAGCTTTTAAACCTGAACATGTTGCATATGTAGCCTGAGTTCTTCCTTTCCATCACCAGTTCAAAATGTCAGCCCTCCTAGTGATTCTTCAAGAGGTTATTTGAATTTTTGCTCTCTAAGTTCCAAGAAAAACACAATTATGGATATTAACGTATTAACAGTCAAGAAAGGCAGTCTACAGATTATAATGAACATGCTTGTTTCTAAATTTTAAGGCTCCGTTTTTATATCAAGTTAGAGCATTAAAAGTATTTTCCTTGAACTCTCCCATAAATGGCTTCACTCGGCTGTATTTTGATATTGTGCTTATAGTTTTCATTAAGGTTGTATAAAAACGTATTGTACCTTCATTTGAAACACACACACACACACACACACACACACACACACACACAGTGAAACTTGAAGTACCGTAGTACACCTTCCGTTACTTTTTTACCTCCTTGGTTGCCCAAAAGCTCTGAACTAAATCTGGTTTTCAGATCTTTTGTATTTGGCCTGGTGAAAGCCTTGAACAAGATGAAAGAACAAATTAAAGTATGTAATTTAATGTACTTTTGTAGTTTTAACTCATTTCAAATTTGTTCCCTTATGTTATTACAGTTTTAATAGCATAATATACAACTTAAAATAATGAAAGAATAAAATATTTTTCTATCTTTATGATGCTGGACACAGCATTCAGTAAACCCTGATAAAATAGCAGTCCATTGCTGATAGACAGAAGCTAGTGAAACATATATTTTCTTCCTTTCTTGAATAGGTAAACGAGGAGGCAGGGATTTATTAAAGTCAACTTATCTCAGTGCCAAGCACATATTGGTACCTACAATGCACAAAAGGTGGTGGCTTATGGAAAATAAATTAAGGGATGTGGTCTCTGTTTTTATGAAACAATCACTCTAGAACTCTCTTCTGCGTTGATGTTATCGGAACAGAGTGCTTTCTGCACTTGGAGTGTTCCTTCTGCTTGTAACACTCCTCACCCAGATAATCTCCTGTCTTGCTCTTTGTTTCATTTAAGTCCTTGCTTAAATGTCACTTCATCAAAGATGAAGTCTTTGCTGCTCATATTTCGAAAACGGAACTACCTCTTTACTCTTTATTTTCTTACCTGGCTTTCTGATTCTTCTTTGCTCTTGTTACCACCTGATGTTATGTATTTATATGTTTATTTCCCTCTCTTCCTCACTTCAAAGTAAGTTCTATGAGAACTTTGGTGTATTCACCGCAGTATTTATAGGTCCTAAAACTGTGCTTAGTACAAGTTTAATAAATATTTGCTTAATCAATTTGTTAAATAGATATTTGTTTAATCAACCAGTAAATGAATAAAAAATGAATTCTCTATTAATCTGATTATGGCTATTTTAAGTTTAGCCTGAACTATTTGTAGCTAGAATTTCCCACTGCTGGTCAGTTGTATTAGAACTCATTCAGAATACAGTTTCCAAACTTCCTGTTGTTTGTATAAAGGATATTATAGGTATAGGTTTTAATTGTACATCCCAAATAGGCATTATTGCTGAAACAAGATGCCAGAAACCTTTGCTGTCACCTTTCTGTGGCTAAACTCTAAGCTTTTGAATTTTTAATACTTTGATTCTAACAGTTAATTGAGATAGACCCCAGTAGTGTTACATAATAAGATCTTTTAAGGTTTTTTGTTTATTAGAAAGTTTTCTGCATTGTGCTATTACTCTGTTTTGAATATGGAATTATGCCATACTTTCAGGGAGAATAAATGGTCTGTTATTTATTTTGAATTTTATGAAAATGTAACTACTCCCAAAGAGACTAAATTCTGTATATTAGAAATTATCATCCTAGCATCACATGGGAAATAATGGGATTAATTTTGCTGTGAGTATTGCTGGTGAAGTGAGCAGTATCATTGTACTAAGTCTTTGATGTTTTAGAAGCTTACATTAGGGCCTTTTAATCAGACATTTTCAACTTATGAGAAAAATACCTGGGGTTATTGTCACATCCTTATAAAGGACTTCTGCTAGAATTCCTGCAAAGTAGATCTCTTTTCTAAAATTTGATTTGGCTTGCATATTTATTTAATATGGTTCAATAAAATAAAGCAAACAGATATCTTTTATAGTCAAAACAAAACAAAAACAGAAGGGATCTGTAAGATCATTTAGATCACGTCTTCCCTTTACTTTCCTGAGTCAGAAAATGACTTTCTGCAAGTCACAGAGTTAATGTGGCCAGGAGTGGAAATCAGAAACCTCTGTCCAGTTGTCAGCACACCAAATTTACTGGATCCACATTCTTTAGAGATCATGCCTTAAGTATTGTTTCAATACTTTTAGAGGTATATTTGCCAGAAAATACACCACAGTTTACCTTTCAGGAAATTAATTATATAAAAGGAAGGATCTTTATGGTTCTTTATGAAAATATTTTCTAAAGCTGATACATGTAGGTTTGTTATTAGCAAAAGATTAAAATCACTTTGCTTCCCTCAGGTTATTCAGTTTCGTTGTTGGAGTGCATTGTACACATATTTGCAAGTTGTTGATTTTGTTAAAAATTGGCACCTGCCGCTAAAGCATCACCATGACTCTTCATAGAAAGGTTAAAGTGAGTTGTTGATACCACTGAGCATCATGGAGTAAGAGAGATCCTGCCTTAGGCAGGCTCCTTCGTGTCACTTCCTCCTTCTTGAGGCCCTCAGGAAGCTCAAGGACCCGAGACAGAGCTGATGCTGGATGTATTTCTCCAAAAGGCTGGAGCTTTAATAAAAGATTTTGGTTTTTTTCTTCTTTCATTAGATTTCCTGGTCTTGTCCTGATTCCTATTTTGTGTCTTAAGCTCTGAAATGAGGCCAGCATGTGTCTGGGAAAATGTCCTTAAAGTTCCTCTGTTGGTGAAGTATTTTTCCATACATATTGATAGTGATAGACTATAGACATCAATTTAGGCTAATTAAGCTGTGGAAGGAGGCTTGGCTTTTCTAGTGAAGATCATGGTAAAATCTAGTTAAGGTTCTACTCTATACTTGTAGTTTTCATTATGACATTAAAACTAAAGTTGAAAAACAAGCCTATAAATACACATAAATAAACAATATAATTCCCTAACATTGAGTTGGTGTTGTTGCCATTAAACACAATGAATCAGCTATATAGATATTTTTCTCCTGTGCAATCTATGAGAACATTTTAGGTTTCCATGTGGCCTCTGAGTGAAATTCACTTTTCATTATAAAATCTGCGTATACTAAAGCATATGTTCCATTACTTTCCAGGAAATGGGAAGTCCTATCTCACTCTGAATGCATAAAAACATACCAACACATTACATACCAACATTGATCTTAAATTAAATTAAGACCAAGAGCTGTCATTCATTACTTTTAATGTATACTTGAAATGAGAACATCACAGTAATAAACTTGGGTTATTAACACCCATTTCCCTCTATTTGAGATTATGGTTTACAGTGATATTAAAATTTGAAGGGGCACGTGCACCCCAATGTTTATAGCAGTATTATCAACTATAGCCAAATTTATAGTCAAATTATGGAAATACTGTCCATCAACTGATAAATGGATGGAAAAGATGTGGTGTATATCTATATACTTATATATAGATACAGCAATCAAAAAGCAATGAAATATTGCCATTTGCAACAACGTGGATAGAACTAGAATGTATTATGCTAAGGAAAATAAGAGGAAGACAAATATGATTTCATTCATATGTGGAATTTAAGAAAGAAAACAGATGAACATAGGGGAAGGGAAGGAAAAATAAGATAAAAACAGAGAGGCAAACCATAAGAAACTGTTAAATACAGAGAACAAAATGAGGGTTGCTGGAGGCCTGTTGGGTAGGGGGATGGGCTAAATGGGTGATGGGCATTAAGGAGGACACTTGTTGGGATGAGCACTGGGTGTTACATGTAAGTGATGTTTCACTAAATTCTACTCCTGAAATCATTATTACACTATATGTTAACCAAGTTGGATTTAAGTTCATACACACACACACACACACATATAGCACTTAAAGTTTTCAGCTGTTTCAATCATTTAGAAAACAGCAAAAAATACCTGCCTTCCCATGAGACTTTTCCTGGTAAGTCCAGAGTGATACCAAAAAGACTTTATTTGTTATAGTCTTTGTCTCCGAAGATGGTATACTATCATGCACATGTATTCATTTCCAGGCAGAACACCAAGTTATTTGCTAGTGTTTTTCCCTTTAGGACCTTTCATGATTCTAAACCTTTAATGAGATAGGTAAAGCAAGTCTTTCTGAAGACAAATTGGATACTGTAGAATACAAAATCCATTCTAAGCTTCCAGGTGAATATGATCAATCTCAGTTGTAAAAGCGTCAACCCAAGACAATAAAAGCTGTTTTGCAGCTCTTGTTGCTATGAAATAAATGTCAATAAAACAACAACAGCAGCAACAAATCTCAACCCTTATGGTGAAAATAAAGTTCAGACCTTTCATTTGAATTTTTTTAAAAAAATACACATTCATTTTAATGCCTTCTATTAATGATATTATGGTGTTGATATATGTTTGTATTTATTGAGCATAGTATCCAAAATATTCAGTTCTACTCATGGAGTTGTTTTAAATTATTTGATTCAATAGACAAAACAAACAAATGGTTTCATATCATCTTCCAATGAACATAGCTTGTCTGAATTTGACCGAATTTAAGTCAAACCATTGGTCATATAGAAAGACTCTTCCCACACCATTGGTTCCATTCCATTAATCTTCTCATCAGTTATCCCCCCTCCCACCAGTGTTTTGTCCGATGTGCAGATGGTGGATGGAGAAATGAAATCTGTGTTGAGTAAAATAATCAACTTATTTCAATATCCCTCACTAGTTCATTGTACCTGGCATTAACAGATAAGGTAATTAATGCATTGTAATTAGGACATAGAGTTAGTGAAACTCTGTTTTAGACAATCCTGGTGGAGATATATCTAAAACAGACCAACTTCTTGAAATTCTTTTTGTTTCATAATTTCTTTGCAAATTGTATGTAAGAATACACAGGTAATTGGTGATGATGGGATAATTCCTTAGGCATAACAATAGTTCTGTAGGTGAAGTTAGATGGCTATATTGATATTGCTAAGATCTTTGCAATAGGTATTTGTGTTAGTATATCAAGGATCAAATCTGTGGGACTCTTTCTAAAAGGATGCACAAGTGACTTAGTTAATTTCTGCGGAGTACTCTTAGACAAGAGATTTTCTGATTGTCTGATGGCAGAAAGATCAAGTCACTCATTGTCAACACTTTCAACTGCAAAGTTATCCTTACTCTAAGTTTTCAGGACTACTGCTGGGTCTAGGTCACTTAAAAACTTGACTGTTCTAGCAAAACGTTTGAAAGTGTTCATAAATGCAGATCAATGCTGATGAAGACGATTCTGATTTTTCAAATCGTTATTTAAACCTACATTTTCAATAAAGAGCAGAAATTGATGAGAGTGTGAGATAATAGTAACCAATGGACACAGTCAAAAGAGTAACTTCTGTCAAATTTTAAGTATGGAAAAGTGTGAAAGGAGGTGTTTGGAGGACCTTGGGGAGCCTCCGTGCCCCTAACTTAAGCAGCTTTAACTAAACTAAAACACACTTCCAGTGTGTATACCTGACTGCAGCACCCACCCTGAGAAAAAGTGAGCAAGGGCAGTGCATGAACAGATTTCACAAATTGTGTCTCCAACTCTTCAGTATGACTTTCTGATATAAAGTTTGATTAAACACGCAGCATACTTCGTGGCATATAGTGAGTGCCAAACATATGGCAGAAATTAATAAGGGGCTTGGGTGAGTAGTAATGCCTAACAGCTAAAAGTGTAGACTCTGAAGTCAAACCATCTATATTCTTATCTTGCTTCCACAATAACCAGTTGGGTAAACGTGGGAATATTACTTAACCTCTCAGTGGCTTATAAGGTAAGATATAATAGTATCTACCTCATATAGTTAATTGTTGGAAAAATAAGTAAGTGAATACACACAAAGCAATCAAAACAATGTTCTAATATGTAGTAAGCACTCAGTTTAAATATCAGCTATTTTTACTACAACTACCACTGTGATGATAACGACTACTACCACTAACACTTGCACCTACTGTTATCCTATCTTGTTAGTAACTAGCTGGGAAATTTAGAGGTTTGGGATAAGCAGAGTTAGATAGGTTATGAGCTAGTTAATATAACCAAGTTGGGCAGGGCTGAAGCTTAACTTATAACACCTATGGAACAAGAGAAAAAAAAACACAAGTTATCATGAGGATTAACCAGATAAAGCGCTTTTATCAACTTTAGCAAAGTATTTATAAATAAATGATGAAATAATACTCCTTTGCTCAGATTTAAGGCATTTCACATTCTCATCAACATGAGAAAACCAGAGCACCAACATTCACTAAGAAAAACCATATATGGTAATGATATAAAGTTCAAAATAGTTTTCCAGCACTTATTTTATGTGTTTTAAAAGAATTGTTTCTGTTTTTATTATGGCAAAATATACATAACATAAAAGTTACCATTTTAACCATTTTTAAGTGTACAGTTAATTCAGTGGCATTCAGTATATTTACACTGTTGTGCAACCACCCCCATCATTCTCTAGAACATTTTCATCTTCACAAACTGAAACTCGGCACACCTTCTCCCCTCCCTCCATCTCCTGGCAACCACCATCCTTCTTTCTGTCTCTATGCATTTGACTACTCTAGGTATGTCTTATAAATGGAATAATGCGTTTCCCAATGTTGTACCCCAATGTTTATAGCAGCACTTTCAACAATATCCAAATTATGGAAAGAGCCTTAATGTCCATCAACTGACGAATGGATAAAGAAATTGTGGTTTATATACACAATGGAATACTACATGGCAATGAGAAAGAATGAAATCTGGCCTTTTGTAGCAACATGGATGGAACTGGAGGGTATTATGCTAAGTGAAATAAGTCATGCAGAGAAAGACAGATACCATATGTTTTCACTCTTATATGGATCCTGAGAAACTTAACAGAAGTCCATGGGGGAGGGGAAGGATAAAAAAAGGTTAGAGAGGGAGGGAGTCAAAGCATAAAAGACTCTTAAAAACTGAGAACAAACTGAGGGTTGATGGGGGGTGGGAGGGAGGCGAGGGTGGGTGATAGGTATTGAGGAGGGCACCTTTTGGAATGAGCACTGGGTGTTGTATGGAAACCAATTTGACAATAAATTTCATATTTAAAAAATAAATAAATAAAAATTAAAAAAATGGAATCATGCAATATTTATCCTTTTGTGCCTGGTTTAGTTCACTTAGCATAATGTCTTCAGGTTTCATCCACAGTGTAGTATGTGTTAGAATTTTACTCTTTTTTAAGGCATAATATTTTGTTGTATGTATATATCACATATTGTTTATCCATCCATCTGTTGATGGACACTCAAGTTCTTTCTCCCTTTTGGCTATTATAAATCATGCTGCTATGTACATTGGTGTATCTGGTTTTTTAAAAAGACTATTATTTAGCTTAGGCTTTGCATTAAAATGAAATTTCTTCCATAGTAGTCTAAATTAATGAGATTTTCCTTATCTCATATGTTTGATATTAAAGTGGCACCATAAAACAGTGATTTTCAAACTTTAATATGCATCAGAATCACCTACCTAGAGGGATTATTAAATACAGATTGCTGGGTCCTACCCTAGAGTTTCTGATTCAGTAGGTTTGCTTTCTTTTTTTTTTAACATTTATTTATTTTTGAGACAGAGAGAGACAGAGCATGAATGGGGGAGGGTCAGAGAGAGGGAGACACAGAATCTGAAACAGGCTCCAGGCTCCGAGCTGTCAGCACAGAGCCCGATGCGGGGCTTGAACTCACTGACCAAGAGATCATGACCTGAGCCGAAGTCGGCCGCTTAACCGACTGAACCACCCAGGCGCCCCTAGGTTTGCTTTCTAATACATTGCCTGAGTGCCTCATGATGCTGTAGCAGCTGGTCTAGGGAACACACTCTGAGAACCACTTGCCTTAGAGCATAGTCTAAGTTGATAAAAACACCCTCAGATACTGGTTTTGCCACTAGTTTTTTCACTCTCAGCAAACAACTTCCCCTGTCCTCATCTAAAAACTGAAGTGGTACATTAATATGTGTGAATTATTCTCTAATGTAAAATTCCATGGAGATCTATATCTATATCTATATCTATATCTATATCTATATCTATATCTATATCGGTATATAGATAGATATAGATATTCATAGGAATATAGGAATGTAGGAAAGAGATAGTGCTCTCAAATTAAGATAATTTGAGAGGATTTATAAAAAGATTTATTTATAAACATATATAAAGGAAGCCACCAAGGATAGTTCAGTTGCCCATGTTAGAGACAGTGGTACTTTTAATGTCCCTAAGCCTTGAGAGAGAGGCGAGGGAGCCGGTTACATGTGAGGATGAGCAGAGACAGCCACCTAAAGAGATGAACCTCTCAGTTGGTCCATGGTGACCTCTCAGGATGGAGGCCTAGGGAATAAATGCCTCTCCTGACCTGCTTCCACTCTCCATTGGCTGAACACAAAGAGAAGTTGGGGCAACAGAGCCAAGTGACTTAATTCATCAGGGCAGCCTTTTGCAGCATGAAGGAGAACGGGGGGAAAGGTGGAGAGTGCCTGTGGAGGGAGCAAGCAGAGGAGAGCCAGCACCCTGGAACCAGCAAATATAAGCAGCTGCTGGAACATCTATCATAGTGAGCTGCTTTTTTCTTTTTAATTATAGCTATTTTTTTCTATTGCCATGAAGGGTTTTCAAAACATGATCTTAAATCATGTTTCTTTGCCTTTTCAGTCCCAAGTGAGTATAATTGTTGGTGTCTGACAGATGTTGATTAGTCACACTCATTATAGTCTGGGGCCTTGTTTATGTCACAGAAATGTTTGCAGGTATGATTGCATGAAGAATGAGGCTTAGAGACGAAGGGCACTGTCCCCTGCTTGATTTCAGCTTTCTCACCAGTAGTGGATCCACAAGCCATGTGGTCATTAAGATCCATACTTACTGTGTGTGTGTGTGTGTGTGTGTGTGTGTGTGTGTGTGTGTATGACTCACATATACATATACATACTTAGGACCTTAAGTTTACTTGTTGAGAAAAGGGAGACATAATTGAAAAATCAAAGTAGTAATAAAGAGGTAGAAATCATCCCAAACTTCTCAAAGTTGGATGTTCTTGTGTTGTTTTCTTTTAGTACTTTTTATTCAGAGCATTTATTACAATTAATAAGGATATATTTGGAGACATTATTTATTGAGTGTCTATCTGTCTCACCCCAAACCTTAAGGAGGGCAGAATTATATCTTTTCCTGAAAATGGAGCATTTGGTGAATGTATATTGAGCTAATTAAATAACCACATAAGTACAGATAGCAAAAAAAAATGAGTCATGGGTTAGTACTTGCAAGTGGATAAGCAAAGACCTACGGGATGTCTACCATGAGCCAGGTGGTTTACATACATTCTCATACGTGTCTCATGATCACCATGGCCAAGATGACAGTTGTAAATGAAGAGGAGAGGACAACCCCTAACTGGGCCATGCCCCTGCCATGTATACTGCCTGATTATTGTACAGATTCAGTTTCCCTTTGTCTCTGCTGTTGTGTGTGTTTTCCTCCCATAGTTCTATCATCAATGCATCCATACTTTTTCATATTCAATCATTCTGAAGTGGTTTTTTTTAGCTTACCAAGAGCTTCATGACGGTGAATAGTACCTCCCTAGTACCCCTATGAGGGAGGTGGTGTCTTCCTCACTTTAGAAAGGAGCAAACAGAGACTCAGAGAAATGTGGTGAGTTTCCCAACATAACACAGCAAGTACATAGCAGAACAGAGCTGAAAACTGGGTCTTCCAAATTTGGTGCTGCCCCAAACGGTATTGGGGTTTGTCTTCAGTGATTGGTGTTAGCGTCTGAAGTGGTCAGGTTTCTTTTTTGTTTGTTTTTGAGACAAAATTGGGATTCTCATTTAGAATTCTCAAGCACTGAAAGGTGCTTTCCCCCATGGATTTGAATCAGATGTGCGAATAGCATGCAAAAAGGTTAATCTGTTTACCCAACTAGAACATTTTGCACTGGAGAAAAAACCTTGGAGTTGCATTGCCGTGGTGTTCCAGATGTCCTATGCTTTGAGCTGCTTTATTTGCATATGATATTTCAAAGCTTGTGATCAATTTACAATTATAATTGCCATCAAAATTTTACTTTAACTAGCATTTTGTGAGGGAAAACATCAATTTACATTATTTTGCAGAGTTGGAAAATATCTAATGATTTATAAAACAAAAATGGGTTTCATCAGGACAAGGGAATACAAAATTGCTGTTGCTGCTCTATGTTATAATCATTTCCTAATACAAGATCCTGTTATTTTCATATATGTGTTTTATATTCACTGTGCTAGTCCATAATAAGATAATTCTAATCATTGAATTACACAGCTGCTCTAAGAGAATGAAGAGCCCACATGTGAAGAAGAAAATGAAACAGCTGATTGTAAAATGTATGTTGGATGTCTATCTAGGCAGCACTTGTAACTAAATTAACAGTGAGTTTAAATTCCATTTGTTAAGTGTTTCTTCTTCATATCTCTTTTTAAAAATACAAAAATGTATTCACTTCATGCACTATCAATAGAATTCTTGTCAGTGCATTAGAGCAATTCTTATAAATACCTTAGTTTCTTTAAACTCTAATAATAGTGGGAAGAAAAGAGTAAATTATGCATTGAATACATTGTTTTGAGAGTCGATACATAATAAACATTTATTGGGCACTTTGTGTCAGGCGCTGTGCTAAGTGCATCATATGCCAAATTTGTTTAATGCTTACAAGAATCTTTTGAGGGTAAGCACTTCTACTCTTAAAAACATTTCTTAAAGATGAGAAAACTAAGGTTTATAGTATTTAAGTTGCCTAAGGTTTTAAAGCCAATAAAATGTAGATATAAAATAAGATAATAAGATAGATTTGTTAATAAAAATGAAGGCCAGGAAAAGGCAGAACTACTAATACCTGGTTCTGAATTTTATTATTAGTCCAATAAAAATAAAATAATTGATGTATAAATGAGATGTATAGATGATGTATAGATGAGAATGAGAAGCTTAGATTCTTAGATTAGAGAATGAGAAGTTTAGATTAAAAAATCCCTGCCAACAGAGACTACGTCTAACTCATTTTTTAATGTCCTTGCATACAATAGCCCACAGAAAATACTGAATCTTGTTTAATCTCAAAGCCTTCCAAGGTTAGGGAGTTTGTGGCTGCATTTATTCTTGAGATGTTTCAGGCATCGAGAAAGTATTTTATCTGTTAAGTAACAGTCTTTCTCCCATAATCTCCCCTTGTTGAAATCATCTGATCATGGAGCAAAAATGGGTATATAGAAACATCAGTAAGATAGTATTGACACTTGGAAAAGATGATGTGATTCATACCGAGTTGTTGGTGCCCAGGATTGTTTTGAACTCCTGACCTACAGTAATTTAGTTCAGAGCAGTAATTCCCTTCCTTCCCTTGCCTACTTTTGGATCATGTGGGAAATGCTTAAAACATATGAATGCCCAGGTCCCACTACAGATCAGACAAATCTGAATATCTGGAATTGGCTCAGACATCACAATTTTTTTAATAGCTCCCCAGATAATCCTAATGATGTGAAGTCAAAATTGGAAAACACTGATTTAGAGAAATGTATATTAAATATAGAGTATTATTGCCAGGCAAGGAGCTACCCAGCTAGACTAATGCAGAATGGCATTGTTCTTATGAATTCATCAAGCGTTGAGGTAAAAAATTTGATTCTAACCCTGCCTAGGAGTTAATCAGACCCTAGGAAATTGATAGCACCTTAGGCAAACATAAAATTTTCTGATTATAGAACATAGCATGCTGGAACTATGGGGAGTTTGCATTGGGCAAATCCACTAGATGAATATCTCTTCCTCCTTTTTAATTAGTTGGGCAGACTTATTTATCAAATCATTGCTCTAGAAGGCTGATCTGAGCAGAGTTGAATGTTGGCATATTTTGCTTAAGGTGTAGAGAATCCTGCTGAAATGTCCCAGGCATGACAACTAATGACAACACTCTTTTGCTCAAATTGTGAGGTCTTACAGATTCAGGGTTGTATTTTAGCACTTCTTGAAAATGTCCCCTGAATATCCTAAATTAAGGATGCCAAACTACTTCTCTGACTCCTGTGTTTCTATGATTTTATGCCAAACTCTCCTTTCTTTAGATATAATGCCTTACTTTATAGTCGCTAGCATTGGCAACATTCTGTGTCTGTTACATTTCCTTGTTTGCATTAGACAAGAGTTCTAGGGCTCCTGAAGCATAGCCTATAGAATGCTCATCAATTGTACAAAAGATAGGAAATTTGGAGAGAGAGAACAAACATTAGAAGAGCAGTTCCTTTATACCTCCTTTTCCACTGAAGGAATTCATTAAGGTTTATGTTCACTTACATGGGCATACTCAGATATTGAAAGCTTTGTCAAATTATCTCTATTTTGTTTCTTTTTCTGGATCTTTCTCATATTTTAGGCTTACCTCAAATGTCTAATGATTCCTGATTGTCCATTCAGATTCAGCGATGAGTCCACGAAAAAGTCAGTTTGGAGCTCTGTCTGCGAGGGTAGGTCTAGTTTTAGGATATTCAGACATTGTAAGTGGACAGGACACTGAACCGGGCATTTTGTGCTGGACATGTTTTCAGTCCCCCCCCACTACATGTATATCTTGGAAGTTTTACCATGCAATTTAGTAGGTTCTTTACAGGAGCTCTTCCTCTTCCTTTTTTTTTTTTTTTTTTTTTTTTTTTTTTTTTTTTTGCCTGAGGAGTGGGATGGGGGTGTAAATATCTGGAAGTCTATATAAAGACTTTAGACTATTTTTCCAGTTTTCCAACTGAGGGCTCATTCTGATTCCCTTTTCAGCTGAAGCCTCCAGGATGTCACTAGCCTAAGTCTGTCTTTCTCTGCCCTACCTCATCATTTACCCCTTTTAATCCAGCTTTAGTCTTTCTCAGGCGCTGATGACAGACCCCTCCCCCCTTCATCATTGTGTACTTACCAGAATTTTAAAAATTCTATTTTTATTTATTTATTTATTTATTTATTTATTTACTTATTAACGTTTATTTATTTTTGAGACAGAGAGAGACAGAGCATGAACAGGGGAGGGGCAGAGACAGAGGGAGACACAGAATTGGAAGCAGGCTCCAGGCTCTGAGCCATCAGCCCAGAGCCCGAAGCAGGGCTTGAACTCATGGACCGTGAGATTGTGACCTGAGCTGAAGTCGGACGCTTAACCGACTGCGCCACCCAGGCGCCCCAATTTTTATTTTAAAACTGTATAAGGAGGAAAGGAAGATAAACACTTGTGGATAAAGTAAAACAGACATTCAGTAAAATTGTTTAAATGCAAGCTGCAGCTTAGATAAGTAGATGTAATTATGCACATAGCTGCATTCAATCTCTTTGTCTTCACAAGAAAGCTCTTATTAATTAAAAACAAACAAAAACTGATGATAGTGTAGAGATTTTCTTAACTTCTGAAATCATGGACCCCAGTACTTGAGTGTTAATGAGAAATTCCTCCTGACCCTTTTTACAACTGTTTATGAATAATGACTCTATTGTAATGCTGATTTAAAGCAATTTCATTAGAAAACTCAAGAGCACAGAAGATCTGCACAGACTATAATTATGGAATATCTGGCAAGGCAGCATTTAATACTGGCAGATATAAGATTGTACTTGAATGAAGAAAAATTAGCAGATTAAGTATACATGTTTGAAGATGTGTGATATTAACGCATGTGAAATTTACCAAGCTTTTAAAAAAGTTTCCAAGGCTGCAACTACTTCTAAATTATTGCTCTGTTCCCCCATAGTCCTCAGCATAGAGCTTTATCCATTTGTGAGTATGTGTTCCATTTTCATCTGATAAACTGAGTTAGTTTCTGGGACCCTGGCAGCCCAGTGGTTTATAAAATGTGAGAACTGGAAGGAATTGTCACATCATCTAGTTTTTCCTTGATTCTGGGACATTTTTCTTCTTCATATACAATCATCACTGAAAAGAGGATATGTATGAAAATTTATATGTGCAGATGATGTGTTAGTGCTCTAACAAAAATGCAACAAAACTGTTGTTACATCTATTACATTGATGAATTGTCTTAGAGTTTGTGGCATTTAAGAATTGAGTGGATACATTCCTCATTTGTTTCTAATGTGCCATATTTTTTCTTTCTACTTCTGCACACTTTTTTTTTTTTTTTGTGCCTGGGATGTTCATTCTCTCTTTGTTTCTTGGCGAATTCCTCACCAATTTTTTCAAAACCTGTGCAAATGTCACCTTTTTTGGGAAAGCCTTCCTGGATTCTCATAAGAACAGCTAATGCTGTTTCCTTTTTGCGTATAACCTTCTTCATCTTTTTTAAAATGTTTATTTATTTATTTTTAGACAGACAGAGATGTGAGCTGGGAAGGGCAGAGAGAGAGAGAGGGAGAGAGAGAGAGTCCCAAGCTGATATCCCAGAGCTGACTCAGGGCTCAGACCCAGAACTGTGAGATCATGACCTGAGCGGATCATAACCTGAGCTGAAATCAAAATTCAGATGCTTAACCAATTGAGCCACCCAGAAGCCCCACCTTCTTCATCTTTATATACATAACCTTCACTTCCATCATTTTACAAGTAGCATGGTTCATCCAGAGAGATGAATTGGACTTTTCAAGGGTTCACATCCTTAAGGGCCTTAGAGAAACAGTGGAGTCTCATTTAAGATGCATGTTGTCTCGGTGTGCTCAGCTAGGCGACCTAGCTGGGTTCTGGACAATTTCTATTTTGGTCTCATTCTAAAGGTGTTTGAGAAGAAAATAGGGGAGTGGAAAGATCAGGAGTTCATTGTAAGAGATGATTGTACAAGATCTTTTCACCATGTAGCTCATGTATTTGCGGAAACTCAGTGTGGTTTTGGCTAGTGTGCCACTGTACACAGAGGGCATTGGTGCATTTAGTCCTATAACGGCAGGGAGGATCTTGCCCTTAAAACCATTAGTCTGGAGCAGGACACATAGAACAGCTGCTTGTGCATGTGGCAGCATGTAAAGGTAGCTGACTGTGTCCTTAGATTATAGAGAAGAAGGAAATAGATTTACTTATTTCTCAGGAGAAATAATATTGTTTCTGGCATTCTCCATCAACCAGCATAGAAAAGCTGTTCTGTGTTCCAGGGTGCTGCTCTTTAACTGATGCTACTGCCACAACTCTCATTTCTCTCTTCCTGGCATAATTTTCTGCGGGAATTTCCAAGGAGCGGATAAAGCTCTGCAGGAAGCCCTGGGTTGTGCACAGTATCGCCGTTACGGGTTGAACTGTGTTCCCCCAGAAGATGTTGACGTTCTAATCCCCAGGACCTATGAATTTGGAAATAGGGTCTTTGCAAATGATTAAGTTAAGATAGAGTCATTAGAGTGGCTCCTAATCGCGTATAACTGTATCTCTGCAAAAAGAGAAATTTGAGCACGGAGACAGATGCATAGAAGGGAGACAACATGAAGACCCATTGAGGATGCCATCTATAAACCAAGGAACATCTGAGGCTACCAGAAGCTGGGAGAAGGGCATAGAACAGATGCTCTCACATAGCCCTCAGAAAGAACCCACCTTGATTTTGGACTTCTAGTCTCCAGACCTGAGACAATAAATTTTTCAGTTTAAATCACCCAGAATGCCATGGCTGGGGGACATCTCACTCTTCTTCAATCTCTTGGGGAAGTTAACTTTAAGTACTTCTTCCCTTAACACTAGTAGTGATGACAAGAATTAGAGAAAAGTGTTTCTCAGAAAGAAGTCGTAGATCTCTGACCTCCATTATTTCCATCACACCTGCCTGAAAATTTCAGGTCTAATATCCTAAGCTGGTGATCACAGCCTGGATTCAGCCCACAAATGGTTTTATTGACTACACAATGTTTTATTAAAATTAAAAACACAAAATAATCATAATGACTCGTTACGAGGATATAAACACTGTTGGATTTCACATCAAAATCAGAATTTCTGACACAGTAGGCCAGCATTCCCATACAGTAATAAGGTATTTCCATCTCACTTCCAGTGCAAGGGAAGGGGTATGCACTTTCCATTTGCCTTTCTCCATCCTTCCTACTGTTCCTAAACCAGGCCCAGTTCTGGCTTCTGTCCTAAATGCTGCCTCCATGGCCCCTACAGGTATTTGAGTTTGGGGCTTCTGTGGACATTATTACAAGAACTCCATTTTCTTACTATTTTCTCTGGAAGTATAGAGTTTAGTTTAAGTCATTGTAGATGCCCCATATGTTATACATTATGTATCTACATGTGTATATTCCCTGTAATTATTTTGTATATGTCCTGATGGTGCTATGTGTATTGTGGCAATTAAACAAATATTAATTTAATAATCTCTTTGTTCATTATCTAAAAATCAGTCTTTTAAGTAATGTGAGGTCAATAGATAGACCAGATAGTGGTGCTGCCTCAGGGGAGTTACGATCTACCCTGAGGAAGTAAGATATTGCATCGTGCATGTAAGACATTAAAAAATAAACTGAAAAGTGTAAAGACAAATGCAAAGTTAGACAAGAATTCAGAGGAAGGAAAGAGCACTTCCAACTGGGACCACAGGAGGGAAATTTTGTAGTGAGGGGAGGCATTTTAGCTGGGACTTGGAAGAATGTAGGATTTGGTCAAACATGAAGAAAACTGGGCATTTGGGTAGGTAAACATCTGGTCATTTAAGAAATAACAAGTAGCTCAGTTTGATGGAACTAAGGGAAGTTACGAGGAATAAACTAGAGAGGAGAATTTGAAACCATGTAATGTAACATCAATAGCAGGCCTATGGAGATTAGGCAGCAGTGAGTTACGAGTCTCTTAAAGGAGCTACATTGATTCTTTGACTATAACTAAGAATTAGACAAGAAGGCTGTGCCTTAACTTTTGTTGCTCAAAAGGGAAAAACCGTCCACTTAATGTTTGCATCTAATTAAGTTTCATAGTGGAAAATTCCCATTTATGTTTTTCATTCCCTAATTAATAGCAGTTTTCAGGGAAAGTAGTCCAAGCCAGTTCTTGGTAGGCAGTTCTAAAGAAGCAATCCAGCATTCTTATTTCTGCTACTGTTTCCCCTCCCCCAACTTTCTAACATGAGCGTATTAGTTAGCATTCTTCACTTTCACAAAAGTATTCTCAGTGTCCTATAAGCTGGGTGTCACAGCTGTCCATTGAGAGAGCTAATCTGCCATTTTGAAACGTGAGTTAGATAATTATTTCCTTTCACATTCCTTTTCTATTTCCCTTTCGTGCTCACAGGCCCTCCTTTTTTTTCTCCTTTCCTCTTTCCCTCCCTTCTTCCTCCTTTCTCCCTCCCTGCTTTCTTCCTACCTTTGTAAGGTAATGTAGAGGTGAAGAGCAATGCCTTTGGAGTCACATGACCTGTATTATAATCTTAGTAGTACTACTGACTGGTTGTGAAACCTTGAGATATCTATCTAACTTCTTTGATCCTCAGTGTTCTCATCTACAAAATGAGGTAGTAATAATAATATTCACTTGATAGGGTTTTGGTAATACATGCAAAACACTTAGAACAGTGGCTGGCACATGTTAAGTACTCAGTAAATATTAGCTATTATCACTACTGTTATTGTCCTCATTGAAGATGGGTTCTTTTAAAAATATGGAGAAGGGACACCTGAGTGGCTCAGTTGATTAAGCATACAACTCTTAACTATGGCTCAGGTCATGATCTCACAATCATGAGATGAAACCCTGTATAGGGCTCTGTGCTGGGCATGGAGGCTGCTTAAGATTCTCTCTCTCTCTCTCTCTCTCTCTGTTTCTGTCCCTCTCTATCCCTCCCCTACTCTCTCTCTCTCAAAAAAAATATGGAGAGAAATAAATCTTACTGTTTCTTGTTTCATTTCAGACCTAAGAGATTTCTTTTCATTAAAAGCAAATGCTATTATGAAATAACATGTAGAATCTACAACCTCGTTCCATATAATGAAGACACTTGGAAGCGAACTGATAAGTGGGTTAATTTTACAAATACAGCCCTTAAATCACTTTTAGAAGAAAGCAGGCATATTATAGATACATTCTTATATTCTTTTATTGAAATAGAGAAAGTTATCTGGGATATGACTTATTTTATATGTAAGAGCTGAAGGGGTCTTCTTTTGGGGGGGGGGGATTTTTTTAAATCAAGAGATTTTTCCATGGTTTGACCATTTACCTATTTTTCTTTTCCTTTTTCCCTTTACTGGGAACATCCAGCCTATCATACCTTGACATTTGAAAAGGTCAATATATTTCCACATACACGTAAGCACATTCTCCTTGATAGGTCAAACAATGGATCTCTGATAATTTTTGTTAGGATAGTGACTTTAACAAGAGAAAATAATACAATTTAAGCCTCAGATAACCATGATTTCAACATGTATGATAACTGAGATCCTAATATGTTTGATCAGAAAGTGTACAAATGTAATATTCTTGACACCATTTTGAAGGCTCTTCCTCCACAGCACCTTTGTATATCTGTGTATATCTGTGTAACTTGCTATGTAACATTTATGTTCGTCAGCATTTTAGGATATTAGAATTATAATTTCTCAATTTGACTTTTCAAGTGTCTCTAGAGATGGGATATGAATGGGAAGGGACCCTCCCTCCCTTCCTCTCTCCCTACCTCTTACTCCTTTCTTCTCTCCCTACCCCTTCTTCTTTTTTTCAAAGTCTTTATGTCATTCTCATTCTTTTAACTGGTAAATGTTGCAATTAAGAAATCACCACAGACATTTGCGCCCTCCTCTCACTGTTAATTTATCAAATGAAAATAACTAGTTGTCTTTATGTACGGTCTATTAAATTGTGAATGCCTTTAGGCCAAGAGCAAAATACCTTTTAAAATACCCAGAAGTCACAGTGCTTATGATTATGAGAGATCCTTTGTCCTGTCTGTGGCTTTGTTACGTAACTGGTACACTTGGATAATGAATGATTCTTGCCTTTCTTGTTTACCTCACCTGATGGGGTTCTTGAGACTATTCATCCATTAAAACATGCAAATAATGACAATGATATCACAATAATGATAACATATAACTTCTATTCAGCTCATGAAAGTTTAAAAATGTTCCCTTATACAAGGTGAGGAATGTGAAAGCCCTTTGAAATATAAAATACAAAGCAAATGCAAAGTATTGTTTTCATTAGCAAGTTTATTTTTTTTTTTTTTTCTTTTTTTTTTTTTTTTTTTTTATTTTATTTTTTAATATATGAAATTTACTGTCAAATTGGTTTCCATACAACACCCAGTGCTCATCCCAAAAGGTGCCCTCCTCAATACCCATCACCCACCCTGCCCTCCCTCCCACCCCCCATCAACCCTCAGTTTGTTCTCAGTTTTTAACAGTCTCTTATGCTTTGGCTCTCTCCCACTCTAACCTCTTTTTTTTTTTTTTTTTTTTTTTTCCTTCCCCTCCCCCATGGGTTTCTGTTATGTTTCTCAGGATCCACATAAGAGTGAAACCATATGGTATCTGTCTTTCTCTGTATGGCTTATTTCACTTAGCATCACACTCTCCAGTTCCATCCACGTTGCTACAAAAGGCCATATTTCATTTTTTCTCATTGCCACGTAGTATTCCATTGTGTATATAAACCACAATTTCTTTATCCATTCATCAGTTGATGGACATTTAGGCTCTTTCCATAATTTGGCTATTGTTGAGAGTGCCGCTATAAACATTGGGGTACAGGTGCCCCTATGCATCAGTACTCCTGTATCCCTTGGATAAATTCCTAGCAGTGCTATTGCTGGGTCATAGGGTAGGTCTATTTTTAATTTTCTGAGGAACCTCCACACTGCTTTCCAGAGCGGCTGCACCAATTTGCATTCCCACCAACAGTGCAAGAGGGTTCCTGTTTCTCCACATCCTCTCCAGCATCTATAGTCTCCTGATTTGTTCATTTTGGCCACTCTGACTGGCGTGAGGTGGTATCTGAGTGTGGTTTTGATTTGTATTTCCCTGATAAGGAGCGACGTTGAACATCTTTTCATGTGCCTGTTGGCCATCCGGATGTCTTCTTTAGAGAAGTGTCTATTCATGTTTTCTGCCCATTTCTTCACTGGGTTATTTGTTTTTCGGGTGTGGAGTTTGATGAGCTCTTTATAGATTTTGGATACTAGCCCTTTGTCCGATGTGTCATTTGCAAATATCTTTTCCCATTCCGTTGGTTGCCTTTTAGTTTTGTTGGTTGTTTCCTTTGCTGTGCAGAAGCTTTTTATCTTCATAAGGTCCCAGTAATTCACTTTTGCTTTTAATTCCCTTGCCTTTGGGGATGTGCCGAGGAAGAGATTGCTACGGCTGAGGTCAGAGAGGTCTTTTCCTGCTTTCTCCTCTAAGGTTTTGATGGTTTCCTGTCTCACATTCAGGTCCTTTATCCATTTTGAGTTTATTTTTGTGAATGGTGTGAGAAAGTGGTCTAGTTTCAACCTTCTGCATGTTGCTGTCCAGTTCTCCCAGCACCATTTGTTAAAGAGACTGTCTTTTTTCCATTGGATGTTCTTTCCTGCTTTGTCAAAGATGAGTTGGCCATACGTTTGTGGGTCTAGTTCTGGGGTTTCTATTCTATTCCATTGGTCTATGCGTCTGTTTTTGTGCCAATACCATGCTGTCTTGATGATGACAGCTTTGTAGTAGAGGCTAAAGTCTGGGATTGTGATGCCTCCTGCTTTGGTCTTCTTCTTCAAAATTACTTTGGCTATTCGGGGCCTTTTGTGGTTCCATATGAATTTTAGGATGGCTTGTTCTAGTTTCGAGAAGAATGCTGGTGCAATTTTGATTGGGATTGCATTGAATGTGTAGATAGCTTTGGGTAGTATTGACATTTTGACAATATTTATTCTTCCAATCCATGAGCAGGGAATGTCTTTCCATTTCTTTATATCTTCTTCAATTACCTGCATAAGCTTTCTATAGTTTTCAGCATACAGATCTTTTACATCTTTGGTTAGATTTATTCCTAGGTATTTTATGCTTCTTGGTGCAATTGTGAATGGGATCAGTTTCTTCATTTGTCTTTCTGTTGCTTCATTGTTAGTGTATAAGAATGCAACTGATTTCTGCACGTTGATTTTGTATCCTGCAACTTTGCTGAATTCATGGATCAGTTCTAGCAGACTTTTGGTGGAGTCTATCGGATTTTCCATGTATAATATCATGTCATCTGCAAAAAGCGAAAGCTTGACTTCATCTTTGCCAATTTTGATGCCTTTGATTTCCTTTTGTTGTCTGATTGCTGATGCTAGAACTTCCAGCACTATATTAAACAGCAGCGGTGACAGTGGGCATCCCTGTCGTGTTCCTGATCTCAGGGAAAAAGCTCTCAGTTTTTCCCCGTTGAGGATGATGTTAGCTGTGGGCTTTTCATAAATGGCCTTTATGATCTTTAAGTATGTTCCTTCTATCCCGACTTTCTCAAGGGTTTTTATTAAGAAAGGGTGCTGGATTTTGTCAAAGGCCTTTTCTGCATCGATTGACAGGATCATATGGTTCTTCTCTTTTTTTTTGTTAATGTGATGTATCACGTTGATCGATTTGCGAATGTTGAACCAGCCCTGCATCCCAGGAATGAATCCCACTTGATCATGGTGAATAATTCTTTTTATATGCTGTTGAATTCGATTTGCTAGTATCTTATTAAGAATTTTTGCATCCATATTCATCAGGGATATTGGCCTGTAGTTCTCTTTTTTTACTGGGTCTCTGTCTGGTTTAGGAATCAAAGTAATACTGGCTTCATAGAATGAGTCTGGAAGTTTTCCTTCCCTTTCTATTTCTTGGAATAGCTTGAGAAGGATAGGTATTATCTCTGCTTTAAATGTCTGGTAGAACTCCCCTGGGAAGCCATCTGGTCCTGGACTCTTATTTGTTGGGAGATTTTTGATAACCGATTCAATTTCTTCGCTGGTTATGGGTCTGTTCAAGCTTTCTATTTCCTCCTGATTGAGTTTTGGAAGAGTGTGGGTGTTTAGAAATTTGTCCATTTCTTCCAGGTTGTCCAATTTGCTGGCATATAATTTTTCATAGTATTCCCTGATAATTGTTTGTATCTCTGAGGGATTGGTTGTAATCATTCCATTTTCATTCATGATTTTATCTATTTGGGTCATCTCCCTTTTCTTTTTGAGAAGCCTGGCTAGAGGTTTGTCAATTTTGTTTATTTTTTCAAAAAACCAACTCTTGGTTTCGTTGATCTGCTCTACAGTTTTTTTAGATTCTATATTGTTTATTTCTGCTCTGATCTTTATTATTTCTCTTCTTCTGCTGGGTTTAGGCTGCCTTTGCTGTTCTGCTTCTATTTCCTTTAGGTGTGCTGTTAGATTTTGTATTTGGGATTTTTCTTGTTTCTTGAGATAGGCCTGGATTGCAATGTATTTTCCTCTCAGGACTGCCTTCGCTGCATCCCAAAGCGTTTGGATTGTTGTATTTTCATTTTCGTTTGTTTCCATATATGTTTTAATTTCTTCTCTAATTGCCTGGTTGACCCACTCATTCGTTAGTAGGGTGTTCTTTAACCTCCATGCTTTTGGAGGTTTTCCAGACTTTTTCCTGTGGTTGATTTCAAGCTTCATAGCATTGTGGTCTGAAAGTATGCATGGTATAATTTCAATTCTTGTAAACTTATGAAGGGCTGTTTTGTGACCCAGTATATGATCTATCTTGGAGAATGTTCCATGTGCACTCGAGAAGAAAGTATATTCTGTTGCTTTGGGATGCAGAGTTCTAAATATATCTGTCAAGTCCATCTGATCCAATGTATCATTCAGGGCCCTTGTTTCTTTATTGACTGTGTGTCTAGATGATCTATCCATTTCTGTAAGTGGGGTGTTAAAGTCCCCTGCAATGACCACATTCTTATCAATGAGGTTGCTTATGTTTATGAGTAATTGTTTTATATATCTGGGGGCTCGGGTATTTGGCGCATAGACATTTATAATAGTTAGCTCTTCCTGGTGGATAGACCCTGTGATTATTATATAATGCCCTTCTTCATCTCTTGTTACAGCCTTTAATTTAAAGTCTAGTTTGTCTGATATAAGTATGGCTACTCCAGCTTTCTTTTGGCTTCCAGGAGCATGATAAATAGTTCTCCATCCCCTCACTCTCAATCTAAAGGTGTCCTCAGATCTAAAATGAGTCTCTTGTAGACAGCAAATAGATGGGTCTTGTTTTTTTATCCATTCTGATACCCTATGTCTTTTAGTTGGCGCATTTAATCCATTTACATTCAGTGTTATTATAGAAAGATATGGGTTTAGAGTCATTGTGATGTCTGTATGTTTTATGCTTGTAGTGATGTCTCTGGTACTTTGTCTCACAGGATCCCCCTTAGGATCTCTTGTAGGGCTGGTTTCGTGGTGACAAATTCCTTCAGTTTTTGTTTGTTTGGGAAGACCTTTATCTCTCCTTCTATTCTAAATGACAGACTTGCTGGATAAAGGATTCTCGGCTGCATATTTTTTCTGTTTAGCACACTGTAGATATCGTGCCAAGCCTTTCTGGCCTGCCAAGTTTCAAAGGAGAGATCAGTCACGAGTCTTATAGGTCTCCCTTTATATGTGAGGGCACGTTTATCCCTTGCTGCTTTCAGAATTTTCTCTTTATCCTTGTATTTTGCCAGTTTCACTATGATATGTCGTGCAGAAGATCGATTCAAGTTACGTCTGAAGGGAGTTCTCTGTGCCTCTTGGATTTCAATGCCTTTTTCCTTCCCCAGTTCAGGGAAGTTCTCAGCTATAATTTGTTCAAGTACCCCTTCAGCACCCTTCCCTCTCTCTTCCTCCTCTGGGATACCAATTATGCGTATATTATTTTTTTTTAGTGTATCACTTAGTTCTCTAATTTTCCCCTCATACTCCTGGATTTTTTTATCTCTCTTTCTTTCAGCTTCCTCTTTCTCCATAACTTTATCTTCTAGTACACCTATTCTCTCCTCTGCCTCTTCAAGCCGAGCCATCGTGGATTCCATTTTGTTTTGCATTTCGTTTAAAGCGTTTTTCAACTCCTCGTGACTGTTCCTTAGTCCCTCGATCTTTGTGGCAAGAGATTCTCTGCTGTCCTGTATACTGTTTTCAAGCCCAGCGATTAATTTTATGACTATTATTCTAAATTCACTTTCTGTTATATTATTTAAATCCTTTTTGATCAGTTCATTAGCTGTTGTTATTTCCTGGAGATTCTTCTGAGGGGAATTCTTCCGTTTGGTCATTTTGGAGAGTCCCTGGCGTGGTGAGGACCTGCAGTGCACTTCCCCTGTGCTGTGGTGTATAACTGGAGTTAGTGGGCGGGGCCGCAGTCCGACCCGATGTCTGCCCCCAGCCCACTGCTGGGGCCAGAGTCAGACTGGTGTGTGCCTTCTCTTCCCCTCTCCTAGGGGCGGGATTCACTGTGGGGTGGCGTGTCCCGTCTGGGCTACTTGCACACTGCCAGGCTTGTGTTGCTGGGGATCTGGCGTATTAGCTGGGGTGGGTAGGCAAGGTGCACGGGGGCTGGAGGGGCAGGCTTAGCTCGCTTCTCCTTATGTGATCCACTTCAGGAGGAGCCCTGTGGCAGCGGGAGGGAGTCAGATCCGCTGCCGGAGGTTTGGCTCCGCAGAAGCACAGAGTTGGGTGTTTGCGCGGAGCGAGCAAGTTCCCTGGCAGGAACTGGTTCCCTTTGGGAATTTTGGCTGGGGGATGGGCGGGGGAGATGGCGCTGGCGCCTTTGTTCCCCGCCAAGCTGAGCTCTGCTGTCCGGGGGCTCAGCCGCTCTCCCTCCCTTTGTCCTCCAGCCTTCCCGCTTTCCGCGCAGAGCTGTTAACTTATGACCTCCCAGACGCTAAGTCGCGCTTGCTGTGGGAACACAGTCCGTCCGGCCCCTCCGCTTTTGCCAGCCAGACTCGGGGGCTCTGCTTGGCCGGCGAGCCGCCCCTCCGCCCCGGCTCCCTCCCGCCAGTCCGTGGAGCGCGCACCGCCTCGCCGCCCTTCCTACCCTCTTCTGTGGGCCTCTCGTCTGCGCTTGGCTCTGGAGACTCCGTTCTGCTAATCCTCTGGCGGTTTTCTGGGTTCTTTAGGCAGGTGTAGGTGGAATCTAAGTGATCGGCAGGACGCGCTGTGAGCCCAGCGTCCTCCTACGCCGCCATCTTCCGGCACTCCTCCATTAGCAAGTTTAAAGAAAACTGTTGTACACAGAAAGAAATCTGTGTGGTGCCATTAAGCATTTAATTTTATTTTTCAGATTATGGATTTGTCCCATGAGAGGTGATGTACTTAACAACATCAGCATGTGTGAAGCAAGACTAGCATAATGCATAATGTAATTCCAGGGGTGCTGGGAAGGCACCAAAAAATGTGCTTGCTTTTGCCATAGCTTGAAATGGAAAATGATCATTCTCTTTGGTTAGTTCTGAAGAGCTAGCAGATTGACAGTAATATGAAAAAGGATCTCATTTTGCACTGATGCAATTTGGGTAAAATAGAAAAGTTCTGGTGTTAGAATACATGTACTTGCTTATCAAATTTTATTCAGTTGGACACTTTGAAAGGAGTGCTCATATTTAGCAATATCCAAATAGATGTTAAAGTGATGGAATATATAATTGTTGAAAGTGACTTCAGAAATAATTTGATGGAGAAACTGAAACCCAGAAAGGCAAATGATTTTGCTACAGCTGCGTGACTTTTTAATAACTGAGCCAAACTCTTTCTATATCTCGTCCCCCATATTTGGACTATAAGAATTCAAATCTTTACCGGATTGTGCTCCCTGAAGGCAGGTACTTTGACTTACCCATCCATCTATCCACCTATCTAATCATCCATCCGTTCCTCTGTTAATAATTTATTAAACATTAATTTAAAGACTCATATGTAGTGTGTTAACACTGTGTTAAGTGATGGAGATGCAAGGGTAAATGGGATGAGATGGCTGATTTCATGGAGCTTGCAATCTTGGAGGGGAGGGGGAAGAGAGAGGGAGAAGGAGAGGGAGAGGGAGAGGATGTCTAAAAGTAACAGAGTAGCAAATATCAGAGGTACCCATTAACAGACAATAAAAAGGGGTGAATAATAACTCTAGAGAGTAAGTCAGAAAAGTGTTTTGACATGAGATATTTGAGTTGGATCATGAATAAAGGTCACTTCCTCACCTAGCAAAATGTCAGCCATTCATTGAATACATAATTGAATAATCAAGACTTGGTACATTTCTAATATGCCTGTGTTCTTACTAATAACAAATACAAATAAATTGTTTCAGTGGTAGTTTTCCTGATAGTATTTGCTTTATGGAATTTCTTTTCTTTTTTCTTTTCTTTTCTTTTCTTTTCTTCTTTCTTTCTTTCTTTCTTTCTTTCTTTCTTTCTTTCTTTCTTTCTTGCTTCTTTCCTTTTTTTTCTGGTTAAATTTTAACTTTCTTGGCCTATGAGGACATTCTCTATCCCTACCCTGCCTTATTAATATAACAGCTTTGATTTTCTAAAAGTTACAAATGTTTTAGAAGATCTAGGACAAAACAGTGAAATGATCATTATTTTCAAACTGAGGAAACAAAAACAAAATGTCCTTACAACTCCTTCTTCCAGAGGAATTCCAATTAATCATTGTAGAAGCAGTGAGAGAAACAGAAAGTTACCTTTAGAATGTAGCAGTAAGAATTGCAGGCAAGATCCACCATTGATTGCTAAAACTACTGGGTTTGAAAAAGAACAGGTATTTCTATAGGGCTAAAGTACCTACCGCCAAGATCCTTATTACACAGACAAAAATAGTAATTTTATAGTGGAGAAACCCAGCAAATTCAATGTCAACCAATGACTAAGTTGAATATGATTGGTAATAAGTTACATGGAAATCATGAACCCTCTTATTTGCTCAAAGGGTACATCACTTCTGAGGGACATTTTACAACATAGCTAATTAGTACTCTTTCAATGTATCAAGGTTGTGGAAGATAAAGAAAGAAGGAGGAACCATCATAGGTTGAAGATGCATAAAGACATTTTAAAACTAAATGTAATGTGAAATACTGGGTTGCATCGTGGAATAGAAAAATGAGCATCGGTGGAAAAACTGGTAAAGCATAAGTAAAGAGTCCAGTTTAATTAATAATATTATCCCATGTTCATGTCCTGTTTAGGTAAGTGTAGTATGGCTATGCAAGACATTAACTTTAGGGAAACTCAGTGAGGAATGAAGGGTATACTCTACTACTACTTCTTCCACTTTGCTGTTAAGTTTAAACTTATTTCAAAATAAAAGCTTAAAAAGGCAATTATCTGTATGCATTAGGGACACTTAGAAGTGACTTGAACTTCAAAGACAGAATGAAATGTTCAAAGCTTATCCACAGTATTTATTAAGGAAAAATATGAAACAGAAAAAAAATGGATGCATTTCTGTAACATTTTTATTCTAGCATTTGAAGGAAGTATAGGAGTTAAAATATAGAATTTAATTGAAGTATATGATTGTTTTTACCGAAGTAATTTCGAGCCTGTAGAATGTCAGAATTAGCCCTCACCTGTCTTAACCTGCTTCAACAATGTTTTGATCGTTACTCTGCAAAGAGTACAGTAGCCCCCGCTTTATCCATTGAAGATAGTACCAAAAACCCCCGTGGATGCGTGAAACCACAGATAATACCAAACCCTATATAGTATTTTTTCCTCTACCCACACACCTATGATGAAGTTTAATGTACAGATTAGGCCCAGTAAGAAATTAACATTAATAACTAATAATAGAATAGGACACTTATAACGATATACTGTAATAAAAGCTATAAGAATGTGGTCTCTCTCTCATGGCAAACTATCTTGTACTGTACTGACCTTTCTCTTGTGATGATGTGAGACGATAAAATGCCTACATGATGAGATTAAATGAGGTTATGACATAGGCATGGTGACATAGCTATTCAAGGCTACTATTGACCTTCTGACATCATTTCTAGAGGACAGTTGATCTTGGGTAACTGAAGCTGAGTGTGGAAAGAGAAAGCAGGGATAAAAGGGGGCTACCATGCATAATACAAAAGAAGAAGGCATGTGACTTCTCAAGAATATTCTAGAGGTTGATTCTGGGATGTAAAAAAACATAGGGCTGTAAGACTCCTCTTTAGGAAAGAATTTGTTTTCCTATAGAGAATATTTTCTTATTTCCCACATTACTTTTTGGAATGGCTGTGCGGCTTAACATGTCCATCAACAGTACAGGAGAGAGCCAACTTCACCTTGCCCCCTGACCCCCTGACTCCTATAAACACTCAACATGATCATTAAAAGTAAATATTGGCTTGTTTAATAAAAAGGAAAAGAAAAGAAGAGAAAAGAAAATATTTTCTATCCCAGATGTTACTGATTTGAAACTACTGGCCAATAGTCACAGTATTGACTTTCACATCATGAAACTTTCTAATAACTAATGTTTTTATTACTCAGTTTATGCCTTTCTTGCTTTTTTGTGACTGAGATTATTTTAGTCAGATGGTGATTTTAATTGGGGGATTTTCTCAGCCATTCAAGTGTAAGAGTTCTTAGGTAATTCTACTTCAGTGTTTAGAATGCCAGATGTCTGTACTTCTAAGTCATATAAAGGTTTATTTGTTTGACCACAACTGAGCTAAGTGGGTTTTACTGCACATTATTTCTAATAATATCATGTGTTTGAAAATTCCACTAGCTTAAAATGGGTAGATTCTGGGTCTAATTACTAAATTTTCTTTGCTCAAAATTCAGTGCAACAAAGGTGAAAGGGTTTGTTTCCAAGGAAACAAATGTACTCCATTTTCATCATATAAAATGTTTTCTGCAAGAAAATTCCATAACCAGTCTCCAGGGAGATACTGTGTCATGAGATAGCTCTCATTGGAGATTTTTTTCCAAAGGAGCACATTATTTTATTTTTGTTCCCTCTAAAATTGTCCTGCATTAGTCTAATTGTGATTGGATTGGATTTCAAAAAAAATTAACAACAGAACCATTGTCATCACCTTATTAGGGTCAAAAAATGTACAATTCCAGGAGAGCGTGATTTTCCTCTGGCCATTAGATTATGTTTATATTGGAGTCTAAGTAGCATGTATTCAGGATGTTCACTTGAGAAGAAACAGCCTGTTCTAAGGATGATATTTGTCACCCTGAGGGCTGAAAAAGAACTTCACTCTTTATTGGCATTTATTTGAAGTTGGAAGTGACTGCTTCTTTTTAAGAAATCTGAAAACCATATAAATAGCCTGGCTTTGCATATTCTAGTGATTGAATAACTAACAAATAAGGAAACTGCAGGAAGTAGACTCAGCTCACAAAAGTCTGAGGCTTTTTTTGTTCCGATGTATCTCTTGCATCTCTTTTAATAGTTGGTCTTTACCCATGTGAGTGCTTGCCTTTGGGTCCACTGTGTGGACCTGGTGTATAATAAACATAAAATTTGTGATAATGGAATGAAATAATTGTACAGTAAGAAGATAAAATTTTGAAGTGGAAAACAAAATCATTGTGGTAATACAGTGGGTGCAGATGGCATAACAGTCAAAATGAGAAGGCGTAGCTCTACCCCTTACTAAATCTGCAACTAAACAGGTCACTTAAACCTCTCTATAAATGGGGAAGGAACTGTTTATGTAATAAGGTTGTTAATTAATATATGTAAAAAGTATATTTGTTGGAAGAATTTCTTTAAAGTATGAAACTATTCCATAAAGAGTATGAATTCTCACATTGTAAAAAGCAGTAACCATATCATATGTCTTTCTCTTATTTGGGAGATGTATTACATTTGCCTTGTTTCCAGTGAATCTCATGCATAGGCCAGCTAATATGACATAATTAGAAAATATCACCTTTCTAGGGTAACCCTAGAGTCTAAAAATTGGAAGTGATTTTTTTTTAATTCAGTGAAAGATCAGATTCCAGTCAGTCTAATCTCCCAAAATTTGTCTTCAGAGGTCCAACATGTGACTTCTAAGTCAACCCATTTAGTCTGGTCCTTTCCATAACTCTAAAGTATAGCTGGTCAATCAAAGAAGATGGGAAAATTGATTAGTTTGTGAAATGTAGACCCAGTAGACCCAGTAGAGTCTCTCTAAAAAGTTTAGTCAGTATAGTCATATATTTTGTGAAAGAGAGACTCATGTGACAGACAGTGACATACAGGAAATAGCAGATACCAACACCAAAATGTGGCATCAATAAAACATTTGTTCTTTTTTCTTTCATTCGTTCACGTGAAGAGAATTTTTATGGAGTGCTAAGTGCCAGGGACTAGGCTAGATGCTTTCAACACACTTGATCTCATTTGATAACACGTGATATTTGGCAAAGAAATATGATTAAGTCCATGTGATGGATGCTGAGGGGCACCACCCAGACACCTCTTAAGGACTGAGCATTCATTCTTAAGCTGCCCGCAAATGTTAGCAATGGAAGACTCTTGCCCAACTCCCTATCAAGAATCACTCTCAACAAAAGACAGCCACCTAGCCGAGGGTCCTACACCCCCTTGCATCCGGTAACTGATATACATGGGTTATAAAGGCTCAGTGGAGATTGGGGACATCACTGAAGGACCACCATAGCTCCAGAGCATCAGTAGGTTTGGCTGAGACCTCTGTTAGGTCAGCATCACAGTTCACCTGCTCTGGCCGTTCCCATTTCCCTCACCCCTCAGGGATGTGATGTTTGCAAAAACATTGGCTGACAAACCTCCTGAACCAAGTCTTGAAGACTCAGAGTCTATTTCCTGGATATCCATTTTATAAATAAGGAGTCTGGGGCCATGGAAACTTTGTTGTTGTTGTTGTTGTTTTTAATTACATCACAGAAGGCCACACAGCCAATATGTGGTGGAGTCAGGATGCCATGTCCAAATGTCATGGTGTCATAAAAGGCAGCAATTAGAAATGGGACTTAAGGTTGGAAATAAGCCCCTGCCAGGTCACTTTAATTTCTCAGCCCCAGATTGGTGGTCCGATGCTCTCAGAATTGATCAAAAGTGTTGTACATAGCTAATTCTAAGGGCAGGATAGATATGTCAAAATGTCACCATTAGCACGAACAAGTAGGAGCTAGTGGATGGATGAAACTTGATACAAGTATTGCCAACTGGAAACATACATTTACACCATTTGTTTTATTGGGATCTTGTTAAGAAGTCAATTCCACTTAGCAGATACTTATTTAACCTTATTATTTTCAGTATGTAATAAAAAATTAAATAATCAAAATAAAGAACTATATATAAACAGCCTAACATATTTATGGGAAATCATGTTAAAAGAAAAATGCCTATTAGTAATAGAAAACAGAGTCTGAATCTAGAATAGCTGTGGATATGAGAGAAAGTTAGCGTTCATATTAAACAATATTTCTGTTGCCAATGAAAATGACAAAGTCACTTCATGCCAATGTTAACCTTTGATATTTTGTGAATGCCAAATATATATACATAAGCAGTGAAAGGATGGTGATTTAACATTGCTAATTTTTCTAGTAATAACAAATTTAATTCAGTTAATAAATAACTATTAAGCACCTACTGTGTACCAGACATTGTTCTAAGCAATGGAGCTAGAACAATGAATGAAAGATATGGTAACTGTCACATTCCCTTACCTTACACCACAGGTATGCAAACAGTCAACATGTAGGTAAACAGGTATGTAAACACCACTCTGTGAGCTGACAGCTGAACAGTGAGGCATTAGCCAATTCAGAATCTGTGAAAAAAACATTCAGGCAACAGACCAACACAGAACCCTATGAGGGGGAAGGAGGAGAACTTTGAAAAACAAGAAAAGAGGACAGGATGGCTGGAGTAGAGGAAATGACGGGGAGAGTGTAAAAGTGGCTTTAAAGTTGGCCAAGGGCCAGATCACTTGTAAATCATGAAAGAATTTCCATTTTATTCTGAGTATGATGAGAATTCATTAGCAGGTCTTAAGCAATGGAATGGCCTGACCTTATCTGTATTTTTGTAAGATTGTTCTGACTCAGCATGTCCCTGAAAAATGTGAGTATGTTCAATAGCCACCCATGTGTTAGTATCATGTGCTAAAGGTACCATGTTTCAGACAGGTCTCAGTTCAAATTCCAGCTGTTTCTTTCTATCCAAAGGTTATCCTCTGAGTCCCAGTTACCCTCTTTTGTAAAAGAGATATGACTTAGTTTGAACGGCTATATTTAGGATTGGTTGGCTCACGTGCAGTGCCTGACACAGGATGGGTGCTCCATATTTGTGATAGACAGATGTAGAGTATAGGGCTGAATGAAAAAGGGACGCAAATATACTGGCGTTTCTCTGATGTTGCTTTTTTTGGTGCTAGAAAGGCCTAGAAATAAACTCTAACCTTTCTTAACAAGAAAAAGAATTGTTTTATTGTCCATTTAGCTTCAAAGGGAGTTGGAAGTGAAAAGCTGCTGAGTCTGTAAGACTAGAATGTTTCATTCTTATTTCTTCCCTATTTTTCCCATTGCCTTGAAATCCCATACCACAGGCAGACTGTGTTGTCTCCAGATCACATAGGGCAACCTTAGAGAGCAGCCTTGGATGATACGGTATATTTATGGAGTGTATGTATTTGCATTTCATGCTCTTCTTTGCTTTAGCAATGATTCAGGACCAAAGCACTGGAGAAGACCAATGTTATCCAACTCATTTAACAGGCTCTTTGAGGACTAGTGAGATTCAGATACAGCTCAGAGGCAACAGCAGCATATCATGGAAAATACTTTGTTCAGAAAATCTGTTCCACTGAGGTGGCCGCTGGATACCAGAGTTGATACAGCTAGCCTCCAAGTTACTTGCTTAGAGTGTAGGTGTTAAAGGCAAGGGGTCCCAACAATCTCGTCTGATATTGCAGTCTTGTGATTTTGTTTAATGTGAATAAGAAGAACTTGGTGGGAGCGGGAGGAAACTTGGCAATAAGGACTCAGACACAGAAGTGGGGAGGTTTCCTCTGTTCTCCTGTGGTGCTGTTCACATTTTCTACACAATGCAATGCCCCACAATAGTGTAAGGCCCGGATGATCCTACCAACCTCCCATACAATAGAGGCAGCTTTGGATTTCACTATCAGGTATCTGAAGAAATCCCACTGTATATTCTTATTATTGTTTATTTATGAATCTCAGTTCATAAGCTTGGAAATGCAATAAATACTACTTCCTTCACTTTTACTCACTCTTAACTTTTACTTTTTACACATCTTAACTTCTGTCTCTGAGACCTACTCTACTTACCTGGTTGAAAGCTCAAGCTCAGGTCTTCCTGAGGTTCTCACCCTCAAGGATGAGTCACAACTCCTGGCCATACTGCCAGGTATGACTATGGGGCAACCTTGTTGCTGGTTATTGGACCTGTAGGCTGACAACCATGAGAAGAAGCCTGCTGTTCCTATTCTCATAGCTTACTTAGGTATGGCAGCATTCTAGTGCTTCCTTGCCATACTTGGGACTCAGGAATCTTAACCAAGGCTTCCTCTGATTCTGTCTGCCTAGAAGCTCTGAGGAGCCCTATCTCTCCTGGGGCTTTGGCACCTTCCTGATGGTGTTATTGGTGATCAGAGCCCAGGACCTCTCTATTCTCCGGAACCTGGCTCAGGGGGAGGAAGTGTTGAAGCAAGTTGGTAGCTGGTATTGAGGCCTCTCTCTATGTTCCCATTATCTACTGTACTAAAAGCTTTCTGCTTTTTCCCGTTTCTTCATTGGGGCAATGAGCTCGAAGCCTACCTCTTACATTAATGGAAGATAAGGGAATGGGAAAAGGCAGGGAGAGAAAAGCTTAGGTTATCTCAAATATCGTATAAACAAAACTGGGGGGAGAAAAGACTCCTAAATCTAAATCTGCCACTAGAGAGTGGAAATCTTTTCAAAGTTGAGATAGAGATCCAAATGAATATGTCGAAACCAAAAGAACAGTTTTCTTGTCCTGCCAGAACCATGCTGGCTTCCTGAGAAAATATAATCTGATTCAGCCTGAGAAACATTGTGTGTCATGCAGAGAGTTACAGAGTTGGCACGATGGAGCTGGTTTGGATAAGCCAATGCAAATATGTGGTAGTTTAAAAACTTCTCTATTTAATAATAGGATGCACTAAGATGCAAGTGGTATATAAAATAGCATAGCTCTTAAAGGTACCATGGCCCTTTACCTCTTCTTTCCACACTCAAACAGCGCTGGCCCTTTTTAGTTTTTACTGCAGTTTGATTCTTCTCTGTTTGGTGCTTCAGGGCTAGAGGAAATTCCTGTTAACATTATCAGAACCGCATGCCTCATTTCACATATACATTTAGGTTTCAGCAGTTAAAGGTGACTGTGTGGTTCAGTAGGCTAAACATGGATCCTGGACCCAGGAGACAACAGATGCATATCCCTTGCTACACATAATTCACTCGGTGGTGGTCAGCAGGTTGCTTATGCCATCTAAGCCTCAGTTTTCCTATTTGGAAAATAGAAATTAAAAAAGCTATTTCATAATTTTCTTCTGAGGTTCAAATGAAATAATATGATGAAAAGAGGTTTGTAAAATACCAGCTTTATACAAGTTCATGCTTTCTTCCAAAAATGTTTGTTACATGTTTGCCATGTGCCAAAAACTTTGCTTTGGAGCTATATAGATAAGTAAAATATAATCACTTCCATTCAGCAATATAGACTAATCAAGAGGAAAGAGAGACATAAAGGCACAGTGGAAAGCACTCTCTGTAGAGATAGAACTAGGTCATCTCATGCATAACTACATAGTGTGTACATAGGGGAGTAGTGCTAGAATTGTCCTAATGAATGAGTTGATATCTTAACTGAACTTCATATAGGATCAAGAAGAATTTGATGGTATGAGGAGGAGAGAGGTAAGAAAGACATTCCAAGGTACCAATAATAGAATTATAATTGACAATGAAGCAGCAAACACCCAGACATTGGTGTATGGTGATGGAAGCAGAGGATCCATACATATTAATAGTGCTGAAACAGTATTAATACAATTACAATTATTAATACAATTTGAAGCAATTTATAGCTAGAGATGAAAATGGGGATGGAGTTAAAGTCCAGATTACTCTGATAAGGGGTTCAGGCTTAATTCTTTGGTTGGGGGGAAATCACTGCACTGAAGGATCTCTTGCCATCAGATTTTAATTTTAAATAACCCCAATGAAGGGTTTTTACTGGGTCAGTAGTAGATTTGAGATATCAAGACCGCAGTCACGGGGTGCCTCGGTGGCTCAATCAGTTAAGTGTCTGACTCTTGGTTTAGCTCAGGTCATGATCTCACAATCATGAGATCAAGCCCCATATTGGGCTCTGCACTTGGTGTGAAGACTGCTTAAGATTCTCTCTCCCTTTCCCTCTGCTCCTTCTCTCTCTCTCTCTCTCTCTCTCTCTCTCTCTCTCTCAAAGAAAAAAAAAAAGACAACAGTCAGAGAGACAAGGTAGTCCAGTAGTCCAGGGGAAGAAATGACAAAGACCTGAATTAACTCAATGGCATTAAGAATAGAGTGTAAAGAAAAGACCAATACTTGGAGATTGATTTTGCTGTGGGGGATATTGACTTAAATATGGAAATCAATGATAGTTGATGCCAATGATTAAGAAAAAATACAAAGATAGAAGCAAGTTTAGGCAAGGATGAGTTTAGTTTGGAACAGGTATAATTTAAGGCATCTTCCAGGTGAAGATGTATGGTTGGATATTAGGATCAAGAACATGAAGCTCAAAGAAGAATCTGAGCAAGAAATATAGATGTATTCGTTATACTTAATAAATACAACTTGAAATACAGCAATAATAGAGCCTTTTGGTCTCTTTTAGTTCCCCAAAGAGTCTCATTTTAGTAATTAAAATATAGCAGTTGAAATTTCAAATTGCCATTTTAAGTTAAAGCTTCTGCCCTCCCACACTTTGGGCATGCAACACGTGGGATGAGGGAGAAAATTAAGGGTCAGGAAAGGTCTCTCTTCTGGTACCAATGTAATATGGTATCGAGTTCTGGTTGTTTCAGATGTTTCAAGGTGGTTCTTTCTCCTTTGGGCAGTTTTGTGGGCTCATTGAAGAATTATATACTGAGCTATATTAACCACAGCTCCCTCCATGTTAATAATGTGTCTCCTTTGGTTGATTGCTTCTGGCCTCTCCCCACCCTTACCTCTATAGCACCTCTTTATGGAAATATAATAGTATAACTCTAATCTAACATACGCTTTGCACTTCCAGATCTGCTCTGGTACTATAGCACTTTATTCTGGTGCATGGACTACTTGATATCTGTTATCTTGGGGTCTCAATGAAAACCAAGATAGAATGAACCCCATTTTTAGATCCTGCTTCAAAAATGTATGAATCATTTCATTAGAAGTTTTAATGGAAATGATGAGACCTCTCCCCCCAAGCCAGAATGGTCACAAGAGAAGATAAATGGAATCGGGACAGATTTCTGGGGGAAAAAATCATTCAGAAAATGAACAGAGTCAGAGAAGTAGAGAGACAAAAGCAAGGGTACGAAGTCAAAAAAGAACTACAAGAGTAGGAGTCACAGAAATTACAGAGTAGGGAGTTATAAGCAGGAGGGCACAATCACCATATTGGATACATGCAATTAGATAAGGACTAGCATAGGAAAATATCAGATTTAGTAATTAGAAGATCAATCATTACCTCAGCAAGTAAATCCAGTTAAAGAAAGCAAACATTGAAGGCTTTGAGAAGTCCAGATGAAAGAGGACAGTGCGGATGTTAGATACAGGGTCGAGGTAGAGATTTTGCAATGGGAAAAACATACACACAGTCACAGGCTGAGGGAATGCAGGCATTAGTGAGGGATGATTTGAAGACACAGGAAAGAGAGAGGATAACTGATGGCAGATGTTTAAAGCTGATTATTCCTCTTGTAGGCATTTTCATAACCTCATGGGGTATGGGAAAGAAGGAGCTCAAGATCATAGCTAAGACGTTAAGGCTGATTAGAAGGAGGAGTATCTAATTCTCTGAGAAAGGAGGGGAGTTACATAAGCTTACATTTGGATGTTTTTTGTTCATGGTGGCAGAAAGTTGAAGGAGATCATATATGATGGCTTTAGTATTCTCACTGATGGTAGGGGGTTAGGCTATTTTGCTGAATGTGATGAATCAGGATCTGAGTCACTTATTCTAATCCACTCATTTAGAAATTAGAAAGATTCAGTTGAATGGAGGGTATTATTATGCCTAACATAGAGAAGGGGAAACAGTGATTCAGAACACTTCAGTGACTTGTCTTGAGGTCACCCAGGTGGCTAATGTCAGAGTGTGGACTCTGTCAGGAGTCTCCAGGTTGTTAGGCACTTGAGAGTCTTAAGAGATTTGTATATTTTATGTTTACCAAAGTACAAGGGGTAAACTTTTTCACCTTTTACCACCTTTCTGTCTCCTTTTGATGGCTAAACTTTAACAATTATTTACTGAGTATCTTATATCTTCGTTCATAACTTGTGATAGGTGCTATGCTAGGAAACCAAGTATTCAGCTAATATTTAAGAGTACTTACTATGTTCCAGGAACTATTCTAAGTACTTTACATGTGTAAATGACTATACTCCTCAGAAAAACCCAGTGAAAGTGGAGAACTCTTATTATTTCCATATTATAGCCAATGAAACCAGTGAGGTTAACTAACTTACATTGGGTCACACAGATATTAAGTGACGAAGCCAGACTAGTCTAGATCCAGCACCCAGTTTTATCCATTACAGTGTACATAGATACTGCTCTTAAGGGACTTATTTTCTTTTGGGAAAACAAAAGGAAAACAAAGTTGGCTTTAGCAAATAAAGCAATCAATAACAGGAAGATGTAATAAAGCAAGCAACAATGCAGGGTATGATGACTTGCAAAATGACTGGCCTAGGCAATCAGAAATCTAAGAGCTCAGCATGAACTCAGTTACCTGGCAGGTAGGATTAGAATGGTTTGACTCACAAATCAGAGAGAAGTAAGTTTGGCAGGACAAGCAACTCTTGATCTTAGGGTTGTGAGTTCAAGCCCCACACTGGGTATAGAGATTACTTAAAAAATAAAATCTTGAAAAAAAGAGAAGAATAGACAGAGCTTCAGAACAGGCAGCAACTCTCTGAGGTTCCATCAAAATTATATCCATACTATATTTCATAAAGAAATGAAGAAAGCAAGAGCTGGGTTTTAGACAAAGCAGAGGATTCACACCCAGCCAGCCAGCCAGCCAGCAAATATTCATTGTATCTTTGCTCATTATGTTCCATGCTGGTGTTGCCAGAATTCTTGAATCACAGACCATAGCTTACTCACCTCTATATCTACATTGGCACACATTTTACTAAAATTTAGGAATTAACAGGTGTTTGTTGAATTTAATTGATCAAAGAGGAATAGTCAATCCAAGTAGACTATTTTTAATGCGCATTTATATAAACCCTTAGATTCTTATATTAAACCCAAATCATCAAGCTAGCCTCTCTTCTTTCAGGTGAATTTCCCTTTGGGAACTTTATTATTAACAAACCTAGCTTAGGTGTTCTAACTTACCTTCTCAACCCACTGTGATAAATTATAATAGCATTGCGCTGCAAAAAAGTAAGTGGATGAGGACCTTGCTTCTTTTTGCTTCTAAGGAAGCTCTTTAAAAATTTACTGGCTTTACTCTGCAAAGCAGTGTGGAGGTTCCTCAGAAAATTAAAAATAGACCTACCCTATGACCCAGCAATAGCACTGCTAGGAATTTACCCAAGGGATACAGGAGTACTGATGCATAGGGGCACTTGTACCCCAATGTTTATAGCAGCACTCTCAACAATAGCCAAATTATGGAAAGAGCCTAAATGTCCATCAACTGATGAATGGATAAAGAAATTGTGGTTTATATACACAATGGAGTACTACGTGGCAATGAGAAAGAACGAAATGTGGCCCTTTGTAGCAACGTGGATGGAACTGGAGAGTGTGATGCTAAGTGAAATAAGCCACACAGAGAAAGACAGATACCATATGTTTTCACTCTTATGTGGATCCTGAGAAACTTAACAGGAACCTATGGGGGAGGGGAAGGAAAAAAAAAAAAAAGAGAGGTTAGAGTGGGAGAGAGCCAAAGCATAAGGGACTCTTAAAAACTGAGAACAAACTGAGGGTTGATAGGGGGTGGGAGGGAGGCGAGGGTGGGTGACGGGTATTGAGGAGGGCACCTTTTGGGATGAGCACTGGGTGTTGTATGGAAACCAATTTGACAATAAATTTCATATATTGAAAAAAAAATAAAAAAATAAAAATTTACTGGCTTTATCCCTAATTTATCCAAATATGGAAGTTGTACTGGGAGGGACAGCTTGTACTGGATCCCAAAGATCTGAGTACAACATCTGTATTAGTTTTTTATTGCTAGCATAACAGATTACTGCAAGTGGCTTAGAACAACAACTATTTGTTATTGCTGAGTTCTATAAATCAGAAGTCTGTGGGCAGAATGGCCCTAGTGGGTCTGCCACTCAGAACTTCACAAGTCAAAGTCAGTGTGTCAGCATGGCCGTCTTCCTTCCCGAGGGCTCTGGGGATCAAATGGCTTCCAAGTTCATTCACATTCTTGACATAATTCAGTTCCTTGTGACTGTGGGACCATGGTCCTTGTTTTTTTGCTGGAAGCCAGCTAGGAGTCCCTCTCAGCCACTTGAGGCTGCCCGAATGTTTGTCACATTGTTCCCCTTCATCCTTAAACCAGAAAAGGCTCATCTTTTTCACACTGCAGATCTTCCTGACTTCTGCTTCATCTCTCTTCTGCCTCCAATAGAAGAAATGTTCTCTACTTTTAATGACTCATGATTAGATTGGGTCCACTAGGATAATCCAAAATCATCTTCCTATATTAAGTCCTAAAATCTTAACTATATCTACAAAGTCCCTTTTACCTTTTAATGTAACATATTCATGGGTTTTGGAGGATTAGGATATGGACATCTTTGGAGGTCCTTATGCCTACTATTCTTTCCCTCCCGGGATAATGGGTCTTTATCCAGAACAGTCACTGAAGTGACTCTTTCTGCAAGAATACATATCTGCTACAGGGCTAGCTAGCTGCTGTCTGTCCAGTTCTAGTTAGAGAAGAGGTATATGTGATCTGTGGAAGAAACTTTTCATCAGGCATCCCATTGTATATATAGACTAAGCACAGGACCAGTCTTGGCCGGTATAAGGTGCTTAGTAAAGGATAGCTGTCGTGATAGTGATCACAGCAGCGATCTTACTACATTTGACAGAAGACACCAAGCTAGTGACTGAAGCAGATCAAAGCAAATAAAACATAGCCTCTCCTAGGAAAATTGATAGGTGCACAGATAAATATATGCAACAGATGGAGTGGTAAACACCTTGAAAAGAGGTACTTCTTTTTCCTCTTTATATCTGTTCTTAATACTTATTTTAAACTGTCCTCAATCAGACAAAAATGATGTGAAAGGTGAAAAGCAGTTTGTTAACATGTAATTTGCCCCAACTGGCATCACCTCCTATGCAGTACCTATCTTGCAAACCCAGAAAGGCCATCCATCCACTTGATGAAATTGCCTCAAAGAGGGCCAGAGATGGGGGGGGAAAGGTCAGCAGAGATTCTCAGATTTAAAAATAGAGAACTAAGAAACACAGGACTCAATGCAACTTTTACAACTACAAATTAAATGCAAAGAATGACACATCATTGCATAAGCAGCATCAGATATAATTTAAATGTCAAAAGAGCTGAAGATTCTTTAATCATATAAGAAAAAAATTGCAAAAACTTTCAAACATCTCAAGTTGTACTATACAAAGAAGTAGAAAGTAAAAATGGCATTGTTTTATCATACAGAAATGCAGAAATCAGTCATGTTTTTGTTGTGTTTATAGGAATCCTTATGTTTATTTTGTCCAAATTTAAAAATATCCGTCTTGAAAAGTTCTCATGACTTTCAGGGGCTGTGGATATATTTGAGTACAAGAGGGTATTTAATTTATGGCAGTGCTTAGCTGTGATATGTGTGCTTGTTAAAGTTGTAGTTAAGTCTGCTATATATGAAGGATACATTTTCTTTGGGAGGAGTAGGCGGATCACAGATTGCTCTTGCTCTACTATTTCAAATATAATTCCACATACATTTTGCTCTCTTGAAAATTAGCTTGGTGGCAGTTGGTTTCCCCACTTCTGCCACCCACTTACATTTCAGAGCTCTGTTTTGAAGCTTGTGAGATATATTTAAAAACATCGTATTAACGATTTAGGTCTCTGTCTGGATACAGTGGTTTCACATATGCTGTTCTTTGGCAGATGCAGAATTTTACTAGTGTTTGGTTGTCTAGTATGTCAGTCTAATCAGAGCTAAATATATATGTAAGTATGTATGTAAGTATGTATATACATATGCATTTATGTGTATCTATGTAAATATATGTGTGTATGTATGAGCTGTAGCTTAGGAAATTTACTCTTCACTTATTCATTAAATGTTTATTGAGCTCCTACTGTGTTTCCTGCAGTGACCTGAACACTGAGAATGCTAAGGCTCTTAAGACACAGGATCTGGTCTCAAGAGCTCTCAGAATTCTGGTTGAGAGAAACGTGGAACAGCATATTGTGGTAAATGCTGCGCTAGCAGCCTGCATGTGAAGAAACTTTGGGAATACATAGGAAAGAAACCTACTCTAAACTAGGGCAGAAAGAATTGAGCAAGGATTCCTGGAGATGACTTTATTTTAGTGAACGAGTCTTTAGAAGTAATTTGTTTATTCAGGTTTTGGTATTTTTGGTGTCTTTTCAGATTAGATGAATCCTCCACTTTGGTGAAGGATGGGTTGTAAAGGAAAGGAGAGTAAGTTAGCAAAAAAAAACCCCAAAAACAAAAAAAAAAAAACAAAAAAAAAAAAAGAAGAGAGATCGAGGAAGCATCTCAGAATGTCTCTGTGATTTGCCCTGGAATATATAACTTTTCACCACTGGTTTCTGTTTTCCAGCTCTGGGTCTCTTAGGAGCAAGGAGTGGGGATCATCTCCCTTCTTCTGGGAGAAGTCATGATAGGGTGTATAATCCTTTCTGGCCTCTGAGAGGCAGGGCTTGAAGAACTCTTAGAGCACTTGTGTTTAGGGCAACACTTCCCCAACCAATCTTAGGTACTAGTGCCACATGTGGCCAGTGGACTTTCCTCCCTGGTCAGTTCTTGCTTGAACTAGGAAAGCAGCACCATGTATTCTGTACCTGAGGCATCATGAAAACAGCAGGGGAGTGGAAACAATTCTATGTAACCTCTAAGAAAGTCTGTAAAGGGTAGTGCCTCAGCCAGTTTACAGGTGCTTCACTGGGCTCTCTCCAAAATTAGAAAAGCTACAGTCCTTTGCCAAGAGTTCACTATGAAAATGTTTTCTAATAAAGAAAACCATAGGAGAACTAGAATTTCACTGCAGTATGCCAACACGCTGACAGTGTGTGTGTGTGTGTGTGTGTGCGCGTGTGTGTGTGTGTGTGTGTGCGCACGCAGTTTTTTTTTTTTTTTAACAGGAAATAGCCTTAGAAAGCAAGCACAATAGAGTTCATTTACAAGAACACCTGCTTTAAAAATAACCCTACTGTTAGGAGGAAAACAATCTCTGGACTAATTTTTGTATGTATGAGTGGAAAACTCCACAAACAAACAGGAAATATAATGAAGTTACTGTAGTTACTGCTAGTTTTATACACACAATATTTGCATTGTAGGCCAAGCTTTATATTCCATCAGAAGTGCCAGTATCATATTCTGATTTAATGATATTGTAATGTCTGTGTTTCAGTCCCCTGTTGACATCTGTCCACATCTGGTAATGTGTGTGTGTGTGTGTGTGTGTGTGTGTGTGTGCGTGTGTGTGTGCACACACACGCACACACACACACACACACACACACACACACACACACACGCATACACACATACGTATATAGCCTTCAGTCCAGAGAGGGGCTAGAAGGAAAGAACATTTGAAGACTGCCTTCAATACACTGGCCACTGGGAAGGATCTCTAAAGAAATCTCTCTTCCCAGCCTCAAGGAATGGGTGGATTAGTCGGAGAATAAGCTTGGGCAGAGAACAGTTCAGTTCACGTCCTGCTTTGAGTCTGTGCTACAATAGGCATTGATAACAGGCAGAAGATATAGTGTGAGAATATGAATACAGGAATCATATAGTGGATTAGAATAAATAGCATAGAGAATGCTTGAAAAATCAAGAATATCTCATCAGTACAAAAGATATTTACTGAGGTCCTATCCTTTTTGCTAGACACTGAGATACAGTAAAAGATAAGACATAGCCCTTATCCTCAAGAGTTTGCCTTCTAAAGAGGGCAACATATCTATTGAAAATTAACTATATCCTAATATATCTTAAGCTGTTAGTACACCAAAATGCTGATTTATTTTGATCAGGCGAATTAGGTTTCACCGAGTAGCTAACTTTTGAGGGGAGCTTCAACAAATAGGAAAGATATCAACAGGCAGAGAAGGAGGAAATGGGAATAGTAGGTTAAGATCAGACATTATTAGATTGGAATCCAGGGCAACAATCTGTCTATGATCAAGGCATTGAGGAGCAAGGAAGGGAGGTGAGACTAATGGGACTGGTAGAATGGAGTGGGGGAGTGCAATCAGAAGACCCTCAACATTGCTAGCCAGGGTACTTTTAGGATGGGTGGTAGTATACCAGACACTGCTAGGTGTCCAACTGGTATCCATGCTCCTCTTTCTCCCTAGGAACAGGGCCCTAATCCTAATTTGGAAGGCAAAATATCTACATAAAATCATGACCTTCCTAGAATTCCTTTGTAGCCAGGGATATCAATGTAACTTGGTTTGGGCCATTGAGATATAAGCATAAGTAGCTCAGATGGTATTCTAGAAGGCTCCTTAGACAGGGATAGACACACCAGAAATCTTTTCCATATTTCTTTGTCCCCTTCTTTTACTCAACTCATATTGATGCAAAACCATCTCATCATCAGGATGACAGAAGTCTTGCACTGAAGATGATAGAGCAGGAAGAAGAGCCTGGTTCTCAAACGGTAGCTCTGGGCTGCCTACCCCAGTGTCTTTGTTATTGGAGAGAAAGAAACTTATTTGTGTAAGCCACTACGGCCAGGCTTCTACTAATGCAGCTAAATTCAGTCCTAATTGGCAAAGATGGCTTGTGGGGAAAAGCAAAAATAGTTGACCAAATAAGCAAGAGTGATTCTGACTGTACTTAGAAGCCCTAAGAATCCTGAGGATGAAACTTCTCTGATCTTTTTAAGTCAATACTTTGCAAAGCGTTCTGGTTTTCTCTCCCCTCCTTCCTCCCTCCCTCTCTGTCTCTCCCCTTTTTTTCTGTTGAACCATTGTGCTTTCTTAGAACATCCATCCATACTTCAATCAAATAAATACTTATTGTGTATCTGCTATGAGTCTGGCATTGTGTTGGTTCCAGGAATACAAAAAGAAGTATATGATATGGCCTCTCAGGAAGCACCTTATAATGAAAATGATGGTGTCAAAGTTAGTCATAAATAGTCTGAATTCGAAAATGTGATTGTTTTAAAAATTTCTGAAATTCAAATATAGAATAAATTACTATCTTTCAGTTACACCAACAATTTGGAGTTTGAATTGGCTACCGATATATTGGTGATATGAGAAGAGGGGCCATGGTGCTTTATCACTGGTGATTTTGAGTTAAGGTAACACACAGTGTCTTTCTAAAGGAAAATAAATTAGGAAGCTGAAGATAGACCTTCTTGGAAAACATATAAATGCCACTAGTTATTCCAGGATACTTATGGATGGCTACTCTGCTTTGGTGGAGTTCCAGAGCCTCCCATCTCTACTTTTCAAAACCACTGCACTCCAACAAATATCTAACTTTTAAGGTAGTAGAATGGACCGGTATTTGAAATATAACCTCTTTAAGCCCTTGATAATGCTCTACAATTTGACTGCTAGATCCTAAAATAAACATTTAATTTGAGCATTGATGCATTCCTTTCCAGATACTCAGCAAACATTTTGATCACCTACTATGTTTTAGACACCGCAGGTGATAAGGAACAAAGTAGAGTAGCACATTGCTTGCCCTCAAAGTCCTCAGAGCCTGTGCATACAAAAGGAAAATAGGCAGGTAGCAGTTTCCAGAACTAGTACCTAAGAGAGCTGTAGAAGGTACACGGAAGGTTAATTACTAGGAAGCCAAATAGTTTTGACAGTATCAGACTCCGTGAGAATCTTATAGAGAGTATAACTGGAGGAGTACAATGAGCAAGGCTAGTATAATAGGATAAGAGAGCCCAGGTGTATAACCATACCCTGAGGTGCTGTTAGCTCTCATAAACTACAAAAGTTAAAAGTTGGGCCTTTCATGGGAAAAAGTGCACCTCATCATCATTTTGTAGGATGAATGCAGTGTCTTTTGAGGTCTTTAGTCTCAGGGAACTTTGGAAGTTGTTTCTAAGTCTTTTATTTAAGTAGCAGTCCTGTGGTCTTCAGATGATGGCAAATGATTTCCACAAAAGCTTTTATGCCTTATTATTGCTTGCCCTTTAATAAATGTGGGCTGAGATAAAATGTAGATGGTGCCTTTCTAGCTGTTTCATTGCTACTTTGCTTCCCACAGTGGATTGTTGTGCTTTTCTAGACAGATACAGAAAATTGTTTTTCTCCTAATTATTTCCACAGGGTGATAGTATCAGTTCTGTGACGTTGAGTAATGATCCCTGCTATTATTAAGATTTTGTGTGTATGCTTTGAAAATCGTGGCTGCTATGTGACTATAAAATTTGTTTTGTTTCACAAAAGTCACCAAGGGTAGATAAACATTTGACAGGTCAACCAGTCTGCGCCCCTCCACCCCGCCCCCAATTCTGGAAGTAGCTTCTAACACCTGCCATCAGATATTCTTATCCTTCTTTTTTGCTCGCAGCAAAATAACACAGATATATTAAAACTACTCATTCTGAATGAGATCATGCCATTTATGACAACATGGATGGACCTAGAGGGTGCTATGCTAAATGAAATAAGTCAGACGGAGAAAGACAGATACCATATGCTTTCACTCATATGCAGAATCTAAAAAACAACAATAGCAAAAAAAAAGATAGAAACAAAAAATTAAACAAAAAGCAGAATCAGACTTTTAAATATAGAGAACAAATTGATGGTTGCCAGAGAGGAGGTAGGGGGATAGGCAAAATGAGTAAAGGGCAGTGCTTCCAATTATACAATGAATACATCATGGGAATAAAGGTATAGCATAAAGAATATAGTCAGTGATATTATAATAGTGTTGTATGGTGACAGATGGTAACTACACTTGTAGTGAACATAGCATAATGTATAAACTGTTGATTCACTATGTTGTACAAATGAAACTAACATAACATTGTCAACTATACTCAAATTAAAAAAATGAGAATAAAAAAATGTAAATGGACCAACGGTTCCAATCAAAAGACATGGGGTGACTAACTAGATAAATAAATAAGACCTATCTGTATGCTGTCTGTAGAGACTCACTTCAGACCTACAGACACATACAAACTAAAGGTGAAAGAGTGCAAAAAAGTATTCCATGCAAATGGAAACACCAAAAAAAAAAAAAAAAAAAAAAGCCAGGGTAGCAATACTTCTCTCAGACAAAATAGATGTTAAGACAAAGACCATAGCAAGAGATAAAGGGAGTTACATAATGATAAAAGGCTCAGTCAAATAAGAGATTATAACAGTTGTAAATATCTAGGAATCTAACACAGAACACCTAAATACACAAAACAAATATTAGCAGATATAAAGGAAGAAATTGACACTAATACAATAGTAATAGGGGAAGGTAAGACTCCACTTAAATTAGTGGAAAGATCATCCAGACAGAAAATCAACAATATCTTGGAATGACTTCTTAGACCAGATCCACCTAAGAGATATATACAGAACATTCCATCGAAAAATAGCAGAATACACATTATTTCCAAGGGCATCTGGGACAGTCTTTAGGATAGGTCATATGTTAGGCCACACACACACACACAAACAAAAACAAAAAGCAAAACAAAACAAAAAACCCCAAACTACTCAGCCTGAAAGAGATTTAGGAAAGGGCCATATCCTGGGCAGCATGATTTTTATGGACTTAGTGTACCAAGACTTTTTCCTTGGATGAGCAGCTAAACAGAATTACCACTGTGTGCAACTCCCAGGACACTGTTCAAATCAGTCTATGTGAATGGTGGCCCTGACATTGTGCAATAAACAACACCCCTGCCCCCCCACCAACACACAATCCATACCTGAAATGTGCCTACCTTAGCATTATACACTTTGGGAATCTGCTTGCTCTCCCTAGAGACTCAAGGTTATATATTAAAATTTCATGTAAATTTTGCCTCTATTCTAGCATAAGTCTAATATGGAAATCATGTTTTCAATGGCTTACAACATCCATGTTGATTCAGCTTATTTATTGGACCAGACACTTTAAAATGAATGATTTTATACCAAAAAAAACACACCCCACAATAAATAAAATGCTTGCAATAGCAGAAAATTAATACTCCTGAAAAATTCACTGTGTTTAAAATCCTGTACTTTTTTGCACCCAGTATACACTAAAATAGATAGATATACACAAAAGGTGACTTCTTTGGTGAGGAGCTGTGTGCAACTTCAGGACCTGGAAATTCAACCTGTTTTGATTTGTGAGTCCATGCTTTTTATGGTCTGTGTATGGCTACACTAATGAACTCGCCAATGGCCTCAAAATAGGTGGACAGCCTAAGAAGCACAAATGAGCCAATTTGTGTGGGAAGGAACAATACATGTAGAAGGGAAATAAAAACAACATCTATATTTGATCAATATATCATACTTTAGAAAGTGCTTGCTTGAACATGAGACTATGAGCCTCTTTGAGTTAGAGCATCTTTATATTCTTCATGTTCCCATTGTCGCAGTCCAAAGTAGATCTTCATTAAATATTTGTTATTAATCAACCATAACTATCATTTTTGGCCCTGCCAACAGTCCTGTAAGTTGGGAAATCCAGCCATTTTGCGGAAGATGGAACTGAGGTTGAGTGTTGACTTGCCTAAGATAACACTGTTAGCCCATGGCAGGATTTGGAGAGGGAACTTATGCACCGTCCATGACACAAGATATTGTCCACAGGCCCACTTTGGCACTTTCCTCTCAATAACCAAATAGTTTCAAGGAAAAGGAAAAACAACCCACACATATAACATTGTCTTTTCTGGTTCAAATGCCTTGCTCAGAGTAAAAACTGTTTTCTAAATCTGGTAAATCTTCTGTCAGTTTGGATTCAGTCAGACTTCAGGATGAATGAGCAAATTATAGGTGGCAGTAATAGAGTGCTTCCAGAAGGGCATTTCTTACCTACTTTATTCTGGTTCTTAAGTTCCATGTGGAAATGCTTTAAATCACTCAGGAAGAGAAGCTAGAATGAGAAAGCCTGACTTGTAGTCTGATGATTTGGTATTACTCTATCATTTGAGGCTATAATTTGCATTGTACCAACATAACCCTACCAAGTCTTGCAAAAAGACAATAGAAATGAGAATAAACATGTTTTCTCCTCTTTTGGGGATGGATATCATATCTGTATCATTAAATGAACACATTCACACACATGTAAGAATTTACATCACCCTCCCCATGGAATCCCTTGTAATCCTGTATGAATTTTAAGATCAGCTTTTCTATTTCTGTTCAGCAGGTTGGGGGAGGAAGGACATTGGTGTTTTTATAAAGGGATTGCATTGGATCTGTAGAGCACGTTAGGGAGTATCATTATCTTAACAATATTAACTCTTCTAACCAATAAACATGAGATGTATCTCCATTTATTTAATTAGTTATTTTTCATTTCAGCAATATTCTGTAATTTTTAGTGTAGAAATCTTATGCTTCCTTGGTAACTTAGACAATTTGGCCTGCTATAACAAAATCCCACCAACTGGGTAGTGTATAAACAACAGAATCTGTTGCTCACAGTTCTGGCGACTTAGAAGTCCAAGTTCAAGGCATCAGCATGGTCACCTTCTGGTGAAGGCCCACTTTCTGGTTCATAGCATGTACCTGCTCACTGTGTCCTCCCGTGGTGGAAAGTCTACAGGTCTCTCTGCAGCTTCTTTCATAAGGCACTAATTTCATTCATGAGGAATCTACCTTCATGAATCACGTATCTCCCAAAGGTTTATTTACTGAAAGGCATTACATTTGGGGATTAGAGTTATCAACATATGACTTTGGGGAGGACACAAACATTCAGACCATAGCACTTGATCAAATTTATTCCTAAATGTTCTATTCTTTTTGATGCTATTGTAAATGTAATTGTTTACTTAATTTCATTGCTAAGGCATAGAATTACAATTGATTTTTATATATTGATCTTGTATCATGCAATCTTGCTGAATTCATTTATTAGCTCTAATAGTTTTCTAGTGGATTCCTTAGGAACTTCCATTTACAGGGGCACCTGGGTAGCACAGTCAGTTTAGTGTCCATCTGTGGCTCAGGTCATGATCTCGCAGTTCGTGGATTCAAGCCCCATGTCCGGTTCTATGTTGACAGCTCAGGGCATGGAGCCTGCTTTCATTTCTCTGTCTCCCTCTCTCTCTGCTCCTCCCCCACTCATTCTCTCTCTCCCTGTCTCTCTCTCTCTCAAACAAATAATAAGAACATTAAAAAAAAAAGTGTCATACTTAAAAAAAAAACATATTCTATTTACAAGATTATGTCATTACTAAATAGAAATAGTTCTTCCTTTCCAATCAAAATGCCTTTTATTTCTTTTTCTTTCGTAAGTATACTGGCTAGAACCTCCAGTATAATGTTGAACAGAATTGGCAAGAGTAGACATCCTTGTGTTTTCCTGGTCATAAATGGGAAAGCATTTGTTAAATATGATGGTAGCTGTGGGTTTTTCAAAGGTTGATGAAGTTTCCTTCTCTTCCTAATTTGCTGAGTATTTGTATCATGAAAGGGTGTTAGAATTTGTCATACGCTTTTACTGTGTCTACTGAGGTGATCACTTGGATTTCAACCTTCGTTTTATGAGTAACACATATTAGTGGATTTTTGGATGTTAAGCCTATCTTGGATTCCTGGGTTAAATTCCACTTGGTCATGATGTCTAATGCTTTTTATATGTTGCTGGATCCAATTTTCTAGTATTTTGTTGATGATTTTTACATCTATATCCATAAGAGACATTGGCATTTATTATTATTTTTTTCTTGTGATGTCTTTGGGTGGTTTTAGAATCAGGGTAGTACTGGCTTCATAGAATGAGTTGGAAACAGTTTCTTCTTCTCGTTCTTCTCCTTCTCCTTCTCCTCCTTCTCCTTTCTTTTCCTCTTCCTCCTTTTCCCCTTCCTCCTCCTCCTCCTTCCTCTGGAAGGGTTTGATAAAGATTTGTGTTAATTCTTTAAATGTCTGGTGGAATTTACCAATGAAGCCAACTGTCCCTGGACTTTGCTTTGGGGATCAAGGGATTTATAGGCAGACAGAAGTGTAAGATGTAATGGGATTTGACTAGTTTTTCAAATGCAGTTAGAAAACCAAGCAAGCTGGAGCTGAAGTGACTCCCCATTGCCTTCATGTTAAAATTTAATCTCCTTAAATAAATGGTGCTGGAAAAACTGGATGACTACATGTATAAGAATGAAACTGGACCACTTTTTAACATCATACATAAAAATAAGGTCAAAATGGATTAAAGACCTAAATGTGAGACCTGAAACCATAAAAATCCTAGAAGAGAACACACAGGCAGTAATTTATTTGACATCAACCATAGCAACATTTTTCTATATATGTCTTCTAAGGCAAGGAAAACTAAAGCAAAAATAAACTTTTGGAAGTACATCAAAATAAAAACCTTTTGCAAAGCAAAGGAAAACATTTATAAAACAAAAAGGCAACATACTGAATTGGAAAAGATATTCACAAATGATGTATCTGGTAAAGGGTTAATATCCAAAATATATAAAGAACTTCTACAACTCAACACCAAAAAGCCACAAATACTCTAATTTAAAAATGGGCAGAGAACCTAAATAGACATTTTTTCCAAAGAAGATATATAGATGTCCAACAGACGCCTGAAAACATGCTCAACATCGCTCATTGGGGAAATGCAAATCAAAACTACAATAAGATATTACCTTACACCTGTTAGAATGGCTAAAGTCAAAATAATAAGAAATAACAAGTGTTGATGAGGATGTGGAGTTGCACACTAGGAAGAGTCATGAACTAAGCTAAGATTATTTATTTACTTATTTTTATTTGAGTATAGTTGACACACAATGTTACATTAGTTTAGTATAGTTGGCACACAATGTTGCATTAGTATCAACATAGTGATTAGAGAAGTTTATACATTATGCTATGTTCACCACAAGTGTAGCTACTATCTGTCCCCACACATCACTATTATAACATCATTGACTATATTCCCTATGCTGTCTTTTATTCCGGTGACTTATTCCTTTTTTTAAGTTTTTATTTATTTTGAGAAAGAGACGGGGACAGAGACTGAGCAAGCATAGGGGAGGGGCAGAGAGCAAGAGAGAGAGAGAGAGAGAGAAAATCCCACTGTTGGTGAGAATGTAATTGGAACAGCCACTGTAGAAAACAGTATTACGTTTCCTCAAAAAATAAAAAATAGAAGTACTGTATGATCCAATAATTCCACTATTGGGTATTTACCCAAAGAAAACAGTAACATTAATTTAAAAAGATGTATGCATCCCTATGCTTATTGCAGCATTATTTACAATAGCCCAGATGGGAGCAACCTAAGTATCCTTCAGTAGATGGATGGATAAGGAAGATGTTATATATACACAAACATGCACACAATGGAATGTTACACAGCCATAAAAAGGGTCATATTGTGCCATTTGAGACAACATGGGTGGACCTAGAGGCTATTATGCTAAGTAAAATAAGTCAGATGAAGAAAGACAAATACCATATACTTATACATAGAATCTAAGAAACAAAAAACAAATGAATAAACAAAGAGCAGAATCAGAACTATGTATACAGAGTACAAATTGATGGTTACCAGAGAGGAGGAGGGCTGGGGAATAGGAAAAATGGGTGAAGGGGAGAGGGAGATACAGGATTCCAGTTATGGAATGAATGAATAGAATATGAAATGAATCGAATAAGGTGGGGGGAGGCATCTGGGTGGCTCAATTGGTTAAGCATCTGATGCTTGGTTTTGGCTTGGGTCATGATCTCATGGTTTGTGAGATTGATACCTACATTGGGCTTTGTGCTGACAGCACAGAGCCTACATGGGATTCTCTCTCTCCCTCTCTCTCTGCTCCTCCCCATACTCGCTCACTGTGTCTCCCCCTCTCTCTCAAAATAAATAAAAACTTAAAGAAAACAATAAGTCACAGCAAAAGACACAGCATAGGGAATACAGTCAATGATGTTGTATTAATAGTGATGTGTAGGGATAGATGGTAAGCGACACTGTGGTGAACATAGCACAATATACAAACTTCTCTAATTGCTATGTTGTACATCTGAAATTAATGAAACATTGTGTGTCAACTATACTCAAATAAAAATAAGTGAATAAATAATCTTAGCTTAGTTCATGACTCTTCCTAGTATGGAACTTGATTAACCTCTCCAGCTTCATTCATCTCTTGACATAACTTCTGTCACACTATAAGCCTCATGTATGATGAACTAATGATAATAATAGTTATTCTCTCCCAAGTGCTATGTTAAGTGTATACCATAATCTCAATTAACCACTATGTTCAGTTTCCCAGAAACAAAGCCCATCTCACTTCATAACTGTTCATGAGGTTCCCATTCCCAAGAATTAACTATGTCTTGATTCATCCCTGTTCCTTCCCTGCCTCAGTTTTGTGTAACTGACAAACATCTATTTGTTAAAAACTCAATTCAATGTCACCTTCACAATAAAGACTTTTATATGTCCCTAAATAAAATATCAGTGAAAAACATCTAACAAATACGGATACTTTTTTAAAGATTTGCTTCTCTTGTGTTCTATAAATGCTTTCATGGCAGAAACCATATTTAATTCATCTCTTTTTTTTTTAATTTTTTTTTTTAACGTTTATTTATTTTTGAGACAGAGAGAGACAGAGCATGAGCGGGGGAGGGTCAGAGAGAGGGAGACACAGAATCTGAAACAGGCTGCAGGCTCTGAGCTGTCAGCACAGAGCCCGACGCAGGGCTTGAACTCACGGACCGTGAGATCATGACCTGAGCTGAAGTCGGGCGCTTAACCGACTGAGCCACCCAGGCGCCCCTGATTCATCTCTTTATCCCAAGTCTAGCAAAGTGCCTGTCACGTAGTAGACACTCAGTAAATATTTGTTGAATTAATAGATAAACCCAGCTATCCTCAATGAGTTCCGCCCCGCTCCCCCCCCCCCCAGCATTTTGTATCATTGAGATGTTTTTATAGTTCTCTGTGCTTCTCACAACACCTGGTGTGACACTGATAAATGCTCATTGAAGTTAACTCAGCTGAATGACAAATTAATATTATAATATCAGCAGCACATTTTGAACCCTTCAGTAAAAGGCACCATAAAAGCCTCAAAGTAACTGTAAAAAATAGAAAAGATAAAAACCTATTTGGATGACATTTCTTTTGAAAATACAAAACAATTCTGTTGTGTTTTGAAACATAATTACACTTGAAGATTTCTGGTGTAACAGAGCTGTGTTTGGGGATTCTGGTGATCATAACAGCACTGCTTGATACTAGGGAGGGGAAATCCATTTTAGAAGCTTTTCAATGACATGTTGTTTTCTGTATCTGGAAGCCATCCTCAGAGCTGTTTATTTAAATGCCTTGGCATATGGGAAAGTCAGTAGCACTGTGGGGTCCTCAAAGGGAGGAGCACATTTTCTATATTGTTCTTCTATACTGTCCTTCTGTCACAAGACAAAGGTAAGCAGGTAGAGTGGCAGCACTGTCTGTAACAGCAATATGTCACCACCACCCAAGCAAGATCTGTGCTTTTTAATGTTGACTTTCAACAGTCAGGGTTCTCCAGAGAAACAATACACACACACACACAGACACACACACGCACACACACACAGACACAGACACACAATATTGATTTTAAGGAATTGGCTCACATGACTTTGGGGGTTAGCAAGTCTAAAATTTGTAGGGCAGGCTGACAGACTAGAAACTAAGGCTGGAATTGATGTTGCAGTCATAAGTCTTAAACAGCAGACTGGAAAATCAAGCAGGTGTCATCTTTTCTGGGAAACCTGTTTCTTAAGGCCTTCAACTGAATGGATGAGGCCCAACCCACATTATTGAGGGTAATCCTTACTTAAAGTCAACTTATTGTTGACTTTAGTCAACAGAATGCCTTCCTGGGGACACATAGATTGGTATTTGACTAAATATCAAATACTATAGCCTAATCAATTTGATACATAAAACTAATAATCACAAGGTCCTTTGTCACATAGCACCTGCCCCTCTCTACCACTTTTCAACTTGCCATACCTACTCATGCCCCGCACAGTCTGCTAATCATGTTCTGGAAGTGTCCTGCACGTTCTTGCCTTTTGTGCTTTTGCTGGTTCCCCTATCCCCACTCTAGAGTCTTTCCCCTTCGTTTTCCCAGCTGTCAGATTCCTTGTCTTCTCCCTTGAACCCTATGCAGATGCCATTTGCCTTCCTAAATCTTGGCTGCCTTCCTATTTAGATATCGTCTCTTCCTCTCTTGAACCCCCAGCAGATTTCCTGGCAGCATAGTCACCTTGCTGTGCTTTGCATTATTCTAAAATGTATTCATGGTGACCATCTCCCCTTCTCTGTGCTTGAGGGAGTCAAGAACTTTATGCTTTTTTATTTTCTGTTTTGTTTTTGTTTTAATTTCTATGTTCCACAGGGTGTAGAACTTTCATTCATGCACCAATCTTTATACCTACTCTGTGCCAGGTCCTATGCTAGCTGCCTAGGCATATAAAGATTAGTTACACAAGTGTCTGTACTCTGAGAGTTCATAGTCTAGTGAGGAAGGCAAATAAGTAAACGTTTGATTCCCATAAGTATTTGTTAAACTAAATTAATTTCTGCCATAGAAGCAGAACTTTCCCCTCTGCATGTCCTCACCTTAATAATTCTACTTACAGGCATTGGACAGCCAGCTTGTAGTGGGCTAGAAAGCTCTGTCTTCATAAAACCTGTAAAGGAGTGCTGTATGTGGTGAGTTTTGAGGGGCATCAGAGAGTTCAACTGATCCAAAATTATCTCTGTTACTAAGATGCCATAATGTCTGATATGCCACCATTGGGAATCCATTCATTTGGGTCCAGAATTATCTTATCTGCAAATGTACCTAGAAGTAATTGCTAAAGAGATATGCAATGCCTTTCCCTCTCTTCTTCTGTATCATCTCCTCCTCAAGACAACTAAATTGCCCTCCTTATAAGACTTGCTCCACACAGAGGAGTTAGAGTTTTTTTCTTTGGGTCCCCACTGCACTCTGTTCCTGTTACAGCATAAAATTTTTTGTTCTGTATTGTTTACTCGTCTATTTTATTTGCCTGAGTTCCTACTAGACTGAGCTTTTAAGGGAATAAAGATTTTTTTTTAATTTCTGTGGCCCCAACATCTAGCACAATGCCAAACTAATAGTGGGATACCCTATAGGGTTCCTGGAATGACTAGGTGGTTCTTTGATAGAATGAGCCTGGCACACATCCAGGGGGCAGGCTTGATGAAAGAGAATTGAAGGGTAGAGAGTGGGAAGGTGGAAGAAAAGGGGCCTTTGGGAAACCAGTTCGCCCCTGGAGCCATCCTTGATCCTGCTCTTTGTTCTTGTCCACTTTTTGATTTCAATCATGGATAAAATACCTTGTGAATTAAACACACTCTTTTCTTTTGTTCTACAATACATAACCTGAAGTACTGTTAGCTGGCAGGAGTTTTTCTGGAACCATCTGTGATATAGAGGTGGCTACACATGCTTAATTTATAAAAGCAAAAATGCTTTCACACTATCTTTTATTTCTGCATGAACTGAGAACACAAACATTTTCTCATGTCTGGCTCATCCACTCTTCCTTTGCATTTGCTCAAAGAATAAGCTAGTAGAGATAGCCAAAAAAGTGGTTTTCCCGGGGCGTCTGGGTGGCTCAGTCGGTTGAGCGTCCGACTTCGGCTCAGGTCATGATCTCGCGGTCCGTGAGTTCAAGCCCCGCGTCGGGCTCTGTGGTGACAGCTCGGAGCCTGGAGCCTGCTTCGGATACCGTGTCTCCGTCTCTCTCTGCCCCTTCCCCGCTCATGCTCTGTCTCTCAAAGATGAATAAACATTAAAAAATTTAAAAAAAAAAAGTGGTTTTCCCAAGTCCCTGTGGCTGCATGAATACAGACTGAGACAAGTTTTCTAGATTCATCTAGTGCTGGAGTTTTCAAGATGCATCTAGATGGAGCTGAAATCAGTTACTCAGATGGAGCTGAAAACAAGATGCCCTTTGAGTCCACTACTACCTGTTTCTTTCTCATTAACTCTCTCTTTCTGATGATGTCCCTTTCTGTACAGTTGCTCCGTTTTCCTCTTCCTTCTCCTGCCCTACATGTCTCTTTTCTTTTCTCATGTCTTCTGCTTACTTGTAATTTCTACTCTCTCACAATTTCACATGACCCATCATGGCTGCCCCAGGCCCCCACTACCTCATAACTGTTCAGATTCAAAATATATGTCTCCAAATATATATCCTCTGGTTCATAGTAATTTAAATTTTCTACAAATGTATTTTTCAAGTTAATTTTTAGCAGGGTTGATCCACAGATTGGTTAATTTTTCCTAATATAACCAAGAGTTGGTCATATATTGTACGTATCTGTCAGTTATTACTACTAGGTTATTTATTATTTATTTATATTATAATATACATTTATATCATATCATATTATATTTATACACTTATATTATAACGCATATGTAATATAGTTATCACCACTAGGGCAAAGTTATGTCTTCTCCTAATGGTATCCCTAGAATCTGGCACAATTCCTGGCATCCTGTAGGGACTCAAAATGTTGAATAAGTGGATAAATAAAGCTCCTGATATCTTTACTTCTTATCACTCTTTTCTTTTTAATGTTTTTTTTTTTTTTTTTTTTTTTGAGAGAGAGAAAGAAAGCGTGCAAACATGAATGGGGGAGGGCAGAGAGAGGGAGACACAGAATCTGAGGCAGGCTCCAGGCTCCCTGCACAGAGCCCAATGCAGGGCTCAAACCCATGAACTGTGAGATCATGACCTGAGCCAAAGTCAGGTCACTTAACCCACTGAGCCACCCAGGCACCCGACTTCTTACTCACTCTTAATCCACCAATTACAAATAATCTTAATCCAATTCAAAAAAATAATCTTTTTGAGACACAAATCAAACCATGATATTTCCTGCTTAAAATCATTAATAACATTTATCTTCCAAATTATTATGAGGATATTTATTGCCTACTTTAGCTTTATTTCCTGCCCCTGCTCAATTTCTTATATTTTAAGCTTTGATAAAGCCAATATCATTCATGAAATACATTATACTATTTCGTGTCCTTGTCTTTGTACATGGCAGAATCAGTAGAAATGCGAAGTATGGGATGAAGTGAAGATGAACTTAAGAGACAAGTTGATAAGATTTAATATCTAAATGATATTAATCTACTAAAATGTGAATCTCACAAAACCTATGATGGCCCTCTTTGTAGTAAGCATTTGATATGTTCTTGTTAGAGTAGATTAAAACATGGCATTTGTGTTTTAATCTGGCTTCAGATCCAATAGGAATGAGTGAGTGAAAGGAAACCAGAAGGGTGAGTTCATTGGTACATGAACAATTTCATCCTTTTTCAAACTCAATAGCTATTATTGTTACAAACAAAGCAACTCTTATGAGTTGAACACAAACAAGAAGTAGTCAGGAGAGTGTTTATGATGTCATCATAAATATTTATAAAAGGGACATAGTGCAATGTTTCATGAGATATGGGTTATGAAAGGTTAGACTGTAAATATTCATTTAGATCAAATTATTAAACACCTGAAACTTGTATAGCATTTTCTAATTTACAAAACACACATTCATTATACTATTTAAACTTTAATTATCAATCCCCATTGGACCATTGTCTTCAGTGTGCAAACATTCTATAATTCTCCATCCTTAAAATTCTCTCGCTAGACATCATGTTCCCCATCAGAAACAAACCTTGTTTTTTTCTTTTACAACAAAGCCCAAAAACTATGTTCACTGTCTCTACTTTTTCATCTGACATCCTTCCCTCACTTAACTCAGATCTGGTTTTCATCCCCACAGCTCCACTGAAAATTGCTTTTATCAATGTAATTAGGAACCTTGTCTATTCAGTCCCTTCTCCTTGAAACATTTTTCTTCATTTGGCTTCAGACACAGTTCTTTCCACTAGTTTTTCAACTACTTCACTCCATTCTGGCTCCTCCTCCTCCAGACTTCTAAGTGTCCCACTGCTCAGTTTTTGCCTCTCATCTTTCTCTGTATTGATTCCCAACCAGACCCTGCTTTTTTCAATATTATCTGCAAATCGATGACTCCCACATTTGTATCTTCAATCCAATTCTCACCCTTCAGCTCCAAACTAGGATATCCAAGAATCTTCTTAACTCTCTTCAGATAGGCATCTCAGGCTTACATTCCTAAAGCAGAACGCTGGGAAATCCTGCTCTATTGCCAGCATTCCCCTTTCTGGGAAATTGTGCTAGACTCAATGAGGTGCCCTCACCAGAAACCTAGATGTCATCCTTAGTGCCTCTCTTTCCTCAGGCTCAGCATTTCATCATCATTAAGTCCTGTTCTATCTGGAAGTTCTATCTTCCAGATATACCTGGACTATGACTACTTATTACTACCTTTACCTTTACCAATCTAGGCAAAGCCACCATTATCACCAGCCTCAACTTCTGGAATACCTTTTTATCTGGGCTCTTCTTTCTTTCCCCTTTTGTAGTTGTCTTCCATGGAGCAACGGAAGTAGTTCTCTTAAGTGTAAAACTGTCCAGTGGGATTCCTTTCTCATTCTAATTAAAACTTAAAGTCTCTTCTGGAACCTATAAGGTCTACATGACCTAGATCATGTGTCCAAGTTTATTTCTACCTTAGGATATTTGCATTTACTGGTCCTGTCTCAGTTATTCTTGTACCACATTTTCCCATGATTCACTCCCTCAATTCCTTCTGATTCTACTCAAAGGCAAAACCTCTCCCACCCATCCTATATCTTTTTGTACCTTAACCCACTTTTTTTTTCTTTACTCACTTCACCTGTCCATATATTATATTTGCTTCTTTCTTTTTGGTCCCTCTTTTCCTCACTAGAATATAAGTTCAGGAGTGTTGTATTATTATTGCCCAACAAATATTTGTTGAATGAAAGAATGAGATGTAATATGTCTTTTGACCAGAGGGTGAATGGTCTTTTCCATGATCCAAAGGCAAAGTAAAAGTGATCATCTTTCCATATTTTTGATATCTCCATAATATGCTGAAGAAACATTTTGAGAATCTTGATTTCAGATTCTTCTAGATAAATGGAGATACAGCATATTAGAGCCGTTGGGTAATTGCAGTTTGGGTTGGTGGGGTATGGGCTTGTGCTACAGACATGAACACCATTCCATTGACTCAGACTCATCTCACACTGATACTCCATTGTGTAGATTTAGGCACAGAGCCAAGATTGGCAAAGGAACACCACTCTAAAAAATCAGAACTAATAGATTTTTACATTTCAACCCAGTGAAACTAGAAGAGCAGCAGAGGAAAAACAATTACTCCCCATATAAAGTGTCATGGATAATAGAATCTTGGACTCAGGGGCACCTGGGTGGCTCAATCCGTTAGGTGTTCAACTTCAGCTCAGGTCATGATCTCACAGTTTGTGAGTTAGAGCCCCGCGTCGGGCTCTGCACTGACAGGTAGGAGCCTGGAGCCTGCTTCAATTCCCTGTCTCTCTCTCTCTATGCCCTCCCCTGTTTTCTCCCTCTCTCTCTTTCTCAAAAATAAATAAATAAACATAAAAAATAATCTTGGAAACAGATTTGAATCGTCTTGAAGGTCCTTCCTGGTTGTCTCAGGCCCTGGCACACTGGGATTATGTTCTCTTTTCTCCTGGAGAGATTACTTTAAAAACATCCACTTTCCCTGTCTTTGTCACCCAGGGGTTCATTGTTTCACCCACACTTGCCAGGCAGACTTTTAAAATTAGTTCAAGAAGATTTACAGTAAGATAGGGCAGCTGCCATTTGTTGTGCACTCGCTATGCACGCAACATTTTAAGTCTGTTTTGTTATGTGATTTTTACATTCCTGAGGTAGGCATTTTTAGTAGACATTTGTAGTTTTGTCCATCTAGAGTGGCCTCCTTCTTCTGGAAAATACCTCTTCTCATCAAACACTAGATATTTTAATAAGATCCTTGCATATAGTTCCCCACCTGCTGGCCAGAGGTGTTACGATGTGGCCAAAAAAGACTCCATTAAAGTTCTTACACAGGATTTTTACAGTACCCAGGATTTTTACAGTGAATGCTAAAGAGGAAAGTGTTCTTCCTTCTAATCATAAGCCTATATGTTGTGGCCTAAGACCATATTCCACTAGGAGGAGCTGAACTTAGAGAAGTTACTTGACATACAAAGAAGAATAGAGTGACACCAGAAACAGAGGCATTTGAGTCTGTTTAGGCTTCCTTGAAGTTGGCACTATCTCTACTTTTTCAGTCATTTCAAAGGTTTCATTGTATGAGCCAGTATTTTACTCTTTTTTACTTATGTCTATTTTAATTGGATATTTGGGCCTTGCAATTACAGGAACCTTAAATAGCACAGTATATTTATTATCTCTATTTTACAGATATAAACTGCAAAGTATGGAGAAATTAAATTACTTGTTACCTGTTAGGTGGCTAAATGAAACTTGAATTCAGGTCTGTGGGTTTCTACCACCCCCTGCTCTGTCTACCACTTCCTTCCACCCCTCTAAAGGACTTAGTACTCAGCAAGTAGTTAAACATGTGACACAGCCTGCTCAGGCTTTTTGTTGTTATTCTTGTTGTATTTGTTTGTGTTTTAATGGAGACAAGTATCTAATGTAGTTATAGAAAAAAAAAAATTCTAGCTACTCAAGTGACTCTACACAAGCATCTGCTTAAGTTTCTTTGTAAAATGACCAAGTTGGACTCAATGACCTCCAAGATATATTTTTTTTCATTGAAATTTTTCTGAAGTCAAATTGATTCTTAGTGCCTCTGAAGATCTAATTATATGTCTGTGCCTCTAAGATTTATTTAAATACAAAAACAAAGAGCCATCAAGAGGAGGCACCTCCATCAGATTTCATGATCAAGAGCCAAGTTGGCTTCCAGCCCCACGAAAATAACTCCAGAGTGGCTCTGTCAGAACATCAATATGTTATTATTTACAAATCAGGGTTCTATCCTGAAGGACATGTGTGCATTGTCAGGAAGGAATTAAAAAATACCCAGAAGCAAGCAATCTCCTGAGAGATGAAAAAAAATCTTATTTTTCTCCTTGAAAATTATAGTGTACACTTCCAAATTTTGGAAACACATTATTTTGGAAATATGCTATAAGCACCTTTCCTTTGGCATTCAAATTAGGTGCTCAACAACTCCTACAGAACATCTGGAGCTCTACAGATGATCACAATGAGAGATAAACTCAGTACAATGAAGCTCATTTCAACACTGACATGTACAAACAGGCACAGGCATGCAAACCTGAACAGAAACATGCACACACATACACACAGACTGGCCTTTGTTTCCTTTGGAATGTGTTCTTAGACTGAGTGCTGGGAAATTGTCCCTTATGGAAGCCTTTTGGTACTTGCCCAAGTGTAAAGTACCAAGATAATCTTACTTTGAATGCATTTCTGTTTTAACACTCAATTATTTGAACAAGATAATCAATTCATCTTTTTATTTTTTTTCAATTCGTATTTTTAGAATCTCCTTTCCCCAGAAGCTTCAATTATTTAAAAAAAAAATTAAATCGTGTTTTATTGTTTGCCCGGTGTTTTTATGCAAATGACCTATGTAAGTTATCTACCAAACCAACACATGAAATCAGTAGTTTTGTTGTTTATATTTTACCTATTTATCTTTCATGATTATAGCAGCTCTATTATAGTTTGCATTTAAAGATGAAAATACTAATAAGTGGTGGGACTGATATTCTACTCAGGCTTTGGATAGTGCAAAGAGCAAGGGCTTCAGAGCCAAACATATCTGGGCTAGAATCCAAGTTCACCCACTAGTTTTGTGACCTTGAGCAGGTAACTTAATCTCTTGGATCTTTGGTTCCATTATCTTTACAATAGAGTTAAGGGTTTCAAAATTACAAGCTTCGTATGAGTATTAAATAAGAAGCTATATAAATCCCTTGACACTCATCACTTCCAGTGTGGGTACTTACCAGTGTCAAGCAGGTATTCATCAAATGACTCTAGTTTTAATTTTCTCTGTGTGTATGGTATCCTTATCTGGTTTTGATATCAGTATGATACTGGCCTTGTAAAAGGGGTTTGAAAGCATTCCCTCTTCAAATTTTTGGTAGAATTTGAAAAGGATAGTTATTAAATCTTTGAATTTTGATAGAATTTACCAGTGAATCTGTCTGGTCCTGGAATTTTGTGTGTTGGGTGGTATTTGATTACTGAGTCAATCTCTTTACTAGTAATTGATTTATTCAAATTTTCTATTTCTTCACAATTCTGTCTTGAAAGATTGTATGTTTTTTGGAATTTATCCATTTACTTAAGGTTGTCTGATTTTTTGGTGTATATTGTTCATAGCAGTCTCTTCTAATCCTTTGTATTTCTGTATTTTGTATTCAGTTGTAACTTCTCTTTTGTTCCTGATTTTATTTACTTGAGCCCTCTCTTTTTTTCTTGCTAAGCATTTCTAATTTTTATCTTCAAGGAACCAGCTTTTAGTTTCATTGATCTTTTCTATTGTCTTTTTAGTCTGTATTTAATGTATTTATGCTCTGATCTTTATTATTCTCTTCCTTCTACTAACATTAGCTTTCTTTTTCTAGTTCCTCTAGGTATAAAGTTAGATTGTTTATTTGGGATTTTTCTTATTTCTTGGGGTAGGCCTGTATTGCTATAAACTTCACTCTTAAAACTGCTTTTGCTGTAATACCATAGATTTTGGTATGTCATATTTTTGTTTCTATTTGTCTCTAGGTACTTTTTAATTTATCATTTGATTTTTTTGTGATTTCTCATTTAATTGATCACCATTGGTTGTTCAGTAGCATGTTGTTTAATTTCACATTTTTAGTTTTTTCCAGTTTTCTTGTTATTGATTTCTAGTTTCATACCATTGTGGTTGGAAAAGATACTTAATATCATTCCATTCTTCTTGAATTTATTGAGACTTGTTTTATGGCCAACTGTGTAATTTATCCTGGAGAATGTTCTATGTGTACCTGAGAAAAATGTATATTCTTCTGCTTTTGGATGGACGGTGCTGTATATATCTGTGAAGTCCATCTGGTATAATGTGCCATTTAAAGCCAAGATTTACTTATTGATTTTCTGTCTGGATGATCTATCCATTGAAGTAAGTGAGATAATACAGTCCCCTACTATTGTTGTATTGCTGTCAATTTCTCCCTTTAGGTATGTTAATATTTGCTTTGTATATTTAGGTGTTTCTGTATTGGGTACATAGATATTTACAAATGTTATGTCTTTTTGCTGGCTTGACTCTTTTATCAATATATAATGCCTTTCTTTGTCTTTTATTACAGTTTTTGTTTTAAGGTCTATTTTGTTTGATATGAGTATAGCTAACCAGCTTTCTTTTTGTTTCCATTTGCATGGAATATTTTTTTCTGCCTCTTCACTTTCAGTCTGTGTGTCCTTATTTCTGAAGTGACTCTCTTGTAGGCAGCATACAGATGAGTCTTGTTATTGTTGTTGTTGTCACTGTTGTTGTTTTTTAAATCCTTTTAGCCATTCTGTCTGTTGATTGTGGAATTTAGTCCATTTACATTTAAAGTAATTATTGATAGGTATGTATGTATTGCCATCTTTTTTTACTGTTTTCTGGCTGTTTTGTGGTTATTCTCTGTTTCTTTCATCTTTTTCTCACTTTCTTTTTGGTTTAATAATTTCTTTAATGTTATGTTTAGATTTTTTTCTCATTTTCTTCTGTGTGTTTGCTATAAGCTTCTGCTTTGTGATTACTGTGATGTTCACATATATTTTCCTATGTATATAAGTTGGTAACAGCTTTAGTTTGAACCCATTCCCAAACTCTAAATTTTTATCTCCTTCCTATGTTTTATGTTTTGATGCCACATTCTACATTTTTTAAAAATTTTGTGTAGCCATTAAATAATTATTATACTTTTAGTTAAGTAGTTAACTTCACTGCTTTTGTCTTTTAGTCTTTGTTAGCTTTGTAAGTGACTAACCCACCACCTTTACTGTATATTATCTTTTCTAGTAAGATCTTAACTGTCATACGTTTTTTTGTTTGTTTTTAATTTTTGTCATTTCTTTTCAGCTTAAAGAATTCCCTCTAATATTTGCTATAATGCTGGTTTAGTACTGATGAACTCTTTTAGCTTTTACTTATCTGGGAAACTCTTTTTCTCTCCTTCCATTCTGAATGATGACATGGCTGGGCACAACATTATTCATTGGAAATTTTTGCCTTTCAGAGTGACTTTGAATATGTTATGCCACTTTCTTCTGGCCTACAAAGTTTCTGCTTTTTTTGGGTTTATTTATTATGAGAGAGACAGAGAGGGAGTGGGGGAGGGGCAGAGGGAGAGGAAGAGAGAGAAACCCAAGCAGGCTCTGTGCCATCAGTGCAGAGCTGGATGCAGGGCTCAATCTCATGAACTGGGAGATCATGGCCTGAGCGGAAATTAAGAGTTGGATGCTTAACTGACTAAGCCAGGTGCCCCAAATTTCTTTGAAATTTGATGGTCTTATGGCATTTTCTCTGTACACAACACATTGCTTTTCTCTTGCTGCTTTTAAGATTCTCTCTTTATCTTTAACTTTTGTTGTTTTAATTATAATGTTTATTGGTATGGATCTCTTTGAATTCATCTATTTTAGAACTTTCTGGCCTTACTGGACCTGGATGTCCATTTTCTTTACCAGATTATGCTACATTTATCAACCATTATTTCTTCAAATAAATTTCTCTCTCTCTTCTCTTTCTGGAAATCCTATAATGCAGATGTTATTCTATTTGATGCTGTCCTATATATCCCTTGAGGTGTATTTATTTTTTAAAATTCTCATTTTGTTTTGCTTCTTTCTGTAGGTGAGCTCCAATGCTTTGTCTTCCAGCTCACTGATCCATTCTCCTGTCTTCCAGCTCACTGATCCATTCTCCTACTTCATCCATTCTACTGTTGAAGCCCTCTAGTGTATCTTGTTTGTTTGTTTGTTTACTTATTGTATTCTTTAGCTCTGTGACTTCTGTTTGATACTTTCTTGTCTCTTTGTTGAAGTTTTCTCTGTATTTATCCATACTTCTCCCAAGTTTGGTAAGCATCTCTATGACCATTACTTTGAACTCTATCAGGTAGACTATTTCATTAAGTTTTTTATTTCCCCCTGAGGTTTTATCTTGTTCTTTTGTTTAGAACATATTCCTCTTCTCCTCATTCTTCTTGATTCTCTGTGTTTTTATGAAGATGAAACTACTACCTCTTTCAGTCTTGAAGGAGTGGACTTGTGTAGGAGATGACCTATGGGGCCCAGAAGTTTAATTCCTACTGGTTACCAGATCCAGGCATGTAAGGGGTGTCCCTTGTGTGGGCTGTGTGTGGCTGCCAGTTGTGGCAGGGCTGCTGCTGCAGCATAGGGTAGGGGTTAGGCAGAGTGCTCACCCAGCTGGCTTGGGGTGCCTGTGGTGCAGAAATGGCCAAAAGCTTTTGACTATTGAAAAAAAAAAAAAGTACTCTATTCAGTATTTATGTATGGGGGTCTTTAGAAGTTCCAAACTTTTATAGTACAAAGTGGGTCAGTTCTGAGGTGCCTTGAGGCTCCAGGGATTTTCTGCCTCCTTACTTAATGCCTAATTGAAAACTAATACACAGGACAAGCTGTGGTTTTGCAAGGTTCTTTGGCAGTAAGGTTCACAGGCTTGCCTATTTTGCTCTGCCATTCTCATGACCCTTTAATCCCCCATAGAATCTAGTGGTCTATGGTTTCCAGGAAAGGGATAGAGGCTGTTTTATACTCTGTTAATATCTGGGACAAGTATCTAAAAGAGCTGGTAAACTTTGTTAAAGTATGCATCAGATCTTGGGTAAACCAGCTAGCTTCTCTCTGTCCCATGATTGCAGACTCAGCTTGTTGCCCAATCTATGCTGGTTTCTGGTTAAGTGTGTGGATGAAGTGGTATCAGACCTTAGATAAACTGAAAGAATGAATTAAAGATTATCAGTCATTAGGATAACAGATTAATGGATTGTCTATTGTGTTTCTGTCTACAAAAAACAGAAGACCCAATTCAGTGTGACTTGAACTTAATTAGCCATATTATGGTCATGGGTAGTTTACTGAACTTCTCTTAGTTTTAGTTTTCAATATCCTGAATTGAGATAATAATATAGGGTTGTCATAGGATTAAATGACAATACATTCAAAGTGCTTACTTAGTTCAGGGCACCTGGGTGGCTCAGTCGGTTGAGCGTCTGACTTTGGCTCAGGTCATGATCTCACAATCTGTGAGTTCGAGCCCCGCATCAGGCTCTGTGAGCCTGGAGCCTGCTTCGGATTCTGTGTCTCCCTCTCTCTCTGCCCCTCCCCTGCTCATGCTCTGTCTCTCTGTCTCTCTGTCTCTCTGTCTCTCTCTCTCTGTCAAAAATAAATAAACATTAAAAAAAAGTGCTTACTTAACTCAATATTTGAGATACAGTGAGTATTCAATGAATGTATTCAATAGAACTATTCAATAGTATTCAATAGTATTCGATAGAACTATTTCTATTGTCATTGTTTTTCTTTCTGAGGCTCAGAAGCAAAATACAACTTCCCACTTGTGTAACCACCATGAAGACTTTTTGTCAAACACTGTTTTATTTATAAACTTTATCTGAGGAACTATGGTTTCTTACTAGAAAAGCATTATCTTAGACTGCAAAGAACTATGCTCAAATTCCTTCACTGCTTCCTACTAGCTATAGGATTGGGCAATTCTCCTAGAAACTCATCTGCAGCATGGAATTAACAATACCTTCCTCAAATAGTGTTGGGAATGTTGGATAATAATGCATGGGTAGCAATATCTGGCATAGTATCTGATATATAATTAATTGTTGAGACTATATCTGGACTTCAGTTCCTTTATTTATAAAATGGGTATAGGGATACTTTTCCCAGAAGATTGTGATGGGGATTAAATGCAATGATATATGTGAAAGCACTTTGGAAACTCCAAAGTACTATAAAGGTCATTATTAGTACTATTATTAATCTCTTATCACTGTTATTTTAATAATAATACTACTATTATTATCATTATTGTCAATAATAACAGTAATAAGTAATAGTAATTATTGCTTTTTACTACTGTTAATCATTATTACTGCTTTTATTATTTCTAAGCCAGAAAGTACAGATTCTGATTTTTTTATATATAAGAAATATTTATGTAGGGAGATGATTTGAAAATAACTTTTCAAATTCTTAAGCCCATAAGATTTTATTCAGAGGTACATGTATTATAAAGTACTTTAGCCACTTAGTTCACATTTTAGCATGTAAAAATTTTCTTGAGCAAAATAATTTTTACTTTATTTTTTGTATTGTTTTTTAAAATTTTAATTCCAATATAGTTAACATATAGTGTTATATTGGTTTCACATATACAATATATTGCTTCAACAATTCTATACATTAACTCAGTGCTCATCCTGATAAGTGCCACTCCTTAATCCCCTTCACCTGTTTCACCCATCTCCCCACCCACTTCCCCTCTGGTAACCATCAATTTGTTCTCCATAATTAAGAGTATGTTTCTTGGTTTGTCTCTTCCTTTTATTTTTCCTTTGATCATTTGTTTTGCTTCTTAAATTCCACATATGAATGAAATCATGTAGTATTTGTCTTTCTCTGACTGACTCTCTAGCTCCATCCATGTTGTTGCAAATGACAAGACTTCATTTTTTATAGCTGAATAATATTCCGGTGCAGTGTGTGTGTGTGTGTGTGTACATATATATACCTCATCTTCTTTATCTATTCATCTGTCGATGAATAGATGAACAGACACTTGGGCTGTTTTCATAATTTGGCAATTGTAAATAATGCTGAAATTAACATAGAGGTACATATATCTTTTTGAATTAGTGTTTCAGCAAAATAATTTTTAAAATGTCATTTAAGACTAGCGAGGTTAAAATGTAGTGAAATAAAATAAGGGCTGCATTGTTTAAGTACTTAAGGCTGTCTAGCTGCCCATCACACCAGATTTTCAGCACCAGCCCGTGGAAGGTTTCTACTCGGCACTGGTGCGTGACTTATTACTAAATGAAACAGACTGCTCACGGGAAGTTGTTTGGTGTCTTTCATGCTGTTAGCTGTTGATAGACAGCTTATGCGTCTTTGTGCTCTCAGGTATCATTTATTCCCTGTTGTTTTTCCTCTTCATGAGCTTTAGGCACAAATCCTGAGATGTATTTGTCCATAAGTATGTAAGTCCCTGGCATCGTTTTCCTTCCGTTTATTTCCTGATGTTGCCCAGCCTTCTCAGCTGAAAGCCAGGATTCACTCCATCAGCCACGCATACCTTAATAGAAATCCAAACAAGAACCATTTTGCAGACATTATCTTACAGGTAATGTATGTTGTATGTATAATCTTTTTTTCCCATCTGGAGGAATTTCTCTTAGCAGTAGTTCAGTTCTCATGAAAAGACCCACAGTATCTGTTATAGGCAGTAAGGCACACTACACATGAAATATAGAGTCCAAGGACATAGGTTTGGGCTCTGATTCTGGGATTTTTTAGATTAGTGATGTTGAGCAAGCTGTGTCTCAGCCTTAGTTTCTTTAACTTACATTTGAATCCCTTCACTACCACTGTATTTTATTAACTATATTTTGAGGTTTCATTGAGAGCAAAAAATTTTGTTCTTCCATAGACACCAGTAAAAAGTGACAAGGCAGCTATTGGAATGGGAGAAAGTATTTGCAAAGCGTATATCTGAAAAAGGACTTTATATTCAGTATATGTAAAGAACTCTTACAACAATAAAAAGCCAAAGAATCCAATTAAAAATGGGGAAAGATTTTGACTGGACGTTTCTCCAAAGAAAACATACAGATGGCCAATAACCAAATGAAAATATGCTCCCCATCATTAGTCATTTGGGAAATGCAAATCAAAACCACAATGAGATACCACTTCATACCCACTAAGATGACTATAATGTAAAAGGCAGACAATAACAAATGTTGGATAGGATATAGACAAATTGGAACCTGCTCATTCATTGTTGATAATTTTGTAAAATAGTGCAACCCCTTTGGAAACAGTTTGGCAAATGCTCGAAAGGTAACACGTGGGGTTACCATATAACCCAGAAAGTTCACTCCTAGGTGTATTGAAAACATACATCCACACAAAAACTTGTATAGGAACATTATTCATATATTAATAGCCAAAAAGTGGAAACAAATCAAATGACAATCAACATAAACAAAATGTGACAGATCCATGAAATGGAATATAATTTGGCAATAGAAAGGAATGGAGTACTGATACATGCTGCAACATGAATGAACCTTGAAAACTTAATGTCAGATGAAAGAAGGCACATATTATATGATTCCATTTCTATGAAATGTTCAGAATAGACAAATCCACAGAAACAAAGGTATATTCATGGTTTTCATGGGCTAGTGGAGGGGTAAATGAAGATGGAGTTTCTTTTGGGGGTGATGAAAATGTTAAAAAAAATTAAGTAGTGGTGAAGTTTGTACAAGTGGGAGTATAGTGAAAACTATTGAATTAGATACTTTGTAAAGCTGAATTTTACGACATATGAATTAGATCTCAATAAAGCAGTTATATAACAAAAAATAAACTTAAACTTTTTGATAATCCTATGGAATTGAAAAATAACATAAGGTGCCTGCCTCCTTTTCAGTTTCCAAGACTAAAAGCATAGTGGGTGAGTTACTCACATGCCATCTTTAGAAATTCTCCTTATCGAGTCTTCCCAGATAGTCTTTGCTCATTTTATATTTCCTTCATAATCTTTTAGATTCTTTATTAGCATTCCCAAAAGTCATCATGTTGCCTGCTTGGATTAAATGAACCACATTCACTAATGCCTCTCTCTTCTCTGAGAAGTTTAGTCCTTCTCAGTAATTATATTGCTCTATAAACCACAAGAGGAAATAAAGCCTTTTCCTACGGGAGACTTACTTAAACATTCCCCCTGGCACAAAATATTATTCTTATGAAAAGTACTCTTATCAAATTATAAACCAGGCCAACTATCTTCTTTCTTGTTAGCTATAAGCATATGGACTGGCATGTGTTTTTATTAATTAATTAATTTTTCAATAAAGATTTATTGAACACCTACTTCATGCTTGGCATTAGAGTAGACAGCCATTATAAAGCAGTGGGAAAAATACAGGAATCTTTTTTCTCCTGGAGTCACATGCTAGTGGGAGGATATAGTTCATACACACAATAAATAAGTTATATATGCTAAAAGGAGATAAATGCTGTACAGAAAAATAATAAAGCAAGGAAAAGTGAGTGCTAGGGTAGGGTCTGGGTGAACCGGGCAGGCCTCAATAACAAGGTGGCATTTGAGTAGTGACTTACATGTGGGAGCAAGCCATGGAGCAAACTAGGAAAGAGCATTTTAAGCAAAGAGAATACCACTGAGAAATTCCAGAGGCCAAAGCATGCCTGGAATGTTCTAGAAAGAGCAAAGGGCCAGTACAACTTAAATAGTGAGGAAGGGGGTGCCTAATGAGCAGTGGGGTCAGGGAGATGATGGAGATTATATCTAAGGCCTCATAGGGTATTGTAAGGACTTTGGCTCTTACTATGAATGAAATGGGGACCAGTTAGATGTTCACCCCATGAATGATGTAGCTTGAGTTAGGTTTTTAAAGAATTACTCTGGCTGCTGTTTTGAAAATAGACTGTAGAAGGACAAAGACACAAGAGGAATTCCAATTAAAAAACTGGTTTTCATATCTAAGTTTTGATTGTCTATGTACCTGTATATTTGTTTATACCTGTTGCTACCATTGCATAAAATGAGTCCTGTCCTAAGGTCAGCTTCTCTGAAACATGGTGAGGTTTTGGAGGTTGAAATGTGAAGGCAAATCTGAAATAAAGAAACCAGGTATCCCTTCTAGGAGCACAGATTCAATTAAAATACATCATTATAAAAGGGTGATAAATAAGACTAAGTTCTCAAACAAGAGATAAAGGGAAGCCATTCAGACATGTCTTATTTGATGCAAACCAGTGTTTGTCAGTGAGAGCTGTAGCAATGATCACATTCTACTCAGAGATTCAGAACGCTGAGACCCTTGTCCTCGCTGTTGAATGTCTTTGGAGTATAATTTGTCACGCTGGGAGATGCCTTTAGTTCTTCAGGGATCTGAGGATCTTTGAACCTGTTACTGCTGTGCTGTGTTAATGATGATCCCAGTGGTCTTCAGGGGCTATTGTATCTGTTTAGAGGCCTGTCTTCCTGGGCCAGAGGTAGAAGTTTAATACACAACCAGCAAGCTTAGAGCAGACAAGGGTGTTGGTCCCAAACCTGGGCAAAGTTGAATTCATTATTCCAGTCACACTGTTATTTCTTTGTGTAACATAAACATTTTCTGTACTCTGTAATCTCATGCGATGAAAAGGACTTATAATCTCTCCAGGGTTTTCTCCTTTGTTGTGGTCTAACATATGTCATTCAGGAAATCTGACCCTGAGTGTTAGGTGTTCTTTCATCATGCTCTGAATGGACTAAACAATGCAGAACAAGTCAGACCGGAGGCTTGATAGCTCCAAATGCAATGCAAAAGGTAGAAAGAGAGAGAATTTTATTTGATTAATCTTATCGGTATTTCAGTTACAAGAAAACCTGAAAACATGTTGTCATATCACCAGGCATGGAGAAGAAAATGCAAAATGAGAGAGAAAACAGAGGATACTGTTTAAAGGGAGATTTTTCAATAATTTTGGAAACTCAAATCTTTCCTTTTCTGAGGTAAATTGGAAGAAATGCTACACACCTCATGGGAGTTATCATTCAGATTTGACTGCAAATCGATTTTCTCATTTGATAGCTAAAGGAAACTACTGATGAGGTTCCAGTTGGATGCTTACATGTTGTTTGCTAAGTCATTTGTATTCGTACTGAAAATGATATCTACTCTGCAATGGGAAGTGGCATGCCTTTGGAAAGAAAAATAAAAGGACAAAGAGCTAAGCAATAACTATGTGGCAGCAAGAACACAGGGAAATTAATGAAAATAAACTAAGTTCCCGAGTGGTGGGATATTGATAGTGCACCAGCTCTCCAGGATGTTGCATGTTAGTGATTTGCTTCTTCCCCGGCGACATTCATGGATATGGTAGGTCTTGTTAATACCTTGAAAAACAAACTTTACCTGATGGTTCAGGGATAAGGCTGGGACATGGTTTCATGTTTTAAATTAGTGAAGAATGAGAAATTAAAAATATGTAAAAAGACTAGGGGAAAATGTTATGCTTTGTAAAATTATATGATTTTAGGAAAAATACTTGAATATATCCATATATTAAAAGTTCTTTATATTATCTTTTTTTAAATTATAAGAGTAAATAATAAATTGAGTGGAGCTTTCTGTAAGAATAAATTGTTTCCTCAGGCCAGGATAAAATTTATGAATAATATTTATTTTCCTTGATTTGAAGTTTTTCTTCAATTCATATAAGACTATTTTTGAAAAGTTTTTCTATTATTAGACGCTTACAAAAACGGAATATAAGGTAATGAGCTGTTACTATAAATTGTAAAGATTTTTTTAACTACCCTTGAATATATATTTTATGTGCTTAGTGAATAGTTGAGTATCTTTTCAAATCTTGTTTTTCAGATCTCTGAGAGACATGTAAATACTTTTTTTATATATTTCTATTGTCTAAGAACTGTGTCTTCATTTTGAGAGTTAGGACAGTAAGGAACATGGAATTATGGGTAGGTGAGAGACAGTGGGTGACATAAACTAAAGCCAAACAATGATTTGTATGATTTTACACTGATTTCCCTTGTGTCACCTCATAGTCCCAGATTTATATATGCATCAAAACAAGAATATGAGCATACATTTTAAACATAGGCATTACTTGTTTGAGGATTAATTAACTTTATAATTGCTCTGAATGCCAGCGCTTTTAGAAGGCGGAAATTATGGCTGGCATAATTGTTTTTGCCTAACACGAGCTTCTGACAGTTCATTCAACAAACACTTCTAGTGTTGATGAGTAAAATCAGAAAAGCAAAGTACTCTTAATTTTGAGCATAACCATTTCTCAATAATCAGACTACAGTTTTTCCTGATTACATTTTTTCTAGGATTAGTTGACAATATGAAGGACATGAAAGGAAAAGGAACTTAGAATTTTTATTCTTCCATCAAAAATGAAATTCAAGAGAGAATTGGGTCAAAAAAAGAACCCCTTTTTATCACATTTTAATGTAACTTTAATTGAAGGCAGTCATGGGGTAGAACTTTAGTGGCTCGTGAAGAAATAAGAAGGAGACGGTTTCTTAAAGCTGGAAAACACTTGGTTAGTTTAGCAGATTTCCTGATTGTTTCAGAGCTGTGATGTACAACTGATGTCATTGTGAATTTCTACAAAGAGGATATATTTTAAAAGGGAAAAAGTAATTTAAACTTATCTAACCATTAAACCTTTGGGGGAGTGAAATACCTATTAATATCTTCATGGACCTCTAGAAAACAGTTTGGGCGATGTGATGTTTCAATGAAGCAAACACTGCCTAGAGGACCAGATCAGTGTGGGTGAAAACCCCAGCTTCATTGTTTACCAACTGTCTGACCTTATCAGGTCTGAGTGCTAATTTTCTTGTTTGTAAATGGAGTTATAATGCCTCCCTTGAAATACTATGAAAATTAATGTGATGTGAATCACCCTACATAGTTGCTAGCCCATATGAATCACTCCATAAATACTAAGTTCATATTAAGTATGAAATATGAAAAGTAATAGATGTGAGGTGTCTGATGGTGATATTTAAATGAGATGTAAAAGTACTTAGCACAATGTCTGGTCCAAAGAATTAACAAAATTAGCCTCTTTAACTCCTCATCTCATCACCTTTAGGTTATTTATATGTCAGTTACTATTTTGTTGAAAATCCAGATTTTTTTTTAAAAATAATGATATGCTGTTCAAATCAACTCTTTAAAAAAATCCCACTGAACTGTTGAAATTCAACATACATTTATTCAGCACTTACTAGTACTAGGTACTGTGCTAGACTTCTGGGATCCAAAGTTGTGTAACCATCAGAGTAAACCCACAAATAAATCAAGGATTATAAAATCACTATGTTAAAACAGTAATGTATGTGTACACAGCCTGCTTTGGATACATCTTTACCAGACTGGGGCATAAATGAGCAGACCCATAGCTATAATTCTGATGGATTAGTAGGCCATAACTAGATAGAGAATCAGAAGAAAGACCTTCCAGGCATGACATAGCTTAACATGACTCACTTTGGGGAAAACTGTGGCTGTTTCAAATCATAAGGGAAGTGATTGCTTGAGACCAGCAGTGAAGACAGGGCTGGATAAGGCCTCATAGTAGCAATAACTTTATCCTGAAAACTATTGAGAGACCATTAAGAGTCTGAAAAATAGGGAAGATAAAAGCCATTGTGTGGTTGCGCCAGCCTGAAGGCAGAAACTGGGGGCTTCCCAAGAGGTAGAGTTGTACACTATTTTTAGAGGAAAAATTCAGGCAAGTGCTACTAAACCTAGAAGAGTCTATTTGTGTTTATCTCTAATCTTTGAGGTGTTCCTGTGGCTCAGTCAACTCTTCAATGGGAATTTGCAATGATTAAGATGGAACTTCATAACTAGACTGTTGAATTTTAAGTGGTAAAATGTTTTCAAGGTTCAACAGGCTAAAATCTTAGAAACATGCCTAGAGTATCCTTATAAGCCCTCTACATGATAAAGATTTATCTCTTTTTATATAACTTCTTAAGAGTTAAGTGCAAACTTATCTTTTTTCCAATTGACCTCTTGACTTACATACTTTAAATTTATTTATTTATTTTGAGAGAGAGAGAGAGAGAGAGAGAGAGAGAGAGAGAGAGAGAGAGAGAGAGAATGAGTGGGGAAGGGGCAGAGAGAGAGAGAGAGAAACCCCAAGCAGGCTCTACACTGAGCTCCAAGCTAGACATGGCGTTCAATCCCACAACTTCGAGATAATGACCTGAGCCAATATCAGCAGTCCAATGTTTAACCAACTGAGCCACAGAGGCACCCCTGAGTTACACATTTTTTTAAATTACCTTATCTATATCTTTTTTTTCTTATTGAACTACAGCTAACAGTAAATTCAGGTGAGAAAATAAAATTGTGCTCTACATTTTCAATTACATCAATGTCAATTAATTATATGTAAACAATCCCTTAAGTGCACTAGGGAAACTAACTTTTAAGGAACCTTGGGAGAAATCTTTAGCCATAAGAAGTATTGTTATTTTTACGTAAAAAATTTTTTTAATGATTATTTATTTTTGAGAGAAAGAGAGAGAGATACACAGAGCAAGAGTAGCGAAGGGGCAGAGAGAGAGAGGGAGACAGAATCTGAAGCAGGCTCTAGGCTCTGAGCTGTCAGCACAGATCCTGATGCAGGGCTCAAACTCACGAACCGCAAGATCATGGCCTGAGCTGAAGTCTGACGCTTAACTGACTGAGCCACCCAGACATCCTGAGAAGAATTATTTTTAAAATTACTTCCCAGTGTATTTGTTTTATATATATTTATGCAACACGATTCCCTAAAGCAGGACATACCTATAGTTAGTGTGTTTAGTAGGTGGGATTATGGGCTTAACCTAAAACCATGTTGGCCTCCATGGCAATCATATTAGAAGCTAAGTTACAGATTTGTAAATATTTCCAGAAATCAGCAAATACTTGCTTGTTCTTTGAAATAATAATTTACAATCTATAGAGACTTGTAGAGAGTGTTTGTCACTGTTAAACATTGCATAGAAGCTAATGTTCAAACTGTTCAAGAGCTAATTTTGACAACCATTAAGTTCCAATCCTGTGTATAATTATGTTGCAAAGGATAATTTTTTAGCTTAAAGAAGGTCTTTTGTATTAATTACCAAAGCCAACATGAGAAAAAAGTATGCCCCAGATCAGGTCCCTGTGATGAAGATAAAAACCAGTAAAATTTGAATATCACAAAAATTCAAATACATCATCTTTTGTTGATAGTTACTGATAGGTACAGAAAACAAAACAAAACAAAACAAACCAAAAAACACCCTCATTTCGCTTAATGACTATTTTATTTAGCTGGAATATAAACTCTCAAACTTTCAAAAATGCATTTGTGTTTTTTCTGTGGTGTAAACATTATCCTTCCCTTGAGACTTTAGCTGTGGAACAAGCAGTATGAGTGAATGCCTGTGAGCCTACTTTGATGAAGAAAATTGTATGTAATATTTGAAAAATTGTATTACTTCTTCCTTCCTATGCTATTTGAAGAAACTGCATACAGCCTGTTCAAGCACAACACATACTTCTAAGTCAGAGTAATCTATCAATCATCACGTATTTGCGGTGCTCAGCATGAAGCTAGGTGTCTGGGGTGTGCAAAAAAGTCTGATTGCACTTGCCCCAAATTTAGAGCAGAAAAATAAAACTTTTCTCATGAAATTATTTTCTTGAAAAATCAGGCAGTTTGTTTGTTTGTGTTTTTTGTTTCCAGGAAAGAAAAGACCAAGAAGGAACACATATTCTCATTCAATATTAAAAGCTACGTAGTACTTAGTAGTATAAGTTTCTTAAACGCAGGTGCAGTTATCAGATCAGTAGAAGACCTAAAATTACCGAGAGTTGATCAATGGGAGGGATGTTAGCTTGCTCCTAAGACTTTCCTCTCTGTAAAAAGGCAGCTTTATCTTTCCTTGCATAGCTGAATGAACAAAGGCAAGGTTTACCAATCTGAAGACGGAAGAAAAATTTGAAGATTGGAGGTCACTGGCAAAGAAGCAGACAGCTAATCTGATGGATAATGACCTGACAGTGCCCCAGACACAGAACCACAGGTGTCATCCTGCAATGGGGTGTAGACACTGTCTAAAAGCTGCAGGAACTTCCATTCTTGGAATATTACCTCCTTTAAATGTCAGCTCCCTGTAGTAAATAAGCTTTATTGTACCAATCACAGTAAGTTAGTCTGATGGCTAAGGCTTCCTTCTTAGAGTAACACAGCAATTTAATTTTCTTCTATTAATTAGAAGATTGAAGAAAATAAACATCTTAACTATACTCATCAAATTAGCGAAATGATTATAGCACAGATTAATTTAAGCATTTTAAAAGATAATCAAGTCATAAATTAATTTTTTACTAAGAATATTTGCATAAATTAATTAAAAGTTAACTTTTGAGTTACCAGGCCTACTAAATTAGCTTTTACTAAAACAATGCTATTATTGTATTTCACATAAAATAGTTCTATTTCTAGGAATATTTTTCTTAAATTTATATATTCTCCAAACTTTGGTATGGATGGTATGCAAAGAAACATCCTAATCATAGCTAACCTCACAATTAATCTTTCTTTTCTTTCTGATAAAATAAACTGCATTCATTCTTCTTTTTGAATATAGTGGACACCCAAATAGACATATTTTCCAAAGAAGACACACAGGTGGCCAAATAGATACATGAAAAGATGCTTAACATCACTCATTATCAGGGAAATGCAAATCAAAACCACAGTGAGATATCACCTTATACCTGTTAAAATCAAACTGATAAAAAATAACAAGTTTTGGTGGGGATATGGAGAATAAAGAACCCTCATGCACTGTTAATGGGGATGTAAATTGGTGTAGCCATTGTGGAAAATAGTATCGAAGTTTCTCAAAAAAAAAAAGTAAAAATACTATATGATCCAATAATTCCACTATTGATTATTTACCCAAAGAAAACAAAAACATGAATTTGTAAAGATGTATACATTCCTATGTTTATTACAGCATTTATTTATAATAGCCAAGATATAAAAGCAACCTATGTGTCTATCAACAGATGAATGGATAAACAAGAAGTGTTATCTATATCTATATCTATAGATAGATAGATAGATAATAGAATATCATACAGCCATAAAAAGGATACGACTGTGCCATTTGAGGTACATGAATGTATCTCGAGGGTATTACAGTAAATGAAATAAGTCATACTGAGAAAGACAAAAACTGTTTTCATTTTTAACTGAATATTCATTGAGGGTACTACTCTAGTATGCTCTGTATTTGATGGCCCTGGTGATACAATACTTACTAAGAATTGGTCCTTACTATGTTCCTGCCTAAGAGGAACTTGTCCTCCAGTGAGAGAGACAGACACATGTCAATTGGAAGACAATTCGAGAAATACCATGAAAGAGCTATGCAAAAAACTCCTTAAGTCCCCAAGAAGAGCTAGCATAGGCTTCACAGAGGAAGGTGACATTTGACTTTGATCTGTCAGGATAACAAAGGAAACATTCCAGATAGAGACAAAAGCAAATGCAAAGGAATAGAGACAGAAATGGCCATCGCTGGTCCAGGGAAAGATAAACTCTATACTATGGCTTGTGTGTATTGTTTATTTGCTGACCCCACTCCTTCCATATCATCCCCTACCCCAAGCTGGAATGTGAACTTCATGAGGGCTGGACATTTTGTCTGTTTGGTTAATGGTTAAATTCAAAATGGTTAGAAGAGTGTTTGGCACATAGTAAAAGTTCAATAAATATTTATTAAAAGAATATGTGTGTTTGTCTGTGTGTATGTGTGTGCAAGCACACATGCGTGCCTGAAATCTTGTGTTGTGTAACTTGGGACTTAAGCATCTCCACTAGTTCAAGTGATTTTGGAAAAATGACATTGAACAAGCATTGGCCTTTGATCCTCTTACCCCCTTGAGAATACCTGACCTAAAGGAGAAATTTTATTTTAAAACTAAGAGTCTATCTGTAGCCTTTATACTGACAGCAGCAAAGTTTCAAAGCCTTGAAAGGTCTTTTGCCATCGAGAAATGGCATAAATGTCATAAGCTGCAGGCAGGAATAAATCAACGTTAGGCTTGTGTTCCATTGCATGTTGAAACAAGATAATAAATATTTAGGTTATGATGTTTTAAGAAACTCCATTCAAGGACATTTAGTATAGACCCTCGGGGGAGTGGGGGGGGGGGGTTGGTTTCAAGTAAGCAACAGGAATACCCTAAGGGTGTTCTTAAAGGTGGAGTGCATAATGGCTCAATAAACAAAGATTTGGAAGATTTATCACAGGCTTTGGTAAGGTAATAGGTTGCTGCAAAATACAAAACATTCAGTCACATAGTGAAAAATCACTTTCTAAGAAAAAAAGGACAAGTCCTGGAATTGGAACTATAGTTTACACTTAAAAATTCTGTGAAGTCTCATCACAATGCCTACTATTGCTAAATATATATATATATATATATATATATATATATATATATATATATATGGTAGAAAAACACAGTGAAAAGGAAGAGATTATATACACACCTCTTATTCCCTTATATATTACTTGGAAAAGCTCATGACTGGTGACATATTCTGAAATTACCATGTCACAATTTTCCTCTTCCCATCAAAAAAACTCAAAATAGATAAAAATATATCATGTAAAAATATTAAATATCTACTCTGTGCCAGTTTAAGTACTTTGTACATACTAATTTATTCTTCATAACAACCTATCAGATAAGTACTACAATCCCTATATTATGGACTAGAAACTGAGGCTTAAGTGGTATCATTTTCCCCATTTTTATGGAACAAATACAGAGCAGATTTCTGCATACAAATTTGGGTCTTTAGGATTCTAAACTCTTGCTCTTCATACCACATGACAAAGCCAATTGTGTAAATACTGATTTCTTGACTGCTAACGACTAATAAAGTTTTAAGATATTTAAATTGTATTTAATGTATATGTTGAAATTCTTTTGTGACCTTATAAGTGGAAAAATGATACTAATTTTTTAGCTTACTTAGAAATATTTGGTGCTCTTGACTAAAAGTATTTTGATTGCTTACAATAGCAATAGTCCACAAATTTTTTATGGCACTCATACTGTGAACAAGAAGACACCATGTAAGGTGTACTGTGTGCTTTAACTGATGTAAATAAGGGAAAGACCTCCTAAAGACCTTAAAATCACATTTGGATAATGAAGCATATATGCTCAATATCTGGTCTCTGCATAACAATCATCTGTCAGAAAAAATCCACCTTCACCTTTCACTGCCTTGATTAATTCAGAGCCACTGATTCATTACTGTTTGCCAATGTTACCAGGAAACTCACTCAGATACTTCTTTGTTAACATCACAGCACCATCAAATTGTGAATGGCCAATGCTACACTATCTAGATGCTGTGTATACTTAGAGAGCAGTGATTCTTTGATCCTCTGTGTTACATCAGATAGTGGGACTACATGAGATGAGTTGGAACACAGAATACAATTGATGACACACAGGAACAGGAATTCCATGGAGAAGATCCAGTGGTATGGCATGGAGAATGAGATCTACCCTTTGACAAAAAGGGCTGCTCAGCTACCAAAAATGTATTAGAAGAGAAAAAAAAAAATCTAAGTACAAGCTAACCTGTTTGTTCACCATTACATTTGCAATGTCTAGGATGACACAGTTGTCAATCGATATTTGTTGAATGAATGAATAAACAGTCCAGGATGCTCAGGTCATTTGGACAAGTGTAGTTGTCAATAAATGATTAATTAACTTCCCGCATGGGTTGATGTAGGCTCTTACCTCTGGGTTTACTACAGTTTTTGGATTGAAATGGTCTGCTGTACACTCCTTAGAAGAACTGAGAACCCTCATAATGGGTGGATTTTAAATATCTCTATTTAACCCCGATTCTGGAACTTGTAGTATCCTTTCTCATGTCTCCAGAATCCAGCGCCTATTTCCTCATTGAACCAAGTCTAGGGGAGAAGAAAATGAGGCCTAACTGCCTAAGACGGCCTCTGAAGATCTATCCTTGTCCCACAGAAAGGAGTCTAAAATCTCTTTGGTAGATCAACTGAAATCATAGATACTCAGTACACTGATTCCTTTGTCATTTTCAAAAACAGCATGCCATTCTGAAATAGAAGTGAACCACACGTAGCCATTACTCTTCAGGAGGTCACACTCAAGTAGGGATGAAGCAGACAGACATGAGTGTGATACATATACTACAATTGCCAATAATAATAAAAGCATGGGTTAGTGGGAATTGTAAGGTAAAGGTGGGGGAAAAGGGCAGAAAACCTATGAAAATGTAGACAGTACAGAAAGTTTGGGAAAATGAGTGATTTGAGTGGGTACTTACGGCCACATCAAGAAGATAAAGTTAGAAAGGTAGTCAAACCACCTATCGTATAGGATCTGTTGTGACATTGCTGAGGAACAGACTTTTTTCATAAAAGCTTTGAGAAGCCATGAAGGCTTTTAAGTAGAGAATGGCATGGCCAGACTTATCATTTAAAAGTGTGATCTTATAGGTAAAGCTCAAAGCAAGGGAACCGGTTAGGTTTTTGGAATAATCTAGGAAAGAAGTGATGATGACATGAATTAGGTCATCTCTGATCAGATAAAGAGGAAAACAACTCAAGAAAAGTAAAAGAGGTAGCATCCTCTGGGCTGGGTAACCATCTGAGCTGTTATTTTCTTGTTTATGACATTTATGGCAAGGTTTGGCAGACGAGTGGCAGGGTCAGACAGATTTCCCACAGCTTTGAAAGGGCCTTACTTTGCTGGTACTGGTAGTGATGATTAGATGTGGGAGGGAGGAATGATTCTCAAGTTGCTGGCTTGGTTTACTCTGTGGATTTCATATTATTTATGTGTGTGTGCATATGTATGCGTGTTCCCACTGCCTAGCATAGTACTTGGCACCAAAGTATTTTTAAGCAAGCATCTAAAATAATACCTATCACATTTAGAGTATCTATAAGTCTGTAAGGTGTTTGTTCATGTGTCATTTTATTTCATTATCATTTTGCAGATTTGGAGTCATGCAAGGACATGTACCTGTTTTTGCTGGGAGCTGGGATACAAATCAACATATTATTACCATTATGCTGAACAAAGGGAATGGATAAAGGGAAGAAGGATCCAGTGGTTGGAGAAACTTTAGGGCTGGATCAGTTAGGAAGTGCAGCTTTGCATATAATGGTATAAGATATTTGGTAGCTTTAGCTATGATTTATTGTCTGTTTCACAGCTAAATGAATGGAAGAGGGTAGGAAAAAGAAAAGCTTATTGTTTAAATTCAAATAATAAAGAGCATGTTCAATCCCCAAGCTTGGGTAAACATGGCTGATTGGCGAGATGTTTGTTATTCTAGCTAACCTAAACTTCTGGTTCTTTTGTTTATTCCTCATTGAAACAGTACGTCTCCTGCATCATGGCTTTTCCTATTTTTGGCGTCTGTTATCAAGTTACAGCAATATGCATCATATATAATATTACCTGATGTAATAACATAGAGTGGACGGTGATGCTTTATGTATAATAGACAATTGCTAAAGAGTATTGTTTTCTCCATGTCTTGTTCTTGGCCACTTTGATTTTCTAGACTAAATGGCTTTGGATCCTGTCCAGTTTGGCTACATAACCTTGCGATTGATGTTGGTATTTTCTCCTTTATTTTTACCCCCAGTTTCTCTCTATGCCACTTTACGCTTATTTTATCACTGGGATTGTTTGCCAACAAACACTCTAGAAGGCAAGGAGAGGGAAGATAGTATTCTTCATATTCTTTCCTCTGGTGAGATTGTTCTATGCCTAGCTCTCCTAGGTAACTTTGAAAACAAAACCTGTTTCAAGGATGTTTATTAGATTTGTTATGATTAGCCCTGGGAATTCTTAGAAGTTTAAAGTCTCCCCCTTAAGAGAGAGAGAGAAAGAGAGAAGAGAAGAGACAGAGCAGAGACCTTTTCTTTAAAACTGTATAATTAGATTAAGTGCTGTATTTTTTTCAGATTTCAATATGCTATTATATACTCAGGCAAGTAAGACTATTCCTAAGAAGAGATGCTTGAAAAGTCAGTAAATAATATGTTGTGCTTAACAAACAAAAAAAAGCAGTTGGCTCTGCTTTCTTCTTTTTGGTTTTATTTTCAGTGTTGTTAGAAGAAATGTTAATTCACAGAGAACTGTTTTCCTGCCTGTCAGTTGTCACAGGAGTTTTGTTATTGTTGTTGTTGTTTGTTGTTTTCCGAATGATAGTACAGCTTTGCTACATATGTACCTATGTATCTTTTCCTGGACATTTGGACATTTCTTGGAAACTGGTTGAATTTTATCACTTGGTTTTTATTAGTGTTTCAGTAATTTGATTGTTTTGAATTTTTTATATAAAATATATATAGAAAGTGAACTTTAATAATTTGGCAATTGCAACAATAAAGGATATAACACCCATATTTAAATTAAATATTTTAGTAAGCAGTATTTTAGTTAAGTTTTAATTGCATTATTAATTGCCATGAACAAGATATTCCTAGGGAAAAAAGCTGAGCACATCGTCTAATTGCAGCTTTTACTGCTTTGAATGATAAAGTGCTTTTGATTTGATGCTGAGCCAGGAGGGCTTGATTGATAATATCTGTCTCAGATGTCACCCTGGGAGAAAAGAATAAAACCTCAGTAGACATGGTGCAATGCAGCTGTCTCCGCTGCTCGGATTTCTCTGCCCCATTGACGTCATTGGGAGGTTTCAAACCAGTCCAGAGTGTCTAGTAAACCTGCACATAAATGAAATGAAGAAACAGAAAAACACTGATTCATAACCCAGCCCTCACTCCGAAGAGGTAGCTGTTATATTTTCCCTGATAATGGGCAGATGTTTTCTCCTTCCCTGCACTTAAAAATTTTTTTAAATTGAATCAGCTATCCAGAAATGTGGGAAAGCCTCTGACAAGGAATGTGAATTGCACAAGCCCTTCTAAAATCAGATTATATCACAATGAACCACATTTGTCCAGGGTTCTCGCATAGCGTAACCTGCATCCAGCTTGTCGCTAAGATCAGGGATGTCTGAAGCAGAAAGTGGCGTGGGGAATGGCTTTCTCTGGAGGCAGGACTATTCTAACCACTCCAGCCAGTTCCCGACACCATTTCCTCCTCTTCTCTCTTCATAGACAGGCTTTTGTGTTGAGTTTCAAATGAGAGGCATCCATAGACAATGATATGATCACAGAGTAGAATTACAGTCTTTTCCAAGGAAGTAATTTCTCATGTTTTCTGTTTTTTGTTTTTTAATGAATTTAGCAAAGAGAAAATACCCAGGAGGAAGCAGAGGAGGAAAACCAAACCTTTGCGATTTTTTAAAAGCTGCTTTGTCAGCTTAATACATTAAATATACGATAAACTGTAAACCTCAACATAATTTATCATAAGGAATTTTTTTTTTCTAAATGCTGTCAGAGAAGTTTAGTGACTTGGCTGAGTATTAATGTTAAAAGATGTTCAAATGCTGATTTTCCACATACTAGGCGACTGGACCGCTGGCAGAAGGAGAATGCTCTCCTTTTCCCTTCTTTTTTTTTTTTTATTAAAAAAAATTTTTTTTTTTAACATTTATTTATTTTTGAGACAGAGACAGAGCATGAACGGGGGAGGGTCAGAGAGAGGGAGACACAGAATCTGAAACAGGCTCCAGGCTCTGAGCTGTCAGCACAGAGCCCGACACGGAGCTTGAACTCACTGACCGTGAGATCATGACCTGAGCCGAAGTCGGCCCCTTAACCGACTGAGCCACCCAGGCGCCCCTCCTTTTCCCTTCTTAATCATACCCCTTCCTCATTCTCCAACTAGGTATGGCAGGAAAGGACTCACGGTTACCAGATGGCTTTCATTTCTTATTTAACCAGCAAGTTCCATGGCATACAATTAGAAAATAACAGAATCTTTATAACACTTTAAAGTTTACAAACATCATCGCTTCCATTGTTCCATTTAAGACTGACCGGTAACCCTGGACAGTAGATAATACAAGTGTCATCATTTTATAAAGGAAGAAACCAAGCTTCAGGCAGGCTGAAAGGAAAAATAAAAATCTTGCCTGAGTTACTCATCTTGTCAAAAGCAAAGCTCAGTCAGATTTGAACCCCAATTCTGGAACTCTGCAGCCATCCTCTGTATATGCTCAAGGACTTTTTGATCCTATGACTTACCTTTTGGAATAATTTCAACTTAGCAGATTTGTATTGACCATTTATTACATGTGGTAGGTGCTTTAGAGTAACAGCTATGTAAAACATAGTTGTTGGCCTTAGAGAGCTTGCAGTACTGAGAAGACGTGGGTCTCCGTGTAACTGTATTACAAAACAGAGTAAGAGAGTTGCATCAGACAAAGTGATGGCATCTGACTAGTGCATCTTGAATGAAGTAGCATTTCGCATAAACACTAAAGGACGGGTGGTATTTCAATAGGTAACTATGGTGGCTAGGGCCATTGTGGGCCAAGGGACCTGCACGAACAGAGCCAAATAGCCAAGAATCGTCTGAGGGGTGACAGGAATGATACAAAAATCTTATTTTGAAACTGAAGGCTGGGATCTGGTGACAGGTCAGTGAGGGCCACCATGGAAGACTTTATATGCCAGGGTGAGGAGTTTGTAATAATAAAAAGAAGTGTAAATGCTTTAATCTAGGGAGTAAAACCTTTAAATCTGTGCTTTAGTGTGTAATCAGTTAAGCAGCCACGTGTAGGGTACACGAGAGAATAGAAAATCTGGCTCATAATGACAAGTAGGAGGTTCCCTAAAAATCGAGGGGGAAGGAGATTTGAGGAAATAGGATAATGTGGGACTATGGGAATTCATTCATTTGTTTCAAAGTATTTGCTGAGCACACTCTACCTTGTCAGGCAGTATTCTAGGTATTCGAATATACCAATAGCAGATTGATAAAGTCCCTGCTTCCTTGGTCTTTCATTCTGTAGAGGAGGAAACGGAAAGGAGGGGACAAATTCACCAAGTACTATGGGGTCAGAACTAACAGCACTTAGTAACAGGTCGTGCTGAATGAATGGAAGAAGAGCTGGTGCTGACTTGGAAATTTCTCCGCTTGACAGCTAAAAGTGCACTTAGTCTACAAAGTTAGACTTCTTCAGGCATTATAATAACACTTCACAGGGATACCATCTAGCTCGGATACAATGAGGTATGGAAATATGTTTGGCAAAGCATCAAGTGCTACATATGTATTACCATTTGTGGTTGTGAATGGCTTTTTTAGTGTATTTTTATTTTATTTAAAAAATTTTTTTTAATTTTTTTTTTTTTTTTTTGAAAGAGAGAGAGAGAGAGAGAGAGCGTGCAGGGGAGGGGCAGACAGAATCCAAAACAGGCTCCAGGCTCTGAGCTGTCGGCACAGAGCCCGACATGGGGCCCAAACCCAGGAACCGCGAGTTGGTGACCTGAGCTGAAGTTGGGCGCCTTAACCGACTGAGCCACCCAGACGCCCCTTATTTTATTTTATTTATTTATTTATTTATTTATTTATTTATTTATTTATTTATTTATTTTTATTTTTTTTTATTTTTTTTTATTTTTTAATATATGAAATTTACTGTCAAATTGGTTTCCATACAATACCCAGTGCTCATCCCAAAAGGTGCCCTCCTCAATACCCATCACCCACCCTGCCCTCCCTCCCACCCTGCCCTCCCTCCCACCCCCCATCAACCCTCAGTTTGTTCTCAGTTTTTAACAGTCTCTTATGCTTTGGCTCTCTCCCACTCTAACCTCTTTTTTTTTTTTTTTTTTCTTTTTTTTCCTTCCCCTACCCCATGGGTTTCTGTTATGTTTCTCAGGATCCACATAAGAGTGAAACCATATGGTATCTGTCTGTCTCTGTATGGCTTATTTCACTTAGCATCACACTCTCCAGTTCCATCCATGTTGCTACAAAAGGCCATATTTCATTTTTTCTCATTGCCACGTAGTATTCCATTGTGTATATAAACCACAATTTCTTTATCCATTCATCAGTTGATGGACATTTAGGCTCTTTCCATAATTTGGCTATTGTTGAGAGTGCCGCTATAAACATTGGGGTACAGGTGCCCCTATGCATCAGTACTCCTGTATCCCTTGGATAAATTCCTAGCAGTGCTATTGCTGGGTCATAGGGTAGGTCTATTTTTAATTTTCTGAGGAACCTCCACACTGCTTTCCAGAGCGGCTGCACCAATTTGCATTCCCACCAACAGTGCAAGAGGGTTCCTGTTTCTCCACATCCTCTCCAGCATCTATAGTCTCCTGATTTGTTCATTTTGGCCACTCTGACTGGCGTGAGGTGGTATCTGAGTGTGGTTTTGATTTGTATTTCCCTGATAAGGAGCGACGTTGAACATCTTTTCATGTGCCTGTTGGCCATCCGGATGTCTTCTTTAGAGAAGTGTCTATTCATGTTTTCTGCCCATTTCTTCACTGGGTTATTTGTTTTTCGGGTGTGGAGTTTGATGAGCTCTTTATAGATTTTGGATACTAGCCCTTTGTCCGATGTGTCATTTGCAAATATCTTTTCCCATTCCGTTGGTTGCCTTTTAGTTTTGTTGGTTGTTTCCTTTGCTGTGCAGAAGCTTTTTATCTTCATAAGGTCCCAGTAATTCACTTTTGCTTTTAATTCCCTTGCCTTTGGGGATGTGCCGAGTAAGAGATTGCTACGGCTGAGGTCAGAGAGGTCTTTTCCTGCTTTCTCCTCTAAGGTTTTGATGGTTTCCTGTCTCACATTCAGGTCCTTTATCCATTTTGAGTTTATTTTTGTGAATGGTGTGAGAAAGTGGTCTAGTTTCAACCTTCTGCATGTTGCTGTCCAGTTCTCCCAGCACCATTTGTTAAAGAGACTGTCTTTTTTCCATTGGATGTTCTTTCCTGCTTTGTGAAAGATGAGTTGGCCATACGTTTGTGGGTCTAGTTCTGGGGTTTCTATTCTATTCCATTGGTCTATGTGTCTGTTTTTATGCCAATACCATGCTGTCTTGATGATGACAGCTTTGTAGTAGAGGCTAAAGTCTGGGATTGTGATGCCTCCTGCTTTGGTCTTCTTCTTCAAAATTACTTTGGCTATTCGGGGCCTTTTGTGGTTCCATATGAATTTTAGGATTGCTTGTTCTAGTTTCGAGAAGAATGCTGGTGCAATTTTGATTGGGATTGCATTGAATGTGTAGATAGCTTTGGGTAGTATTGACATTTTGACAATATTTATTCTTCCAATCCATGAGCAGGGAATGTCTTTCCATTTCTTTATATCTTCTTCAATTACCTGCATAAGCTTTCTATAGTTTTCAGCATACAGATCTTTTACATCTTTGGTTAGATTTATTCCTAGGTATTTTATGCTTCTTGGTGCAATTGTGAATGGGATCAGTTTCTTCATTTGTCTTTCTGTTGCTTCATTGTTAGTGTATAAGAATGCAACTGATTTCTGCACATTGATTTTGTATCCTGCAACTTTGCTGAATTCATGTATCAGTTCTAGCAGACTTTTGGTGGAGTCTATCGGATTTTCCATGTATAATATCATGTCATCTGCAAAAAGCGAAAGCTTGACTTCATCTTTGCCAATTTTGATGCCTTTGATTTCCTTTTGTTGTCTGATTGCTGATGCTAGAACTTCCAGCACTATATTAAACAACAGCGGTGACAGTGGGCATCCCTGTCGTGTTCCTGATCTCAGGGAAAAAGCTCTCAGTTTTTCCCCGTTGACGATGATGTTAGCTGTGGGCTTTTCATAAATGGCCTTTATGATCTTTAAGTATGTTCCTTCTATCCCGACTTCCTCAAGGGTTTTTATTAAGAAAGGGTGCTGGATTTTGTCAAAGGCCTTTTCTGCATCGATTGACAGGATCATATGGTTCTTCTCTTTTTTTTTGTTAATATGATGTATCACGTTGATTGATTTGCGAATGTTGAACCAGCCCTGCATCCCAGGAATGAATCCCACTTGATCATGGTGAATAATTCTTTTTATATGCTGTTGAATTCGATTTGCTAGTATCTTATTAAGAATTTTTGCATCCATATTCATCAGGGATATTGGCCTGTAGTTCTCTTTTTTTACTGGGTCTCTGTCTGGTTTAGGAATCAAAGTAATACTGGCTTCATAGAATGAGTCTGGAAGTTTTCCTTCCCTTTCTATTTCTTGGAATAGCTTGAGAAGGATAGGTATTATCTCTGCTTTAAATGTCTGGTAGAACTCCCCTGGGAAGCCATCTGGTCCTGGACTCTTATTTGTTGGGAGATTTTTGATAACCGATTCAATTTGTTCGCTGGTTATGAGTCTGTTCAAGCTTTCTATTTCCTCCTGATTGAGTTTTGGAAGAGTGTGGGTGTTTAGAAATTTGTCCATTTCTTCCAGGTTGTCCAATTTGCTGGCATATAATTTTTCATAGTATTCCCTGATAATTGTTTGTATCTCTGAGGGATTGGTTGTAATCATTCCATTTTCATTCATGATTTTATCTATTTGGGTCATCTCCCTTTTCTTTTTGAGAAGCCTGGCTAGAGGTTTGTCAATTTTGTTTATTTTTTCAAAAAACCAACTCTTGGTTTCGTTGATCTGCTCTACCGTTTTTTTAGATTCTATATTGTTTATTTCTGCTCTGATCTTTATTATTTCTCTTCTTCTGCTGGGTTTAGGCTGCCTTTGCTGTTCTGCTTCTATTTCCTTTAGGTGTGCTGTTAGATTTTGTATTTGGGATTTTTCTTGTTTCTTGAGATAGGCCTGGATTGCAATGTATTTTCCTCTCAGGACTGCCTTCGCTGCATCCCAAAGCGTTTGGATTGTTGTATTTTCATTTTCGTTTGTTTCCATATATATTTTAATTTCTTCTCTAATTGCCTGGTTGACCCACTCATTCGTTAGTAGGGTGTTCTTTAACCTCCATGCTTTTGGAGGTTTTCCAGACTTTTTCCTGTGGTTGATTTCAAGCTTCATAGCATTGTGGTCTGAAAGTATGCATGGTATAATTTCAATTCTTGTAAACTTATGAAGGGCTGTTTTGTGACCCAGTATATGATCTATCTTGGAGAATGTTCCATGTGCACTCGAGAAGAAAGTATATTCTGTTGCTTTGGGATGCAGAGTTCTAAATATATCTGTCAAGTCCATCTGATCCAATATATCATTCAGGGCCCTTGTTTCTTTATTGACTGTGTGTCTAGATGATCTATCCATTTCTGTAAGTGGGGTGTTAAAGTCCCCTGCAATGACCACATTCTTATCAATGAGGTTGCTTATGTTTATGAGTAATTGTTTTATATATCTGGGGGCTCGGGTATTTGGCGCATAGACATTTATAATAGTTAGCTCTTCCTGGTGGATAGACCCTGTGATTATTATATAATGCCCTTCTTCATCTCTTGTTACAGCCTTTAATTTAAAGTCTAGTTTGTCTGATATAAGTATGGCTACTCCAGCTTTCTTTTGGCTTCCAGGAGCATGATAAATAGTTCTCCATCCCCTCACTCTCAATCTAAAGGTGTCCTCAGATCTAAAATGAGTCTCTTGTAGACAGCAAATAGATGGGTCTTGTTTTTTTATCCATTCTGATACCCTATGTCTTTTAGTTGGCGCATTTAATCCATTGACATTCAGTGTTATTATAGAAAGATATGGGTTTAGAGTCATTGTGATGTCTGTATGTTTTATGCTTGTAGTGATGTCTCTGGTACTTTGTCTCACAGGATCCCCCTTAGGATCTCTTGTAGGGCTGGTTTCGTGGTGACAAATTCCTTCAGTTTTTGTTTGTTTGGGAAGACCTTTATCTCTCCTTCTATTCTAAATGACAGACTTGCTGGATAAAGGATTCTCGGCTGCATATTTTTTCTGTTTAGCACACTGTAGATATCGTGCCAAGCCTTTCTGGCCTGCCAAGTTTCAAAGGAGAGATCAGTCACGAGTCTTATAGGTCTCCCTTTATATGTGAGGGCACGTTTATCCCTTGCTGCTTTCAGAATTTTCTCTTTATCCTTGTATTTTGCCAGTTTCACTATGATATGTCGTGCAGAAGATCGATTCAAGTTACGTCTGAAGGGAGTTCTCTGTGCCTCTTGGATTTCAATGCCTTTTTCCTTCCCCAGTTCAGGGAAGTTCTCAGCAATTATTTCTTCAAGTACCCCTTCAGCACCTTTCCCTCTCTCTTCCTCCTCTGGGATACCAATTATGCGTATATTATTTTTTTTTAGTGTATCACTTAGTTCTCTAATTTTCCCCTCATACTCCTGGATTTTTTTCTCTCTCTTTGTTTCAGCTTCCTCTTTCTCCATAACTTTATCTTCTAGTTCACCTATTCTCTCCTCTGCCTCTTCAAGCTGAGCCATCGTGGTTTCCATTTTGTTTTGCATTTCGTTTAAAGCGTTTTTCAGCTCCTCGTGACTGTTCCTTAGTCCCTCGATCTTTGTGGCAAGAGATTCTCTGCTGTCCTGTATACTGTTTTCAAGCCCAGCGATTAATTTTATGACTATTATTCTAAATTCACTTTCTGTTATATTATTTAAATCCTTTTTGATCAGTTCATTAGCTGTTGTTATTTCCTGGAGATTCTTCTGAGGGGAATTCTTCCGTTTGGTCATTTTGGAGAGTCCCTGGCGTGGTGAGGACCTGCAGTGCACTTCCCCTGTGCTGTGGTGTATAACTGGAGTTAGTGGGCGGGGCCGCAGTCCGACCCGATGTCTGCCTCCAGCCCACTGCTGGGGCCACAGTCAGACTGGTGTGTGCCTTCTCTTCCCCTCTCCTAGGGGCGGGATTCACTGTGGGGTGGCGTGTCCCGTCTGGGCTACTTGCACACTGCCAGGCTTGTGGTGCTGGGGATCTGGCGTATTAGCTGGGGTGGGTAGGCAAGGTGCACGGGGGCTGGAGGGGCAGGCTTAGCTCGCTTCTCCTTAGGTGATCCACTTCAGGAGGAGCCCTGTGGCAGCGGGAGGGAGTCAGATCCGCTGCCTGAGGTTTGGCTCCGCAGAAGCACAGAGTTGGGTGTTTGCGCAGAGCGAGCAAGTTCCCTGGCAGGAACTGGTTCCCTTTGGGATTTTGGCTGGGGGATGGGCGAGGGAGATGGCGCTGGTGAGCTCCTTTGTTCCCCGCCAAACTGAGCTCTGCCGTCCGGGGCTCAGCAGCTCTCCCTCCCTTTGTCCTCCAGCCTTCCCGCTTTCCGAGCAGAGCTGTTAACTTATGACCTCCCAGACGCTAAGTCGCGCTTGCTGTCGGAACACAGTCTGTCCGGCCCCTCCGCTTTTGCCAGCCAGACTCGGGGGCTCTGCTTGGCCGGCGAGCCGCCCCTCCGCCCCGGCTCCCTCCCGCCAGTCCGTGGAGCGCGCACCGCCTCGCCGCCCTTCCTACCCTCTTCCGTGGGCCTCTAGTCTGCGCTTGACTCCGGAGACTCCCTTCTGCTAATCCTCTGGAGGTTTTCTGGGTTCTTTAGGCAGGTGTAGGTGGAATCTAAGTGATCGGCAGGACGCGCTGTGAGCCCCGCGTCCTCCTACGCCGCCATCTTCTGGAACCCCCCCTTATTTTATTTTAAAGCAAAGAGTCAAAATATGTTTGTATTCATTATGTGTTTTCAAATAATCTCAGGAAAGTTACTTCAAAAGAATGTTGTTTGGAACTTACTTTACCATGTAATCTTTTTATCTTCTTGCTTCTGTGATTTCTGCCAATATTCAAATGTCGTACACATTACGAAAAATGATGTTAGGTATTGTGTGAGGAGCTACTAAAACTAATGTCTAGGGTGCCAGTTCTTCCTGGGGAAGGATTCAACGCAGGCTTATGTATCAATACATTTTGGAACATATGTCATCTTAAGTATTTAACAGTTTAAACATCGAATCATCTTCCCTGAGGTTATTTATATGTGATTTATTACACAAGTATAGGTAGGTTTTCCTATATCTCCAAAAGTCTCAGACCTTATTTATAATGCTAATGAGCATTATAAGTTCCCGTGTATATTTAAAAATTAGCAGCCGTTAAGAATCTTATGACCCATTCAAACAGTGTTAGCCACATAGATTATTATCAAGTCATTAGAAACCCTGAGGATATTGATAACGATAACGACCCTTTAATGGTCTGCCTTTTATCAAGTTAAGAATGAGAATCCATGTGAAAGCTGAAGTGGAGAACTGAGAACGTCCACCTGGATAATTTACCTTTGGGGAGTTGTGTTAATAAAAATAAGATGGTACTAAAATTTCCTTCTTACCTTGATAATTACCCAAACAACAAAATACAGATTTGCTGAAAAAGGCTTATTCAGCAAACGGTTATTGATGTGTGTGTGCGTGTGCCAGGTATGGTGGCTACAATGGTTCTCTCTCTGTCAAAGACTATTTCTTTTCTTTTGTGATCCTTTCTGTGTAACTGAATGAGGGTTAGATAGTTAAGTGACGAATTTGATCAGTAACCTCTTTTTACCTATAAAATTTCAGTTAAAAAAAACTGTTTAGTGATCATGAACCTCCATCATCTAGTTCCTTAGAATTTAGACTCAGCTGAGGTAATCAAATTTTCCTTCTTTTTATTAATTTAGTTTATCAAGTATTTTATGTTTTTAAATTTTTATTGAACTACATTTGAACACAATGTTATCTTAGTTTCAGGTATACAACATAGTGATCAATATTTTTATTTTATTTATTTATTTATTTATTTATTTATTTTGTGATCAATATTTTTATACATTACAAAAATGATCACCACAATAGGTCTAATTACTATCTGTCACCATACGAAGTTATTACAATATTATTGACTATATTCCCTATGCTGTACATTACATCCCTGTGACTTATTTATTTTATAACTGGAAGTTTGCACCTCTTAATCCCCTTTACCTATTTTTTCCATCCCTCTAAACCCCTCCCTTTTGGCAACAACCAATTTATTCTCTGGAACTATGAGTCTGTTTCTATTTTGTTTTGTTTGATCATTTGTTTTATTTTTTGGATTCTACATATAAATGAAATCATACACTATTTGTCTTTCTCTGTCTGACTTATGTCACTTAATCCAATAGCCCCTAGGTCCATCTATGTTGTCACAAATGTCAAGACTTCATTTTTTTTTTATGGCTGAGTGATATTACACACACACACACACACACACACACACACACACACACAGACACACACACCCCTCATCTTCTTTATCCATTCATCTATTGATGGACACTTAGGCTGCTCCTACATCTTGGCTACTGTAAGTAATGCTACAGTGAACATAGTGGTACATACATCTTTTTAAATTAGTGTTTTTGTCTTCTTTGAATAAATATTCAGAAGTGGAATTGCTGTATCATATAGTAGTTCTATTTTTAATTTTTTGAGGAACCTCCATACTGTTTTCCATAGTGGCTGCACCAATTTACCCTCTCACCAACAGTGCATGAAGATTCCCTTTGCTCCACATGGTCACTAACGCTTGTCATTTCTTACCTTTTTTAATAAGCCATTCTAACATTTGTGCAATGGTATCTTATTGTGGTTTTGATTTGCATTTCCCTAATGATGAGTGATGTTGAGCATCTTTTCATGTGTCTGTTGGCCATCTGTATGTCTTCTTTGGAAAAATGTCTATTCATGTTTTTTGCCTGTTTTTTACTCCGGTTGTTTATTTGTTTAAAGTTTTTTATTTTGTTCGTTATTGAGTTGTACAGGTTTTTGTATATCTTGGAAATCAACTCCTTATTGGATATGTCATTTGCAAGTATCTTTTTCCATTCAATGGGTTGCCTTTTTGTTTTGTTGATACTTTCCTTCATGGTAGAAAAGTTTTATAGTTCTATACAGCTTCATTTGTATATTTTGCTTTTGTTGTCGTTGCCTGAGGAAACATACCTAAAACAGTATTGCAAAGATTTATGTCAAAGAGCTTACTGCCTATTTTCTTCTAGGAGTTTTATGGTTTCAGGTCTCAAATTTAAGTCCTTTTTTGAGCTTATTTTTGTGTATGGTATAAGAAAGTGATCCAGTTTCATTCTTTTGCATGTAGCTGTCCAATTGTCCCAGAGACATTTATTGAAGAGACTATCTTCTCTCCATTTTGTGTTCTTGCTTTCTTTGTCATAGATTAATTGACCATATAAATGTGAGTTTATTTTGGGGTTCTGTGTTCTGTTCCATTGATCTACGTGTCCATTTTTGTGCCAATGCCATACTGTTTTAATTACTGTGGCTTTGTAGTATAGTTTGAAATCAGGGCGAGTGATATATTCAGCATTATTCTACTTTCTCAAAATTGCTTTGGCTGGGCAGAGTCTTTTGTCGTCCATACAAACTTTAGGATTATTTGTTTTATTTATGTGAAAAATGCCATTGGTATTTTGATAGGGGTTGCCTTCAATCTGTAGATTGCTTTGGGTAGTATGGGCATTTTAATAATATTAATTCTTCCAGGGCACCTGGGTGGCTCAGTTGGTTAAGTGTCTGACTCTTAGTTTCAGCCTACGTCATGATCTCATGGTTCATGATGAGACTGAGTCCCACATCAGGCTCTGTGCTGACAGTGCAGAGCCTGCTTTGGATTCTCTCTCTCCCTCTCTCTCTGCCCCTCCCCCACTCATGCTCATTTAGTTTCTCTCACTCCCTCTTTCTCTCAAAAAAAAAACCACATATTAATTCTTCCAATCCATGAGCACTGTATATCTTTTCATTCAATTGTGTCTTCTTCAGTTTCTTAATAAATGTTGTACAGTTTACAGAGTACACATCTTTAACCCCCTTCGTGAAATTTATTCCTAGGTATATCATACTTTTTTATGTGATTGTTTTCTTAATTTTTCTTTCTGATCGTTCATTATTTGTGTACAGAAGTGCAACAGATTTTTGTATAGTAATTTTGTATCCTGTAACTTTCCTGAATTTTTTTATTAACTTAGTAGTTTTTTGGTGGAGTTTTTCTATATATAGTATTATGTCATCCCCAATAGTGACAGTTTTACTTCTTCCTTTCCAAGCTGGATGTCTTTTATTCTTTCTTGCCTAACTGCTATATGGCTAGTACTTCTGATACTATTTCATTTGTAAAGTAGTGAGAGTGGGCATCCTTGTCTGGTTTCTGATCTTAGAGAAACATTTTTCAGCTTTTTACCATTGAGTATGATGTCAGTTGTGGATTTGTCATAGGTGGCTTTTATTATATTGAGGTATATTCCCTCCATACCCTTTTGTTTAAAGTTTTTTTTCTTTTTATTTTTTTATTTTTTTTTTTAAATTTTTTTTTTTTTTAACGTTTATTTATTTTTGAGACAGAGAGAGACAGAGCATGAACGGGGGAGGGGCAGAGAGAGAGGGAGACACAGAACCGGAAGCAGGCTCCAGGCTCTGAGCCATCAGCCCAGAGCCTGACGCGGGGCTTGAACTCACGGACCGCGAGATCGTGACCTGAGCCGAAGTCGGACGCTTAACCGACTGAGCCACCCAGGCGCCCCAAAGTTTTTTTCTTTTTAAATGTTTATTTATTTTTGAGACAGAGAGAGACAGAGCACGAGCAGGGGAGGGTCAGAGACAGAGAGGGAGACACAGAATCTGAAGCAGGCTCTGGGCTCTGAGCTGTCAGCACAGAGCCCAATGCGGGGCTCAAACTCACAAGCCGTAGATCATGACCTGAGCCAAAGTCAGACACCCAACCAACCGAGCCACCCAGGCGCCCCAGTTTTTATCATTAGTATATGTTGAATTTTGTCAAATGCTTTTTCTGCATATATTGAGATCATCATAATGATTTTTATCTTTCATTTTGTTAATGGCATATCACATTGATTGATTTGTGGATGATAAAATATCCTTGCATCCCTGGAATGAATCACACTTGGTTATGTTTTGTATATCTATCAAGTCCATTTGATACTTTTAATGTATTGTTGAACTTGGTTTCCTAATATTTTGTTGAGGATTTTTGCATCTGTGTTCATCTGGGATATTGGTATATAATTTTATTTTTTGTAGTGTCATCTGGTTTTGGTATCAGAGTAATGTTGGCCTCATAAAATGAGTTTGAAAATATTTCTTCTTCCTCAAGTTTTTAGAATAATTGGAGAAGGATAACCATTCTTTTTAAATGTTAGGTAGAATTCACCTGTGAAGCCATCTGGACCTGGACTTTTGTTTGTTAGTGTTTGTTTGTTTGTTTCTTAATTCATTTTAATTATTAGTAGTCAGTCTATTCAGATCTTCTACGTCTTCTTTATTCAATCCTGAAATATTGTGTTTCAAGGAATTTATCCTTTTTTTCTAGGTTGTCTAATTTTATGGCATATAATTGTTCATGTATTGTATGATCCTTTGTATTTCTGTGGTATCAGTTGGAATTTCTCCTCTTTCATTTCTGATTTTATTTATTTGGTCTCTCTCTTCTTTCAGATGAGTCTAGTTAAAGATTTTGTTGATTTTGTTTATATTTTCAAGGAGCCAGCTTTTAGTTTCATTATTTTCTTTTATTTTTTTTTTTTCCTTTTGTACTGTAATTTCATCCATGTATTGAAATATCTTGAAATAATTCTTCTATTTCTAGTTCTCCTTCAGTTAGAGCAGATGTTCCAAGGCAATTATTACTTATAACATATATAATATTTGTATAATAAATCTATAATATATAATTTTATATATAGTCTTTGCAAATGTGAACAAAATCCATGATTTACCCTGCTGTTTTTTCACATTGAGGATTACATTCTTTTTTTTTTTTTTTAGTTTTTATTTCATTTATTTCCTCTGTGATCTCTATTTCCTTCCTTCTGCTGGCTTTGGAATTTGTTCTTCTTTTCTAGGTCCTTCAAATGTAAAGTTAGATTGTATTTGAGATTTTTCTTATTTTTTGAAGTAAACCTGTACAGCTATGAACTACCCTCTTAAAATTGCTTTTGCTGTGTTCAGAGATTTTGGTTCATTGTGTTTACATTTTCATTTGTCTAAAGGTATTTCTTTATTTCCTCTTTGATTTCTTTATCAACTCATTGGTTATTTAATAACATATTGTTTAGTCTCCACATGTTTGTGTTTTTTATTTTTTTCCGTTTATAATTAATTTCTACTTTCATACCATTGTGGTCAGAAAGGATATTTCATGTGATTTCAGGCTTCTTAAATTTATGGAGACTTGTTTTGTGGCCTAACACGTGATCTATCCTGAAGAGTGTTCTATGTGCACTTGGAAAGAATGTTTATTCTGCTGTCTTGGGATAGAATATATCTATTAATATAGATATAGAAATAGAATGTTTCTATTAAGATATAGAAATATAGATAGATAGATAGATAGATAGATAGATAGGTAGATTCAAGTTAGTGGGGTATTGAAGTTCCCTACTATCATTGTATTGCTGTCTATTTTCCCCTTTATTTGTGATAATATTTCCTTTTATATTTAGGTGCTTCTATACTGAATGTATTGATGTTTACAAATGTTATTTGTGACATCTGTTGGATTGACCCCTTTATTATATAATACCTTTCTTTGTTTTTTGTTTCAGTCTTTGTTTTAAAGTCTATTTTGTCTAAGTATTGCCAACCCAGCTGTCTTTTCATTTCCATTTGTATGGTACGTCTTTTTTCATCCTTTTACTTTCATTCTGTGGGTGTATTTAAGTTTGAAGTTTGTGGGCAGCATATAGAGGGGTCTTGTTATTTTTTAATCCATTCAGCCACCCTATATCTTTTGATTGGAGCATGTAGTCTGTTTACATTTAAAGTAATTTTTGATAGGTATGTACCTATTGCCATTTTGTTTATTCTTTTCTAGCTTTTTTTGTAGTTCCTCTTTGCTCCTTTATTCTGTTTTGCTCTTCTCTTGTGGTTTGATTGTTTTCTTTATTGTTATATTTAGATTTCTTTCTCTTTTTGTTTTGTGTATTTGCTATAAGTTTTTTACTTTGTGATTACTATGAGGTTCACATATAACATCTTATGTATATAACAGCCTCCCTAATTTGATAGCCACTTAATTTTGAACACATTCCAAAGCTTTATATTCAACCCCCATACATATTTTGTATTTTTATGACACATTTTACATCTTTTTACTTTATGTATCCCTTAACTATATTTTAAATTGATTTTACTCCTTTGGTCTTTTGTTCTTTGTACTTACTTTGTAAGTGGTTTATCTGCTACCTTTATTATTTATCTACCTTTTCTGGTGAGATATTTACATATGTATATTTTCCTATCATTAATTGGTACCTTTTCTTTTTAGCTTAGAAAAGTCCCTTTAACATTTCTTGTAATGCTGGTTTGTGGTGATAAATTCCTTTAGTTCCTGTTTACCTGAAAAATTCTTAATCTCTCCTTCAATTCTGAATGATAACCTTGCTGGGTAGAGGATTCTTCGTTGGCACTTTTTCCCCATCAGCACTTTGTGTGTGTCATGCCACTCCCTTCTGGCCTATCTGCTAACAAGTCTGATTATAGCCTCTTGGGGTTTCCCTTATACATAATATGAGGCTCTTCTCATGGTACCTTTTAAGATTATTTCTTTAACCTTAATATTTATACTTTAAATTATAATGTGTCTAGGTGTGTTTCTCTTTGAGTTCACTTTATTGTCACTGTGCTTCCTGGGCCTGGATGCCTGTTTCCTTTTCCAGATTAGGGAAGTTGTCAGCTATTATTTCTTCAAATAATTTTTCTGGCCCTTTCTCTCTCTTTCTCCTCCTTCTGGGACCCCTATCATGAAAAGGTATTCCACTTGATACTGTCTCAGAGGTCACTCAAGGCATCCTCACTTCTTTTAATTGTTTTTTTTTTTTTTTTTCATTTTGCTTTATGTTTGGGTGTTTTCCATTGCTTTGTCTTCCAACTCACTGATTTGTGCTTCTATTTCATCCATTCTGCTGTTGAACCCCTCTACTGTATTTTTCATTTCAGTTATGACTTCTGTTTGGTACTTTTTATTTTCTGTCTCTTTGTTGAAGTTCTTGCTGTGTTCATCCATTTTTTTCCAAGATTAGTGAGCATCTTTAGGACCATTACTTGTAACTCTTTATCAGGTAGGTTGCTTAGTTCCATTTCATTAAGGCCTTTTTCTGAGGATTTGCCTTGTCCATGGCTTGGAACATATTCCTCTATCTTCTCATTTTGTCTATTATAATACGCAAAACACTACCCCCCTCAGTCTTGAAAGAGTAGTCTTATGTAGGAACTGTTTTGTGTGGCCCAGAAGTACAATCTCCTCTGGTACCAGGGCCAGGCACTCTCTAGCCATCCCTTGTGTGGGCTGCATGTGCCTGCAGGGTGTGATAGGGTTGAGCATACTACTGGAGAGGGGTAGCTTGGGGCACTCCCCTGGCTGGCTTGCACAGGGAGAGCAGAGTTCAAGCTGTGTGTCCCTCCCAGTTGCAGCTTTGTCTCTGAGTGCCATGGGTGGGATTTAAGGCACATGTCTGGCCAGTTGCAGTTCAGTCATTGCACAGGTTGGGCAAGGCTCAGGGCACTCATCTGGCCCTTCGCAGTGTGAGTGCTATGTGGGGTAGGCAGGGTGTAGGACACTTGTCTAGCCCAGTTTGGGGGGTCACTAAGGGGAGTAGGCAGAGCAACCTCTGGTGTTAGCAAGATAGAGGGAGGGTACCAAAAACAGTATCCATCAATTTCATTACCAGTAAGTTTGATGAGATTGCAAAGATGGTGTCTGCCAGCACTTCTGTTTTCAGATAAAGTTCCTCAAGTTCCTGTCTTTCTGGTAGCTGCTTTAAAATTAGTGTGTCTCCCTCACTTAAGGTCTAGATGCTTTCAGTCTGTTCCTTCTATACTGGATCTCAGGGTAATTGGGTTCACACATGAGTTTTTTAAGAGTAGGGCCTCCTTTCCTTGTAGTTCTATGATTGTTCTTCTCTTAATCCCCATTGGTTTCCAAAACAAGACTTTTAGGTGGCTCATCTTTCCAGTGCCTGCCGGAAGGGTTGGGGTGCCTGATGTGGGACACAATGCCTTTACTTCTTAAGGGGAATTCCACATTTGGGGGGATCCCTCCCAATTATACAGTCACTACATTTGGGGCGGGGTTCTGGGCAAGGCCACATCTCTGCTTCTCCTATCCCTTCTCACTGCATCTCTTTTGTCTTTTGTTGTGTAATTTATCTAGTTCTAGGGCCTTTTCAGAAGAAAATTGTCCTGTGTATAGCTGTAAATCTGTTGTGCTCATGGAAGAAGGTGAGCTCATTGTCTTCCTCCACTGCCGTCTTCAAACCCCTTCCGTTTATCTGATCGGATTTCCTGATGGCGATTCTAAATTCCACCTACCACCCCTTCTCTTTCTCCTCCCTCCTCTCACTGTACTGTCTTTACTGCTTTTTGTGTCACATCACATTATATTTATTTGTTTATATGTTTCTTTCAACTCTGGACCCTGAAATCCTTGAAGCCATGAATCTTTCTTCCATCTTTGTACCCACAACACTTAGTAGAGCTTCTGGCATATATTAGGTCCCCAGGAAATGCAGAAAGTGTCAGTTCAACTGAACTTTCTTTTGACAATGGAAATGAGGATTTCGTGGCTTTGGAGAGAAAGTTTTATTTTCCTAAGAAAGAGTTTTTTTTATTCTTTAGGCCCAATAGAAAGGCTTTACTTATCATCTTTTAGGGTAACTTTATGGGAATAATAATAATAATAATAATAGCATTTATAGTTTACTGAGCACTTATGTTTGGCAGGCCTGTGTGAAGTATTTAACATATAATAATATCTCAGTCAATCTAGGTAAATAATATTACTTTCATTTTGCAGGTGGGGAAATGAAAAGGTTAAGTAACTTTCCCAAAGTCACATAGATATTAAAAGTGGGTAAAATCAAGTTAACAAATTTTTTGCCTCTAAAACCTACTTTTAACTATTATAGGAAATTGGCAATTAGTATGTAACAAACCCATTAGAAAAGATACGCATTTTATTTGTTTACAGCATTAGAATATGGTAACCACATATTAATGAAATGACTATTGTACATGTCTGTCCATGTAATAAAATACTTGATTTTATTATAGTATGGACAGAAGAGTCAGATATTGCCACAAGCAAGGAATTTCAGGTTGTTTGTCTAGTCTTTTAAGCATCTGGATATATTTTGAAATATTTTTTTAAATTGCCTTTGGTTTGGTTCTTTGACATGAAAAATAGTCACTATTGTATAGGGAGCCAAATTTTTATCTCAGCTTTGTATTTTACTAAGCTGTATGATCTTGCATAATTCCTTAAGTATCATGAACGTATTTCTTGGTTGTCAAGTAAATGAGCTGGATGGAATGATATCTTGAGTTCATTGTATCACATACCTTCCTATCCCTCTGCTATCTTGATTTGCTTCTGATCAACCTCTGAAATCCTAAAGCAACTTAATTTGGTGAGAGAAAGCTTGTCAGGGTAATTGTAGGGAGATATTACCATCTCAGAGCTTTATATTGACAATCTTTACTGGGTTCTCTTGGTTTGGGATTAAAACGAAACTTAATGAGGAGTGCCTGAGTGGCTCAGTTAAATGTATGACTCTCAATCGCAGCTCAGGTCATGATCTCACAGTTTGTGATTCTGTCTTTCCCTCTCTCTGCCCCTCCCCTGCCTTCTCTCTCTCTCTCTCTCTCTCTCTCTCAAAATAAATAAATAAACTTTTAAAATGAAACTTAATGAGTAAGAGGGGCAACAGTTTTTGAAATATTAGCAATGTCCTACATTTGGCCTTTTAACCTTTAGGGATATTGATCAGGTCACCTTTAAGTTGATTCTAGCTGACATTTGGAGGAAAACCATAAATTGAGGTTATGATTTCTAAAAGCTTATGTGGAACTATTAGCAAAGTAAAAAGACAACTATGAATTTTAGCATCAATCTGGCTTTCACCATGACAAGATACTTTTGGTAGCTGAGATCATCACAGTGATAGAATTGTTGAGCTGAAGGGAACCTTAGGAAGTTATCTAGTCCATCTTTCTGCCTGGAGCCATGTCATATTTGAACTCTAGAGATTAGAAATATTTTTTGTTTGTTTTTTAAGGGAGATTCCACAACTTCCCTTGGTATCTTATTCTAGTAACTGACAATCTCACCTGTCGGCAAATCATTTTTCATACCTCTCCTAAATCCCTAGGGCTGCAGTTTCAATTCCTTTTCTTCCATCCTCAGAGGTAAAAAACAGCTGGTATAATAACCCCTCATGTACATGAGGATTGTTATCAAGACGTGATTCAGCTCGCATCCTAAAGCCAAATTCTTCGAATCTTTCTTCATAATTTCTTTTTGCTTAACCCTTTAATCACCTTGCTTTTGCATGTCAGAACTCTCCTCAAGTCTTCATCTTCTCAATTAAAAGTCCCAGGTTCATAAATATAGCATACGTAGTTAGTTAGCTATTGTACCTTGTGAATCGCAAAGTTGAATGTCTTACATGAACATGACAACTTGGATTCTGTTTCTCTTTAAGCAAACATGTGGTGAAAATTTTTCTTTTAAACAGTATAAATGGAAAGCATTATATTAACAGCATGAGTGATTATAAGGGTGCACATTGCCTTTAAAATCATAAATGAACAAAAATAAACTAAAAGCTAATAAATTAGGGGAGATAATTTTTAAAAAGTGATCACTTTCCTTTAAATTTCTACTTTCAGGCTGAACAGAAGCTCCGTGTAGTAAGACAAGAATAAATTTTGGTATCAAAACAATTTCAGTTTCAACCCTGGATATAACTGGACTCAATGAACAACTATATTCTAATATATGAGCTTTACTTACCTACTATCTTACGTATGATAATAGTAAAAATGACAGATTCCTTGAAGATAAGAAAGAACCATTTTTGTTTATTTTTGTATCTCTAGAGTCAAGCCCAATTCATAACAAAGATTAATAGTCACTTAATGTTTGAATTTTACTGAAGGGTTACTTGTAAGAATTAAATGATATTATATATATGAAAATATTTGGTCAACTACTGAACTCTATGTAACTATGAGTCACTACTGTTAATTTTTAAAGAGTCAGTATTAATACTGGATTAAAAAAATAAACCAAATTTTGATTTACAGTCATCTTTACAGCAACATTTTTGTTATCCTTTTGTTGCATATATCGTAAAAAATTTTTCTGGAAGTTTGAGGTTCCTAAAATGAATAATCAATAACACAGAGCTTAACTGCTTGGACTTAATGCTTAATCTTTTCTGATGAGCAATCTGAGAAAGAGAAACGAACTCAAATGTGACTAAGGTGACCTCCCAGAGCCCATCAAAAGTCACCCTGGCACCAGGAGAGCAGAGCTACTCTGAAAAATTTACATTTTTCCGGAGCTTCCATGACCTTGTGTGCATTTCCCCATGTGGGAGAGAAAATCAGTGATACCTTGACTGATAAAAGCACCCAAAGGTTTAGAGAACATTGCTTTATTTATTAACAACATGACTAAAAGGAGTCTTTTTAAGTACTTGACCTTCTTCCATGGGGAACATTGTCAAAGGGCCAGAGGAGTAATACAGGGAAAATTTTTATGTCAGAGATGTAAAAAGGAGTGTTTGTAAGTAATAGTTGATCTTTCCAAAGAGCACCCTTCCCTGGCTTTGTACTTGATTTACAAATATTTGACTCAAGGAACATGAGCTTTGAAATCAAAGTGATTCAAAGATCTTAGGTCTGCCATACAAGTAGATACTTGGGCAAGTCATTCAGCCCTTCTAACTTTAATTTTCTTTTCTGTAAAATGAAAAATATGTTACCCAGCTCCTAAGACTCCTGGCACTGTTGGCTTCTTACCTCCTCCAACTTCAGTAAGAATAGGCTAGTTAAAATGATTTACAAAACTAGTATGTCCAATGGACTTAAGAGACCCTTACAAGAAGTGATCGAAACTCTTTGATAAAACATTTTGTTGAATTTCTTTCCAAGAGTGATATTGACCACTTGATAATGACACAAAACTGTAAAACTCTGAGAATGTGTTTCTCTTTGAGGAACTACATTAAAAAAAATTGTATCTTTAAAAGTGAAAACTGATGACAGCCTGCCAAGGCCAAATAGCATGGGGAAAAAATCTGGAACAAGAATCAGGAGTCCTAGGTTTGGAGCCAACTCTTTTACAAATTAGGTGACCTCAGGTAAGTTACCTTTCTTTTCTGGACCTTAATTGCTCCATCTTTAAAATGAGAGAATGATATCCAAAGCCTTCCTTCATCAACAAGTCTACAGCATTGAGATTCAGGCATTGTTACATTGTTACTCAAAGAGATACTGCCTAGAGTCTTAAAGAGTTGAGGGCCCTGTTTTGTTTTGCCCTCAGAACTTCAGATGTGAAGGACTTCTGCATGGTGCTATGGACCTTAGGACAGCATATCTCTGAAGGGAGAATGTCCACTGCCCCATTATGAACACAAGAAGATTCTGGAGGCACTTTGCCCCCTCACATTCCTTTTTAATTTTTTTAAGCTTATTTATTTGTTTTTGAGAGAGTGAAAGAGAGAGAGCAGGAGTGGCAGAGAGAGAGGGAGAGAGAGAATCCAAAGCAGGCTTTGTGCTGTCAGCACAGAGCCCCACACGGGGCTTGAATTTATAAACCGTGAGATTATGACCTGAGCTGAAATCAAGAGTTGGACACTCAACCGACTGAGCCACCCAGGTGCCTTGACTCTGTAGAATATTTTAAAGAAATAATTAATTTTGTAACATATGACATGGACTAATTCTAAATAATACAGGCAATGGTTTTCTTTAAATGTTTATTTATTTTGTATGTACGTGTGTGAGAGAGAGAGAGACAGAGAGAAAGAGAGAGAGAGAGACAGAGAGAAAGACTCCCAAGCAGGCTCTGCACTGTCAGCACAGAGCCTGACTTTGGGCTCGAACTCACAAACCATGAGATCATGACCTGAGCCAAACCCAAGAGTTGGACGCTTAACCACCTGAGCGACCCAGGTGCTTAATTTTTAAATTTTTTCTTAAGTTTTTATCTATACATTTCTTTTTTATTTTGTAAAAGTTTATTTTTATTTATTTTGAGAGACGGGTAGAGAGCAAGCAGGGGAGGGACAGAGAGAGAGGGAGACAGAATCCCAAGCAGGCTCCATGCTTCCAGCAAAGAGCCTGACACAGGGCTTGAACTCTCAGACTGAGATCATGACCTGAGCCAAAATCAAGAGTTGGACGCTTAATCAACGGAGCCACCCAGGTGCCCCATCTGCGTTCCTTTTTTAGATGAAAATCATGTTGTCTTGATTGGTGACAAAGTTCGTCACTAAATGGAAAAGTAGAAAGAACAACAACAAAAGAACACTAAGCAAGAGTTCAAGATAAAGAGAACAACAAAAAGCGAATACAAACCACAGAAATCTGAAATCATACGCATAATTTACTTTGCTAAGTCAGATTTCAGAGGGTGACATCTGGACCTCTTTGTGGCACTGCAGCATCTGTTGAATTTACCAAATAGGAATATCACTCTTAGTAATCTAATTATTATGGAGCTGGAAAAGCATAGATATTTGTGATTCTCCCACTTATGGCCTAAATTAGATCTCTTTATTTGGAATAAATATATTAGAGAAGCTTGTATTTTTATTTTTTTCTGCATGCTCTGCACTTGGAAAGGGACTGTGTCTGATTGTGTGCCTGGCCTAGAGCTGTAATCTTGGCCATAACAGATGATAAATCAAGTAACTCTCCCAACCAAAAAAAACCAAAATAACTTATAGATGCTAATATCTCATAGCTAGCGGCAGTCTTTTCTATTGTTAGAGAAAGTGAGAAAAAAATCATCCAGAGACACACATCATAGTTATTGCTTTATTAAGCAGAATATTCAGGAATGGTATTTCTCAGTTAAAACTGAAATGAGGTAGTCTACAGATATGCCATTGAAACTACAACAAAGAACCACCTCTGATGTTTTCCTCTTCTGATGAGGGCAAATACAAAACCCAAAGAGCAGGGGTTTCTTCAAAATCCCCTATCTGGGACTCAGAATCTATATTTTGTATAAGTTCATTTTTTTCTCTCAAAAGATCAAAATAAAAAATAAATTGATTTTAAACTTAAGGGTCAGGTGAACAAGAAATACATTATAAAATGTAGAGTCCCTAACAACATGAGATTTATTCTGAGAGCATTTAAAGTGCATTTGTTATAATTTGAGGAGGAAAAGGAAGACCCTACTGCTATATATTTCTGTTCAAAATTTACAGCTGTTTCACTGCAATAGGAAGGAACAGATTTCTGTTGAGTTGGCAAGTTAGTATGCCTGAATGGAATAAAGAGATCAGGCCAAAGAAATCACACTGCTTTTAGTACTTTCTTTGCAAAGAGCTTTTTTGGACAGAGTTCATGACTGCTACAAGTAAGTACTCAGTTGCAAGAAGAATGCCAGTGGAGACCAAGTAGGCTGAGGCTTTGTATTAATACGCTATTAATGTTACTAATGTTAATTTGAATCTGGAGAGTTAAGAGCAAACCAAGTGACTAATACTCTCCAGTGAGTTCCACATCCCCTTCCTATTGAGTCCTGGATGTGGAGATCATTTATTAAGCCTGATTTAAAAATCCATTCTTCTGGGGCCCCTGGGTGGCCCAGTTGGTTGAGCGTCCGACTTCGGCTCAGGTCATGATCCTGTGGTCTGTGAGTTCAAGCCCCGTGTCGGGCTCTGTGCTAGAAGCTCGGAGCCTGGAGCCTACTTCTGATTCTGTTTCCCTCCCTCTCTGCCCCTCCCCTGCTCATGCTCTGTCTCTGTCTCTCTCTCTCTCTATCAAAAATAAATAAACATTAAAAAAAATTTTTTTTTTCAAATAAAAATCCATTCTTCTGAGTGATTGCAAAATACCTGGTGTTATAGTTCTACATCTCACCTTTATGTTTATTCATCATGTACACAGCTATTTTTTTTTAATTTATTTTATTTTATTTATTCTTGAGAGGGAGAGAGAGAGATCATGAGCAAGGGAGGGGCAGAGAGAGACACACACACAGAATCTGAAGCAGACTTCAGGCTCTGAGCTGTCAACATAGAGCCCAACGTGGGGCTCGAACTCACGAGCCATGAAATCATGACCTGAGCCTAAGTCAGACACTCAACTGACTGAGCCACCCAGGTGCCCCCTGTACACAGCTATTTTTTTAAATATTTATTTATTTATTTATTTATTTATTTATTTATTTAGAGGCAAAGAGAGAAGGAGAGAAAGAATCCCAAGCAGGTCCTTCACCGTCAGCACAGAGCCTGACAGGGGGCTCAAACCCACAAACGGTGAGATCATGACCTGAGCCAAAATCAAAAGTCAGTCGCTTAACCAACTGAGCCACCTAGGCACACCCACAGCTATTTTTTAAATATGTTTTTTCTGGTAATAAAAGCATTTTAAAAATCTCTTTGTATTTGGTAAAACACTCAGAAACTATAGTCAAGCTAGGTAAAGCCAAAAGGGGCATGTATTGGAGAGATAATGAGGCAGGTATCTTAGAAAAACTGTGATAGGAATGTAGGTGTTTCCAAAATTTCAAAGATCATTGGGATTTACTGTGTCCCCTCTCTGCTCCTCTCTGAACTTCTGCTGTGTTTTTAACAGTCTTCGGTAATCCAGTCTTTTCCAGCCCATGTGACAGAAAACATGGGCACAAAGCTCCCAAGTTTTAGAATTTAATGCTTCAGTTCATAGAGAGCTTCCTCATCATACTCCCTCTCCCTTTCATACTCAGACTCTTTAGAAGGAGACTCATGGGCCCAACTTACATAGCCCATCCTTGGCCCAATCACATACAGCCCAGGTGAGGTTTAGGTAGTCTGATGACAGAACATAGTTGCTTTCACTGCACCTAAATGGACTGGGCAGCAGGGGCGAGCCCTCAAATAAAGGATACTGAGCAAACATTCCAATAAATCTCCCTTTTAAACCTATAATTCCTCCACTTAGAGGTAATCACTGAATACATCTTGATATACTTTCTTGTGGTTTCCCCCTTAAGCTTATATACTGTTTTAATGTTAAGATCGTCTGTTTATTAGATTTTTAATCTTGGTTTTTCCAATTAATATTTCATCATTAGCACTCACTCATGGTTTGATTTTATCAATAATAACCACAAAATAACAAATACAATAGGTAGCGTGTATCAACTTCTATATTATTGTGGGCTTTTGTGTGTGTGTTTAATTTATTTATTTAGAGAGAGACAGAGAGAGCACAAGAGGGAGAAGGGTAGAGAGAGGGAGAATCCCAAGCAGGCTCCACGCTATCAGCGCAGATCCCCATGCGGGGCTTGAACTTATAAACCATTGAGATCGTGACTTGAGCCGAAATCAAGAGTCAGATGCTTAGCCGACAAGCCACCCAGGTGCCCCTGCTATGTTATTGTTAAGATCTTTATATAATCTTGTTCACTCTTGCTGTGGAATAATATTTAGTAATCTGTTTACAGAATGCCACTGGTTACAATGTACTTTGATAGAAATTCCATTTGATCATCACAGCTGCTTTGAAACATGGTATTATTATGAATTTCCCTATTTTACATATAAAAAAAGAAACAGAAAAGTCATAAGACTGGTAAATGGTCCTTTCTCGTCAGATTGCTTACCATATTCCTTTGAGTCCATACCCCGCTGCCTTTGCTGGTATTTTTCTGCATTCAGATTCTGTTCAATTGTTCATCAAGGCAGTCCTTTACACAGTAATATCTGTCCTCCTGCTCCAGGCCCTTCTAGACACTTACAGTGATTATAGGGGTAAAGGGAGAAGGTGAGGAAGAGAGTGGAAGCAACATGGCAGGAATCAGGAGTGTGTAAACTCATCCAGGACACTAGTGGGGTCAGGGGTGGGGACAATAGTATGGCTTCCAAATGGTTAGGCACATTTTCCCCCTAGAACCTCTCCTGCTCCTCACCATGGCCTGTACTACCAGGCATCCTCACACATGGGTATGTTCTGTCAGTGGCCTCTTTTTCTTTCTCTTTCCAATCCAGTTTCCTTCAAGGAAACTTGTAATAGACTCTATAGGCGTGAAATCCAAGTATGGGGTAGGTTCCATTGATTTCTCAGAGGACTTCTATTTCCATGTCCCTGAGTGGTCAACGCCAGGAGGCAGTTTGGCCTGCAGCACAGGCAGAACCTCTGGAGACGATGCAGCCCAGCTCCACCCTCCAGCATCCTATCCCAGATAGAATCCAGTAACGAAAGAATGGAGGTGATCTGGTAACCCTGAAAAGGAAGACGGAGGAAGCAGCAGGAAGGAGGAGATAGGCATTGGCATTGTAGGTGTACCAAGCATTCTATAATCCTTTCTATTAAAAAAAGTCCTTTAGGTGGGATAATAATGAATGATACTAGGAGATGTGGATCACTTATTATAACGGCCTTCATTAATTTTGCCAGGAGTTATCTTGATTCAGGAATATGCTTGTTAGGAGTCTGCCGCAGGTAAAGACACTCGTAAAGTGACAGAAGTGAGATCTGACCCAGGTAGACCCAAGTATAGGTAGAGTCTACCCAGGTCACCATTTTCCCACTTGGCAGAGTATGGACCTTATATAATCATGTGTGGAATTGCAGAGACAATGTGGTCCTCCAACCTAGGGTCTGGTTACATTTGTCTTTGAATGCCTAGCATATGAGTTTAGAACATGTAAGTTAAGCTGAAGGTGGGTTGTAGGGTAAAAACACAAGCAAGATTCTGCATCTTAAGATGGACTGGTTATATTGCCACTCACCCCTTCCCCACTGCCCTTCACTCTTTTCTTATTTGTCTTCCTCAGGCAAAACATTCAAGACTGAGCCTGTTCTTTGGTGAAAGGTTACCAGGGTTTGTACTGAAAGGAAATCCTACATTTTTATTTTTCCAGCTACAAACCTGGGCAGAAAATGTAATGGAACTGAGTAAATAAATATAACTTATCAGGCAAAAATTTACAAATTCTCAATTCACATTGAGATAGATGGAGGGTTAAAAGATTAAGGATTTTTATTTTTGTTTTTAGAGTAACTTGTTTATAGTCATGTTGCTTCCTTGTTATCTGTTAAATTTTTTGCCTTTGAGTGCCATCACTTATTGCTAATAATATGCAGATGATAATGAGGTTGTTATAATATTCATTGGTTAAAACTCAGCAGGATTAGAGAAAGTGAAATGTTTCTTAATGCGATTTATAGTGTTAGTCTCAAGAATTTAGAAACTGAACCCCAATTATTTACACAGATGGCATTTTGATACTATAAATATTTATGAAACTACAGGTCACTGAAGATATAAATTAATTTTCCACCAGTGAAGATAAACAATTTAAGGCAAACAAAAAGGATTTCAAAACAGAAAATTCTTATATTTTTAATAATGGCTTAACTCTATTGCTGATCTTGTTAACTGGCAAAAGTCTCCAAAACTAAATCAGATTTGGGGGTTTCTAAATTTTTTTTAAGTTACTGGGAAAGATAGTCTGCTTAATTTCTTATATGATACACAAAGGGACAAAAACTATTCTAGGACGCGGTCCCACTTGTAATGGTGAGTCACTGCCTACAGCAGTCATAATGATAGAGGAATCTATTTATTCCCGTTCTCTAGGCCTAGCACAATGAAGCCATGCAGAAATTATATAATTATTCCTCCTGGATGGATTTTCTTATTGGTTTGTAATTACAAAATACTCTTTGAGTGCTTTTGTATCCTGAAATTAAGTCTTCAGAATTGCATAAAGAACGATAAAGTTTGATCTCAGTTTATTTATCCTCTTCATATTTGATTTTACCAATTAGTAGTGTAGCTTCTTGGGTGTTAAAATGTGACTTCTTTACCTTTTGTATGGTTCAATTACCTAGACTAATTTTAACTAAATCCTAAGGGAAACCTCTTATTTTCACAATCACATGGTGTGTTTTTCCACTGTTTATAACTGCTTCCTCTATAAATGAAGTAGCCTATGTTGCTAAGGTTCCTTGCTCTCTAGGTGTGCCTTTTTCAATATTTCCTGTCATTTTGGGGCCATTGTTCATAAATGGTTACTAATCATTCCCATAATTTTCTCTGAAAGGAGCCTTGAGGACAAGCACACGTTCTCTTATATAAGCTGTTGTTGATACTGCTTGCTTTTACTCTCCCCTCCCCATCCCACCCAACTAACAACTGTTGGGTGTATACATGTGCCAGGTGCTAGGGATAGAAAGATGAATTAATCCTGAAAGAATTTATGGTTAAGTAGCACCTACTTCTAGCAAGCTATTCTAGCTAGCACCTGCCAGTTCCAGAGATAGAGGTATCTATGCAAGTTGTTAATAAGTGCTTAACCTCTTAAAGATTCTTCTAGGATGATTCCTAAGATAATTGTAAGGAGGAGCTCTGATAGGGGCACCTGGGTGGCTCAGTCAGTAAGTGTCTGACTTTGGCTCAGGTCATGATCTCACAGTTCATGAGTTTGAGCCCCACATTGGACTCTGTGCTGACAGCTCAGAGCCTGGAGCCTGCTTTGGATTCTGTGTCTCCCTCTCTCTCTGCCCCTCCCCTGCTTGTCCTCTGTGTGTGTTTGTGTGTGTGTGTGTGTGTGTGTGTCTCAAAAATAAATAAACATTAAAGGAGATTTTTGAAAAGAGAAACTGATAATCTTCCTCTTCAGAGGATTCCCATTTCTTTGTGGTTGTAGGTATGGTGAACCTACAATATGCTTTAACATAGTAAGCTTATTGTTATAACTGGAGCCATACAATGAAACGATTAATTTCCTACAACATACTTTCTGGTGCCTCCAAAGTCATTAAAACATTACAAAGCAAGACTTACTCTATATTTTGTTTAGAGGAAAGCTATTACAAGTAAATAATGTACCATAATGGGTGAGTCAGTTAAATAAATGTAGGAAACATATTGATATAGTAATTAAGAAATAATACTGTGTAAATTCTTTGTATTATTTCATTTAATTCTCATAGCAATGCTTTGAGGTATTTTTTTTAATTGTTTATGTTTATTTTGTTTTTGAAAGCGAGAGACAGAGCATGATTAGGGGAGGAACAGAGAGAGAGGGAGACACAGAATCTAAAGCAGGATCCAGACTCATCTGTGAGCACAGAGCCTGATGCAGGGCTCAAACTCACAGACCGTGAGATCATGACCTGAGCCAAAGTTGGACGCTTAACAAACTGAGCTACCCAGGGACCCCTGGGGTATTTTATATACTCCCATTTACAGATGAAATTCTGAAGCTTTGGAAAGGAACTTGCATGCCCAAAGTCCTTAACTAGTAAATAACAGCAGACCAGGACTGTATTGATTCCAAACGAAATGCTCCAACCCTAGATACCTTCAGAGTCTACTATTAGAATTATACTCAATAAGTATGTCAGATATGAATCCTTAGTCTTAGGTCAGACCACCTCATAAGTTTTAGACCTCTTTTCATGTATGTTTTATGGGCATGGAAATGCAATCTATGATGTCCCATAGTAATCTACATGAAAAGAGTTGCTAACATCTGTTCTACTCAGAAGTTTTTGTGTAAGATTACTCCAAGCACCATGAATCCTTATCAGTTGCTTATTGAGGCCATTATTTCTTGAGTTTCGACTATACATTAGGCAGTTTCTCCTTTAGTCCTCACTATAAAATACATGAAGTTACAAATTTTCTAAAATCTGTAGTCATTTATTCAAGATGACATAGGTAATAGATGAATGGGATGTCTTAGATTCAGATTCAGCTGTTTGATTCCAAAGTGTTTGATTCCTAATTACACTGATTATTAAGTCAGAGCTCATGTTACCATACATTTGTATCTAGCCACATGTAACTTTAAAATCAACTTTGTTGAGATATAATTTACATACAATGACATGCACATTCTTAAGTGTGACATTTTGGATGGTATTGGAAATGACCACCACCAGTCTCAAGCTGTACAACATTTCCATCTAGTAAATTGCTTTGTGCCCTTTTGTAGTCTTCCCCACCACCTTTGCCTAGGCTACCATTGATGTGATTGCTGTCAGTACAGATTAGTTTTGCCAAGTCTAAAACCTCATCTATACCACGTGGCAACAAGAAAGAATGAAATATGGCCCTTTGTAGCAACGTGGATGGAACTGGAGAGTGTTATGCTAAGTGAAATAGGTCATACAGAGAAAGACAGATACCATATGTTTCACTCTTATGTGGATCCTGAGAAACTTAACAGAAGACCAAGGGGGAGGGGAAGAAAAAAAAAGAGGTTAGAGTGGAAGAGAGCCAAAGCATAAGAGACCCTTAAAAACTGAGAACAAACTGAGGGCTGATGGGGGGTGGGAGGGAGGGGAGGGTGGGTGATGGGTATTGAGGAGGGCACCTTTTGGGATGAGCACTGGGTGTTGTATGGAAACCAATTTGACAATAAATTTCATATATTGAAAAAAATAAAAAAATAAAACCTCATGTAAAAGGAATTGTGTGGTATATATACTCTTTTGAATCTGCTTTTTTCACTTGGCATAATGATTTTTGAGATTCACACGTGGTTGCTAATATCAGTAGTTCATTCTTTTGTATTACTGAATAGTACTCTATTATATTGTTATATGTGTTTGTTTTTCCATTTGTCTGCTGATGGGTATGAGGTTGTTTCTAGTTTGAGGCTATTATGAATCAGGCTGCTAAGAACATTCACATCCAGTTTTTTTTTTGTTTTTTTGGCTCAGGGGCAACATTATCCCCAAACGTTTCCTGAACTTTGCATTTGTCCTAAAGGGTATTCTAATTGTTCTTCATACAAACCTGATCTCATGAGCATAACATGGACTCCAGCCAATTTCTGAAACTCATGCTTAGTGTAAGCATTTTTCTCTGAGGTATTTGATGATGCATTTACACCAACTCCCATTTGTATTGCAGTACGTCTTTCTGATTGATTATGTTGCTTTTAGGGTCAGTGATCATTTCACTTCACACAATATTCATCACTGTATCTATTAATCAGGCTTCTTAATTCCAAGCTTCTGAAACCTTTAAAAAGATCCCTTAAAAGGTAGATGAATTTATGGAACGGATATAAGGCAATTCATGCAATTGCCAGGAACTTACAGAATAAAGTTTGGCAAATAGGTAGACCAGGGAAAGTTAGGCAGTTGCCAGGACCACAACCAAGGTCACATACAAAACCAGTCTATAGGTCACAGCTCCTGACCTAGACCCTTTGTTTCCATTCCTGATATATGACTGTATTTAGTTATTCCATTTCCTGGTGGCTATCAGAAGGCTGCTCCTAAGAAATGTTCAGTGAGGCCCTTGATATGGGTTGCGGAGAAGTAGAAAGTAGGAGCAGGCATCCTACAAGTGTTGGGCCAAAAGCTCTTGCCTTCTAATTGAGACATCACGACTTGCTTGAGCACTTTCTTCTCGTGGCAGAGCACAACAGGACAGAGCATCCCTGATGTTAAGACTAGGAAGATTAGATACACCATTCATGATGGACATTCTGGGCCACATAGTCACCTGAATCCCATGTGGTGTAAACATGATATTACATCATTAATAGATTTAGTTTCCTCTCATAGTCAGACACTAGCCAGATGCAACTTCTTACTTGTATAAAAGGCATAACTTTTCTCCAGGCAACCATACTATACATTCCAAGTCCATTCACTCTCCAAAAATTGCAGGAGAGTATTTCACACCTTCACCTCTCCTCAAACCCTCATTACATTTTCAGCCATCCCCGCTCTCAGCTGATGATCCTTTCAATTCACTGAGTGAACTGAAGCAATAGGAAAAGGCTTCCAAAGACTCCCTGTTACTAACATCTGTACTCAATTCCTCCTCCCATCCTGCCCATAGATGAATTATCCATGCTTCTATCTGAGGCCAATGAAATAGTAATGCTGTACCTTGGAGTAAATGATTCTGGTTTATTAATAATAAAATAAGACTCCACTAAATGCTATGCCATGCAGCATCTCAGTTAATACTGTCAGCAACCTTTTCAAGTAGGTACTTTAATGAGCCCTGGTTTATAAAGAAATAAACTACAGTTTAGGAGAGCTAAGTAACTTGTCCAGGGTTTCACAACTAGTACAAAGCAGCAGACCAGGTTTGTTTATCCTTAAAAGACAGCTTCAGGGGCACCTGGGTGGCTCAGTCGGTTGAGCATCCAACTTTGGCTCAGGTGATGATCTCACAGATAGTGAGTTCAAGCCCTGCATTAGGCTCTTTGCTAAAGGTCATGGCCTGGAGCCTGCTTCGGATTCTGTGTCTCCCTCTCTCTCTGTCCACCCGCCTGCCCCCCCGCCCTCCCTCCCCCCCCCCCCCCCCCCGGTTCATGCTCTGTCTCTCTCTCAAAAATAAATAAACATTAAAAATTAAAAAAAAAAAGACAGCTTCAGAAGATGTCATCACAATTTTATGATGTTCCTTAGTGCATGGCAAAAGACAGTATTGTTCCACAGGTCATACAAAGTTACCTGATAAGCCTTCAGCCTTTACCTCAGATAGTTGGTATTTTTACCCAAAGTGGGGGACTCAAACCTTTACTCTTGATTGATCTAATCCTTGAAGTACTGAATGCATAGTGCTGACAGAAATTTTCTTGCCTTCTACCACTAGACATGGGTATCAGAAAGTATTCCAGAAAATTCCTTGGATTCCCTCAATATTAATGTCATAGAATCTGCTTAAAGTTGGTCCCAAACCTTTGTACGGAGCCATCACTGAATCTTCTTTCTCTCATAACCCAAGTAAAAGCCCTATCTGATCTGGCCCTCTATTACTTCTCTGAATTCTTCTTCTCTAATTTCTACTTTCCTTCTCACTCTATTCTCTCAGCCAAATAGGTTTTCATGCTGTTCTCAAACATACCATCTATGTGCACTCGTGTCTCAAAACCTCTTCTGGCTGTTGCCTTTGTCTGAAATCTCCCCATCTCCATATCCACATGGCTAACTACCTTACCTCCCTCAAGCCTTTGCATTAATCTCAAATTCTCAGCAAACCCCACCCCACCTCCTAATCCTCATCATCTTGCTCTATTTTATTTACTCCTAGTACTAGTACTTGATTTACTCCTAGTGCTAGTACTTTATTTAGCACTTACCACTTTGTAACATACTATAAAATTTACTTATTTATTATTTTTTATTTTGATTATCTCCTCTCCCCATTAGAATGTAAACCCTTTGATGTCAATCCTTTTGTGTTCACTGATGTACTGCAAGCACCTAAAACAGTTCCTGGCCCATATTCGCCTCCCAGTGTTTGTTGAGTTGACCCAAATCCTGGAGACCTCCATCATGATATGCTTTCTGAGAGATGCTGTAGGTTCCATATAGCTTCCTAACCTACACCAACACTTAGAGCATGATTGGGTAAGCTCAATAAGGAGCAACTAGCAGAGCGGTATGCATGTGGCACAGCACAGCAGAAAGGCTTTCTCTTGTTCTGGACCCTACTTAATGCTAGATGCTTTCAAGTTAACTAGTCAGTGAGTCTAGAGCAAACACAATAATATGGTGTATATTGCCTCCAAAGTCTATGGAGGGATCTGAAGCTTTGTTCTTCTTTCTCAATGATATATCAGTCAAGCTTTGGTTTCCAGACATGGATGTTTAATTAAATCAGCAAGGTTCTTAATTGGCTCTTCCCCTTTATTTCAGCCCTAGAGACTCCATAATTAATTAGCCTCTATTCAATGGACACTCTTTCAGTGTACATCACTAACTTTCTAAAGGAAATCTCCTTTCTGAGGAAGCTGTAGAAAGCTCTTGGAGGCTGAACTAGATGATATTCAGTGACACAATCTTATCCACCAAACATAAGTAACCCAAGAGAAGATGAAGATACCCTGACTTTTTTTCTTATTCAGAGTGATTCAGAGAGTTCCCTTCCAGGGAACGTCTTCCCAGGTATTTTCTTCCAGAGAAATCATTAGTCCTAAAATCTCTTTTGATATTTACCCTAAGATGCCTATTAAGTCTGCAAATAAGATTCTTGGTACCTGGGCCTGAAATCCAGGTGTTCCATGGGCTATCTTAATCCCTAGATCCTTGCTACATACCTGTGGCATTTATGTTTTAATAGGAATTTTAACTAAGTGCTGTAAACATTATTATTGCAAGATCATATGGTTTACTGAGTATCTCAGTCTGACTTAGCATAGATTATGCTTTTTTCCTTTTAGAGTCTATTCTTTGAACTTGAGTTTGTAAGCAATAAATAACTTTACATAGCAAAACCAATTTTTTTCCTTCTTCCTGCTTGATGGGGCAAACATGTATGCGGGACTTCCCTGTGTTAATTTGTTTCTGCTTCATTGCTCCTCTACCATGTGACTTGGAAACCCAGGATCCTTTGTAGTTTTGGCTCCAGTGCAGATTTAGAGTACCTCTACTTTCATTCATTCATTCATTCATTCAGTTCTTCATCACATTGCCTTGAATGATTTCTTTGGAAATGCAAATATGATTATCTCATTCATATCTACATAAAATTGTTCCATGCCCCCCCCATCACTTTCAAGAGAAAAGTTTGAACTAATTATCATGACCAAAGGTTTCCCTGTCATCTAGTCCTTATTATTTTCATAGGCCTTTCTGCCAGCCATACAGATGCCTACTATTCAAAAATAGTATTTCTGTATTAAGAATCGAAATGTCACCCTAAAAATACCTGTGGCAAGAGACATACTATGATCTTGGGCATAATATGATGAAAGTTAAGCAACATCCCTTTTGTCTTAAGTGAAAAACTTTCTTTTATTCGTGGTCTATGAAATGTTCCCTAGCTCCAAAAGCAGAATAACCATTTTCTCCAGAAAACTGTACTTCTGGGATCACTACTATATTTAGACTTTAAGTGGAAAAAAAAGCCTCTGTTTTGGCAAAAAGAAAAATCAAAATAATCCTGAGATCTTTTTATTCATTCCCTACTTTCCCTTCTGGTGTTGTTTTGTAACTCTGAGTGATTTTCGAAGAGAAAAGGGACAGTAGAGTGAAGGGAGGTCACAGAGACAAGGGAGGGGAAATGAATACCTATCTACTGGGCACTTATTCTTGTGCAGGTATTGGGCTGATGCATTGAACATACGTTATTGGATCAATTCTAATTTGTTCATTTCTCTTAAATTTTAATATTTCGTAAATGTGTCTTAAAACCAACAGTGTTTTAGATCCAAAGAAATATGCCTTGCTTAATCTGAGCATCATGTTCATTAAGTTTTGCAGATCCAGAATCTATAATCAGAGAGGTTATTCACTCCAAGTCACAAGTAGAACCAAGATTCTATCTCAGGTCTGGATAGTTCCAAAACCCATTAACAAATTAGAAGATATTATTTCAAATTTTGATAAATACCCAAGATTCATTATGACAAATTCAGGATCCCAAATCATCTCAACTATGGGAAGGTCAGGAGGAGACAATAGGCACACCTACTAGAATAAAACCAGTACTGTCATGGGGTAGAGGTTAAAAAGTGAACAGTAGTGGATAAGGATAAAAGCAGGAAGTCTAGACTCCAGTGACAGGCAACAGAAACCTGCTATGGCAGGTGAAGGAAGTTTAGTAAGAGATGTTGGGGTGTTTTGATAGGCAGACAGAGCCCAGGAGGTAGAAGGCTCAGCACAGTCAGTATATAAAGATGCAGACAAAAGGCCTCAGAGATCTCTCTCAACAGATTTCAGTCATAGAAACCTTGTCCATGGAAAGGTTATAGTTTGAGCAAGTAGCAGCAAATAGTTTCACTCTAGAGGCAACAGTTTTGACAGTCAGTGACGAACATGATTTTTCTAGGATGGTACATGGGACAAAATTCTGAGACTGGGAAATGCCAAGAAGGAGATGAGAATGCTAGCAATGACACACTGCAAAGAACCCTGGGCTGAGTGTTAGAATGCCTTGTTTCTATCCAGCTCTACTAGAAAGAGGAAAAAGAATGCCCCAGTAGCTCTGTGACAGCACATGAAGAAGGCTAACATGGGAGTTCCAAGAGTGGTAGGAGCAATAAGCTGGCCAGGTTACTGCTGGTGACAAAATGTTCTACCTAAAGCTGCACAACGGCATAGATTCCTTTCAGGCCTAAGAGCAACATAATGGCTTTTCTCTGCATTAGTCTTCAGAGACAGGGGATTGGATTGCAGCTGAACATATCCCAGGAAAACCAGGCAGTGCATCCAAATGGGGACCGGCTTATCAGCATGAGCCACAGGGAGACCAGGAAGAGCTCCTCTGACCCAATAAGTGACCAGTTACCTAAGAATCTCTCTGCTTCTCCTGTTCTTTCTGGCATCTCCCTTAACCCCAGAGAAGCTAGGCCTTGAAAAGAGAGGTGAAGACACAGAACCAGGCTCTGCACCCCATCTCATAAGGTGTGGGCTGAGAGGAGGGGTGAAAGAGCAAATGGCAAATGTCTAAGCCAGTGATGAGCAAGTAGAAAACATGACATTTGATATGAGAGTAGAGTTTTAAAGTGGCATGGATTATACTTCTAAAACTGCAAAGCTATCGGGTTTACCTAGGATGTTATTAAAGTGTCACAGCAAAGGTAAATTCAAAAAGTATATTTGAAGAAACTAATTAGAAAAAAAATTCTTAGTTTATCCCCAATAAAGTTGACATTTTGCAATAAACTCATTACACTGGTGCTATAAATGATACCACAGTATTTGTCTGTGAATATTCAACTAAATGGCCGAATCTCCAGCATTATTTCATGGATTCGGTTCTCATACATCTCACAAATTAGTCTTTAAATACAATATGTTACTTTTAACAAGAGCATGTATTGGATTATTAAGGAGAACAATGCAATTTGGCTATGAACCTACTTTCTTAAGATATCTGTGAAATTGTCTCAAAGCATAGTCAACTACTAACTATGTAGTTGGGACATGCTCATTTCCCAATTAGTTAGTTCTTGGTGTTCGAGAGAAGAAAGGAAAAGGGATACTGAAACAATTCATTTCAGCCACAGGAAAGAGGAGGCTATGTGGAGGAGAAGTTAAGTCTTAGAGGTAGCAAAGTCATTAATTTGCCTGGTTCTTTCTGAATTTGAGTATAACTCTCTGGACAGCATGTTCTTAACCTCAGCCTCATTACCTCGGTACAGAAAGATGAAGTGAGGAAAAGTCATGGCCTTAGATCCAGCCCCAGCTACAAATTGCTTTGCTTTTGAGGCTGAATAAGGCCTTGAAATTAAATTGTTTTTTTTTTCCATACCATCCCACCTGCTTCATTTGCTCCAAATTTATGCTTTCCACATGAAAAATAAGGTAGGTCATTACATAGAGCAGGAGGAATGCAATGGTTTGCAAACATCTCAGTTTACCCTCTCCAGGGGCTTGCCCATGAGTGTCATTGGTGCCCACATTTAATCCACTGTATCAGTTCAACCTTATTCATTTTTGACAGCCTTGTGAGGCTATTTAATTTCATCATTAAATGCTTGCCCCAACAGTGTAGCAGTCATGGTCTTGGTAGGGAATACAAGGCACATCCAGCTGGGACTGTAAATGAAATTTGATAAAAGTTTATTTACAGAAGTGTAGGCAGAGTTAACGGAACCAACATACAGGATGTTGAGATGCCCAAGGACAGGCAACAGGAGGAAGTGGTTGCTGGTGCTAGTAACCTAAGACCCCTGAAGGAGCAAGAGAAAGAAACAAGGTTGGCCCAGTGTAATCTGCAGCCACCAGCAGAACTGCAGTACCACACAGGAAGGTGCAAGAGAAGAAATGCACTGACATCTTTCTCCTCCTGCCTACCTGTCTCCTTTCGGTGTCTCCTATTGGCTGAATTCAACCAAAGTCAGAAGAAAAAGGAAACTAGGGGTCAGCCTCAGAGATCACAGGCTAGCAAATGGACTAGAGGAAGGAAATGGAGAATAATCTATTTGCTATTTGGGGTGTTTATATGGTTTGATTTATTGTTTTTATTAGTTTTGCATTTCTTATTAAAATACTATTTAGTTAAAAAAAAATTGTTTCTCTGTCAAGGCCTGAGTTTTGTCATGCAATTATTACTTATTATCTACTAACATTTCTGGTACTGAAACTGCACCTGGGATCTTCTGAACACTATATCATTGACTTCTTACTATAACCATAATGGAAATATATTATTAACTCCGTTTTGCAGATTAAAAAACTACAGCTGAAAGAGGCTAAATTTTCCCACATTCCCACGTTCTCATAACCAATAAATGGCAGAGCTGAGATTTGCACCTAAGGCCTCTGATGACCAATCTATTTCCTTACCATGCACCATAGATGCGCTTCAGCATGGATGCAACTGGACCAAATGGTCATAATATGCATGCATTTACACAGTTCACTCAATCATTTATCCATCCATCCCTGTATCCATGCATCCAGCCACCTATCCATCCATTAATTGTTTCTGTAGACATCTTTGCAAAGTATTTTGAAATGAGGAATGGACATTAAGTTGTTGAGTACATTTCTGACTCACTCTTTGCATGACCTTGAGCAAGACCCATTAAATACCTGAGCTTCAGTTTTTTTCATTGGACAATAAAAGAAATGGGTTAGTTTAGTGGTTTCAAACTTATTGTTTTTAACCATAGCAGCCTTAGAAAAGTAAGATTCTACTTAGAAACTTAAAGTTAGTAAAATTGCAATTCTCTGGATGAAGCCTCGAGAGAAGACCCCTGGAGTGCTGTTAAGTATATTTCTGGATCCCAACCCCACCTAGGTTCACCCTCAGAGATTCCAAGGCGTACAGGTGGACAACTACTGTGTCACTCCTGATTTCTAAGATCCAATCCAATTGGATCTCCTTGCACAATGTAAACACAAGAAAAGAATGAGGGGTTCTGGCCATGTTTTCAATAGCAATTAATGGAAACATACTAAGTATAATTTCTAGAAGATGACAAAAAAAAGGATGTTTATAATTACTCAAGTTACTGGGTTTTAGGTAATTTGTGAAATCACTGGATTTTTTATGAGAGTCTATTCTGTATGATTCTATTTTATTGGTCTTCTATTTCTAAATTATATCCTCATTCTCAAATTTTAGTGGAACATTTTTTCCCAAAATGCAACCAATGATGAGGCTATAAAATTGAAAGTGTGTTTCCAACTCTAGACAGAAAATGGATTGTATTGCTTCTACTGTGACCCAGATAAGAAAAAAAAATTAAGAGAGAAATTGCATTTGAACTTCTAGAAAATACAGCTTTGTGTGTGCCTGAAATCAAATAAGAACAGCAATCATATTTGCTGAGTAAAATTAGATTGTTAACTCTTTATACTCCCTTCTCCAGTTATACAGTGGATTTCTTAATGGTAACTATCTAAACTCTAAGTGTTATGAATAATACTGTATACATTAGTGGTTGTTTATTGAATGTGTCTTAAACTAATTCAGAGGGTATTATGCATATAAATAACAATATATTTGAGTGTTATGAGAAAACTTTCTGGAGGCAGCACCTGAAAAAAACCTTGCATAATGACTGGGATTGAGGGATGGTAGAAAAAGTGCTTTCCAAGCAATGGAATAACTGACAAAATGCAGAGGCAGGAAACTGAATTGTACACATGGGATTGGAGAAGTTCTGTGTAGTTGCTGGTTAAGGTTCAAAAAGAAAAAACACACACAAAAAAACCTACTGTTGGAAAAGTTGTTTGAGACTAGATCACTGAGAACTTTTATTGGATAATGAGGATTCCGATAGGCAATGGGAAGACATCGGCAATGGGAAGGATGTTGAGGAAGGGAGTGACTTAGAAATAGATTATAGAAAGATTAAGCTGACAACATTATTATATCAGATGGATTGATAGGGGAGAAATTAATGGCAGGGAAAACACTAAGGGAAGTACCTTAGCTTGGTAACAACCTGCCAAACACTTTGTAAGGCTATTGGGTGCAAATAGATAGTGATATTCTATCTAGTGCATGGGAAGTGTAGGTGTGCACCTAAACCAGTAGCTCCTAACTACCAGATGGAAGACAAGGAGGAGACTAGGGTACTCCTAGTCAGGGTCAGCTGAGATCTCAACTGCAATGAGAGAGAAAGTATCCTCACGAAGTCCAACCACATAGCCATTAGGGCAGGAATTTACTGGCTTCCATGGATGGAATTTGGGAGTTGTCCCAGGGCTTCCATTGTGGAAGTCTCTCTCTATCTCTTTCTCAAGTGTCTGGAAAGCACAAAGGAAGGAGGCAAGAGTTAACTCACTAGCCACACTTCTCACTCAATGATTACTGCTGTTTCTTCTCCTTAATGGTCATATGTCCATTTGACTAAAAGGAAGAAAGTGGGTAGATCAGGAAATGTCTGGAAACTTGGAGGTGATCTCAGGCTAAGCAGCTAAAAATCTCACAAGATTGGATGTTTTAGTTACCATAGGAAGAAAAGAGCAGAGTAGCAGATAATAAGAATGTTCTTTGATCCCCTTCTACTTCAAAGCATTATAGCTCTAGATTAATATTCAGTACATCTTTGTTCAGGTACTTTTCTCTTAGCCTCGTCTCACTTCCATTAGAGAGAAAAAAACGTTTAAAGTTTCCAAATTGTCTCTTCGTAAATTCCAAGGGATAAAGTGGGAGACATTCAGGAGCCTGACACATTAGCATCCCCTTAATGCAATATGAAGTTGAGGGGCTTTTAATGTGGATATTAGTTATCAAAACTGATTATTGAAATTGCAAAATAGCCTTGTATGCTGAGTGCAGGCTACGATGGATGATGACAGCAGAGCCTTTTACATTATAAATTAGAATGCATGCTCTTTTTTTTGAGTCATTGCTCTTTCAGGTTGCTAATTTATCTTTTTATCTGTGATTTATTTTTCCCCACTCACATTCTTAAACTGCCTTTCCCTGTGCTACAGTTATTTAATGGCATAGTCTTGGATTTACTGTGATGGATTTGGCAAATTTAGAGCTTTAGAAAGGTGTCTTAAAATTTCTGCCGTGAGCTTTCTGGAGATGGGTAATAACATCGATTGGAATTGATAGTCCCTTGAAGGAGCATAGGTTGAAAATGTTGCCAGGGCTCCAGGGAATGACATGAAGTCGGTACCTTCATTTATTTTTCCAGTTAAGCCTTGGCTATTTCTGTCTGAAGTGGAAAACAGATATATCGTTTTCACCACTATTAGTAGTAGCAGTAGCAATGACGACATTTATATAACCTGCATTTATATATCAATTAAGAGTCTTTGGTTGCTTACAACAGATATTGATTTTGACCAATGTAAGCAAATGGGAATTTATTGAAAAGGATATCAGGAGCCCCTAAATTGTTGGAAGCCTCACCCCAGGAATAGGCAAGAATCAAGGCAGCCTTGGAGAAGGAGCCGGATCCTCCAGAAAGGCCTCCCAACCAGAACCATCTGATTAAGACCACTCCACTAGGAAGAAAAGGAACTCTAGCCATTCTTAACTTCTTTGTCCCTCTAGGGGAAATTTAAATTCCAACCAAGGATGGGGCATGCTCAGCCAGGTTTGCATGAGGCTCCTCTTTGGGTTATGCAGGACCTCTTATTGCTTGTTATGTGACCTGACTTTATCTAATGGAGAAGACAAAATCATGTTAGGGCATACTGACATATTGTTAAAAGTGGGAAATGCGTATTTGGCAAACAAACAAAAGTAAATCCATTGTGTGGATTTATATATATATATATAGGGGCACCTGGGTGGCTCAGTCAGTTAAGTGTCCGACTTCGGCCCAGGTCATGATCTCATGGTTCATGGATTTGAGCCCCACGTCAGGCCCTGTGCTGACAGCTCAGGGCCTGCAGCCTGCTTCAGATTCTGTCTCCTGCTCTCTCTGCCCCTCCCCAGCTTGTGCTGTATCTCTCCGTCTCTAAAATAAATAAACATTAAAAAAAAGATTTAAAAAATATAAAACATATTATCCAATTAATCTTTGCCTCAACACTCTGAGATATGCAGTAATATAACTATTTTATAGATTAGATAATTTAGGATTAAATGTATTATATAAATTCTCTCAAGTCATGTGGCAATTAAGTGACAGAATCAAATGCAAGACCAAGTCTCCTTATTATATATATTATGTTCTTTCCTCCTTGTCTCTCCTATTCTGTGATTTGATATTCAAACAGATAAGATCCTTCAGGAATTTAAGGTCCAAAATACTTTCTCCTTTCCTCTCTCTGACCGTTCCACCCTCCATCCCCATTTTTGTCATCTTTCTTACATTCCTGTTTCCCTCAATTACCCCTAGAAGTCCAAGCCTCCTATAATCACCCTGACATTTATATCCAAATGGCCCGATATATCCTTAATATAAACTAATCTCCCCTAACCTTTTCATGATGCTGCTGGAGCTCCTGGCCTAGGTATCGTCAAGATTTCCTGCATTCCCAGTCTCTCAACTGATTGTTCCCTTTCATTGCTGTAGCTGGCCCTTGGCTCACTGAGCTACCCTTGCATTGGCCTCAAGAGAGAACAACCTTTTTTTCCCTTCTCATATTCTATGCACTGTAGGACCTCGAGATAGAGGAGATGTCATCCTTACTTTTCATTGCTGCTTAGGGACCATTTTGATTACCCTTCCTTGCAAAAACCTGGCTCCTTTGAAGTATGTGCAATCAAACTATACCACCCACTACCTCCCCTGGGTGTAGTCATCCACCCACTTCTGGGTCACTTTCTTTAATTCACTGAATACTGCAGCATCTGACTCACCCTTTCTCTCCACTACAAAACTGTGTCATCATTTGGGATCACTTCCACATCCATGTAGATGATCCATTCAGTACTCCATCTCATGGTTACTTGCTATCACTTTGAATGATCTTTTGTTCCATGCCAACTACTAAGCATCTTCTCTCCCATGTTTATCCTGGACCTTTCAGTTACCAATAATGGAATCATTTCTGAAATCTTGATGTTAAGTATCCTACTGTCAGACTCTTGCTACCCATCTTTTGAGCTCTTTTTTCTGTTTCTTGCTGCTTACATTTGTACCCCATACGTCTTCCAATTCACTGATTCTACCACCTTTTTACTGTCCTTTCCCTACCTTGACCCCTTTCCCACATGTTCCCCATTTCTTTCCTTACCCAACTTAGATTTCAGGGTTTACACTCAAACCACTCCCTTATAAATACACTTAGGTGTCCGCCCTACTCACTGGCAGTATTTTGGAACCAGTTAGACCAACTCTTCATCTGCTCAGCCTCAGCACAAGAGCAGCTGGACATGATCTGAGAAAAATACTCAACCATGCTCCTTGAGCTCATTCTAAGTTAATGACTGCAAATCTCATATGAGTTGTCAGTATTACTCCACAATTTTACTGCATGTTTCAGGTCGGTTCACTCTCCTGTTCTCTTAAAACAACTATTTCATGCCAGGTCATCTCTCCTGAAACCTACAAACACATGTTCACGTATCTCACTCTTACTGAGAAAATGGAAGAAATCACAGGAGAACTAATTCCTCTAACTTCTCAAACTCTGGCCTCTCCACTGTACCCTGAGCCCCATCCTGTTTTGCTTCCTCCAGGACTTTGTGCCTGTATCACTCCTTCTTCACCTTGGTCACCATTTTCTCCCTTTCTCAAGCACTCAAGAATGATAGTAAAGAAGCCAAATGGACTCCACATGCCCCCTCCAATTACTGTTTCATATCTGCTCTCCCCTTCACAGCAAAATTCTTTAGAATTTGCCTGTATTTTCTCACTTCTCATTCTTACCTCACCCCACTTCAATCAAGCTTTGTCAATTGCCCTCAGACAGAAACCACATCATTGGTATTCTCCCTTTTTCCAAACCTATGGTGCATCATCAATCCTCATCTTGCTCTACTCAGTACATAGCATAAGAACTACTGCATTCTTAACGTTAGTTTAAATATTTTTCCACTCTCACATTTAATAATGGCAGACCTTGGGGCACCTGGGTGGCTCAGTCAGTTAAGCGTCCGACTTTGGCTCAGGTCATGATCTCGCAGTTTGTGGGTCCGAGCCCCGCATCGGGCTCTGTGCTGACACCTCGGAGCCTGGAGCCTGCTTCTGATTCTGTGTCTCCCTCTCTCTCTGCTCCTCCCCTGCTCCCACTCTGTCTCTCTCTCAAAAATAAATAAGGATTTAAAAAAACAACAACAAAAATTTAAAGGGGCGCCTGGGTGGCTCAGTCAGTTGGGTGTCTGACTTCAGCTCAGGTCATGATCTCACAGTCTGTGAGTTCGAGCCCCACGTGGGGCTCTGTGCTGACAGCTCAGAGCCTGGATCCTGCTTCGGATTCTGTGTCTCCCTCTCTCTCTGACCCTCCCCTGCTCATGCTCTGTCTCTCTCTGTCTCTGAAAAATAAATAAGTGTAAAAACAGTTTTTTTTTAATAATGGGAGACCTTGAGTGAAATGTACAGCTCCAGACAGGATTCATCTTGACACAGGTTTTAAAAACTATAAACCTGAATATTTGGGTCTGGCGACCAGAAAAGGTCTATTTGATGCTTAACCTAGCTAGGAAATCTCTTAAAAAATCACCCTCTGTTTAGCTTACATAAATTCATACTCAGAGTCTCCAGTTTTATTTCATTTTCCTAGTGATTAGAGGTTTCAGTCCCTTATTTTTGTTTGAAAACAATTTTTTTTTCATAGATTTGTAACATTTCCCATCGATAAATTCCCCACTAAGGGAAAGTAACTCATTCATTGTCGTATTTAAAGAAAAACTATGTGGCTGGATGATTTCTTCTGTTGGGGAAATCACTACAGATCTAGGGAAAAAATATTTTGCTGGGAAGAAGTTGCTCATTTGCATACTGAAATTCAGTGTCATTCTCTTTGTGGGTTTTCAGATCTTCAACCTTATGGAATTAGTGGGGGTGGGTCAGCAGGTAAAGTGGTAGAGAGCAGGGATTGTAAGTTCTAACAGACCTTTTGGTTTGGCCATCAAGGTATTTTAAAGGATTTTAAATTTAAATTTCTTTAAATTGAGGGTGCATCTAGTTCACCAAGACCTCAACAATTACTCCCCATTACCTTATATTCAAACAATTTTATTTCACAAATCTTTGTTGACATTTGTCTGCGTGTCAGACACTGTCGTAGGCCGTGGAGATACAGCAGGGAACAAGATATGGCAAGAGCTCAGACCTCATGAAGCCTGCCTTCTAGTGGAGAGAGACTCGTAAAAATGAGCAAACAAGTAAATTAGTAAGGAAATTTCAAATAATGATAAGGAAATAATGAAGTAATAGAATAAAATGATGTTGTATGTGGTGTTTGAGGTAGGAGGTGATAATATAGGTTGAATAGACCAGGAAGACCAGGGACAGAGGATGGTAAGCAGAGTCAGCACCAAGTGCAAGACCCTGTGGCAGGAAGAGTTGCTTTGTTCAAGGAAAAAGAAGGTCAGTGCCACTAAAATATAATGAGCAAGGGGCACCTGGGTGGCACAGTCAGTTAAGCATCTGACTTTGGCTCAGGTCATGATCTCACAGTTTGTGAGTTCGAGCCTTGGATCCTCTGTTCCCCTCTCTCTCTGCCCCTCCCCAGCAGGCATGCCATGCACTGTCTCCCTCAAAATAAATAAACATTAAAAAAATAAAATATAATGAGCAAGAGGGAGATTGGTTTAAAATGAGGTAGGAGAGAGCAGATTAGGGAGAATCTTATACGCTGTAGGAAGGATGTTGGATTTTATCTAAATGTGATGAACAGCTATAGAAGATTTTAAAGCATGATCTGTTTTGTTTTTTTTGTTTTTTTTGTTTTTTAAGTTTATTCTGGTTACTGTGAGTAAAATAGTTGTAGGAGCCGAGATTGGAAACAAGAAGACCAGTGACTACTGAAAAAATACAGATAACAGATAATGGTAGTTTGAAATGATGGTGGGAACTGTAAATATAAACAGAATATACAAATGTGAGATAAATTCTGGAAATAGAGCCAACAGGCTTTGCTGACGTTGGATGCATCAGATGAGGAGAAGAGAGAAATAAAGGACAGTTTCTGGGTTTTTGGCTTAAGCAACTAGGCAGATGAACAATGCCACTAATTGATATGGAAAACTGAAGGGCTAAAGGAGGAACATAGAAAAATAAAAATTCTGTTTTGGTCACATTGAGTCTAAGATGTTTATTAGACTCCATGTGTAAATTATGAGTAGGTATTGGATATAGGAGTCACTGCATAAATTTACATTACCCCTGAGGCCTTCTGAGTTTGCAACTCTGCTATAGTATGTAGATTAAGAATGTGGTTCAAGAGCAAAAAGATCTTTGTATGAAGCTAGGTTTTTCTGCTTACCAGCTCTGTGACCTTGAGCAAGATTCCTAAAGTTGTCTAAACCATAGTATCATGGGTACAAAATGAGGTTACAATATTATATACTCTATCAATTGATTGTAAAAATTAAATAAGTTGATTTATGCATAGTGCTTAATGAAATCTCTAGAAAAGTATAAGTACACAATATAGATTTGGCATTATTTATTGAGTATCTGTACTGAGATATGCCCATTGTATACATTATTTCACCTAACCTTCCCCAAACGCCCCACATCAACCCTATCGCCTAAGTATCAATGTACAGGAAGAAGATTGAGAACAGATGGATGAAAACAAATTTATGTTTCACTTTTTAAAAAATGTGCAATCTGCACAGATCACCTCTTATCAATCTAGGAAGCGTTCATATGAATTGAAATGTGTCTCTCTCTCCGGAAATCCAGATTCTTATATCCAGCCTGCTACATTACATCTCTTCTTTGATGTCTATCATCTCAAACTTAGCATGATTTAATCTTCACCCCCAGACCCAGAACCCGATCTTTCCACTGGCTTCCTCACCTCAGATGATTGCCTCTTAGGCATCCTAACTGCACATGTAGAAAGCCTCACAGCCCTCATTGGTTCAGGTCTTTCTCACACATGCTTTACAGAAGCCTCCTACCAAATGGCCCCCTGCCTCATCTCTCCTCCTCTGTCCCTCACTCACTTTGGTCCAGTCATACTAGCCTATTGCTATAGGAACTTTTTCTTCCTGTTTCCTTAGCGTGACACTCAAATGTCTCAGAAATTCCCTCAGAAAGTTACTTTGCTAACCTGACCACCTGTTTAAAATTGCAGCTTCCCTAGTACTGTGTTCCTTTTCCCCTTTAACTTTCCCTTCCTTCCCTGTGCTCCCCTTCCTGTCTTTTTCCTTCTTGTCTTTTCCTGTAAAGGCTTCCTACTATGTTGCCTCCAAGGCAGCATAAGGTTTGTTTCTACTCCAGATGTGCTGGTCATCCTCAAAGGAGCTATATAGCCTGAAGCCAGTTTCTCTGGAGTTAGTTCTTTCACTCAGCAAAGGTCCACCCATCCTCTGCTTGCTAACTCAGCAACATGGCATCATTTAGCATTTTTCTAGCTGCAAATGAGATACCCTACCACAGTGGCTAAACCCTTAGGGCTGTGTTTCTCTTGTACAACAAGAATTTCGAGGGCAGGTAGTCCAGGGCTTCATGTCACTCACTGGTGTCCTGACATTCAGGATCCTTTTATCTTCTTCTTCTGTCACTGTGGTCCTTATCCTCAAAGCTGTAAGATTGCTACTCATTGTGCATTGAGTCCCCTGCTCCAGGCGGAAAAATAAAGAGGAAACAGTAAAGGAGCAAAGGATAAAGAGTTCTCTTAGAGAGTAAGGCTTGTCTTCTATGGGTTGAAATACCTGACTTTCAACTATTTTTAACCTACAAAAATGGAAATTTGATGTGTCTGACCTAAGATTTGGGAAGAGAACACCTTCTCTAGAGACTTCCATCTACATGTTATTGGCCGGCCCAAACTGTGTCAGTTGGACACTCTTATCTTCAAAACAGAGTAGGAGACAAAAGTTGTGTGAGCCTCTGGGGCAGCCAGCTCAGTGCCTGCCACACACAATTTGGCTCTTCCTGAGTTGCTTTTCTTCCAAGACTCCATTCAGCCTCCTGGCTTTGGGCCTAGGAGAGGGCCCAGAGCCTCTCTTACAGGTTGGCCACCGCTCCTACACAGACCTAGGGGAATTCCTACTCCATACTTGAGTAGCTTCCCAGGCCACACAAGAACTTTTGGGTCAGCTATGAGATATACAGATCTTGGAGAATTACATTTAAGGAATGAGGGCAGGTAAAATCTCTGGCCCTCTGTCTGGATAAACCATACGGCCATTTCTGTTCTGTTGCCCTTGTCCTGTGCTGATGTGACTAGTGAATTATAGGGCTGCACTAAATCTTTACACATATTATTTAATTTCATCCTCATAGCAAACTTTTACCTTTCTCCTCTATCACTATTTTACACACGAGGAAACTAAGGCTTCGGGAGGTTAAATCCAAGGCCCTTTCGTTGGCAAATGACAGAGTTTCTCTTCAGACCCAGGTCTGCCTCATTCCAAAGCCTCTGCCTGATCCATTACATTAAACTGCTTCTAACTAGATGTTTTCCAGGGCAATCTTTTCCCTCTCTCTATAGGAACCCTTGAGTCACTCTAAGTATTTCTTAATGGGGCTGACCACATAGGGCAGCTTAACAATGTCTGGACAGTCACTCTCCCAGTAGAGTTGCCAAGTTCTCCCTAATTCTGGTGCTTTCCACCCCCCACCTATCCCTTGGTCACACATGGATTTAGATTGGTGGAAATGTTAGAAAGGATATTCAAGATGGAAAGATAATATAGGAAACAGGACGAGCATAAACAAAAGTGAAGGAAGTATAGCTCTGGGATAGTGTATATTTTAGCTTGGTTAGAGCATAAATCAGAGATCTTAGCGCATATGCTTAGAAAGTCAAGCTCAAATCATACCATTAGGACCTTGACTATCAGACAGAGGAGAATGAACTTTTTTTCTGTCTGTAGTAGTGATGTATTAGAGGTTTTGCCACATGAGAGTAAAATTAAACTTTGTGTTTTATGCTGCAAATTAAAAGAGAGAGAGAGAGAAGTTTGAAAAGTACTTGAGTTCCAAGAAGACATGATAATCCTACTGCAGGAGTTGTTCAGGGAGATTTGAGAGTTTTGTGTCCTTTTTTGTTATATATATTTTTTCAAAATAGCAATGAGATTTGTAGTTGGTACATCAGAACTGTTAGCCTATAAATAGACAAAACAAAATATCAACTATCCCCAAACTCAATTTTCCCAATAGAATAAGAGTTGCTCCCATTTATATTCAATAAAAAATGACCTTAAGCATCTGTTATTTCCGTTAAAATAGTCAAAGTGGCATGGAAATTGTATATTTGTAAAATTGTAAAACCTGTATGAAAAATGGAATGAGTTTTATGGCTTCCTTGTTTAGAGGAGAATGGTCACATTTCAGAATAAAATAAAATAAAGAAAAATATTTGAAGAATATTGAAGTTAAGTGACTCATTTATAAAATTGAGAGGAAAATATGTAAGAACAGGCTGCATAAGGTTGTGTTTTTTATTTGTCCAAGTAATGCCATATTACTGAGGTGGCACAGAACATAGTACATCCATCTGTGAGTCAGAAATATGTGAGTCAGAAACACCGTTTGAAGAGCCCTCTGTCCTTTTGATTACTGAATCTGATGTTTTGGTTAGACTGGGTAATTTACCAGTAAGTTGAGATAATTGGATTATTAAAGAGGAAATCCATGTTGAAAGAATTGGTTGTGAAAAGATAAAATGAGGAAATGGGATTATTGACAGAACTGAGATGAAATCTTCACAGGACACCTCTAGCAAAAAATCGGCCCTTCAAGTGACTCGTTTCACTGTGAGTCAGTCAAAAGACAGGGTTGTAGGAAAAGCAATTGAAAGGAAGACACTACTTTGCAATTGGGTTTCCTCGACTACTTATATTTGGAGGCAGTCATTGTTTCTGTTATTGAAAAGATGAATTTGTAAAGGAACAATGCTCTTTCCAAAATAACAAGATCATGAATAAGAATTGATATCTGAAGAAGATAAAGAATTCACATTGGTTAAAAAGGACTTCTCTGTTCGCTTCAAAATGCCAATACTATATATATATATATATATATATATATATATATATATATATATATCTTCTGTAAAGATTGTAAAATGCCAATACTATATATATATATATATATATATATATATATATATATATATATATATATATAATATATATCTTCTGTAAAGATTGCTCTGGAAAGAAAAGCTAAAGCCTGTCATAGTGACTTAGGGTTTTCATCCTCCATGTGAAGGCCAAGTGTGAGGTAAAAGAACCTCATAGTTCCCTAAGGATTCTGTAATGGTGAGGCCATCCCCCAAGATTGACTAGTCCCACCTTTAGGGAATGCAAAGGACGGCTGTCTACCCTGATGAAGAGCAAGCTGTGATCTGCTCAGAGACATTGGGCTTAGATTACAGAAAGATTTAATTTCTAAAAATAATGGCAAAGAATAGTAAAGCCTGGAGACTTTCCTTGAGCTCTAATAGAATCATGATACCATTTATTTTTGGAATGGTGACGTTTCTGAAACTCTTCAGATGCAAAATCAATGCTAAGTAGTTTTATAGAAATTGGATGCATTTTACATAAAATTACCACCAGAGCTGAGGGCAGTGATGTACAAAAGCAGTGCAGACAGTGTTTTGAATGTACTGGAAAACACAGTCTGAGAGCCTCTCCGGCAGCACCTGGCATCTCTCCCACATTTTCAGGCCTTTGCCCTTTAAACTGCCTTTGCTGTTCTTGAGATTTCCAGTTTTGTCTAGATTATGAGCCTCTTAACCATTCATCATATTCTTCCTGTAGTTGTCATCATTTTAAACACATTAGGGAGTCAAGGGAATCATTGGTGAAGAAATAGTATTTTAAACCATGATAAATGCAATGATAAAATCACCTAGAATCACCTGAATAATATAAAGAAAACAAGGTTGAGAGCTGAGTCCCAGGATTCTCCAACATGTAGAATTTGGGGACAGATGAAGGATCTAGGCAGGCCAATGAACTAGGAAGAAAACCAGGAGAAGGTAATATCCTGAAAGTCAAAATAGTCAGCATGGAAGACATGAATTTGAAGGAGTCTTTTCACATCCAGAGATCTAGTCAGCCTTTTTTTTAAAATATAATTTATTGTCAAATTGGTTTCCATACAACACCCAGTGCTCATCCCAACAAATGCCCTCCTCCCTGCCCATCACCCACTTTCCCCTCTCCCCCAACCCCCATCTAAACTTAGTTTGTTCTCAGTCCTCAAGAGTCTCTTATGGTTTGCCTCCCTCCCTCTCTGTAACTTTTTTTCCCCCTTCCCCTCCCCCATGATCTTCTGTTGAGCTTCTCAAGATCCACATATGAGTGAAAACATATGGTGTCTGTCTTTCTCTGCCTGGCTTATTTCACGTGGCATAATACCCTCCAGTTCCATCCACGTTGCTGCAAATGGCCAGATTTCATCTTTCTCATTACCAAATAGTATTCCGTTGTATATATAAACCACATCTTCTTTATCCATTCATCAGTTGATGGACATTTAGGCTCTTTCCATAATTTGGCTATTGTTGAAAGTGCTGCTGTAAACATTGGGGTACATGTGCCCCTATGCATCACCCTCCTGTAAACATGCTGTGATCTCAAGGAAACGTAAGGCAGATTTTGTTCACAGAATTCTCTTCAACCAACAGGAGCTCTTTGGAAGAAATGGGTTTGAATACAAGATGTTCCAGTTGTTTAAATCCTCAAACAAGGATCTGCTTTTCAGTGATGACACTGCATGTTTGGCTAACCTTCAGGATGAAACAACTTACAGAAAACACTTAGGACCAGAGTATCTTATGGCTATTGCTAACATGAAACCATGTTTACACTCTGAGCTTCTGGATGCCTGTACATCCCACATATATTAAACCCTGATCAAAGTGGACAACCGTGGCGATGCTCAGTGCCCGAAATATGGTGGGGCCACATTCTCACTTGTTTGCACATGGGCCTGTGTTAACCTCGGTTATTTTATAATTATGTGCTGGAACTGATACAAAAAATAAATTGAATGAAAAATTTTTTAAAAAGTCAAAATAAGAGAAGGATAAACATGTCAAATGCTCATGACATTTTGAGAAAGATGGTGAGTAAGAATTGATTATTAGTTTGGGCAAGACGTGGGATCCTAATGATCTCAACAAAAGGGATTTCCTATGAAGTACTGTAAACCAAATCCTAATTATACTGTGTTGAGAAGAACATAGATGTTAAGGAAGTGGAGACAGCAAGTGAAGACAACTTCTTGAAGAATTTTGCTTTTAAAAGACTACAAAAGAAAAAAAAAAGAAAAAGAAAAAATAAGCAATAAGTGGAGGACAGCATGGAGTAATCACAAGTCCATTTTTAAAAAAATATTTAGGTACAAATAGCATGCAAAAAGTTTACTTTTTAAAGTGTAAAATTGGACACATATGCACCCATGAAATCATTGCTACCTCTAAGATAATTCATATCCATCAAACCCAAAAGTTTCTTTTTGCAGTTCCTCCCAACCCTCCTGGTACCGCCCTTCATCCCCGCAAAATCACTGATGAGCTGTCACTATAGTTTTATTTTCTAGTATTTTAGATAAATGGAACCATACAATAAGTACTCTTTTGATCTACCTCCTTTTACCCAGAATAATTAGTTTGAGATTAATCCATATTGTTGCAGGTATTGATAGTTTGTTCTTTTTTATTGCTAAGTGGTATTCCATTGCATGAATGGGCTACAACTTGTGTTCCTATTCACCTGTTACATTTGGGTTGTTTCCATTTTTTAGGATAACAAAGCTGCAGTGAATCTACATAGACAGGCATATCACCTATGAATAGAGATAATTTTACTTTTTCCTTTTTAGTGTAGATATAGATATAGATATAGATATAGATATAGATATAGATATAGATATAATGTATTGCCTACTGCACTAAGAACTTCCAGTAAAATGTTCACTTGAAGTGGTGAGAACAGACATTCTTACTTTTTTCCTACTTTTAAGGGGAAATAGCTCAGTGTTTCACTCTTAAGTGTGATGTTAGATGTTAGCTTTTTCATAGATGCCCTTTACCTGGTTGAGAAATGTCCCCACTATTGCTAGTTTTCTAGAACTTTTTACCAGGAATGGATATTGGATTTTGTCAAATGTTTTTCTCTGCACCCACTGAGATGATCTTGGTTATTATTATTATTAATATGGGAAATTACCTTGATTGTCTTTTGAGTGTTATAACAGCCTTATATTCCTTGAATAACCCCCACTTGATCATCATGTGTCAACCACTTTATATATTATTGGATTAGATTTACTATAATTCTGTTAAGAGCTTTTTCATGTGTATTTATGGGGGAAGTGATCTGTATGTTTTCTTTTCTTGAGTTGTCTTTGATTTTGATATCAGAAATATGCTGACTTGAAACAATTAGTTGGGAAGTATTCCTTCCTTTTCAACTTTCTGAAGGGGTATGTAGAATTAGTATTATTTCTTCTTTAAATTTTTGGCAGTATTCACCAGAAAAGCCATCTGGGCTTGCAGGGTTTGTGTGTGTGTGTGTGTGTGTGTGTGTGAAATGGTTTAAATTTTAAAAACATTCAACTTCTGTAATAGGTATAGGCCTCTTCATGTTATTTCTTTCTTCTTCAGTGAGTTTTAGTAGTTTTTGTTTTTCAAGGAATTTATCCATTTCATCTAAGTTGTAGAATTTATTGGCATAAAGTTGCTCGTAATAGTTCCTTATTATTTTTATTATATCTTTAGAATCTGTACTGATGTCTCCTCTTTCATGCCTGATATTCTTAACTTGCATCTTCTCTTTTTTTTCCTGGTAAATTTGACTTGAAGTTTGTCATATTTACACAAAGAACCTGTTTTGTCTTCATTGATTCTCTCTCTCTTCCTCTATAATATTTCCATTCTTACCCTTTTTCCCCTTATGCTTACTTTGGGTTTTATTTGCTTTTATTTCTCTAATTGAATCTAGAAAGTGAGGTTATTTATTTTATTCTTTTCTAATAAAGGCATTTAGTGCTACAGATTTACCTCTAAGTACTGCTTTAGCTTATATCCCACAGATTCTGATATGTAATATTTTCAATTAGTCAAAATTCGAATTTCTCCTTTGATTTTTTCTTTGAACCATGATTTATTTAGAATGTTTAGTTTCAAATACTTAGAGCTTTACTAGAGATCTCTCTGTTATTGATTCCTAATTTAACTCCACTCTGATCAGAGAACATACTTTTTATGGCTTGGATTTTTTTAAACTTACTGATACTTGTTTTATGGCCTAGAATATTGTCTGTTTTGGTAAGTGTTCTATGTACACTTGAAAACAATGTGTAGTCAGCTGTTGTTCTGTGTGGTGTTGTATCAATGTCAGTTATGTCAAATTGATAGTGTTGTTCAAGTTTTCTATATCCTTATTGGGTTTCTATTGGTTCAATCAGTTAACAAGACTATACTTCTTGATTATTCTATTTGTCCTCTTTTGCTTTTCTTTTTGTTTTTTTGTTCATGTATTTTGAAATTCTGTTTCATAAATTGTTAGAATTGTTATGTCTTCTTTATAATTGTCTCCTTTATCATTATGAAATTACCCTCTATTCCTAATAATAATCTTTGTTCTGAAATCTACTTGTTCTTATATTAATATAGCCATTCTAGATTTCTTTTGATTAGTGTTATATGGTATGCTTATTTCCACTCCCTGTTCTTTAACTTGTGTTTTTATATTTACAGTGGTTTGTTACAGGCGGCATACCATTAGGTCATCTGCCTTTTAATTGCGATGTTTAGACTATTTACATTTAAAGAGATTATTAACATGGTTAGGTTTATATTTACCATGTTGCTATTTGTTTTCTATTTATCCTATCTGTTCATTATATGCTTTTCTCTCTTTTTCTGCTGTTTTGGATAAGTGTTTTATGCTTCCTTTTGTATTTCCTTAGGTAAAGCTCTTCATGTTTTTTTTTTTTATTTTAATGGCTACGTTAGTGTTTCTAGTGTAAATCTTTAGTTTATCCCAGTCTACCTTCAAGCATTATTATACCACTTCACATATAGTATAAGAACCTTCCCACAATATACTTTCATTCTTCCTTCTTTGCCTTTGTACTCTTTTTGTCATTGTCATATGGTTTACTTCTATGTACATTATAAGCCTCACAATACATGGTTATTATTTCTTATTTCTTATCTTCAGTAAATTGTATTTTGAAAAGATTCTTAAAGGAAGCAAAAAAAAAACCACCCTTTATTCCTTTGTGAAATACTTATTTCTATCTGGTATCATTTTCCTTCTGCCCGAAGGATTTCCTTTAACATTTCTTATCCTTCAGGTATGCTGGTGATGAATTCTTTCCGTTTTCATATGTCTGGTGGAAGTCTTTTTGGTTGTTATTTTTTGTTTGTGGATTGGTTTGTTTTATATGAATTTTTTTACATTTTCATTGTTTGCTGATGTGCAAAATGGAAAATGATGACGCAGTAGCACAGTCTGTGAATAGGGCTCACAACAGAAGGTTTGGCTTCAGATAGAATCATGAAAATTTATCTATGTTAACAAGAGGAAAGACCGAGCAGATGTTTACTGATGTGGGTGAGTCGATTGATCTGTTAATGGATACAATCAAACCGGATTTCCAAGTTTAAATCCAAGATCCACTATTTAATAGCTCAGTGATCCTCAGCAAATTATTTAAACCCTTTGAACTTCAGTTGTCACATCCGTAGAATCAGAGGAACAACTTCCCCACAGAGTGACCCTAGCAATGAAATGAGTTAGTATATACCCAACACTGAATATGTGGCCTGGCACATTGTAAGTGCTCAATACCTATGAGGAAAGAACGTGTAACTTTTCTTAGCTTTACCGCCTGAGTCAAAAAGAAACCATTCTGGGATCACATTTTTCCGATTTTCCTTTCTCTTATCCCCCCTTCTTTCACCCCTCCTTCCTTCCTAAAAGAACATTTTTAAAATTCAAATGCCAGGCTGTCTGCAGGTGCAGTGTTTAAGACTGATAACATTTAGAGGCCAGATGTTAACTGATGTAAATGCTATTAAGTGCTCAGTAGACTGGAGGCTGAGGCAGTGATTTCCAATTTTGTGATTATTATTTGAGTTTATAGCAAACCAATCTGCCATTCCTTCCACCCCCATACCTCCACCAAAAAGGAGATATATAGCCTACTTGTTCTCAAGAGAATAAAAATTATTTTTAAAAATATGCAGTTCTTGAAGAATTAAGTAATGGCATTTCACAGCCTAGAACCAGGCATGCAGCCTCCATGCAGACCTCAACAACTCCTTGTAGTTCTTCCTGAAAGGTCAATGACTTGTGAAACTTGATCTGAAAACTAGTCTAATTTTCTGAAATAAGCCCAGAGTAATAATTGCAAGAAATGCCATAACAAGTTTTTACCTCTATCGAAATTTAAAATTTGAGCTTCCTTAGGAGTAGTGTGGGAGCTGTCCCTATGATAGGAAGTCAACAAATGGGCTCTTCTTCTTATAAAGAAATATATATTTTTAAATAACAAAATGATGAGTCTGCTATGAATCACTGAGATGATTGTTAGTGTTTAATATACTACGCACTCAGTTATTCATTCATTAATCTATCGAACAGACATTAGTTCTGAACTAGCAGTATGTCTCAGGCCCAGTGCCAGGTACTAGTTAATGCATTGGTAAATACAACAGACAACCCTCCTAGACCTTAGAGTTTTATGAGAGAGGAAGACAATTTAAAAATAATGAGCATACAAATAGATAGAGCAAAAAGTTGTGATAGGTGCTATGAAGAAAAGGGGCCCTAACAAATAATGGGTTGGGGAAGGAATATTTTTTAGTAGCTAAGTTAATCCAAGGCTTAAAGAATGAGAAGACAACCATGCAAAGAAGAGAGGAGAGAACAAGCAGAGAGACCAGCATTTATTTATCAATTTAACAAATATTTATTCAGTACTTTCTGTGAGCCAGAGTGTTCAAAGCAAAGAAAATATGCCAGTGAACAAAACACACACACATGCATGGTGGCAGGGACTAGATTATATAGGGACTTGGAATCCATCATAAGGAGGTTGGATTTTATTCTAAAAGCAATGACATGATTTGATTTTTATGTTAAGAGATTGCCCTTCCTGTTATATGGAGCAGAATTTGGAGGATTGGGCAAAAGTGGAAGCACGGAGATTCATAGGGTGGCTATTCTAATTTAAGTGAGATTTTAATGCACTTAAACCATGGTAGCAGCAAAACTAAAGTGTGTAGTTTTGATATAGGATGGGTAGACCTCTTTGGCCAACTGAAAAAGACGAAGGGGATTTGAAGAAAGAGGTAAATTGTGGATGATTCAACTGAGTAGATGGCAGGTCCATTTAGCACAGTGAGGGAGATTGGTTGAGTAAGTGGATGGGGGTGGGGGAGGTTTGGGCTAAAGATTAAAATTAATTCAAGTTTTCTGGCCTAAGCCGTAAATGATTAAATCAATCCAAAAGTGAAATTCACTATTTCATGGGATTAACATGTCCCCCATCACTGGAGTATATATCAATGAGCTAAGTGACCATTTATCTACACTATCTTAGCTATAGATATCAAGCAGAATTCTAGAACTGATTTCCAGATGGTATCTGAGAACTTATTAAAGAAAGCAACAATTTCTGGAAGCCATCACTGGTTGGGTAAGAACTGGTTTTTCCAGATCAGGATCATTTCTCTTGAAGGGAATTTCAGTTGCCTTCGAGCCACTGGAAGCTGACATAATATTTTTAAATAAATAATTTAACTAACAGATTTTATTTTGGGTAGGGCTACCAAATGTATAAATGGGAGTATTTATATCCAATTAAGAGACTATGTGAATATCTTTTATGATAATCTTTTAGAAAAGATGGAAAATGGAGCCTGGAAAATACTGAGCTATTAGGAAATTTGTATACCCCAAATGCAACTTAGAGCAGCAGCAATACAGAGTAGTAAGTTCTCAATCTTGGTACCCCTCAACCCCCTTTGTATAGTCCACATACAAAATACATTCCCGCACAAAATTGTTCTCATTTGGGGGACCCCTACCTTTCCTGAGAATCACTGCCCTATAGAAAGTGACCATTACTGCGAAGAGTTGTCCTAACCCTTATGAGATTTAAGTGGATGAAAATCTGAGAGTAGGTTTGTGAAATTTCAGCCATGATTAGGACACAGAAAGAAACACATACTTACCTTATAACATTAACGTTTCTGAAAATCATTTTTTTACCTGGAAATATATTGACAGAACACTTTGCAAACTTGTTAGAAATCATGTTCTTATAATTATGAGATAGGATTGATCTTGTTTTCCTTGTGCATCGAATCATATAACACAGAAACAGCCCAATGTGAAGTTATTAAAGGATCACATTACAATACTCTCCCTAGCTTTTGAAAAGAAAGGCTTTTTTTTAAAGTGACCCCATCTTATAATCTCATTAGAAAAATGAAGCATTGGTATTACTTTTTTTGTTTATGCATTTCTTTGGCGAAACATTTGTGACCCAAGAAAGGATCTCAAACAACAACTAAAAGAAAGAAGTTGCAACTTTCCTCAGCAATATTAAAGCTTTCTACAAAAAAAAACAAAAACAAAAAACAAACAAACAAAAAAAACATTAAGAGGAATATTCTTGGCACTTCTATTTCTGACACTGTCAACACCAAGTGATAGGGGTGACTGCTACCAAATAGGACCCTTTGCCTTCTTCTTGGGCTCAGTACCCTATGTAAGGTATTCCAGCCCTCTCTGCAGGTGACATTTGGTAGCAAACCCATTTCTTCTTTATGGAGCTAGCTTTTAGGGGTCAGTTAGACTGACTTTTTAGGGGTCAGCTAGCTTTAGGGGTCAGAAGAGAGCAGAAGACAGTTTGGTGTCCCCACACACGCACATCACTTCTTGTTGGACAAGTATATCTGTGCTATCTATGATGGGTATCAAGGAGAGCTGGTAAAATTTCCTTGGTCCCAAATCATTCATTCCTTCATTGGCATATCCATCAGAAATGTATTAAGTACCCCTACTCTGACAGACATGGCCGTTAGCAATGAGGTGAAAAAGTAGGAAAAATATGTTCTGTGTTCTTGAGGAACACAGCAGTTTGGAGGCAGACTCTAACAGTTAGGCCAGACAAGTGCTATGGTGAAGATACATAGATATTAAGACAAGTATAGCCATATGAGATAATGGAGCAACTAACTCAGCTCAGAAATGGCGCAGGGATGAAGAAAATTAATTCACTAGCTTAATAAATGGCACCAAATTCAAACACAAGTATCATCTGACTGAATTCTTTGGCTAAAAAGGGGACAGAAATGGAGGTCAGAAAGAATCCAAGGATAGACTTTCCCAATACCTCCATAAGATCTCAACTCAAGTGACACCATGTGGGAAAGATGGGGTCGTGCCCTGGTGTAGAGCAGGAGACCACCTTTGTGGCTTATAGAGTGGGTCTGCTGACCACCCAAACTAAAGAAACACTCTTCTCCATATGTGTCTTCTACACTGTTATGTTTTATTTTCATCATAGCAGTTATCACTATCTGATATTACCTTACTTGATTTATTTATTGTCCCTACCTCCCCACAAGGACCTTGTCTGTCCTGCACATTGCAGCATTCTCAGGCCTAGAACAGTACCTTATTTTATAGTGGGCATTGAATGAATGAATGAATGAATGGTCATTAACAATATAAAATCACATCAAGCCTCACTTGAGAACCAGTCTTTCTTCCATCTCCAAAATATCTGTAAGATGTCTAATCTCAGACATGCGTCAGAGATCTTCTACTCATTCTTGTCTTCGTTCACCTCAGGGGAGAAAGACTATGGTGTGGAGGTCAGGATATGGGGAGTCTCTGTTTAATTCCAGTTGCTTCCTCACAGAGCCGGAACTGGAAGCCAGATCTCCAGAATCCCAGAGCTCTTCAGCATTACTCTGCTACCTCTGGTTAAACCTCTCTGTGGGGAAAGCAATTTTGGATTATTGCCATGAATGTAATTTTCAAAGCCCCTAGGAAGAAAAGAAGGCAGTGGGAAGCCGCTTCTAGAATTCAGATGAGCCGAATATCATAGTTCTCCTTCCTACCCTATGGGAGGGAAGTCACAGACTTTGGCACTGGCTTCTCGGGGAAGAGCTGCAATATTCTCCTGTAACTATGGCCAGAGGAGTTATGCCTACCTGCAGCTAGGACATGGGCTCTGCATCACACTGGCTGTGATTTTGCACAGTTAAATCCTTCATTAAAAATTAGGACTGGATGGGGCACCTGGGTGGCTCAGTCGGTTAAGTGTCCAAATTCAGTTCAGGTCATGATCTGACAGTTCGTGAGTTTGAGTCCCACATCGGGCTCTGTGCTGACAGCTCGGAACCTAGAACCTGCTTCAGATTCTGTGTCTCCCTCTCTCTCTGCCCCTCCCCCACTTGCGCATGCGTTCTCTCTCTCTCTCTCTCTCCAAAAATGAATAACATTTAAAAAAATTTTTTTAATTAGGATGGCAGGAGCAACTGGGTAACTCAGTTGGTTATGCCTCTGACTCTTAATTTTGGCTCAGGTCATAATTTCACGGTTCGTGAGTTTGAGCCCCATATTGGGCTCTGCACTGACAGTGTGAAACCTGTTTGGGATTCTCTCTCTTTCCCTCTCTCTCTGTCTCTCCCCTACATGTGCCTCTCTCTCTCAAAATAAATAAATAAACTTTAAAATTTTTTTAAAAATCTAGGACTGGCATCCTGCCACTATTAATTGTATAAAGGTGGGTCACTGTCACTGTGGGTAAGAATGGATGCCCCCATGCACCTTGCCCATCTACAGGGACCAGATATCACACTGAGGTGATGGCTAACCTAAGTATGTTTATTTTTATTGAAACTATAAGCAAGCATTTGAAGATGCTAATTTCTGAGTACAATTGATGGAAATATTTTCCAACAGAACTTTGAAGAAGTTCTGGCATTTTCTCAAAGATAAACTACCACCATCTATGCATACACAAACCTAGACACAAACGTTTTCAAAAGGCAAAACTCCTGGGATGGAGTTCCAGGGATCATGTCGGGAGGTGGGGGTGGGGGGTGGGGTGCGAGTATGGGTAAAGAGGAACCAATTAATCCACTGAGGGATTTCTCAGAAGTCTTCACCTGCCAGAGGTTTTAATCCAGATAGAACAAGCTTTTTGTCAGAGGAGAAACATAAACGGTGAGATCCTCCCATTCATTCACTGGTTATATGCCTTCTGGTGTGAAACTCAGTTATAGGCAACAGGAATACAAAAGAAATGAGGCTTAGTCCCTGCTTCAAGGTCACAGTCTGGTGATGTGGAAGAAATAAGTAAACAGAGGAATACAATCCAGTGTGGTAGATTCTGGGATCAAGAAGGGTCATGGGGACATGGGAAGAGAGACCCCTGGGCACAAACTGTACAGTGTAATTAAAGGAGATCACATTTTAGAATTTTTCAAATGAAGTTTCACGTTTTGGAGCCTCCATTTTCTCCTCTTTGAAATGAGAAGAAGAGAATTCGCCTTCTGGAGTTATAAAAATTCAGTGATGTATGAGATATTCAGTGAGTAAATTTTTAAGAAAGAAATGCAAAGGGTCGCCTGGGTGGCTCCATCGGTTAAGTGTCTGGCTCTTGATTTCAGCTCAAGTCATGATCTTGTGTATTGGAAGTTCAAGCCCCACATTGGGCTCCTCACTTACAGCACAGAGCCTGCTTGGGATACTGTCTCTCTCTCTCTCTCTCTCTCTGCCTCTCTCTCTCTCTCTCTCTCAAAATAAATAAACTTGAAAGGAAGGAAGGTGGGAGGGAAGGAAGGAAGGAAGGAAGGAACACAAAATTGAGACAGTGGGGCACTCTCCCCAAATGGTGGTGAGCTACTGTGCTGACCTATAAATTTAAACCTTTTTTAGAGAGCTCACCATCTTTACAGTGGGGCTATTTATCACAATAAGCCAGAGACTCAACTCGAGAAGGACTGAGCGGAAAGAGAAAAGTCTCCTCTGATTCCGAAATGAATTATTTGTTGGATGTTGTTTCGTGAATTTTTGTAACAGAAATTGGGGTATGCACAGTAATTGCGGGGGCAGGAAACAACCACCCTGGGAACAATTGCAGGCAATTCTGCAATCACCTGGCTTAGCTTGAATTCTTGGAAGTAGAGCTTCTCTTAGTTTAATAAAAGGTTTCATGTAGACCTTGCGGTTCTGTTCTTTATCCCTGATTTTTCCTCCCAGGCTTATGAATAAGGCCTCAGTCACATTCTCCCTCGGAGACTGGCAAGCAGCCCCACCTGCTGCTGTTGGAGGCTGGGAGGTGCAGCCTGAGGAAGCTGCAGCTGTCTTCTGCCATCTGCTGGCTCCCTTTCTGCACCAGCTCGGGCCTGGCTTTGCATGCATTCCCAGGGAATGAAACCGCCAGCAGAGAAAGTGCAGGGCAGAGAAAAGAGTCTTGCTTTTATTAAAAAGAAGGAGATGAGAAGATGGCAAACAGAAACTGGCATGGGAGAGCTTTTCCTATTATAGGGTTTGTGTGAAGATGTCACCATCTCAAATATCTAAGGCAGGGATTTTTCTACATAAGATTGTTTTGTTCCGGGAGAACATAGAAGTGTGTTTTGTTTTATTTTATTTTATTTTATTTTATTTTATTTTATTTTATTTTATTTTATTTTATATCATTTTATTTCATTTTATTTCATTTTATTTTACTTTATTGTATTACTTCCTTTTATTTAATTTTATTCTTAGATCGTTGCCTTACAAGACTTATCAATTAAGTCACTGCCACATCTGTATAGACTCTTTGGAAAGAAACATCAAAAACCCATGTTGGTGGGAATGGAGATGAGAGTGAGGAGGCAGGAAGTGGGAAGGGAGAGGGGAAACATTTCGCAGTAAATTGCAGTGTTCTTTAATTGGTTCAGCCGACATCTTTTGAGGATCTATTATTTACAAGGCTCTGATGCAGAGCCTGGGATACAAAAGTGAGTAATATTGGGTCCCTTCTTTCTGGGAAATAAGAATCTATTGGGAATCAGCTAAATAACGAAAGAATTAAGTAGAGATCTACAAGTGCTGTGATCAAGTACTGCAGTAAAGGAGTCTAGGAGAGCACAGAGGAGGAACAGGTGTTTACATCAAACTGGGGCCTCACTGTCAGAGAAAACTTGTCGGAGGAGGTTCCATGAGCTGCATTTGGGAGATAGCAATTTAACGGAGACAGTGGTGAGAAGGGCCACCCAGTTTCAGGGAGCACCACTTTATACCCACAGTGTCATCTGCTACCATCAGTCCGGCTCAAGAAGCTGAGAAGTCTAGATACCAAGGAGGAGACAGTTGTTAAAATATTCAGACTTAGACAACAAGCTATTGATTCAGTCCAGGGTGATCAGCCAAGTCAGGGAGAAACAAGCAGGTCAGGAGGGAGGAAACACACAGAATCCTGGACATGAGAGAGCAGTTCTGGGACTGTCTCTGGTCCTAGAAAAAAGGCAATACTCTTTCAGTCCGTGTCCTGGATATGGGCAGCCCCTTCAAGGGAGGTTCAGTGAAATATTCAGAAACTCACTTAATCTGTCTGAAACTTCTGAGTGACCTCATGTGAATACTAAAGTAGCTATAAGGTCAAAGATATCAACTACAATGTTATTTGAGATCTTAAGTACGATGGCCAACAGTAGGGAAAATGCATAGGAGAGTATGGCACAGCTTCTGGGTGAACCATCAAGTTCCAGGGCATGGAAAATGATAATTCCAGAAACTGTGCAGTACATGAAAAATACTTGTAAAAAAATCATCCAAGCCTACAGGAATAATATTCAGAAGGAAACATACTAAACTACTAATAAACGTGGTATTTTTCCCTCTAGTGTCTATGCTTTATATAAGATGCTTACACTACTGTTATAATGATCTTTTAATATTAAGAAGCCTAAAGGTGAAATGTGTGTCCTGCTTAGGGCTTAAGACAAAAAAAATTATCCTAAATAATTTATCCTAAATTAATTCTTCCATTTATGTGTTTGTTTCTGATATTTTAGATTCCATTTTCTCCCTAATTGTGTTTCAGTTTGTGTGGTCTATTCATTTTGCTTGTTAAGTCTGTCCTCAGTCTTCTCCTTGCCCACACCCCTCCTCCCACCCTGGATCTGCGGGATGTATTGTGATGTCTGCCCGCTAATTTTGCTGTGACTGGGACTGGTGTCTGGTTGGTGATTCATGTTTGTTCCTAAGTTGTACATCTGTGTTGGTTGCTTTGAAACAGTGCCTCGGGGAATATGAAAGGCCGTTTGTCTCCCTGAGACTGCTTCTTTGCACCAGAGAATTCGTCCCTGGCTTCTTCTGAATTCCAGCAGGCTCTTCTATGAGTTTATAGAGTTTGGGCAGGGTAAAGAATAAAGACAGAAACAAAACAAAACCAAAAGAGAGCATCATGGAGAGAGTTTGGGTATCTGCGTCTAGTCCCTGCTTACCTAGTAAGACCAGTCTTCTTGGATACTAACTGGGGACAGAATGCCTTGTGACATACACTTTAAGGGTAATGCCTTGACTTAAGCTTTCTGCCCACTAGGAATGCCTCCAGCAGAAAATAGGGCAGAGTGAGCCCTGGCAGAAACCCTCAATGGAAAAAGTTCTAAGAGTTTGGTAGTCACATGTACATGGTGCCTGTCTAATGTTTTAGCACAGGAACACACAGTCATAATGTTTAATGACTGGTACTGCATGGACACTGACCAATTAAATGGGTGCAGGCCATAGTGCTAAAAGCTAGAGACCTCTGCTGTTCCAGACACCAACTTTTTAGTTACTGGATCACCAGGGAGACCAGCAAATTCTGGAGGGCCTGGGGCAATGGCTGGCTGCCAAGTGTTTCAAAAGCATTTTAATGTTTTCATATGCATCAAGGCTGAACAGATACATCCCAAATGAATAACGTGAATATACATGAAACTTCAAAGCTCATGCCCACTCTTAAGCTTTATGTAGTCCCGTCTATAACTCCCCTCTTTGTCCTTAAGAACAGTTCAGAGCAATCATCAGGACCTGCCCATTCCACAGGATCTGGGTGGCACAAAGGAGCCCTTATCCACAAAGGAGTGTTTTTTTGTTTGTTTTGGTTTGGTTTTGGTTTTGGTTTTTTTGGGGTTTGTTGTTGTTGTTGTTGTTGTTCTGCCCAACAACTAGTATAGATCTCACCCAGGGAAAGTTTGCAAGTCAGCTTTCGTTAGATTTTCACTCGCTGCGATGTAGTTGGCTTACAACATAGCTCTGCTTCTAGGCAGACAGAGAAACAAGCTGGCGTGTGTGAGTGATTGCCCACCTGCCTGCTTGCCTGCAGTCTTTGAAAGGCAGCCCCATCCCAGACCATCATCCTGCTGTGAAAATCCACGCACAGGTGCCTTGAAAGTCCAAATACATATTGGGTTGTTATGGCCCTTTCTTGTCCTTTTAACCAGAGATTCTCACCTGCTGCTTCTTATCGGACACCTGGAGTTTGTAGGTTGGCTAAAAGCAGCTTCTCAGAATGGTCTCCAGGGAAGCATTATAACCCTGCATTCTGTTATTTCTTCTTTCCAGTTTCAAGGAAACCTATAGCTTCAGGGTAATTTGCTGCTCTCCTGTCTCCATTCAAGATAACAGCTAAGGTCGTTCATCATCTGACTGTCTACATACCAAACACAAATTTTGTTTGAATCCTGAAGAAAAATTGCACTCAGCCAGCCAGCAAGCCATTCTGATACTCTGTGATAAGAGAGGTCTGGGGTTGTAGAGAAAGAGTTGGAAGACTTGGTCTTCCGGTAACTTGCTCTACAAGGTACTAGCATGTGACCTTGAGCAAATATTTAAAATCTCTCTAAGCCTCATTTTCCTCAAATGTAGGATGGGGTCATACTATATCCTTCCCAGAGTTGTTATGAGAGGTAAGTGGGATAATAGATCAGAAAGCAATTTATAAACTAAAGAAATATAAACCTCACCCCAAGAGAGCAGATTGTAAGAACTAGTAAAAAAGAAAAAAAAAGGACCATGAGTGTAGAAATAAATTATGGCAGCTGGATGAATATAAAGGAAGCCCACTATTGTAGTCTAACTCGGAAGAAAGAACATTCTCAGCCTCATACCTTCTTCAATACCTCTCTGCAGAGCTTTAACTGGAGACCAGTGAGTGGGCTAGAGAAATGGTAGGCGAGAGCCTTACTGTCACTTTGAGGCTAAAGGAGGTAGTGCTTCCAGGGAAAATGAATAGGGATGATGGAGAGCATGGGAAGGAGACAGTACCTATGGTAATACCAAGAGAGGGGGAGAGAAAACAAGAGACGTAATCTCTACTGCTCCCGTCTGTATGTTCATTGATCAGAGCTTGTTCAACTAATTCTGGGCTTCAGGGTACCTTCCTAGGGGGAGCAGACTGATCAGAAACCTTAAGGGCTCTCCTATACTGGAGCCACTGACCATATCCTCCCCAAGACATAAAGCTCTGCAGCCCCGGAGGGTAATTGGCATTATCAGATTAATTAAATCATTTTCTGTGGTTAAACTTGCATGTGACTATTAAGTCTCAGACTGGGCCTCCCGTCTAATCAGCCAGTGAATGTTTTCAGGATAGCACTTTGTTCCTGAAACATTGAGAAATATGCATATTGTATCCTTAATAGACCATGATGTTATTTATGGCACAAAGAAGTCTCCCAGCTACGAAGACTCATTTAAGTGATAGTTTCGTGTCTGACACCTAGAGCTGTGTTAGATGCGGTCTCTGGAGTTGCTTATTATCACCAAGTTATTTCATGGTTGGCTCCTATTCTGAATTTGTCAAAGTTGTTCTTGCTGCTGAAAGGCCATGGGGCTTTGCATTAGGCTTCAAATCCTGCCTTTATTATTTACTGATGACTGGGCTTCTGTGGGACTGTTTCCCTCATACAAAATGAGAATAATAATGACTGCAACTCAGAGCTGTTTGGAAGATTAAAATTGTGCATAAAGTGTGGAATTTTATGTCAAGTGCCTGGCACACACTAGTTCTTCATGTCTGTGTATGTCAGATGCCCTCCTCCATGGTTATGTGACCAGAGTTTTTTGCTTTCTCTTAAGCTTTGATGTGGAAAATGGCCCTTCCCCAGGTCGGAGCCCACTGGACCCCCAGGCCAGCTCTTCCTCTGGGTTGGTGCTCCATGCCACCTTTCCTGGGCACAGCCAGCGGAGAGAGTCCTTTCTCTACCGATCAGATAGCGACTATGATTTGTCACCGAAGGCGATGTCAAGAAACTCTTCACTTCCAAGCGAGCAGTAAGTACGAGCTCTATGTGGCTTCTAATCTCACACTTACCTCATCTCTAACCTGTCACAGCAGCAACAACAACTGTTCCCCTTTAACCCGTGGGAAGGAGGGAGGAGAAAAATGAATGTGAGCCGAGGTGACCGTAATGACCCTTAAAGACATTAGTGCTCTACAGCATGAGAAATATGTATCTGGGGTCTCCAAGGGTATTAAAAATCTCAGACACAGTGTGCAGATTTCATCTGTTATTGATACTTTTTTTAATTGTCATTCAGCGTCATTTCCTGAACCGCTGAATCATTTATGAGTTGAGAACCTTAACACTTTTTTTGCAAATCATACTAGAACTTTCCGCAACATGTTTGCATGTGGCTACAGCAAAAAGAAAAACGGTAGTTGGTGACATGCCTCCTCTCTCAGTAGTCTCTGCTTGGTGACATTTAATGAGCTGTCATCCAGCCACATGTCTTTGTCTCTTCTCTGGAACCTTAACTCAATGCGCACTTGTTGCCTGGCTCCTCGGTGAGACATGACACGCTCCACCACCCTATTAGACACAGCTGATGTTTTTGTTTTGCTGCTATTAATTGTAGATCTCTAATTTTTAAGGAACAATGACTGGGTTGTATTACTTGTTTATTAAATTTCTGAAACCAAATAAGGTTGGATGCTGGTATTCATGCTTTAAAAGGTTTCTGGGCACACGTACAATTGTTTTTAACATTGTATGTTATAAAAATATTGGTAGCTCTCTAAAGTCTCCAGCCTGGAAATTTCCACTGGTCTCTCTTCTGCTTTTGAAAAAGAAACTAAAAAGGGTCACTCTCTTATGAAAGGGGCAAGGGACATCTTAAAGCTACCAGTAAGGACGGATTCCCCAGGGCATTTCTGCCAGTAAATTCTAATATAAGCACCCCTTCCCTAAAATGTCTTAATCAGTGGGTGGGCCAAAATTCATTTCTTCATTCATTTGACAAATACTTCCTGAATTTTTCCTATGTGCCATGCAGTGTGCCAGGCTCTGGGGATACAAGGTTAACAAAACAGTGGAATAATCACAGATGAATTAAAAACAGATATTCTCAGAAAGGTTGCATGCTCCCAGGGAGGTTACAGTTAATAAGAAAGATAAGAGGAACACCCACATAACTGTGCTACAGAGTGGAAGGAAACATTTAATGAGCACGTAGCATGGGACCAGCTGCATTGGCATGTGTGACTCCTTTTAATCTTCACAACAATTCTGTCAGGTAGGTATCACAATTATCTCCACTCTATAGATAATGAAACTGAGACTCAGAGAGACTGAGAAAAGTGTGCCCATCCCTTGACTAACCATATGCCATGCTGTATCCTGCAATGTAGCTAAGACTGACCATATTCAAACCTCTTAGACTTATTTGCCTATGTTCTTCAAACTGCAAAGCAGAATCTCAACTATCAGGTAGAAAACAGAGGAGTGCAGAGTCAAGGTGCCTGAGGCCAGAGGAGAGGTAACCACTTTGTTGCAGGTCATGTAGAACCAAGGGTGTTTCTAACCAAGGTTTGCATGGGAGCTTGACGGTGAATATACCTGGCATTGTCTCTTTTACCAAGAGAAACACCTATCTAGACTTCCTAGGGGGAGAACATAGGAAATGGGGGGAGCTGAAACTAAATAGAGCTTCATTCACATGATGTTTCACAGGTGAAAGACTAGCTTTGGAAGGCAGCTAACAGTTCCCCAAACTCTTGCCAAACAGCATGATGAGTCTCAGGGTCATTCAGAGGCTTTTCAGAAGGTTCCAACCAAATTTCAGATTAAACTGATGATGTTTTAAGAGTCACAGGTTATGAAAATTTTGAACTTGAAGAGACCTGAAAGATTACAGTCCAACTCAGTCTTCAGCTGTAAAAAGAGAGATCTAATTTCGAATGATTCTGTATTCAGGGTCCTTAATATTCATGGTGTACCTTCTTTTCAGTTTTACCAACCAGCAAAATTTTCCCCCTAACTCAAAACCTACACAATGTTGCCAACTTTACATTCAGGAAAATAAGAATTATATGTGTAAGTTACCTAGTATCATTCTCATTTAAAAAAATTTTTTTTAATGTTTATTTATTTCTGAGACAGAGAGAAACAGAGCATGAGTGGGGAGGGGCAGGGAGAGAGGGAGACACAGAATCCGAAGCAGACTCCAGGCTCTGAGCTGTCAGCACAGAGTCGGATGCTGGGCTCCAACTCACAAACTGTGAGATCATGACCTGAGCTGAAGTCCGTCGCTCAACCGACTGAGCCACCCAGGCGCCCCATCATTCTCATTTTTTTAAAGAAAAGGACTTCTTAAAATTAAAAGAAAAAAATGGAGGAAGGACACACTTTCATAATAAAGAACAGCTCTTCCCAAGAAAACACTGTTGGCAACATAATATCACCCTATCGAAGATACTGATTATAGAATATAGGAAAGTCTTGAGTGAATAAAATGGCACAATTTTTTTTTGGAGATATTTCAACATTACAGTAACACTTTTATATATTTGTCAGTTTAAGAATTTATATTTCTCATTGCAAGAAGTGGAGCTTGAATAATGCCCAGGTTTTTCTGGGATTTCAGTTTACTGGGACCATGTTGGAAAATCCAGTTTCACACATGTAGCTTGAGATAAATTGAAGTCATGCCTTCAAAGGTATTTTACCTGATTATTACTCTTCAGAGTGAATTGAAACAAATAGAGAATAGCAACCCCCAAGCCTCTCGCTGCTTTTCCTGCCTTCTACCCGTAGAGCCGAGGAAAAGAAGGGCAAAGACAGGTCTAGTGCCTTAATGTGAAGGCCATTAGGTGGGGGCTCTGGAATGTCCCCTGCTCAGGAGCTCCTCATATTCAGCACACAGCAGTCGTGGATTTATGTAAGAGTTGGAAAGCTTGCATAATTCCTATGTATTAAACCCTAATAGTAGAGGCAACACTGTTTTTGTTTTTGTTTTGTTTTTAATTTCTCTTCTGAATGCTTTCGGAAGAGTAAGAGGAAATATAGGCAGGGAGAGTGAGTGAGAAGATAAGGATTAAAAGTAAAAATGTAAGTGGAAAATTACAAGCGGCTTTAACTTTTAGCAACAAAAGAGAGATTGAAATAAGCCTTTCTAGTAAAGAAAACAAGACCATCATTGGGTCCCAAGAGGAAATTTCAGATGTTTCCCTAGATGTGGCAATAATCTACTGGCTTCTCTTTTGCTCCTGTGTTGTAGTCATCTCTAACGCAATGCCTTTGTACGCCAAGGTACTGATTTCCCAATGGGAACATAAAGTACTGGAAACTGGTGAGGCCAGTTATGTTATCCAGAACTACGGCAGGAACCACCCTGGACGGGACGGAGTTTTGATAATCCACCTGCAAATTCACAGGGAAGGAAGATCCTTATTTCCTTCATCTGGTTACCCCATTTGCAAAGCCTTATATTGGCAAAGAGCTTTTTAAAGCCGCCATTTGTGCGAAAACTAAGTGTTCTCTAGAGAGAGCTCTCAAGGGAAATGAGACCTAAGACTGAAGAAGAAAAGCATTAATAACAGATCTCTTAAATTTAAGACCAATTTATTGATGAACTACCAAAGAAAGTTGCAATGTAAGTGGTCTTTGAGACTTGAGTTAGATATACTGCCATCACACCTACTAGTACCATGGCTTTGGCATTGAATCTCTTTTACAGTGTCCAAATTATCTGTAAATAAAAGTGCACATGAAATTAAAGTGCATTTCCTATGTGCTATGCACTATTTACAGTACTTTACATACTTCAACTCATTGAATTCCCATAACCTTAACTTATGGGAACTATAATTTTCTTGTCTTAAAGATGAAGACATTGATGCTTAGAGAGGTTAAGTAACCTACCTAATAAATGGGGAACCAAGGTTTAAATACAGGGAGTGTAGATGATTAAACCATATGGATATCTAGTACATAGACTCAAAATGAGGATGCAAAATTAAAATGATATTAAACTCTACTCTGCCTACCTTTCCCACTGTTACGAGGATCATATTCAATCTTTCTTTTAACAAAAACTTTTCAATTTAGGCACTTTGCTAACCAATAAGACATTTTCTATGTTTTCAAGGGAACTGAAAGATTTGTAAGTGTATAAGCAGTTTTAATATCTTTGAATAAAGCAATCATAGAAAGGTATGCACAGGACTTTGAAAGATCTGGCTGGGCAGGCGAGTAGCCCACTTTGAGTGGTTACAGAGAAGCTAGAAGAGTTAGCCAGGCAGAAGGGTATGCAGGAAGAAGGTCCGCGCACTAACTACTGTCTAGTTGTCAGGAACATTGTGGAGAAGCACAGCTCAGCACAGCTGAAGCAGAGAATGTGAGTAGATGAGGAAGTGGTGAAAGGCAAGGCTAGAAAAGTAAGCAGGAACCTCATCATGAACGGCCTGTGTTAAGGAGTTGGTCTTTATAAAGCTGAAGACAATCAGTGGGGAGCTACTAATAAAGGCTTTTAAGCAAGAAAATACATAGTCCAACGAATGTTTTTGAAAGATAGCTCTGATTACAGCGAAGAGTGGTTTGGACAGTAGACAAACCTAAAGACTAGTGTCCAAGAGCCAAATGGAAGACTGCTTTGGTAATCCACATAATAGAGGGTGAGGATCTACATTAGAGCGAATCCAGTGGGCAATAATAAATATTTGTAAGTTAGCATCAACAGGGGTTGGTGGTTGACTGTGGAGGGATGTTTCAGGCTTGACCACCAAGATAGGTGGTTGCACCATTTTTTTTACGGCCAAGAACATTCTCTTATCACATGAAATGATGTATGTGAAAATGCTTTGTAAACTGTAAAGCACGATATTAGTTCTCTTGACTGCAGTAGGGGTAGAGATGAGTCTTCCAGAAACGTTCTCACCAGCTGGGAGGATAGACATGCAATTCTTTACTTAAAATAATAATGATACCTACTACTAATAAGAATAACTATAAATGAGTAAATGCTTTTATGTGCCAAGCATTGTTGTAAGAGTTGTACATGAATAATAACTCACTTAATTCTTACAACACCCCACTTTACAGATAAAGAAACTGGGGCTTAGAGAGGTTGCCTAATGCCTCATAGTTAGTAATTGTGAAACTCAGAAACAAACCAATGTTGTCTCGCTTCCAAATCTGTGCTCTTGACTACAATAGTATAAGTCTGTCTATAAGACAGACTAAAATCAGTGTTACAAGAAAAGTATAAGTAAAATACTATATGTAGGTATGAAACTGAGAAAGACAAAATTAATAGAGTCCAGAGGGTATAGCAGAAGAAAGTAGCATTTTTGCTTTTTAGAAAACCATTTCAATGTTCAATGCAGACCTACTCTCATTCAAAGACCCACGGAGCTCTCATCACTGATTATTCTACAAAACTGTAATGTGCTGGGTTTGTCACTAGATGTTGCTCATGCCATGGTTCTGAATATCTGGCATTGCCCTCTCTAGCAGTTTGGAAAACTAAGTACATCAGTTTTCATAATTAATCAAGTGTTTTATTTTCTCCATGCCATCTTATTCTAATTATTAATATGTAAGATTATGATTTAAAATTTTGAAATCATTTCATAAATAATCTGGCTGTACTCAGATAGGAATTTTGTTTTGTTTCTTTCCTATACTGGCTATAAATGATCTGTAAATTGTCTGATCCTTTCCTCTAGCAGGTATTATCTGACGTATATCATTAGCTTTTACTGTTCAAATCCTTTCAGAGAACCAATGCTATGGATCTGGAAGTCCATCTCTTGCTTCCCAATTTTCTGCTTTCCTGAACTAAAAAAGTTTCATAATGCTTACCTCCCTTTAATTATTACTTTGTACCATTGTAGTAACTTCCCATTCATACAATTATTCATCAGCTTTAGGTGCTTCATATGTATGAGATTTGTTTATATATTTAGCTTGTATTGGGTATTTAGACTCCAGAAATCCAGGAGCTTTGGATGACCTACTTAACTCTTAACTCCATTACCTTATTCCCAACTCACCCCAATGCCTTATGAACAATGTGAACTTCACAGCAGAAATCTGAACAAATAGCAAGATATTTCACCCACGTAAAGTTCATCTCAAGAAAATGGCTTGGGAAGGGGCAGTTCTTGTTACAGTTCACCACCCTGCATTTATCACAACTGATCCTCTTTTAACTCTTTCTTCTGTTTCCTTTGGCTTCACTCCAAGAACCCTGAAGTTCTTCCTTGGGCTCCCTCTTTCTATATTTCCCCACTCCAGAAGCCGCCCTGCCATTGTAACTTTCCCCATGGTTGTAGGTAACTCTGAAATGTATAGCTCTAATTCCCGTATTTTAATCCTCCTGCTTGGTGTCTCCCTTGGGATATCAATGAGGATCTTACAATTCAGCATGTGAGAAAGTGACATATCTCTTCCCCCAGCTTCTCCGTACTTTCCCATTTCTGCTCATGACTTCACTATTTTCCCACCTACCATTTTTTAAATGGAAAATAGTATTTCTTTATGACCCCTTATCCAATTAAACTCTGAGTCCTTGGTAAGACACTTAGGGTCTCTTCAGATTGTCTTTCCCTGTTTCTTCCTCTGCCTCACCCATTTCTTCTCATTTGAATGACTGCAATATCCCCCTAGCTATTCTTCCTGACTTGGTCCTCTCACCAATCCATCTCTTGGTGTCTACAGCATTTTTACTTTCTAAAGGACTTTTCTGTTTGCCTATCTCACTAAAAACCTTCACTAGCTCCTTTCTTCCTTCTGAGTCAAGCACCGCCTCCACAACTGTGGTCCATACCATCCATAAGATGGGTGGGGACCTTCTAACCTTATCCTCCAAATATGTCTGTAGTAAATGTGCTCAACTCTGCTCAAACAGTCACCAAGAATCTCAGTAAATGTGTTCAGTACTTTCCCATTTTAATACCGCTGTTCCTGATATTTCCCTCCTTGGTGACATCTACCATCCATGCTTTTTAAAGCCTGCCCTTCAAAGTGTGTCTCAAAACCACTCATTTGATCAAGCCTGTCCTACTTCCTCTGAACTGTAATTATTACCTCTCCTTTGCACCCCATTAAGTTTCCCCATTAAATGTTTATAGTTCTCATTCTGTATTTATCTATTTCTGTCTCCCCTGCTGTGTTTTAATTTGAAGAGGTCATGGATTCTGTTTAATTCAATCTGTCAGCTATGTAGGATCATCATAAAATAGGTAACGTAATAGTTAAAAGCACAGATCTTTTGGAATCAAACTTTCTTAGCTACTCCAATTACTATGTGTTAGTTAAGCAGTGGCTTAACCTCTCCAAGCCTTGATATCATCTTCAAAATGGGAACATTGAGAGTACCTGCCTCAGGGCACCTGGGTGGCATAGTTAGCTGAGCATCTGAACCTTGATTTAGGCTCATATCATGATCCCAGGGTCATGGGATTGAGTCCCACGACAGCTCTGCACTAAGCATGGAGCCTGCTTAAGATTCTCAATCTCTTTCTCTGTCTCTCTTCCCCTACCCCACTCTCCTGCTCATGCACTAGCTCTCTCTCTCTAAAATAAAAAATTAAGGGGCGCCTGGGTGGCGCAGTCGGTTAAGCGTCCGACTTCAGCCAGGTCACGATCTCGCAGTCCGTGAGTTCGAGCCCCGCGTCAGGCTCTGGGCTGATGGCTCGGAGCCTGGAGCCTGTTTCCGATTCTGTGTCTCCCTCTCTCTCTGCCCCTCCCCCGTTCATGCTCTGTCTCTCTCTGTCCCAAAAATAAATTAAAAACGTTGAAAAAAAAAATTTAAAAAAAAATTTTAATTAAAAATTAAATTAAACAAAGAGTACCTGCCTCAAGCCTTGTTACAAGAATTAAATGAGATTATGTACATAAAGTGCTTAGCACAGGGTGTAACATATGGTAACCATGCAAAGAATGTTCTCTGTTGTCAGTATTCTTTTTGTAGTCACTGTACAAAGTAGATGCATAAGAACTTGACTAGAATGACTTGAAGGGGGACTTCTAGCTAAAGACAACAGTAGAAAGCAAAGTATTATGTTAAATAAGACCCCAAAGTAAAAGCCCATGTTGGAGAAAAGGCCCACATGGATGTATGTGTTGTTCAACTCTGCATCTTTAGGCCTCATAGAATTTCTGATACGCGGCTGGTGCTTAATAGTCATTGGTTGCATTCACGTTATTAACAAATAAGGTGCCATGTTTGTATGAGGATTATGAGGACAGAGATCAGACATTGAAGGAAGCTCATTGTCAACCAACTTCTGCACAGCTGTTAGGATTCACACTGTGATAACAGATTGGCCTGATTTTGTGTCTACAACTAATGACAATGTGTCTTCTAATGACTTTATGAAGAACTTGCTGAATGTGGACTTAAGCAAATTAATCAAAGCTTGTGCTAGAGAGTGCATTTCTGAAAATATGCTTTAGACTCTTCCTAAGTACAGATTTACATAACTAGGTAGAGCTTAATCAGATCTTTGGGACAAAGTGAGCAACAATGATATGGTAATGGTAGGTTCATCCTGTACACTCCCATTAAAAGATTTTCCTTGGGTACTTTAAGAAAAAAAGTTATATTAGAAACAAAAAGTAATGGGATTCCCAGACAGAAATCTGTGTTTAAATGGCATTAAGGCTGTGGCTCAAATCAGCAAAAGCCAGGAAATCCAAAGTTAACCTTTATCCAGGCTGTTGTGCCATTTTTTCCAAATCTGTGTGTGCTGGTGAGCAGCCTTCCCTTTGAATTTCCTACCTGTGGCAACCAAGTCGCTTTGAATTACAGTACTGTGGGTATGCTATTAAATGGGAATGTACCCTGAGGATATATGCTTATATGCAAGTGCTTTCATGTGTCCCTGTAAGCCCAGGAGCCATAAACCTAGGTATTTTTTTTCTTTCAAGTCCCTAAGGTCCCCATTTATGCCTAGATAAGTCCTGCCTTATACCCAGGTAGATGGACTTACGTAACACTTGTGTTGCTAACACTGATCAAGTTTAATATTACAGCTTATGTGTTATAATTCAAAGGCACTTTTAAATGTTTCTTTTCTCTCTTTTCACCAGACATGGCGATGACTTGATTGTAACACCTTTTGCCCAGGTATGTATCCTGCTGGCCCTGGCTTGCTCTCCCTGTCTCTCTGGGTAGTTTCTATGTGTGGCCTCTGAACCTGCCCATTCATCTCCTTTTGTTCCTAACCATACTGATCATTGTCCTTATAGGTCCTTGCCAGCTTGCGAAGTGTGAGAAACAATTTTACTGTACTGACAAACCTTCATGGAGCATCCAACAAGTAAGCATGGACTTTTTGTGGAGTTATGCCTTCCATAAAGGCAAAAACATTGAACAGCACTAAAAAAAAAAAAAAAAGGAAAAAAAAACATTGCATGGAAATTAGCCCTCCAAACTAAGTTAGGATACATGATGAAATTTGAAAATAGGATGGAGCATCATAGTATTTTAGAACTGGTAAGATGTGAGAATTAGTCTGGATCTTCTTAATCTTTGTGCCCTTTACATTTAGTAGACAGTAAGAGTTCAACAAATGAAAGGTGGAGATGAGGATTTTTTTGACATTTATACTTACTGCTTTGGGAAGTATGAATACTTATCCATAACAGATGTAAATTCTATTAAATTTCTTTTGGAATATCTATTAATGAATTCAGAAATTCAGATTCAAGATTAAAGGTACCAAAATATTCAAGTCCAAGTTGCCTTTTGTTTTTGATAATATATAAATAGGTTCATGCAACTTGATGAATAAGAGTGGGATTGTCTTCTGTGCCCCCAAATAGCTATATAACCTTGGTCAGTTTATTGCTGAACCTTGGTCTCCTCATCTTTATAATGAAGGGTTTGAACTTGATATTCCTGCATAACTTTCTCCTCCAAAACCATTTCAATCTATGAATCTAAGTATTATGCAGGTTACTATCCAGCATTTTAAAAGATCATCACAGGGCTCAGAAGGTCCTAGAATCAACAATTGTGGAATGACACCCAAGGTACTTCATGATCCAACTCAAGTTAGTTTGATTGGTAGTTGATTGGGTTTATATTTGATGGAGTAGACATGAAAGCTAGAGACTTGCCCAGCCTCTTTTGCAGGTGTATCCCTGTTTGTTCACCTATTAAATAACTCACCCAAGAAGTATTTATTGGCACGTGCTATGCCTCCATGCATACATGTATGTTTTTGACAAATATTTATTGAGCACTACCTTTTACCAGGAACTGGTGATATAATAGTGACCCAAACAGACAAGTTTTCTGCCCTTTCAGGGCTGCCATTTGAATAGGAAGTGCCAGAGCATCTGGTGGTGAACAATCAGACCAAGTCTCTGGCCACATGGGATCACATTCCAATGACTATGGTCTGGTTGCTCCCTGCATGTTCTATTTTCCATCCTAATTGTGGATTTACTGTTCTCTCTTCCTCAAAAGTCTCTCTCTACCGGCCAGTGATTGCCTAGCTAAATCCTACTTGTCTTTTATAGCTCATCTGTACTATCACTGTCACCAGTATGCTTCCCCTGACCCCACCAAGCCTGGCTGAGTGCCCCTCAGTGGTCCCAGAGCACTCTCCCAACCTTATCACACTGTTCATGGGTCTCTGCCCACCACTAGATTGTGTGTCCCTTGAGGTCCTTCCAGAATTACACTTACTTTTCCTTGAATTTCTAAGATTTAGCAAAATGCCTGACACATAGTATTTGCTCCATAAATATGCATCCCATGTATAAATGTCCAAATAAATAATTGTTGGAAAAAGACCATAGATTATTTGGAAAATTATATTGTCAGAAGGGATCCCTCCCTTTTCCCCACATTTTTTTTTTCTTTGCAGAATATGACCTCTGGGGCCATACATATTGGCCTCATACCCAATCCTACCACTTGACAACTATGTGACTTGGGCACAATTTCTCTATATCTCAGTTTCCCAATCTATAAAATAAGGTTGCTCTGAGAATTAAATGAGTTGACATGTGTAGAACATTTATAATGGCACCTAGCACATCATAGGTGCTCCATAAATGTGAGCTATTATAATTGATAGCTACATTTCTCTTGCTGAATCCAGGCAGTGTAACACTTCAGAGTTTTCACATCCATTATCTCAGTGATAATCATCATAAGTGCTGTTTATGACAGGTATTGTTGCCTCTGACTCTGTAGACAAGGAGACAAAGCTTAGGGAGATTAAATGACTTGCACAAGAAGACACCAGTTCTGGTGAAGAACAGAGTCAGACTTGAAACCTGGCATCCTGACTCTCACTGCAGCATTCTTTATAAGGAAAAACAGTTGTTGTCTTTCCTGTGTAGGGAAAAACCCAGTTCTTCCTGTGTTTTTCTTCCCTGTGAGTCTTCTTTACTACTGAGAAATCACTTTATTTCTGATACTCTGGTCACCAAATATGTGGAGGTTCCACCCCCGCCCCCCCCAACAACAAGCAAATCTCCAACACCAGCTGGGTGTCCTACAATTTAACTCCATTCTGACACTATCTACCTGGAGATCCCGTCAGATCCCAGATTAAAGGCTCAGTCCCACAAGGCTGCTTCCCACTTCAGATGTCAGTCACAGCTCAGGTGCTTCTGACTTACTTCCTACAGATCAGAGGTTCCAAGGAGTCCCTCCTCAGGTTCAAAGAATTTGCCAGAGTGGCTCACAGAACTCAGAGAAATACTTACCTTTACCAGTTGATTAAGAGACATGATAAAGGACACAGATGAACAGCCAGATAAGAAAAACATAGCATGAGATCTGAGAGGGTCCCAAACACAGGAGCTTCTGTCCCTATGGAAATGGGGGGCATCACCCTCTCAGGGTAAATATGTTTGCCAGCCTGGAAGCTCTCTGAACCCTGTGTTACTGGCATTTTATGCAGTCTTCATCACATACACATGGTCAATGATAACTCTGGTTTTAGCCCTTTTCCCCTCTCTGGAGGGTGAGAGGTAGGGCTGAAAATTTCAAGCCCCTAATCCCGGCTTGGTCTTTCTGGTGACCATCCCCTCCCAGGAGCTTACCTAGAGTCGTGTCATTGGAACACAAGATGTTCCTGTTGCTCTAATCACTTAGGAAATTATAAGAGTTTTAGCAGCTCTGTGCCAGGAATTGGGGGCAGAGACCAATATATTCTATTTCTGTTACCTCACATTTTTGCATTCACTACACTAAATACGTTTTCTTGGTTATGGGAAGAAATCGCTGAATATTTTTAACAGTCATTTAGGCAGAACTTAGGGAATAGATGAAGGTCAGAGAGCCCGAAGGCAGAGACATGAGCTAGGAGTGTTTTCAGGAATTAAGATATTAGGAGTGAAGCCCTGGACAGAGATGATGGAGGTGGGAACTGGAGAGGAAAGATTAATAAGGATACATTTCAAAGGCTTCTGTGGTTTAGCGGGACTCAAGGTCACTGCACTGCATAGCTCCAGGGCGAGAGTGGGGGTTGTTTTCAGTTACCATTTGTTAGCAAGAAACTTGGATATTCTTTTTCTGTAAGTATGGGAACATTCAGCCTAACTGTGCTGATTAATAGGCTATGTCAGCTGAAGCTACTTCCTTGGGAATCAGGTCTTTCCACAGCCTTGAGGGTTTTGAGCCACATAAACCTTCAAGAACTAGAGGACCCTAAGACCATAACTGCTATATACAGAGCTGACCCAGAGTCCATTCTCACACTGTGGCTGAGGACCACTCTCCAAATCATGGCCCTTTGCATCACCTTTGGTCCAAACCAAACCACACTCACCAAACAGAATAAATCTCCGTCAGTAGGATAGTTGTGTCTGATGATCTTTCTCAGATCCATCCCCACCCACATTTGTAGAGTTGATCCTAATTGATTCCAAGCATTTTCTTTTGTCTTGTCTTGTCTTGTCTTGTCTTGTCTTGTCTTGTCTTGTCTTGTCTTGCCTTCCCTTCCCTTCCCTTCCCTTCCCTTCCCTTCCCTTCCCTTCTCTTCTCTTCTCTTCTCTTCCCTTCTCTTCTCCTCTCTTCTCCTCTCTTCTCCTCTCTTCTCTTTTCTCTCTTCTCCTCTCTTCTCCTCTCTTCTCCTCTCTTCTCCTCTCTTCTCCTCTCCTCTCCCCTCCCCTCCTCTCCCCTCTTGTCTCCTCCCCTCTCCTCTCCTCTCCTCTCCTCTCCTCTCCTCTCCTCTCCTCTCCTCTCCTCTCCTCTCCTCTCCTTTCCTTTCCTTTCCTTTCCTTTCCTTTCCTTTCCTTTCCTTTCCTTTCCTTTTCTCTTTTAAGTAGGCTCCACACCCAGCACAGAGCCCAACACAGGGCTCCAGCTCACGACCCGGAGATCAAGACCTGAGCTGAGATCAAGAGTCAGATGTTTAACCGACTGAGCCACCCAGGCACCCCCACCCAAGCATTTTCTTGAAACCAACACCACGTAACAGAAGTTCAAGGCAGGGCATATGTTCTATTAGAGCTTCCCTGGGAGGCTGAGAACTCAATGATGTGTTTTAGCTACAAATGAAGCCGCTTAGGGGGTTCACTTAATGAACCCATTGTATTCCTAGATAGTCAGTACCCTCAAATAAAGAAAACTGAGGACAACAGTACCTGCCAGGAATGGATCCACCATACTGACAGCATTTCCCCCACATAGTCACTTATCTTAACAACTGAAACTACAAGATCCATGGAACTCATAAGTGGCTTTCTGGGACATTTGCCTTGGGTTCCAGGGTGCCACTCCTTGGCTTAAATGTAACATTTAAGCAAGAATTCTGTCCTTGGAATGGTTTTCTTGAGACATCTGGATAGTGTGGTTTATTATATAAAAAGGAACTCCCACATAGAACTATACTTCTCTTAAGTCAAGATTTCCTTTATCTTTTGGCTCTTTGCTCTACTGAAAAATAGTTCATTGTCTGCCTGAGCTTTACCACCCAAAGGGTGAAAATCTCAGTTTCTGTTGAGGTGATTTCCTTGCACTTCCGTGAAATGTTCCATTGAGAGATGCTTGATTGGGCCTGTATTTCTTGGCTTCAAATTAAAAGCTATTATTTCTTTAGTCCCAGGAGTTAATTTTGCAAATATGGCTTTCATTTAGAGCTGTTAATTCAGATAAGCATCCCTAAAGCATTTACTGGCTTCAGCTGATGGAGAAATCACATGAATGAGAATGCCCACCATTCGTCAGTCTGATAACCAGGGAATATAGCAGCTAGAAGCAAAACGGTGTTCCCCATCATTCAACTGTGTCACTAACATCACAGAAATCACCAGTGGCTATCAGGAAATCATGTAACATCTCTGTATCAACATTCTTCCAAGGCATAATTCAATCAACATGTATGTAATCTTTGAGAAAGAATTAATAGCCATTTAATTTTGTTTTCATTGTATATCTTTCATTGCTTTATGTCCTTTGGCATGGGATTTAAATTAGCTGAGAATAATAAAATCTTGAGCATTCAGAGGGGAAAGAACCCAGCCAAATTTCCTCAGAGTAAGTGAGGAAATATATGTAAAACCCTCACACAGGAGCTGGCACACTGTAAATTAGCAGTAAATGTTATTTGCCTCCTGCCTTCCCCAAGTGAGGAAGAAACTGAGAGGTTCAGTGAGTTGCCGAGGGCTATATATTTAGAAGGTGCCAGAGCCAGGATTAGGATTCCTGTCTTCTGATTCATAGTCCAGTTCTTTCTCCACTGTACTATTCAGGGCTGTAAAATATTAACTGCTGTGGCCAAATTATCCTCCCTATTAATATCACCATCTTTAATCCAGGCACATAACTTAGGGTTCTTCTATAAGTTAGGAACCACTGGAAACTGGGCGACCAATGGCATTTTCTTCTGGCACTCATGACGGTTTTCTAATTGGCACTCTCATGCCCTGTAAGTAATAATGCAGCTTCCAGAAGTCATTCACTCGTTTAGTTTGTGTTGAGCCTCTTCATTATACCGGATCTTGGGAATAAGTGGTAAACGAAATAAACATGGTTCTTGCCTTTGCAAAGCTTGCACACACAGATGCTTATCTGGATTAACAACTCTAAATAAGAGCTTTATTTTCAAAATGAACTCCTGGGACAAGGGAATTTATATAATTTATGTCATTTTCAAGAAGACATTGGGAGAATTGGGTGCCGTGAGTAGCCTAACTGTTAAGAAAGCAAAGATTCCTGGGGTGACTGGGTGGCTCAGTTGGTTGAGCATCTGATTTCAGCTCAGGTCATGATCTCATGGTCTGTGGGTTTGAGCCCCGCATTGGGCTCTGTGCTGACAGCTCAGAGCCTAGAGCCTGCTTCGGATTCTGTGTCTCCCCCTCTCTCTGCCTCTCCCCCACTCACACTCTATCTCTCTCTGTCTCTCAAAAATGAATAAGAATTAGAAAAACTAAAAAAGAAAGAGATCCCCAAACATTTAGGGTCTCCTAGTTCAATGTCTTCTTTCACAAAAGCCACCCTTGGAACTCAGGAAGATAGGCAAAGTGAAATCATTAAAGACATGTTATTAATCCAATGAATACATATTGAATACCTATATCATAGCAAATATTTTGCCAATTCCAAGGTGACAAAGATGAATGAGATTCAGTCTTTGCTTAAATCTCTTGCAGGTGAGATAGACAAGAAAATAGGAAGTGAGATACAGTCTGAACAGCGTCATGATGGGGCAAATGTAGCAAACCGTAGGTAGCATAGACAGTGACTACTCCCACTGGGGAAGGCTTAGCTGAGGAAGTGATACCTGAGGGGATTCCTAGTACAGGGGAAGGAGTTTGCCACTGAAAAAGAAGGAAAAGCATATAAAGCTGAGCAAAACATATGCAAAGGCCCAGTGACACAAGTGTATGCTGTGTTTGTGCAACTGTGGGTAGTATGTAGAACCAAAACCAGATAAAAGGTTTTGTAGAAAAGGTTTGTAGAAAAGGAAACCAGATAAAACATTCTCATGGTATTTGGCTCCTCAGATGATTTTTACATCAACGGTTCATTCAATTGACAGTTCACCAATATTTATGGAGTTCCCACTATTTGTGTGGCAGGTTGGTGGGTCCTACAGAGGCTATATGGAAAGGAGTCGGCACTGAATCCTCCCCTCAACGGGTCACAGATTTGTGGTGGGGGTAATATGTGCCCATATGAGTTGTAACATGAGGAAATAACCTTAAAGGTACAAACAAGGCACCATGGGATATTAGAAGAGGGGTCAATTTTAGCTAACATGATGACATCCTTCGCAGAAGATGGCATTTGACCTTTGAAGTTTTGATTCTGACACCGATTCCAATGTGTGGATTTTTTTCCCCACACATCCAAGCAATTTTTCCTTAACATCAGCTGAGTGCCTTGCAGGTCAATTCAATTCTGACCTGTCTACTTGGAGATAGCATCAGATCCCACAGGTTGAGGGCTCAGTCCTGTAAGACGACTCACCACTTCAGACACTGGTTGCAAGTCCAGTTTGCTACCTGTACCTCTGACCCACCAACTACAGATCAGAGGTTCCCATGACCCCTCTAGCCAGTTTGCTAGACTGGCTCACAGGACTCAGAGAAAAATTTTCCCTACTAGAATATTGGTTTATTATAAAAGGATATAATTCAGTAAGAGCCAAATGGAAGAGAGGCATAGGGCAAGGTATGTGGGAAAGGGCAACAAGTCTTCCATTTCTTGGAAGGTGCCCCTTTCCCCAGTCTCCTTGCATTCACCAACCTGGAATGCAAGGAAACACTCCAAACCTGGTCCTTTTGGGTTTTTATGGAGGCTTCATTACATAGCCACGATTGATTAAATCATTGGCCGCTGGTGACTGAACTCAGTCTCCAGCTCCTCTTGTCTCCCCAGAGGTCTGAGGAGGGCTGAAAGTGTCAACCCTCTAATCATGTGGTTGGTTCCCCTGGCAATTAGCCCCCATCCTTAGGTTACCTAGAGACTTTCCATAAGTCTCCTCATTAACATAACACAGGACACTTTTTATATCTCTCTTCACTTACAAAATTCTTAGAGTTTTAGGATCTGGTAATAGGAATGAAGACAAAGATCAAATACAGATTTCTTGCAGCAGCGCCTAGGTAGCTCAGTTGGTTGAGTGTTTGACTCTTGATTTCAGCTCAGGGCATGATCTCACAGTTCTGGGACTGAGCCCTGAGGCACGTTCCATGGTGAGTGTGGAGCCTGCTTAAGATGCTTAAGATTCTCTCTCCTCAAAAAAAAAAAAAAAAAAAAAAAAAAAGATTCTCTCTCCTCAGTGTGGAGATTAAGATTCTCATTCTCCCTCTGCTCCTCTCCCACTTGCACGCACACTCTCTCTCTAAAATAAATAAATAAATAGATAGATAGATAGATAGATAGATAAATAAATAAACAAGCATAGATATGTATTTCTTATCATAAATTACAATATCATAGAAAGGTAGGTGATATTTACATGTGTGAATTTGTGTGGGAGAGTTTCCTTTTCAGAGGAATAGCCTGAGCAATATCAAGAAAGGAATAGGACCTGTTCAAGGAAAAATAAGCGATCAAGTCTGGCCTTGTCAAAGTACAAGTTCCTTCTTTCCTTCCTTCCTTCCTTCCTTCCTTCCTTCCTTCCTTCCTTCTTTCCTTCCTTCTTTCCTTCCTTCCTTCCTTCCTTCCTTCCTTCCTTCCTCCCTCCCCCCCTCCCTCTCCCCCTGCCTCCCTTCGTTCCTCCTTCCCTCCCTGCCTCTCTTCCTCCCTCCCTTCCTTCCTTCCTTCTTTCCTTCCTTCCTTCCTTCCTTCCTTCCTTCCTTCCTTCCTTCCTTCCTTTTTTCATTCTTTGTTTCAATAAGTATTTGCTGAGAGCTTAGCATATGAAGGGCCGTCCTGGGTTCCAGAGATCCTGTAGTAAACAAGTTGTTCCCTGCCTGCATAAATTTTATATTTAAACTAAGGAGCTCTATACTGAACACTAATTACTGCCTGTTTTAATTACAATTTTAAAGTGCTGCTAAGGAGAAGTACAAGATACGTGAGATCCAACAGCCAGTCAATGGTTTGAGATGAAACGTCAGGGAGGAATTCTGACAGATAAGCTGGGAAAAGTATGTTGAGGCCAAAGAGCAGAGGACTTTGAATGCTCAGCTAAGGAGTTTGGAATTTTATCTCTTACTTTTCCTGAAAAACAGCCCTCAGTATTACTGCAGGTGTTATCAGCAGATGAAATAGTGGAAAGAGAATGCACTTTGGATTCAGAAAGACAGCATTGAATCTCAACCATGTCAATTACAAACCATGTATGCTCCAGCATATTTCTTAACCTCTTAACTACTCTGCTTCAGTTTTCTTATCCTTAAAATGAGATGATTGTATTCTCAGTGGAAGCTAAGAAGTACCTAGCATGATGTCTAGCCGAAAAAAAGTAATCATTGGATGGCAATGACACAGAGGGTTTAAAAGTACCTTGCCTAGAATGACCTAGCTAGTAAATGTTTGGTAAACATGAATCCTTCCCATTAGACTCTGCAGCTGTCACGTCACGTATGCTACCTGGAAGCTAGATGACCCCTAATAGATCACGGATGGATCTGGTGCTCTTAAGAACCTAGAAAGAAAACTTGTGGCCATACCAGTGGAGAGACCCTTTCTTAACAACATCTTTGCAGGCTATTCTCTGTCATTTATAATTTGGCTTCTTCCCCAAACTTGGTTGTAGATCAGAATTCATAGATTTATGTAAAAAATACAGATTCTCAGGCCTCATCCCAGATATGCTGAAATAGACTCTCCAGGGATGGGAAAGGGAATCATATTTTTAATAGCTCCCCAAGTGAGAACATTGCTCATCTATGCTTGAGAACCACTGACTGGCCTAGAGTCTCAGTCCCTTGCTTGTTGCTAATATGCTATTGCTCTTTAGTGGGCCAGACAGCCCTCTATTCTAACAGTTCTGAAAATGGGCCCCCCAGACTGGCAGCATCAGCACCATGAGTGATCTTTTAGAAATGCACACTCTCCAGCTCATCCCAGGGCAGTTTGCTCAAAGACCCTGGGGGGTGGGTTCAGTGGGGGTCTTGGTAAGCCCTCTAGGTGATTTCTGATGACCCTAAAGTGTGAGGGCTACTGCTCTATACTATTTGGGCAGGCTCTTCTGTAATGCACTGGGTAGAAGTTCTGCAAAGCATGAAAAGGTTGGTAAGACCAGCAAAATTGGGCGGTAGGGTTGAGAAATAAACAAGGAAGAAAAACAAAAAAGAAAAGGAGGAGCCCCAGTACTCCTGGAGCACAAGTTTGTTTGCTACTTTTATTGGACTCTTAATATCAGCAGGCTTGTTACAATGTAGAATAATGCCCGTTCCTCTGTGAAAGACCACTCCTTATGTTAAGCAACCTGGATTCCTGTTCTGTGTCTTTTGGCGACTGACTTCACGTCTCTGGGTCTCAGTTTCCTGAAGCGCAAAAGGGAGGCCCAGACTGATTGGTCTCTCAGGACCCCTTTGTCTGGCATAACTTTCTACCACACTACCAAAGGAATTGGGATCCACTCTGACATTTGGTGTTATTCCTGAGCAAGCCTATTGTCTGAGGGCCTTTTGGAACTGTGAAACCTAAAACAGAGGGGCTGGTTAGGGACCTGGAGTAAACGACTTCCTTCCCGAAGAGTTGGAGCATCCAGGAGGCTGTGCGTGGGGAAATTCCGGGCCATCTGGATGTCAGAGGATTGCAGTCATCCACCAGTGTTACAGGAGCCTGCCTTCCGGAGACAGCATGATGTCATTTGATAGCTCATTATGACCTGGGAAACTCCTCAGTGATCATGGGCTGGGGTGAGGTGTGGGGGTGTGGGGGGGAGGGGAACATGGGGGTGATAGTGATACAAAGACTCAGGCCTTCTTTTCTGTCTCCACAGGAGGTCCCCAGCTGCTGCTAGTCAGCCACCTGTCTCCAGAGTAAACCTGCAAGGTAAGCACCGTCATGAGGCCTAAGTCCGTGTTTCAGAATCATAACACGTGTCATTTGTTCAGCAGCTGTTTTAGAATGATGGCACTTACTTGCATATCAGGGTCCTCCAAAGTCTCTCGATGACTTTTTTCAAAGACATAGTAGAGTTTTACTTCTTTCCCTGTAAAACCAAATGAAAAGCAGTATTAAACAATTGTCCCATCATGTGCAGGCCTAGGTTTTCAGGGTGCGATGGATGTGTGGTATTGCTGCACCCCAGGAGAGAGACAGAAGGCAGAGCTGGATTGACACTGCAAAGTGACCTCAGCTTGCTGGCCCCGGTGTGCTCAGGAGAGCTAACTTCAAAGACCGTCAGGGGCCCCCTGGTTGGCCCCACAGAGCATATTAGTGGTTTTCCTCTTAGCGTCAACTATAGGTCCCACTTGAGTCTACATCCTTTCCAGGTGTGAAACAAAAGGCTGTTCCAGGTCACAAATCATTTCCCTTGGAGGTCATCCAACTTTGTTCCTCAGATATGTGTGTGTGTGTGTGTGTGTGTGTGTGTGTGTGTGTTTAAGAAACCTAACCTCTCATCTTTCAGTGCTGTGCATATGCTTTACATGCAGAGTTGAAAGCTATGTAGGGGAGGGGCTACCCTGAAGGAACACCAGGGAGATGGATTGAACATAAACTGTATGTGACAAAAGATGCAACCTGTTATGTGGCATTGTTTCCAAGTCCAAAATGGAGTTTCCCCCTTGAATCTACCCCCACTAGCGTAGCGGTAGGCCTGAGTAAAAACCACAGGAGAAACGAATAAGTTGAGCTCTATTGAGATTGCCTGACACCAAACAGCACTGCCTGGTACACTTCTCTGTTTCCAGCTTCAGTATTCCCTTTGCTTTATACTTAACCATCTTCCTTCCTTGCATGTAGTGTTCTCTGGCTGGCATCACAGCCACGTGAATAACGGACATAATACAGAAGCCCACCTTCTAAAGAAAGGAACAAAAACATAGGTTCCATTGACTCCTTGGCTTCTGAAGTATTTATAGTACACACCTTTAAACCTATTTTTATTAGAAAAAGACTGAGAACAAGAATAAAAGTGAAAGGAAGATATTAAGTAAAAGTAAATTTGCCTCTAGACCCCCATGGTATGAAATGGAGAGAAGAAAATAGTGCTCTGTCCAGGGGCTTCAAAAACCTGCTGTGCTGATGTACCGTTTCCTTTAGAAGTTTGATAAAAGGAAACTCCATAGAGGGTTTTACCATATAACTGGTGTTACGTAGTCAGTGATCAAAGGAGGTGGTTTTGAAACTCCTTTATCATTTCATCATATTAGCCTACCAGTGAGACACCTTTGCTCGCATTTCTGTTCGCCAAATTCGCTCCAAAGCCTTTGACAGCAATTCGAATATTTAAACTGTTTTCTTTTTTTTTTGTAATAAATACTGACACACATTCAGAGAATCTGTGATATTTATGGCTCTATAAATTAGCTCATTAGCTAGAGATGTTGCTGGAAAGATCATTTTGTGATTTTTGGCACAGTGACTACAGCTCGGCAACTAGAGATTCTTTGGCTAAATTCTTTAAAACAATGGAGCAAAGAAATAACAATACCACTTAGGCAATTTGTTTTTGTCTGTCTTTGTGGCAAACTACAAAAATTCTGGCTTTTCATCGGGAAGAGAATGTAGCGATACCAATTATTACGTAATTATAGGTTTCAAAATCTCCTTAACGCTTAAGCCCAGTCAGAAGAGGAAGGAGGATACACACATCCTGTGTTTTGTTCTTATTATCAGCTTAAATAAGTCAGGCAGATTTTTCCTGGTATTTTAATATTTATCAGCATGTGACAAAGAGGTGTGTTTAAATAGAAAGTTTAAAAGGGAATGAAAAGTAAGTGGCTCCAAGCAAACCGCATTGAAGGCTGAAGCAGTGCTTTCAAAGATGATTTTTCATGATAATAAGATCAGGTTTTCATTTATCATCAACTCAAGTTGGGCTCATGTATTTCAATTGAGATCTAAGATAAAAGATACAAGAAACCCACGATCATTTAAACAGATTTAGCAGCAATCTAATTTGTTAGGAAATCCTGACTATTCTTGTACAAAGAGCAAGGTATAAGAGAGAGAGAGAGAAAGAGACAGAGAGAGAAAGAGAAAAAGCCAAATACTTTTAAGAGGTTTTTTTTTTTTTCCATGCATCTAAATGAAGGAAATGCAATTCATTTCAAAAAGACAATTGTCAGGACTCGTGGCTAAATTGGTGCATTGGGTCTTACAAATTGATCACTGACTGAAATTATTCATGGGGGACATAAAAGCAAATCACTTAGTCTTCTATACCTTTATTTTCACTGTCGAAACAAGGTCATTCTTTTCAGTTCTCATGGTGCAACACGAATTTCCCTCCTCTGCAAAGACATCCCAATATTTTTTTTTAAATCAGTGTAATTGCTCCTTTTTTAATTTTTTTTATTTTTTTTTATTTTTTTATTATTTATTTATTTATTTTTTTTTTGCACTATGGCAACAATTCCATTCTAGATTGTGTTCTAATTCATGGCTTATGGATCTCCTGCAATGGAGCACTTTGAAGTCAGGCGCTGTGCCTTATTCATCCCCTGATTGTTCAAAACTCATTAACATAGCTATTTTCACCTACTAGGAAGACAGTAAATCTTGATGTGGTCAGTATTGCATAAGTATGTGGGGTTTACTTTAAGAAAAAATGTTCATAAATTAAATTTTAGTTATGAATCAATATTTTCATCTCTATGAGTATGAAAAATATTTAACTGTGGTTTTTTTTTTTTTTTTTTACTATTAAAAAACATCAGTTATTCCACTGGAATTAAAAAGGTTTTGAAACACACTTTGTAACAGTATATATATGTACATATATATTTGTGTGGTCATACAGGTTTTGACAAAAAGAGTTAAATACAAAAAGTTGGCATTTGGTAAAGTATTGAGAATTTAAAATCCAGAAAGTATAGTAGCATAGAAATGATATACTCCCGATTTAAGGAGAAAGATGCACTAAATCCTGCTGGGGGTGTTGAAAATGCTAATGCTATAAAGTCAGGCAAACATCTTAATTTTTATCATGTTTTACTTTTTCACAAGCAGAAATTCTAGGCTTTTCTACATGATGCATGAGGATTGGAACAGAAAGGGAGAAAAAATAGAAGAAAGAGCACTCCAAAACAAAGCAGGGTTCTATCATCTGTACACATTCAACATGGAAACTGGAAGTAATTTTCAGGATTTCAGGCCTCAAAACTATTTCAACTGAAAAAATCAGATAATTGAGGAAAATCAGTGTGTGTGTGTGTGTGTGTGTGTGTATGTGTGTATGCATGTGCATGAGTGGGTGGGTGACTGTGTGTGTGCATGTGTGTGTAGGATAATTGTCTCACTTTTTCCAACCATCCTATCCCTTGGCTTTGCATGCATTTCAATAGTGAGTACAGATATGTCGTGGAAAGAATTCCCTGAAAGGATAAATCATCAAGTGTTCACTGCCTTTACCAAATGACTCTTTGCTTTATAAAAGGATTAGGCAAGTATTCCTTTTAATGGCCAGCACCTCCGATTCATATAAATGTGACTTGACCTTTAATATATATCATATATACAACATTTTAGCAGTCAAATTGATGTGTAAGGTGGGATATTCTATATTAATCTTCTAAAATTTAGCAATAAACATGTTGAGTAAGAGCATTGCCAATATAATAGATCGGATGATATGAAGAACAACCCCCCCCCAGACCCATGGGTCTTTGGAAATGACAGCATGACTAGAAAATTGCCTGAGGACTTCAAGCCAGACTGCTGCAGACCCAGAGCCTTTCCCAGCCTGGGTCTCCATAGCCCTGGTTGATGGTGGTTTTCAACACCAGCCAATTAGATGTTTTTCAAGAAATGCCTGTATGTGGAGAAATAAGATGTGATATTACAGGACTTTCTGGTATGTCTGAAATAGGTTGGCCTAAGTGAAAAACAGACTTAATTAATTTTTTTCAGTGCTCATGGGAATCCCTTTCTTCTATTATGTGTCCAGGCCATTCTGGGGGAGGAAATGAGTCTTTACCAGTTGATAAAACAGAAGAAGGGTACTTCTGCTAAGAAGCCTATTTCTCAGTATGAGTTCCTCCCATATCTGTGCTTGGTTGTAAATATCCCCCGGAAGGTTCATGGGGGTGTGCCAGATGCAGGGTCTGCTTGAGGAGTGGACAAGGGGCTCAGAGAGTTGTCTTGGATTCTAAGAATTTCAAAAAGTCATGACATTGATTGAGTTCTCATTCTTTGCCAGGGCTGCCAGGGCTTAGGATGAGAGACCAACTGTGTGTGCTCGAGTAAAGGGCTCTCTCTCTGAGAACCACAGCAGTGGCCTGAGAGCCGGCCTGTGTCAGATGACTGGAAATGAAGCCTGGCATAAGCAGGACATTTGCTTGGTTTCTACATTAAGCAAGAACTCTGGAACAGGATTACAACACTTAGGGACAAATACGAATAAAATCAATTGTGTTACCAAAGGCTGTGGCCACACGTGATAAAGGAGAGATTGGGGGAGGAGGGCGGATAACAAAAAAAAAAAAAAAAAAAAAAAAAGAGAGAGAGAGGGAGAGAGAGAGAAAGAGAAAAGGAGAAGAGAAAAAAAGAAAGGAAAAGAAAAAGAAAAAAATAGAAATGTCAGATAATTTTTTCATTAGTGTTCTGATTCTCCTGTGGCCTGAATTATTGGGATAATTGCCTTAATGACTCACCTGGAGTGTTTAAGCAGCCTGCATACAAAGTGATAGGGCAAATGCACTAGAAAAGCCCCAGTAATTCTGGGAATAATTCCCCAGATGGTTGTTTTATAAGAACTGCTTTTGTCTAAAATAGTCCTCTTCTGAACATTTACCCCCAGAGCATCAACATTGAGCTATTTATATTGATCTGCAATTATTTCATATATGTCTAAAATTAAGTGTGGGTAGTTGCAAAAACATTGACAAGTCAACTAAAGTGTGAAGAGTTAAAATGTTACCCTTGAGCAAACATTGCCAAAAATAAAGCCCTGCCCATTAATGGCTATTTCACCAGTTGAAAATTAATTTCTAAATTTAGTGTGACCATTACTTCGTATTAAATGGAACCAATGAAACCTCCAACATCTAATCTCTCACTTGCGGCCTAAAGACTTGAGTTCGTTCCGGGATGACTCCACTTCATGTTTTTGTACTGCTGAGAAACACCATCCACCCACCCACCCCTGAAAGTTGGAATCATGCATGTTAGTAAGTATTTCAGTTATGCTATTGACGTCAATGGAGTCATTAAATAGATTGCTGGCCCTCCCAGAGGCAAATCACTGCCAGGGACCTAGATACAGACACGTTTTTTACAAAGACAACCATCAGGTTTTGCTATAGCAGTAAGCCAGAGAAAGGGAAAAGTTTATACTGTAGCAGACCTATCTCCAAACACAGTTTATTTTTTTCTTTTCCATTTTAGTTCCGGCCTTTCTTTCTCTTTGGTTACAGTAGGCTCAGGCGATGCCCAGATATTGTGGCCTCCGTGTTTTGTGTGCGAAAGCATCTCCTGTAATTGAGACCGTAAATAAAGGGTGGCACGCAACTTTTGCAAACATGTCTCACCTTTAGCTGTACACAGCCCATCTTGGTGTTTATTTGGTGGCATAAATTGTCCGGGCAAACCACTATTGTCCACCAGTAAGGCTGGGTCTGATATATAGTTCCCTGAATAAACAGTTTCCTCTGAACACACACACATATACACGCACGCTCAGTTTTGTCCTCTCTGCCACTTCTTTGCGGCTTCTAGCTACAGCCGTCCATTTATGAATCAACCTTTATGCAGCCTGCACCGTGCTGCGGGCTGGGGCTCCTGAGCAAAGGGTGGAGGAGGAGGCTAGGATGAAAGATTCACTTCTCTCAGCTGCCTCATCTGCAGAGCCGCCGCAGGAGACAGGAGGCTGCCCACGTGCCTGTGTCCTCCCAAACCCCAGCTGCTGCCTACCTCAAGCCTGGTCATGCAGCTCCCAGGCGTGTGGGAGAGAGCCCTTCAGGAAACATCTGTCTCCTTCTGGGTATTTTTGACAGCTCTATTTACCTGGACAGTCCCGGTTGTCAGAGCCAAAGATTCACCTCACACCTGGACTCTTCTGCCTCATAGGCTCAGAGTCAGGGAGCCACGTAGAGCAGACAGCTTTCTTCAGGTCTGGTCCTCTGAATCCATCATGTTGGCTTTAGCACCTGTCTCCCTCACAACCCACCACCCCCCCCATGCTTCCTTACTCCAGCACTGCCCTACTTGCTTATCAGTTAGTATGCATCTAAATGCCAGACATCTGACCACTCCTGGTAACTTGGGAGGTAAATCGGGAGGCCCAGCTCCATCCCCCCTCCACCATTGCTCCTTATTCTCTATTCCTGGCTTTGAATAGTGGCTTCACCATCTATCCTTTATCTCTGTCTTCACCTCAGACAGCCACTTCTTGCAGCCTTTTCTGTAATCATGCCCCCTCCTTTCTTCCCCACCCCCCTCTTCCTTAGTTCAGTGCTTCATCCTCCCATACCTAAACCACGATGGCGGTCCTCCCACTTAGTTTATTGTCCTCAGTCCTTCCCCTCACTCTTTCCCCTCACTGCAACCCACCCTCCATTCTGGTACTAGAACTATTCTTCTAAAACCAGTCTTAAATTATTTCCTTAGTTGGCTATGCTTTGCCTTCAAGTGGATCCCCGCTTCTTACCAATTCCTCCATAATTTGCTCCTAATTCCTTCTCTGTCCTCATCTTTTACTTTAACCCCTGCCCTCATGCACAGTTGATGGCTGAGGTGCCCTGAACATACTATCCTTCAAATATGCCAGGCTCTTCTTGCCTTTCTACCTTTGTACATACACTCCTTCTGTCTGGGCTGCCTTTTCCCAAAAATATTACTCACATATTCAGCTCAGGGATACTCTTACATTGTCAGGTGAACAACTTCTTTCCACTCGCTGATTCTTGGATTCTGGAGTCAGGATTAAACTAAATACATAGTCTCAAACCAGACCCTGTTGTATAGTACATGCTTAGTAAATACTAATTCTTTTACCCATTTCCATCTGGAAAGTACATCCTCTTTCCTTCAAGATTCAGCATATGTACCATCTTCTGTATGTGCTCCCTGCAACTCATCCAAAATTACTCTCACTTATTATCTTAATTATTATCTCAAAATCTCATTTGCTGTTCATGTCATATTCTGCTGTATTTATTTATTTGATTTGATTCCCTTTTAAACTAAGACTGTCCCAAGTTCAAGTACTAACCTTTTTTTTTTTATATATCCCCAACTTATAAAATGTGACCCAGAACATAGTAAATGCTCAATAAATATTTATGGACTAAACAAATACGAATGAGTATATGCTCATGCCTGAATCAGAAAGGACTAGAAATCTCATATTTGGCTTGTCTAAATATCTTCTAGCTCTTGGGCATTTACACAATGCTGACATTCCTGACTAATCTTGACTACGTGTGACTTTTCTCCCCTTAAAGTAAGCTCTTTATTATCCATTACTTCAGGAAGAAGTGGCAGGGTTAAATACAATTTAAAAAAACAACTAAATGTGACTGGCCTGTGACTCTGTGTTGTATACCCTTGGTGCCTAGCACAGTGCCTGGCACAAAGCAGGTATTCAATTAGTATATTGAATTGAATTGGGCTGGGAATCCCTGGGTCAATACTTTAGACAGATTATTTCTCTAAGACTCAGCATTCTTGTCTGGAAAGTGGGTATTTTAATATTCTATCTTGTAAGATTGCTATGAGGGCTAAATGACAAAAGCTATGTGTGTAGTGGTTAAAAGTGAAGACTCCAGAACCAAGCTGCCCCTTGCGAATCCCAGCTGCATTAGTGTGTGACCTTGGGACCAATTACTTAACCTCTCCATGTCCCAATCGCCCCGTCTCCAAAACTGGGATGGAAATTTTACATACCTTGTATGTTGGTTGTAACGATTAAACGTGTAAACATACAAAAAGCACTTAGAATAGCTCCTGACAAGTGTCAATAGTAGTATCATTTTATTAAACATGTTAATGCAACATGTTTCCCATAGCACTGAGCACATAGCAGGCCGTCAGCATGTCACAGCTAAGAGGCCAGGCCTGCTGGCCTAAGTAGGGAACCAAAACAGAAAGCCTTGTTCAGATCTGTCTCAAAGGTTCCGATCTACTTCCTTCCTATAGGAATACAGTCTAGAAGCAAGCTTTCTTTGAAGTTTAAGATTTGTTTCCCTTAAAACCATAAAAACCTGCTAATATGGAAATAGATTTGGAGCCGAAGGTAGCCACTATACGAGAGTGGCTCTTTCTCTTAACAGATTGCAGAGAATGGTCAGCTGGGATTCTGATAAACTGGATCTTAGCTAACTGAGACTTTTCTCTTGCTAAAATGAAGCCGGAGAGGACTTCACTTTGTAAGATCGATTAATTGCAGCTGTACACTCATTACAGTTGTATTTAAATACAATATTCAGGGCTTGGTGCACACCTGGACAGGCACAGGCTTTTCAGCCCAGGGCGTTCAGCAGAGAACACCAACAGGAGCTTCCCTTTGGCGAGAAAACTAAACCTCCTGGCAGAGTCCAGCTAGGGGAGGGCTTTGACTCTTTTTGGAAAGACTCTTCTGCCCTGTCTCAGTTACTTCTGAGAATGGGAAGACCCCCTCGTACCCCCTATACCCCTTTCTCTTCTCTTTACCGGGGGTGGGAGGAGGTAGGTAAGAAGGAGGTCAGGGTTGGCCTAGAGCAGAATGAACATGGATGTTGGGAAACAAAGGAGGCAGGAAGAGGATCTTCTAACTTCTCTGTTTTCTCCGGCCTGCATCCTCAAGACCACATGATCCTGGGGGCAGGGTGAATTCTGCTTGCTTGCTTCTGATCATCCGCTGGCCAGCACTTTATGGAGTTGCCTTTAGCGCTATTCTCGGAATCCAGGAGCATTTCAGGGAAGTCTTTCACCCAAGAGAAGAGAAACAAAGCAGGGACTGTCCCCCTGAAACAGAGAACAGGCGAGAGAACTCACTGGATCTTTTTTCTTAGTTTATTGTCTTGACTTGCTCCCAACCGGAGCTGTTGACAAGTACCAAAAGTCACCCCTCGGAGTTTTGTATACTTTTCCTACCTCCTCTTTGGCTGTGTCCATGGTGTGAGTTGGGGCCATCACGATTATCCATGGAGGCAGCCAGGTCAGATAATGCAGTGTTGCCCCTATGCCCTCAGCTATGCTTTGACTTCAAATTTCCAGAGTGTAGTCTGGTTAATACTACCTGCCTAGCAAACTGTATAATTTTCAAATCCCACCTGCCTGCCTCTGATGGCAGGAGAGGAAAAGAGCTAGCAGTTATTCAACTCCTCTTATGTGCCAGGCACTGGGCTAGGCCCTCTGCGTACATTATCTTACCTAATTCTCAGAAGTGAAGTGTTCTGCAGATTATTGTCTGATTTTACAGGTTTAGAAAAGGAGGCTCAGGGAATAATACATGGGGTCTACTCAAGACCACATAGTTAGTCAGTGACAAAATCGGAACTGAAACCTAGATCTGTATTTCTTGAAAACACATGCTCTTTCCTCTAGTCTAGACCACGCTGTCCCTGCCCCCACCCCATTGTCAACCTCGGAAGTTGTAACTGACGGAAAGGGGGCTGGTGAGGATTTCACAACAAGAGAGCAAACAAATATACTGAACTATCTACAGCTTTAATAATTACTATGAAATAATCTTCTTTAATTCCTTTGTTATCTATCCGTTTTATTGTAATAAAAAATGTGCAAATCTTGAGAGAAATGTCTCATACATGTCCATTATTCATTTATTAATTTATTTTGTAAATGTTTATCAGATGCCTACCGTATAAGAAACATCGTGTTAGACCCTGGAGATATAGTAATGGGGAAGAGAATGAATTTAGAGCCTGACCTTGTGGACCTTACAGCCCAGGAAATATTAATTAAATAAACACATGATTACATGTTTGATCACTATAGTGAAGAAAAGTACAGAATACTATAATATTGTCTCACCTGTAAAAATGGGAATAATACTACTACCTACCATTAGGATTGTTGTAGTATCTAAATAAGCTATTATATGTAAAGCATTTAGAATACTGTCTGGCATCCAGTATTAGTTAATGTTTGCTCTAATTATTATTATCACTAGTTATTGGGATTAATGTAAATTAGGAAACAGGGAAGGCCTTTGTGAATAATCTTGAACTTGAGACCTACACATTGAGCAGGAGCTGGGTGGGCAGAGACAGTAACTAATACCTCAAAGGTGCTATAGACTGAGATCTGGATCGACAGGGTGGCAGTGAGGGTCAAGACCAAAGAAGCTGAGAGAGGCCAGTCGAGCAGAGCATTTGTAGGCCACAGTGAAATGTGTAGATCTTATACTAAATTACATGGGGTGCCGTTAAGGAATTTTAAAAAGATTGACATGATCTGATTTGAATTTCAAACACAGCACTTTTCCCTGAGCTGCAAATCTGGGTTGCTGGTACCCCCTGTGTGCCCCCCCAGTAGGTGTGCTTTCTCTGGTGCCTTCCTCAGCACCTGCCCCTTCCATCTACCTTCATGGCTAGGCAGGCAAGCTCCGGATCCAGATTGGCTGAGTTTAATTGTGGTTCTGTTCCTTTCTGTACGAGTATAGACAAGTAATTCAACATCTCTGAGCCTTTATTTCCTCCTATGTACAATGAGGACAACAATAGGACCTTCAGCAAAAATTATTGTGGGAGCTAAATTAACATATGTAAAGGATTTAGCACAATGCGGCACACAGAAAGTATTAAATAAATATTGATATTTTTAATGTATTGTAACTGCCTGTTTTCTTGATTACTTACACCTTTAGATTGTGTACTCAGTGCCTGGCACAGGGCAGGTGCTGAAAAAATATTTATTGAAAAACATCATTGAAAAGAGTGAACAATGAAAGAGAGGTAGTACAATGCACTGTAAGTAAAAGAAGAGATGGGAATGCAAGCTGGTGCAGCCACTCTGGAAAACAGTATGGAGGTTCCTCAAAAAACTAGAAATAGAACTACCCTACGACCCAGAAATTGCACTACTAGGCATTTATCCAAGGGATACAGGTGTGCTGTTTCGAAGGGACACATGCACCCCCATGCTTATAGTAGCACTATCAACAATAGCCAAAGTACGGAAAGAGCCCAAATGTCCACCAATGGATGAATGGATAAAGAAGATGTGGTATATATATATACAATGGAGTATTACTTGGCAACCCAAAAGAATGAAATCTTGCCATTTGCAACTATGTGGATGGAACTGGAGGGTATTATGTTAAGTGAAATTAGTCAGAGAAAGACACAAATCATATGACTTCACTTATATGAATAGTTTAAGAGACAAAACAGATGAACATAAGGGAAGGGAAACAAAAATAATATGGGGACAGGGAGGGGGACAAAACAGAAGAGACTCATAAATATAGAGAACAAACTGAGGGTTACAGGAGGGGTTGTGGGAGGGGGGATGGGCTAAATGGGTAAGGAATCTACTCCTGAAATCATTGTTGCACTATATGCTAACTAATTTGGATGTAAATTAAAAAAAAAAAATTAAATTAAACTTAAAAAAAGAAAAAAAATAATATTCAACCTCCAGTGATGTAGTAATCATACTACTATATCTATAGCAATTTCCCAAAGAAACACCTCTGTGGTATATGAAATGTACAGGTTGATGTTCATTTCAATAACTTTGTTAAACAAAATAAATGCTGAATAAAAATATATATTAGCAATGTGTGGAGAAAAAAAAAAAGAAGAAGAAGAGAAATATTGCTGACCTAATCATGGAAAAATGGACTTCCTTGAGTCAGGGGTAGATCTGATAAGGAGGAATTTGCTTATGGGGTTAGAGAAACTGAATGACTGCAGCTGCCCGGTTGTCCAGCTTTGGGGAACTTGAATCAACGTCCTTGGGACAAAACTATGGTTCAAGATCTCTGTTGCCTATCTGGATTGCCATCTGCACACAAAGAAAATTGGGTTGCATTCTCTTAGGCTACATGACTATCTCTCTGGAAAGCAAAGGTGAAACCTCCAGAGTTCTCCATTTGTGGGCTTTGGAGGACAGTCCCTCTGACCAAGAGCACAACCCTGTGACTTCCTTTTCGTCCCTGCACTGTTAACAGAGGCTCAGTTCCTTGAAGCAAACCTACACCTTCAGTGTGATGCATAGCCTTGGGAGAGACTTCTTGTGGGTTTGTACAGCTGGGAAGTCTTGGACATTCAGTGGCGAAAACCGCTCTACATCTCCAAGGAGAGTACCTGTCCTGACAAACAGTGATCCTTCAGATCTGTAGTGTGCCATTTTCCATTATGTAGTGTTTTCCATTATTTCTTCATCTCTTATTGCAAATTTAAGCAGTCTATCTCTCTTTACCTGCAGATCATTTCTAGGCTTCCCTCTGATTTTCTGTTTGCTCCATGCCCCTCACACTTCCAAACCACCTTCTCTGTAGGCCTCTTAATCTGACTCAAAAACTTACTTATGGAAAGCCTCCTACAATTAGTCTTGCCTTTTGTAGTAATTGCCCACTCTCTATGTATTGTATTGGAATATGCATGTCCTGCATTGATTTTTAAAGGCGTCATAGTTCTTTATGCCATCGGCATATGTTCATCCATTTGTTCAGGCTTTTTTGTATTCCTTAAGTGAAAACATTTGTGTTGTGGCCTGCTACCAAGTAGGAGGGGAAGGGAAGTACTAACTTGACTAAAACTCAGAATCTGATCCTGAGTTTGCACCATATGGAAATAAGATTATAGACAAAAAGCTACCTAAAGATATTGACCATATCACTCACGATTCTCCAAAGAAACAGAACCGGTATGAGAATACACACACACACACACACACACACACACACACACACACACACACACACACAAGGATTTGGCCCTTGTGGTTGTGGGGGCTGGCTAATTTGAATTCCATAGAGCAGAATGGAAACCCAAGCAGGAGTTAATTCTGCAGTCTTGAGGCAGAATCTGTTCTTTTCTGAGAAACCTGTTTTGCTCTTAGAACTTCAGCTGATTGGGTGAGTCCCACCAACATTATCAAAGGTAACCACTTTTTTTTTTCTCTTTTTTTTTTAAATTTTTTTTAACGTTTATTTATTTTTGAGACAGAGAGAGACAGAGCATGAACAGGGGAGGGGCAGAGAGAGAGGGAGACACAGAATCTGAAACAGGCTCCAGGCCCTGAGAGGTCAGCACAGAGCCCAATGCGGGGCTCGAACTCACGGACCGTGAGATCATGACCTGAGCCGAAGTCGGACGCTTAACCGACCGAGCCACCCGGGCGCCCCAAAGGTAACCACTTTTACTTAAAATCCACTGATTGTAGATCAGACCCACATCTACCAAATATCTTCACAACACCTAGATCAGTATTGTTTCAATGCCAGGTACTATTGGCTAGCCAAGTTGACACATAAATCCTCAAAAAGGAGCAACCAGCAAATAAAGAAGCCTATCCTGGGTATCAGACCAGAATCATGCCCAACTCTATGCAAATAAAAAAAAAATAAGATTCAGGAAACTAAAAATCTTTATATTCCTTCTGACTAGTTGATACTTCACTTCAAAACACGGTAAGGTAACCATTCCTCCCAGTTCACAGAATTGTTTCGAAAACCATGTGACAGTTTGAAAGACCACAAGTGCACAGTGTTTGTATTTTGAACACCCCGACAGCCCCCAGCAGTGACGACACACCTACTAAATGTTGGTGCCACCGCAGAGGCTCCACATAATGTCTCGCCATTCGCTCTACTGAACAGCTGTGAGAGAAAAGAAAATCTTGGACTTCAGCTCCACAAGAATGCCAGTCATTCTGTGCCCCATGTCTGGAGACCACAACCTGTTATGGTAAACCCAATTGGGAGAAATATCTCAAAAAGAGGTTAATTTGGACGGAAATATCTCAGAGTGAAGTGGGAGTCCTCTTTGTGTAGACTACTTGTTTCCACAGAAGGGGGCCTGAAACATTCATAGCCTCTTCCACAATTAAGAAATTGGAATGTCAGCCCCAGTCTCCAGGTCACCCTTGAGACACCTGCTCTCTCAAACATGAATTCCAAAACCTCCTTCTGCCCTTGCTGTCTCTGCATCTTGTGCCCCTGTCACTGAGAAAGCACACCTTCAGGCATGAGGCTTCCAGCCCCTGTGCAGACCACATAGCCCTGTGTTTGCCACAGTTCCAAGCTTCTTCTCTCACCTCTGTATTTCTGCATCTTGGTGGGATCCCCGGGTACTTCAACCGTAAGCCACGTAGCTCCTGTAACCACCTCTGGTCTGGAACATCTCAGACCTGTGATCCTGTCTTCAGGGTGCAGTTTCCTCTTCACTCCCATTTACCTTTTGATAAAGAATTGCTCTCAGCAAATAACTAACCTGAACTGACTGTGGATACTTTCTGGCATTTAAGGAGCTGGCACCTCAGCTGGTTCTTTTCCCGCAAATCTTGCCTTTCTCCTGGTCTTGAGTCACTGGTTTACTCAAGTTGTAGAAACACTTATCTCTCCCTCCTCTTTTCTCTGCAGCGATGGAATGTGCTCTCCTATTTCATTTTCTAATTTTGTTGGTGTGATTGCTTATTACCTCCTACTCCTCAAGTTTCTGTGGAGGGGAGTCACTCCAATTTTTAGAGGGAACACTGTTGGAGAAACATTCCCTTTTCACCATTCTGTGTTGCTAGGGCAAAGGGCGAAGGTAGGTTACAGTGGGTAGAATTTATAGGAGAGGCAGTTTTTGCCTCAGTGAACCATTTAGCCCAATAGAAAATTGGCAGAAAATGGAATGTGTTTCCCTAGGAATTGGTTTCTTCTGCGTGCCCTTCTGGAAGAGCACATCTAGATAGGTGTAGAAAGTTTAACACGGGAGTCTCTTATTCAGAAGAAGGGCAGACTCAGCCAATTCTGAGCTTTCCCCTGTTTTATGAGTGTATATAATAGAACAGTGCTTTGACATATCAGTTGCAACGCTATACTGTCCCCAAAGTCTTTTCTTTGTTTCCAAAGAATTCACTCTAAAACACTTGTTTTATCTCCAAAGCATGGGGGAGAAGTGTTAATGTAATAGTAAACCCCTGCTAAGTATGAGATCTTTTCTTCATCAGCAACCCTTAATGAAGCCATTATTATCTCACTTTTTAAACCAATGAAACCATCCCCAATGAGGGTAGCTACTAATATAAAGACACCAGGTGGTAAGTGAAAGAGCTAGAATTTGAACCCTGGCTTGTTTGGCTCCAAAGAGACTTAGCACTAGTCCTCTGTGGGATCAAGTGAGTCCTAGTGCTATAGGGGAGGCCAACACAGGTACCTGTCTTCAAGGTACATACCCCCTGGAGATGATGTTTACACCTGCTTCTCCAATCATACTCTGTGTTCTCTGGATGACGCCTTCCTTTTCCTGTGCTACATTTAATCTACTTTTTCTCCAGAGCCTAGAACTATAGAGAATTTAGAAGAAAAGGGGCTTCAAGCCCTTGTTTCCCTTCAGGGAAATAACTGAGCCAACAGGGAGGTGATATAGTGTATTTTTCTCTTCTGGGAATAAGCCCTCTTCACTGAAAGGTATTTCTTTTGGGTATTGAGTAGGACATCCGGTCAGCGAAAGAAGGCAAGGGAGAATTTTTAGGACATAGAGCAGTGGGAGACTTATCTCCAGAGCATTACTCACTGCTTAAAAGATACCCTAGTCTCTGACGTCACAAGGAGAGAGAGTTAGATTTCAGATCTGTGGTGAAACTGGGGTGTGCCTCTCTTGAACACAAGGAGGCAGCTGTCCAATTCCAGACTGGCTCTGGAAAGTCCCGTTTTGAATAATTTGCTTCTGTTGGTGTTTTGTTCAACTTCCTTACCTCAAATGAAACTCTGTGACTTAAACGAAAGAGCACTGGGCTGGAACTCAGGAAACTAAATTTTAGTACCAGTACCAACCAGATGTGTGACCTGGGGTAAATCTTTTAACCTCAGACTTAGTCATCTTTATTTTGAATTACTTTGAATCTTTGAGTCTAGAGTCCAATCTTACAGACCCTTCAAATTTCTAAAATGGCCCTTGGCCCAGAAATGGTAGTGTGTGGGTGTTGGGGTGGATAATTTTTTGTCAGAGAAGAAATAGCCCCTATGCTAGTTACTGGGGAATCTGGAGTTCAAGTCCAGTTCTCTGGTCTGGCACCCAAACCTGTGCCTCTTCCACCTCTCCCTACCCTGACATTAGGCCATATTATTCTTGCATAACACTGCGTACCTTTATGTTTGTCCTAATCCCTGTCAGCATTGTGGTTGGCACGGTGCAATAGCACATAGTCATTGAGTGGTTATGAGTGCTGGGGAAACAGAAATAAAGGGGACATAACCCCTCATCTCAGCTTAGAAGCATTCTCGTGGCGACTTTCTGGGGCCAGACTGCCTGGGTCCCAGTTCTACTACTTATTAGGCTAATTATTTCTTAACCCTTCTGTAAACCTCAGGTTCTTCGTCCTCATTGTCTCATCTTAAATACCTTACTCTTAGAGTTATTATGAAAATTAAACGAGTTGTTTCATATGGAACACTTGAAATAGTGCCAGTCATAGAGGAATGACTGAATACATAGTTGTTGTTATTGTTACAACTGTATAGGTTTATTAGCTCCTTTATGCCAGGAGTCTTAGAAGGTTCCAACAGGGTCTTGTTTACTGACATGTGATAAATGTTTATTGGATCCAATTATTCAACTAGTTACAGTACCTATACTATGTGCAAAGCCCTCTTTTGGATCCTTGTTAGAGTCTGACAACGTACTTAGGAGAAGTCACCAGGTTTTAGAGCTTAGATAATTTGCAAAATATTTCTCTTCATTCCTCTTTTTTGTGGGTGGCCTTTGCTTAGAAAGAGTTAAAGGAAGGAACTGGGAAGAAAATGTTCTACATATATACTTAATTGACTTATTCAGGTGAGCCATCTGGAGGAAGTGGAATTAATAGTAGGCCAATGGGACGATTAGAATCTTTTTTAAAGAAGAAGCCTCTTTTAGAACTCTGATGTCAGACAAAAGAGTATTACCTACTTTTAATGGGTTATCTGTGTCAGACAGAGATGGCAGCTTATTCTCTCATTCACTAACCCTCTCGTTCATTCATTCAGCACCGAGTGTGTACTCACCATTGCATGAATCAGGCACTGTGCTGGGCAATGCGTATACAGAAATGGATAAGACACAGTTTCCTCTCTGGAGGAGCTCACAGTCTTGGGGTAGACAGATATAAGTGAGTATATAATACAGTGTGATAAGAAGTTCGTGCTAAAGCACAGATAAAGTGCTCTAGATACACAGAGGAGGGCAGGTGGTGAGGAACAGGATTCCACCCTAGGTAACAAATAACACTGTGTTGCTATACATGGGAATTTTACAAATGAGCTTTTGTTGAATTCTTTAAAAATTAGTACTTCTCATAGCTAGGTCATTCATTACACAGCTGAGGTTTTGGGGGGTTTTTTCCTCTCTTTTTCAGTCATTTCAGCTTAAGTCAGTGTGTTCGTTGAGTACCTATTATAACTAAGTGTACTAGGAAAATACAGGTTAATTTTAACCAGAGTCAGTAGGATGAGGAAGTAGGAAGGTATAGGAGGGATGGCTTGAACTCTGTCATGAAGGATAGGTAAGAGTTCATAAGGCAAAAGTGAGAAATACTATTGAGGAACTTGCATCATGCTCCAACAAAGGTAGAGGGGCCCAACACGTGTGGGCTGAGTTTTTGGATTGAACGTCATCCTGGGGGATTCGTGAAGGGAGGATAGAGTGGGTGTGTAGTGGGAAATTAGGCAGGAAAGATCAGTAGGAAAATAGGAGGCTGTGTATACCTAATACACAAATCAAGATTTTATTTCATGTGCAGTGAGGACTCACCGGTATTTGTTCCGCAGGGGAGTGCATCAGTAGAGCTGTGCTCCTCAAGATACACTCGGTATAGTATCAGCTATGGTGGCAGGAGACAGTTCCAGGCTCGCAGTCAGAAAACATGAAAGAGAACTCCAGTTTGCCCGTCAATTCGCTGTGTGGTCTTGAGTGAGTTGGTAACCCTTTCTGAGCTTTATTTTAGCCTCTTCATCCACACAGTAAGCAAATAGAAGCTTCCCCAGGAGAGTAGCAGCAACAACCACAACAGCAATTTTCATTGATCATCCTTCCCAAGGGCATTGGGCAAGGCCATTTCTGTGTAACGTTTAAACCTCAGACAATTCTGTGAGTTCTTAAGACATTAAACACAAGTTTACCATATGGCCTACCACCACCTCCACTCTTAGGTGTCAACACAAGAAAACTGAAGACGTATATTGGCACCAAGTCTTGAACCGAAGTTTTCTTGGCAACATACAATGGCCAAGAAGTGGAAACAACCTAGCTGTCCATCGCCTGGTGAATGGATAGACAAAAGATGCTATATCCATGCAATGCAATATTATTCAACAGTGAAAAGGAACAAACTAAGAAGACATGCTACGTATGATACGGATGAATGTCAAGCTATTCTTCTCAGTGAGAGGAGCCAGACATGAGATACCATGTAGAATATGATACCATCAGTTGTATTTTATTGACATGAAATATCCAGGAAAAGCAGAGATATAAAGACAAAAAGTGGGGTAGAGGCTGGAGACAGGCTTAATAGTAAAGGTACATGAAGGATCATACTGGAGTGATGAAAATGTTTTTAAGCTGATTTAGGGTGACGATTGCCTGAGTTGGTAAATCTGCAAAAAATCATTGAATTTTACACTTGAAAAGGTGAAGTATATTTATGCAAAATAAGCCTCACTAAAGTTATTTGAAAAACAGAAAGAACACTATAAAGGAGGTTCTGTTCTTATTAGCACATTGCAGACAAAGATAAAACTTTCCCAAAGCCTCCAGGGAAGAGTAGTAGAGCAATGGATGTATTAACTAACCTTACTGTGGTAAGCCTTTCACAATATACACGTGTATCACTCATCACATTGTATACCTTAAACCTGCATAATGTTATATGTCAATTACATCTCAATAAAGGTGGGTAGGGGGATGTAGTAGAGCTAGGATTGGAAACCCTTTCTGCCTGCTTTTGAGTCCATGCCATTGGCTACGGTCCATACCATCCCCTTCCTTATGTTACAAAGTGGTTGTGACAAATAAATTAAGCAAGGGATACATATTTGATCATTAACAGAGCATGCATGTGATTGGCTCTCAGAAAATCTTAACTGATTCTGATTTTGGCAGCTGTTGGTCTGATGGTCTGAGAGACAGAGTAAAAGCTATTCCAGTGGTCCAGGCAGGAGGCTCCAGCATCTTGTCCAGGCAGGGTACTCTCAGGAGGAAAGACCAGATGATGTAGAAAAGGAAGCCCAGCTAGGGATGTCCTCTTACTTTTCACATATCTTAGCTTTTCTAAACAACCAAGTGGGACGCTTGGCTCTATTATGAGAGAAGACAAAGAACGAAAGTCTTTCTTTCCTTCAGTAAACAGCTGACACACGTTCCCATCATAAATTTTGTAATTCAGGATGTAAAACCAAATCCAACAACCCAGCCCAGCCAGAAGGTTAAATAAATAAGTGTTAAATAAATAAGTGTAGGGTTTTATTTTTTCCCCCTCTGCCCATGAGTCTCCACAGAAGATGCCACGTGCTCCTGCGAATCAAAGTTGACTAGTCCGTTTTCTTACTGTGTAAATTTGGGGCAACAGCCTACTCAGGTTTATGAATTGAAACTTTGAGGAGTTGAGATTTTTTTGTATGTTTTATTTTCCATTTTGCCGTCATGAGCACCATTGTTAATGGTAATTCAGAATCACAGATGAGACATCGCTCTTCACATCTCTCATCTTTTATTTTGAAAAGCTAGGAAGACTCAACAGACAGAAACATAGCCTACAGCCTTGGCAGAGGCAGGACTAGGTGACTTAATGGGGTTTTTCCTGAGTTACTTTCAATGACTGATACATTGTAACTCAGACGTGCCTGCTACATGGCGAAATTTTATTATTAATAAATCCACTTTCCTCCAAAACAAACAAGACAGCGTGGCAAACAGCAGTGTTTGCTCTGTATACATCTGGGTTGGTTTTTCATCATTTCCTAGGACCGGAGCCCTGGTACTTCCCATTGCAGTAGTGAAAGAAATGTGGGAATTCAGTTCGCCTATTTTGGCAACATAAACATGAGACAATTTGTGGTCACAAAGGCAGGACTCCCCGTTCCAGAGGGCCTGGTGGCAGCGGATGGGGCTGTGAGGTTCCCTGGGGAGGACAATATTGAATCTGGAAGCGCATAGGACTTAGGGCATGTGGGAAGGAGGATATTCAGAACACCTCCTGGTTTTATGGCATTCACTCTTTGAGTCACAGTCCCCAGAGAGCCAGGAAAAGCGAGTGTATGTCTGCCATGGTAATTAAGTGTTCAAGTTTGAAGAAACTTGAAGAAATCTTACACATAGCAAAAGTAAGACTGCCAAAAAAAAAAAGTTGAAAAAAAAAAAAAAAAAAAAAAAAAGTAAGACTGCCAGCTTTGTTCATTGTTGTAAGAACTCAACCAGTCACAACTCATTCAAGATCTTGATTGAGTATTACGTGTGTAGCACTGTCCCAAACACCGTGAGCAATGTTAAGTCAGAGTCCCGATCATCAAGGAGATTGCAGTGAGTGAGGATGGGGATGATATTTAAACATGAAACATTTCACCATTTAAGTAGCAGTAAGTGATGAGTGGTGGTTTCCTCCTCACGTAAGCCTTTCAGAGCTGCCCCAAGTCCAACACGTGTTCTTTGAGAGTTCCTCTCAGAACCCAAACAATTTGCTCAAACACTAGGAGAATAGGATCACGGAAAGGTCACAGGTCTTGGAGGCAGAAACCCTTAAATCTAGATCCCGCGTTGGCTGCGTATCAACTGAATTATAAACTCCCTGAGGAACAAGTCTATTTAAACATGGTGTATTGCAGGACTTTGCATAGTGCCTAACGCTTAGTAGGATCTCTATAAGTATTCCATGTTGAATACATGAATTACCCATGTAACCCTAGCAAAGTTAACCTGAGAGTCCAGAGTTCTCCCTGGAAAGAGGAGTAATCATACCTACTGATAGGAGTTGAGAGGTGGCCTCAAATGATGATGAAGAGTGCAGACCCTGGAGCTTCCCGCCAGGGCCCAAACTCTGGCCTGCCATTTATTTGTTCTGTGGTTTCAGGCAAATAACTTGTCGTTGCCTCAGTTTCCCAAAGTATCATATAAGGATAATAATACTACCTATCCTTTAGGTTTGGTTTGTTATGAGGATTAAACGAATTTTTATTTGTATAGTCCCTAAACTGAGGCCTGGTACACAGTGTGTGCTCTAAAAATATTTGTTAAATAAAAATACATAGAGGATAAATAGAAAATGGGTTTGTAGTGAGAACTAGTGAGTGCCAAGAATAATTATATAATTATAATGAGTGCTAACTAATCTTATAAAATGCCTAACATAACCCTATAAAAGATGCTGAATCCGTGTCAGTTCAAAGAACTTTATGTTTGATCCTCATTTCCTAAACCAGTGCTTGGCTCATAAAAAATGCACAACATGGAATATAAATATTAATGAGAACTATAGGTTCTTCTGAAGATCATGAAGACCTATGGGCTAGATATATAGGGAGGGGTTTCATCAAGGATAGAAAGTTAAAGTTGGGTCTTGGTTAGGGATTAAATAGGGGTAAGGAGTTCACAGAGGAAGCATATAATTTGCATAAGCTGGGGGAAGGAAAGATCCAGTTATAGTCACGAGATGCTCCATTATCAACAGGACTTGGCACCACTCTCTGAGGGAATAATTGTCATGGTCCAGCTCTTTAACGGAGGTGGCCAAAGTTCTGTTTCAGTTCTATGGTTTCAGCTGCTTCAATTAATACTTGAATGACCTCTTATTTATTCACCCATTTATTGAGAAGTTTTACATAGATTACACTATGTATCAGGCATTTTGTTAGGTAGTGGTGAATAAACTAAAAATGGACCTTTCTTCTCTTTTGGACCAGGAGGGAGAAAAAAACCAAAAACAAAGTAATCAAATGTTGATAAGTGCTTCGAAGGATATTTAGAGGGCACAGAGGGAAAGGCATAATGGGAGAGAAAGGCAGTTGTTGACATGGGAAAATGAGAGAATGTCCCTCTAGGGAGGTGACATTTCACCTGAAGCCAGAAAGCTGAGAAGGAAAAGGGGGGCTATTCCAGACAGAGAAGCAGAATGTTTAAAGAAGGGAGAATGTATTGAATTTGATGTAGTTGAGGAAGGCGGTGTGGCTATAGAGTGAAGTGAGCTAGGGGAGAACAGTACAAAATGGGGTTAGTAAGGGGCAGGGACCAGATCCTGCAGGGCCTTGTAGGCTCTAGTGAAGAGTTAGGACTATATTAAAGCAAATTAGGAAGCCTCTGAAAAATGGGAAAATAGAGGGGAAAATGTTATGAAACATTTTAAGGCTCACTTAGACATCAATGTAGATGATAAATTGGATTGGAAAGTGGAATCGAGGAGAACATTGAAGCAGACCAAGTAAGAGGTGATGCTTGCTTTGTTTAGATGGTAGAGAAGCAGGGATGGAGAGAAGTGGGCATTGGATATATATTTCAGATATGGAATAGACAGGACTTGCTAATGGGTTAGATGGGGAGGGGCGAAGGTAGAAACATTCAGAGAAAGAAAAGAGTCAAGAATGAAACCCAGGCTTCTGACTTGAGCCACTGCATGCATCTTGGTGCCACTGATTAAAATGGATAAGATTAAAAGAGGAAATTTTGGAAGGTGGGTTGGGAAAGAAATCAAGCATTTGGTTTGAGCTATTAATGTTTAGCATTGTTTTAAGCACTGAATCCTAGAGAAGATATGATATAGAACATAAAACAGGTTAGGCTAGGGATCTAAACTTGGAGTTTGAGCATATGCTTTGTGAATAAATCTATGGGTATGAGTGAGCAAGTAGAGGGAGAATGAAAGTCCAGGACCATGTCCATGGAAAGAGACAGCATTTAAATACTGAGTAGAGAAGGATGGAATTGGGGAAAAGACTGAGATGGAATGATCAGAGAGGTAAGAGGAAACCCTGGAGTGTGGTCTCACAAAACCTTGGAGAGGGCACTGTTTTGGAGAAGGATGGCCATCAGCTGTGTGGAAGTAAGTTGAGGGTAAAAAAAGTTGAGAACAGAATTCATTCATGATCTTGAGAACAGATTTATAGGACTTTTAAGGATAACAGCCAGATTCAGAGTGGGATGAACACTGAAGGATAGTAAAGCATATTTTTATGTTGATGAAAAAAAAATCCAGAGAGAAGGAGAAGTTACTGATGGAGGGAGAGGGGAAATAGTCAAAGAAATAATCCGAGAGGAAGTAAAGGACAGTGGATTCAGAAATCAGTTTGAGGGCTTGGCCTCTGGCAGGAGCAGAGACACCTTTTCAGGTACAAGAGGATGACTTTAGGCACAGGTAATAATAATTATCAAGACAGCTAATATTTACTGAGAGTTTACTATGTACCAGGTAATGCTCTAAGTAATTTTCATTTATTCACTCATTTCATCTTCATAATAATCTCATGAGATCAGTTTGTACACATAGTCAAAACTGAGAAAGTTCTGGGGCACCTGGGTGGCTCAGTAGGTTAAGCATCTGACTTTTTAAAAATTTTTAATTAATTTATTTGTTTTGATAGAGAGGGAGAGCAGGGGAGGGGCACAGAGAGAGAGAGAGAGAGAGAGAGAGAGGAGAGAGAATCCACCAGCACAGAACCTGATGTGGGGCTCAAACTCATGAACCATGAGATCATGACCTGAGCCAAAATCAAGAATCAGATGCTCAACCAACTAAGTCACCCAGATGCCCCATGAATCTGACTCTTGATTTTGGCTCAGGTCATGATCTCATGGTCATGAAATCGTCCCCTGCATTGGGCTCCGTGCTGAGCCTGTGGAGCCTGCTTGGGATTCTTTCTCTCCCTCTCTCTCTGCCCCTCCCTCACTTGTCCTCCCCACCCCCACCCCTGCTCTCTCTTTCTCTCTCTGTCTCTCTCTCTCTCAAAATAAACATTTAAAAGAACTGAGAGTTCTTTCTCATCTGATAGTTTAAATTGTGGAGGGGGAGGCAAATGGGATATTTGAAAAGAGAGAATGTAGAACATAGTGTCACAGAAAGTTCTCAGTGCAACTTCCAGGCAGTATTGAGAGTTTATTTGAGATTTGAAACCATGAATAAAAAGTAAATCTAATGCAAAATCCAAATGGGTCTTCTACAGCATTCCGTGATCATGCTTTAGTAGCCTGACTTGATACTTAGTTTGGAAGCAGGAGTAATTTCCAATGTCAGGAGTAATAAAGTATACTAGCATCCCCTACTAACATCCTAGCATTTTGTAAACGTTTTTGAAGCTTCTTTGGAGATGTGGCCACAAGGAGCCCTCCTTCTACCCTGCTACCCTTCATGCCCCAGCTCAGAAGGAGAAACCATGGCCTCCATGAAAGAAGGATGATGATAGAAATTGACTAGCCAAGTTTGAGCTTTATACCTAAAAGAGGTCTAAGCTGAATTCTCTTGTCTTGCTAATACCTCACAGCTTGCCAGGTTTCTGTCAAAGACAAGGGCATCTCCTCTGAGAGATCACCAATGCTCACCCCATTGCCAAGATCTCATGAATAGAGAGGGGGTGCAAAATCTTTACTTGACACAGAAAGCTTTAGGTTGACAAGTAGCAGTAGCTAACATTTATTTAGATTGACAAGTAGCAATAGCTAACATTTATTAAGTACTTATTCTTTGATCAGGCTCTGGGCTAAGTGCCTTTCTTATGCAATATCTCCCTTAACCTTTAAAACAACACAGTGAGGTAGATAGCCTTATAAGGTACATATTACAGAGAGGAAAACTGAACTTTAAGGAGATTCAATAATTTTTCTAAGATCAGGAAGCTAACAAGTAGAGAAACCAAAAGTTGATTCCAGATTTCTAACTCACGGAATCCAGGCTCTTTTTACAAGTACATTATAGTGACAAATCAGTGAGCATCCATGCCAGATCAAACTGTTGTGCATCTCAGTATGCTATCGTATGTTGCTACCATTCTATAAAGTTTTACTCAGAAAACACAAATTTTGAGCTAGATTGAGACTGGTTTCTATTCCCCCACGTTCTCAAAATGAAGGACGAATCCACTGGGAGTAACCGCAGAATTTATGGATTTTATTCATATTTCCCTCTCTTCAGAGCAACCAGCCTGTTAAAGAGAAGAGTTTAGGGCTGTTAGTTTTTGGAAGCCCATTGACCTATGTTAAAGCAATTTACCCTGAAGTCAAACGTGGAACCACATGTGACACAGCATAAGCTGAGCTTCTTGGACCTAAGCCCTGGCAATGACCTGGTCTTTTCCCACCATGTAATTATGAATTGAGATTTCTCAATTCACAAATTCACACAAATTCTCAGATCATTGAGGTCAGTAAGAAAAATTTAGTCTCAGTATCTGGACATCTCAACTGTCCAGGTTACTTGTGGATCTACTGATAATAAGCTATCGGTACAATAATGACAAAAGCCAGAAGCAGGTTGAATGCTTAATCTGTGTCACCTAAGTGCTTTATGTGCCTATTTCACATATAATAAATTCTTAGGCAGAGACTATCATGAACCCTATTTTGAGTAAAGAAAATGAGATGGAAAGAGGTTAAGTAACTAGCCCAAGGTCACATAGCGACCAAAAGGCAAAATGGGGATTTAGAGTGATACTAGAGGCTTTGAAAGCCAAATCATCATCTGGAGACAGATAACAGTGGATACGAATCATAGCCTCCCTCCTTACCAGTTTGAAAGATGAAGTTAATAAACCTGACTTTGTATGGTTATTGCAAGAATGACAGAAAAATGCACATTAAGCACCAAGTGCATGCCTGCCAGGTATTGGATGCTCATTAAATGGTAGCTGTGGTTACTAAATGGAATGAGCTGGAAAGTTAACAAGTATCCCATCATTTTGATCACTGTAATCAGGGAACATTTATAATTCAAATATCTGCCCTATATAAAATACTCTTTTCTCTCCTTATTAAGTGTCTAAATTACTCAGCTAACCAACTCTACATCCCCCTTCATTCTGCTTTCTTAGAGCTGATCTGTGCCTGAGACTCTCACAGATACTTTAATTCTACATAATTTAAAAAGTGAAATAAATACTTCAGTTGTCATTTTGTCCTTTCTAATGAATTGAAGTTATTTTTCCAATGGCTTTAGCTATAAATGTTTGCAATGGTCCAGAGCTCCCTGGGGGTAAGATGAAAAACAAGCCCAGCCAGAGTATCCTGGTGACCCAGCACGCCTGCCATAATAACCTATTTGGGGATGACACGGTAAGCTGGTTCATGGCATTTCGCTTAGTGGTTCTGATTGTGACATATGATGATTCAAGTTTACTCATATACACACCAGAACTTCACAAAATGACCTTTTTTGAGGTCCTTGAGGTTAAGCAGGGAGGGAGGGAAGAGCATTGAGTTGCTCTAAACAAAGCAGCATTTGTTTTTACACCACTTGCTTAGACAAGTGTCCCCTCACGTGCAGCAGCTATTTGCTATGAGGCTGTTGGCAGAGTGACTAGAATGTGACAGAAATTAAGGACAAAAATCTGAAGTCTCCTGGAAAATCACACTCCCCAGGAAATGTTAGCCATGAGATTATAACTCAGTGAATTATTTCTTGTCATTCACTTCCTTGCTCACTCTTTTCCTGCATGGTCATTTTAAAGATGGTTGAATTGGATATTTACCAGACCTTGCTTTGTGCTTTGCATGTACTACACCAGGTCTATGGAAGACTGAGCCTGGAGTAAAATTATTTACCATCTTTGGGGTTCATTCTCCTGGTCTGTAAAATGGAGAGTTGGACTATATCAGTAAGTCCCAAATCTTATACATAGTTTAATAAGGCATATTCAACATTATATTTTTCACTTAAAAATATAAGAAAAATATCTTCAGGAACCACAGAAAATAAAGCTTGAAAAATTCTTTTTAGCCAGTAGAGATATAAAAACCAAGGGGCCATTTGAATCTGCATGAGGACCAGGCATGTGATATTTTTATGTTCTCAAACTTACAAAATTGATTGAGAAACTCTGGACCAGATCATCTCTAAGCTTGTTTTCAAGTTCAAGAAGTCTATGATTCTACAACCACTCCTCCCAATAAAAATTAGTGTGTTTATAGCTGAGAGAAGAGAGATATATTTTTTAAAAAGGATAAATCATTAGGCTTGAGAGGTGATCAGTCATATCCAACATTGACTTCTGATTGTTGATTCATAGAGAAATATGTATGCTGACACACAAAACACAATTTCTGGTTAAGTCTCCTGATATTGACCAATAATCTAATTAACTTAGGCCCACGTGAATTTTTGACTTGTTTGTATCAACTCCACCATCTTAATAACCTAAATTAACCAGATAATTTAGTTAAGAGGTATTTATTAAACTACTTCTGTTAACTTTCTCTTTGACTCTTGTGCTTTGCAATCAGATGAGTAATAAATTTAAAAGACACAGTAACTTAAGTTCTTTTATTTTAAAGTCATGTTTTATATGGATTTTCTTTGTATATAAACTTTTTTATGAATTTGGAATGATCAGACAAAAGAGAAGAGAACCAAGATTAAACACCATAAAGGAAAAAATCAAAGAGCAGAGAAATTGGCAAGAAATAGACTGACTTAGAAAAAAAAATTCAAAAAGGATTTTTAGGGAAAATCCCTGTGTCAAGGAAAAGAAGGCAGAGATACGACACAGGGGTGTGTTTTGTGACTCACATGCATTGGCTCTGTACCTGTATGATTCATTTGGTGGAAAACATAGCTGGGTCAGAGAACTTTTTACTGGTCCCAAACTTTCCTGGAGTCATTTGAAGCTTCATTTTGTGTGCATATTTTGTCTCACTTCTGCAAAATGGAAATCTTAATTGCTTTTCAGAAATAGCCCTGGTCATTGGAGTTTATCTGTATAGCCACTTGAGATTTAGAATTAGATCATGGACTTTGGAATATGGAAAAATCTTTAAGAAACTGGGACAGGTTTGTTCCAAGCGACCTCTCTTTGTCTCCTGACAGGAATAGATAGATAGTAGGTCCCCCAAGGGAGCCCTATTCAGAAAGTCCAAAGGGGACAGTCTACCCATTGGAAGGTACAGACTAGATCAGTGCTTTTCAAGCTTTTTAGTTCATGACTCATAGTAAGACATACATTATACACCACAACATGTGTGTGTGTTTTATAAAACAACACCTTACTACATATGTTATACCTGATATTTTCTATTCTATTCTATTCTATTCTATTCTATTCTATTCTGTTGTTGTTTTAAGTAAATACTGGCCAAGATCGATAAAATAGATTTCATAACTCACTATTGGAAATCTAGGTATGTTCCTGTGTGCAACCATCCCTAAACACATACATTGCTAAAATACAGTACAGCCAATTTTCACTTCACCTTATGCTGAAATGCTTGCATTTTCTCGAAAACCATGCTGTTTTTCACATCCCTGCACATGTCATTCTCTCTCTCTACTCCAAGCACTTTACCATTTTCTCACTCCACCTCCCCTTTCTTCATCAAGTTCACTCCTGCTGCCCAAGACTCAGCTGAAGAGGTCAACATTCCTTCCCCTCAGTCTACGTTGACCTGTTTTTCTGTACTCTCCTGAGCATGCTGGGCTTATCTTTTTCTCTGCCTTTTCATGCTATGTTATGAGGATCCATTTATACATTCTTCTTCCCCTCTGGACTCTTTGAAAGCAAAGTTTTCTCTTATTTATATCCATAGGAAGTGTTCTAAGGTTTGACACATATCTGATTAATACTTTTTGGATGAATGAGAGCCTGCCTATTGGTAGGCACTTGGTACCAAGTAGCTGCCTCCTTGGTAAGTTATAGTGTGGTTACTGAAAATAAGAAAGTATATCTTTACTTGTACCCCAATGTTTATAGCAGCACTCTCAACAATAGCCAAATTATGGAAAGAGCCTAAATGTCCATCAACTGATGAATGGATAAAGAAATTGTGGTTTATATACACAATGGAGTACTACGTGGCAATGAGAAAGAATGAAATATGGCCCTTTGTAGCAACATGGATGGAACTGGAGAGTGTGATGCTAAGTGAAATAAGCCATACAGAGAAAGACAGATACCATATGTTTTCACTCTTATGTGGATCCTGAGAAACTTAACAGAAACCCATGGGGGAGGGGAAGAAAAAAAAAAGAGGTTTGAGTGGGAGAGAGCCAAAGCATAAGAGACTCTTAAAAACTGAGAACAAACTGAGGGTTGATGAGGGGTGGGAGGGAGGGGAGGGTGGGTGATGGGTATTGAGGAGGGCACCTTTTGGGATGAGCGCTGGGTGTTGTATGGAAACCAATTTGACAATAAATTTCATATATTGAAAAAAAAAAGAAAGTATATCTTTACGGAGAATACGCATCTGGGTTGCAGTAGATGTGTTGATCCTCATTAGAACCCATTTTCTGTTGCTTATAGAAGATAATATAGCAAAGGAGGTTAAAAAATTGGGCTTTGGAGCTTCACAGAGCTGGATTTGAATGCTGGCACATGAGTTACTAGCTCTGTGACTTTAGGTAAGTTCTTTGATTTTTTAAAATCTCAATTTCTTCAACTATAAAATAGGAGTACTGACATCTATGGCTGTTGTTAGGATTGTGTAGATATTAAATAATGGAATAAGCTCCAGGAGGGCAGGAATATTTGTCACTTTGATTCATTTTCATGGATTTAGAAGAGTGGCTGACACATACTTGTATCAATGAATATTTTGTCCTAATAGGCCCTCAGTAATTTATAGCAGCTCTTCTTCATGTGAATTCTTATCAAGTTTAATATAAGATTTCTTAGAATATGCATGATCTACATAATAATTTCTTATAACATCTTTAATCAGAAGTTAGGTGATACTGTGAGGTGATACTTCCAGACCCTGACATTCAAGGACTCAAAGTGCATGTTGAAACATTGTTCTTCCTAAAGAATGTTGTATTTCATGCTGTTAGGTTAGAATTAAGTTTAACCATTTCAAAGCTGATTTTGTGGAGGTTCCTCAGTTCTGTTTTTGAGTTGTCACATATGGGTATTTGACTCTTGCTTCTTCCCTTTTCTCGTTCTCTTGTTATACATCCGTGAGCCATATCATCACTCACTACACATTAGATAGACTCACACAGATTCTGATTCAAGGGCTTGGGGAAAATGACTGCATTTCTCAGTGTTCCTAGAGTTGTTTCTCTCCCTTCCTCTACAAAGATCTTGTGTAAGATCCATAAGGATGGAAAATTCATTATTACCTAATGTCCTTCGCTGCTTCCCATTTCATGAATGGATGTTTGTATTCCAAGGTTTCATCGTAGGCCTTTCCCATTTTCAGTACTTTTATAAGCAACTTCTTGTGCCACATAATAAAGGTATTGTTTTAAGGTTTTCCGAATTTCATCAGCTTACAGACTTCTCTCATTTCTACCAGGAAGCAGAACAAAGAAACAAATTTAAAAAAGCAATTCTCAAACTTTTCCACAAACCGGGACACATAAAACGATGACATTGCTTCCTTATTATAATTCGTCCAAATAAAGAGAATTCTTATTAAGAACGTACTCACCTAGCCTTCACTTCCTTATGCATTTATTCAAAATCCACTTTATTATAATATTTGCTACAGAATCTTTTAGATAGTAGTATTAAATGATCAAGATTATTAGCCATTATGGTTGCTTGCTTTATATTTCACATGGTAGGAACAGTGTTGTCCTATTATTACCTACTCTCTTATATGTAAAAGTCTGCCAGAAGCTCTTACTCATTTGTGAATGAATTACGGTATCATTTCAAAGTGTAGTCCTTATCATAAATTCCTCAGATATATACTAAGAGAGCATATATTAAAAAGAATGGTACATCCTATGATCCTATACTAATTTAATTTCTTATTAAATTCTTCAACAGAACAATATATTAAAAGACTATTGTTCTCAAACTGAGGATTACCCCTGAGTCACTATAGTCTTATCAGGCTGGTGAGGCTCTTCACTAACAGTTTGGAAAATAAGAGGAGGTATATACTTTGGGGGAAAGAGAAGATGTTTTGGTAAGTGGAATTAAAAGGAGAACCTTGCCTGACTGACTAATATGTCTCACTTAGTTGATTCAGCGATGAGGGACAGAGGAGACCACAGAAGAGCAGAGCTTTCTGGAGAAACAAGGATGAATATTTATACAGCACCCACTATGTGCTAGGTCCTTCACAATCTTTTACATCCTCACACTGAAACCTTGGGGAAGATTATTAAATACATTTTAAACATAAGTAAACTCCTGCCCATAAAAAATTTTTTTTTTTTTAGTCACCTGTCCAAAGTCCCTCAACTCTAGGAGGCAGAGTTTAGATGTGAACCCATGCCTTTAAAACTCATGCTGTCTCCACTGACCATACAATCCAAGAATACTCCCAGTTAAACCTGTATGTGGCTGTTCAGGTGAATGTCACACTTGACATCATATAGATTTCCACCTTCCAAGCATCCCCTGACAAATTGAGGAGAGGTTCCACACAGTGGAATCTGAGACATCATCTTCTCCATCTTCTACCCTAAATGGTTCCTGTGGGGGCATCACTAAAGCCTGAAATGTCTTTTATATGGATCTGAAAACATTTAGTGAAGAAGAAAGTAATATGTTCATGGTAGCCATTCCTATAATATTTTTAATAATAATAAATTTGATTACAGAATGATAATATTACAAGAAAAATAACATGCTATGATATAAACTCATAAAGGCGTGAATATTAAAACTAAATGCATATTGGAGACATTTGTTCTATTGCACAAACTCAGGCATCCAGAAAGATTGTTTCTCTCCAGTGTTCTTGCTTCTATCTCCACGTGAGAAGACTTTTAAGGGTCCTGTTTCATTCTCAGAGTTGATAGGTTTATCCTTCAATAAGTAAAGTGGCTGATTAAAGCCAATATTTTTCTTAGATAAATTTATGTTCTGGTAATTTGAGTCCTTCTCTTCATGAGACTTCCTGAAATACTGACCATAGAAAGGAATATTATCAATTTAGTTCTGGGGCCCGGTCAGCACTCAGATTGCGTTCCTGGCTGCAGCCTGGAACATCACTTCCAGTTGGACTCACTTTTCCTTGCCCAGCAGGAGCCTATAGTATGTAGCACCATCTCTTAGTTAATAAATCAGCTAATTCACTGCTCTTTATTGATCATGAGCTGTATTTATCTCACCCTCTCATTTCACAGGTGAGGGACAGATTTGGAATGACTTCCTTATGCTCACAGAGCTGATGATAGAGTGTGAGCTGGAATGGAATTCACATCCCCCAACTTGAGTCCAGAACCCCTTCCATTCCTCACTCACTTATTAATACATTCATCAAACATTTACTGGATGCCTACAGTGTGTGAGTAGCTGTGACTACAAAGGTGAATTAGGACACAGACCCTGCACTTTACCCTGCTTTGTGTTTTTGATTTCCCAGAAGGTCTGAGTTCTGTCTGGAAGGTGACTTTATGCCAGGACAATCTCTCCACCCTGGATGGATTGGACAATCACAGTTGGTCATGTACAGCTCCATTTCTAGTATCCAAATATATTCTTCATAAATAGCCTATTCTTTGGTCTTCTAGCTTTCTGACAGGGGTGCCTCAACCAAATATGGTGTTATTGATAAATAGTATTTAATGGGTGAGCTCTGAAGATCAATCCAGTAATACTACTAATAGGCTCCATTTTCTCCTCAGTGAAAGGAAGTCCATATGGACACATATGCTTGTGTGTCTATGTGTGCATAGGTGTGCTTGGGGTGTGATTCTCTGAAACACAGAAAAGTGTGTGTTTGCTCATGAATGGACCACAGTAGAAGGTACAAATATATTCTAGGCCTCACATGACTGCCACACTCCAGAATACCAGTAGTGAATAAGCAGAGTTTTGTCAATTGGTAATTTTTAATGATTTAAGAACACTCTTTTGCCATTGTTTTGAGAACCCATCCTACAGCTTCTGCTATTGACTGGCAAGTATTTCCTGAGGGCCTGCTGCATTCCCAGCCCCATAAGACCTTTGGCCTATGGGGGACTGAGTCAGTCACTTTCACATTCTTCTTGGGGCTGTCATTCTTTGCCTCAGTTGATCCTGAGGTAAAAGAACTCATAATATTATCTCTGTGTCACAGAGGAGGAAGCTGAGCCTCAGTCCCAGAGAGGTTTAGTGACGTGCCAAGACCCTCCACACTAGTGACTGATAAAACAAGGACTGAATCCCATTCTTCTTGCTATTAGGACAGTGCTCTTTTGGTTTTTGTTTTGTTTTGTTTCATTTTTATCTATAACAGATTGCCTGCCCATAGTTTATAAAAACAAAGCAGGGATTAGAGAAAGAAATTTTTGCAAACTCATTAAGTGTGACCTCTTGATAGAATAAAACCATGAAATAAAAAAACATTAAAGTTCATTTTAAATACTACCTGAAACTAGGTCACAAATCTATTCTATAACCCTTTCTTCCCCCTGGCATAAGTTCCTTTCCCAAATGACAGGTTTGGTTTTTCTATCCATATAAGTTCCTAGGACCTTTTTCTTGCAGGGATTACTGCTGAACTTCTCCTAAGGAATGACTTTGTGATGGTAGAAATACAAGTAACATGTTCACTGGGCTTTTACAACTGTAGAGAAAGCTCTTTCTGAAGCTTGCTCATCCAGCTGATTAACTTTGCTGGAAAGTGGCCATTAGCTTCCTAAACTGCAGAGGATTGTACTAGTCACTTACAGTCAGCCTAGAAGCAGAGAGGGATTAGAACATAGCCTCACTGAATGAAAATGGGGAAAGCTAAACCATTTGCAGATTGTACTGCATTGTTTCTGCACTGGTTTCTGGAGGATTTGAGAAAGGCCTGACCCAGGTGGAAAAAAGGGACCCAATGGCTTTGCAGAAGGGAGGTGAAACAAACAAACCAGACCTTCTCAGTACCACTCCCTAGTCAGGTGGCATGCATGAGACATTTCCCTGCACCAGTTTCCACATTTATCAAATGAGCAAGGAAAACAAAAAGCATTACAGGTTGCTCAGTTTGGAAAGTTTCCCTAATGGTCATCCTACTGTGGTCTGTGACCACGACATGGGCTATCATATTGTGTAGTGTAGGAGAATCTAAAAACTAGTTTCTGGCTCTTGATCATCTTATTTGATTTATTGTCAGGAAGATGGCATTAAAATGAGCTTCCACTTGCTGAGCAAATCTGGATGGGCAGTGGAAGGTGGAAACAGGGAGTGGCCTGGGTGGTGGCAGGAATTAAAATAATAATCCCTTGCATTTTAGAGATTGCAGAGCACTTTCCCACACATTGTGTCATTGGATCCCTGCAAAGCCCTAGGAGGGCAGGTGGTATTTTTAGCCCCATTTGACAAACCAGAAAATAGATATGCTAAAAAGTGAAGTGATGGCCAGAATTCACAAAAAAATGTTAATGGTAATATAAAAAATAGAATAAAATCCAAGCCCTTGCTTCCTTTTGCAACACACCAGAGAGTGATTAGAATCTACCTTAAAGCGTTTTAGCTATACTCAGATAATCAACAATGGATTATAACATACTGGTAACACAGGACTCCAATATTATTCTCCTTCAGGGCCTTTAAAACTTCTCTGCCTCTGCCTCTGCCTCCCCTCCCCCATTTTTATCACTGCTTTACTACATGCTTCAAGAAGTCCCCAAGACTTTGTTAGGTGACCATCCAATAGGTTTTCTTGGCTCCCAGTAATTATGACCACTCAGTCCTTACCACCGTAATTAAATTGCCTATATTGAAATATGATTCTGCCTGGGCACTGAGACTAGTTATTTACAAGTCATTCAGTGGCTGTTTCGGCTATTTCTTCCCCAACTCTTAGCGTGATAAACTGTCTGGATAAATATTTCTTGAATAAATGTTGCATGATCTACTGTAGCCAAAAGGGAATTTTGCTTCGACATTACCCTGAACACTATTTGGAGAAGACTGGAAGCTCTTTTAAAACCATCTAGGATATAGTGCTGTTCCCAGAAGGAGGCTCTTAGGAAATGAAACTCTAGCCATTTGCCTAAAATGTTAGGTCATTCCCAGAAGACTTAGAGTTGAAAGAGGACAAGAGGTGTGATAAGGTTGGAGATTAGCGTTTGTGTAGCTATTTGGGCAAAGAGGTAAGAGCTGATATTTTTGGAGTTACTGGAAGATTTACTCATGACACCCAGCCTGCGTATGTGTCCCGTACTATTGCTGGGAACCAAGCTTCGTGCCAGCCCTCTAACTGTCAGATAGCAGTTTCTGGAAAGAGACTTGAGCTTGCTATGTGGTCACTTATAACAATCTTACTATTTTGTGCCAGCTTAGAAGTCCCTACAATACCACTGATATATGTTATCAGAACAGCATATAGGTAGAATATGATAAATATGGTAGATGAAGAGCAAGGCTTAGGACTCACATGTCATCTAAATATGAAACCCAGTGCTTAACCTAGTGCCTATATATACAAAACCCTCTGAAGTATTTAGGAATTAATGAATGTAATGAATGCCATCAGCACAAAAAATGAATTAGTCGAATCTTGGCAGTGAGACCATTTCTGCAATGGCAAAATCTTAAAGGGCATGCAGAACTTGACAAGGGGTGAGGATTACAGGTACTGTACTGAACTTTTAGCAAAAGTGGTCATCGGCAATAGTAAACAGATGGGCATGGCTGTGTTCCAATAAAACATTATTTACAAAAATAGGCAGTGGGTTGTGTTTGGCACACCATAGTTTCCTGACCCAGGTGTACATTATAGCTACGAATTCTCATTTTTATGATTTCGTTTCCTTCTGAAAAATCCCTCCTTTGTTCTCTATTGCCTGCAGTCTGGAGCACAGACTCCTCAATTCTGTTCTAATCTGGGCAGTGCTTTCCTACCCCCTGATGCTTTTTCTTCTCTGTGCTCAACTCACATTTTCTGTACCAATGACGCCATTCTTAATGCTTTCTGCTTAACCAAATCCTACCCATTCTTTATGGCAGATATTCTGAAATGTGGATACAGGGGTCATGTCAGAACCATCTGGGAAGAATTTGATATTAATGGTATTCATCTCCCACCCTAAATTCTGGTAGTGGGGGTTGGGAGGTGGAAGTAGAGACATGTATAACCTGAAAACGTTCCTAAGCTTATTCAGGCAATTCCCATCCTCCTCCCAAACCACTGCTTTATGACACTACTAACATATCATTTCCTCCAAGAAGCCTTCCCACACCCAGCTCTGTTTCTTTGGATTCCCTTAGCCCTTATTGGTCAAAAATTCATTTTTAACACTTACGGTATTTTTGGTTATTTAAGTGTTTCATGTGCCAGGCATTGCTGTAGGTGCTGGGGATACAGCAATGAACAAGACAGTAAAGGTCCACCCCTCTGAAGATTTTGTTCTAGTGACAAGAGAGACAGACAATGAACACATGCCCACAAGAGTGAAGAAGATGTTTTCAAATAATGAAAATGAAACAAGCTAATGGGAAAAGAAGTGACTGGAGAAAGCAGATGGAAGGATAAAAAGGTGCTACTTTATTTAAGAGAGTCAGGAAGGGTTTAGGGAACCTATAGTTGATCTAAAATCTGTAGAAATCTAGGGGAAAATAATTATGAGCCAAGGGAACAGCACATTCATCTTTCTTTTCTCTGACAATGCCACTGAACATAGAAAGTTGTAGTAGAAAACCTAGGGGATGATTAAGAACAGTTCCCTCATTCAGGATTGCCAGATAAAATATAGGATACTCAATTAAATTTGAATTTCACGTAAATAACTTTTTTTTTTTTTTAACGTTTTATTTATTTTTGAGACAGAGAGAGACAGAGCATGAACGGGGGAGGGGCAGAGAGAGAGGGAGACACAGAATCGGAAGCAGGCTCCAGGCTCTGAGCCATCAGCCCAGAGCCCGAAGCGGGGCTCAAGAACTCACGGACCGCGAGATCGTGACCTGAGCCGAAGCCGGCCGCTTAACCGACTGAGCCACCCAGGCGCCCCCATAAATAACTTAAGGACTAATTATAGTATAAGACTATACAATAAGAATATAGTATAAGAACTAAATATAGCATAAGAACTAAATAGTATAAGGACTAATTATAGTATAAGAACTAACTATATATATAATTTATCTGAAATTTAAATTTAACTGGATTCTTTGTTTTTTGCTAAATCTGACAACTCTATATTTTACTCATAGGAAAAAGTGACCCAGAGTGATCTGTGTCTAATGTCATCCAGTTACTTGGAGTTGAACTAGAGTAAAATCTGAATCTAAAGCAGAAGCAATTTAATTTGGTGTTGATATTTTAGAAAATCTTGTATTGCTTTTTAATTGTCTTGGTGGGTAGCACTTTGTCTCCTCAACAACTCATTAAAGGTATGTTCTATGTGAATTTTGTTTATTTATTTATTTATCTATTTATTTATGTAATTATACACTAAGTCCATTAATACTTAATTCATTCTTGTATTCTATTACTATTGCAAGCCTGTAATAGAAGTAGTATTCTGGGTACAAAGAGGACATGGCCTCTGCCATCCAGATAATAGGGAAAATGAGCATATTTAAGTCATTTTAAATCAGCTTAGAATACAAAGGGTCACTGCAGAGGAATAGAGTGGCACTGGTATTTTGAGTAGGGAGAGATGGCCTAGAGTGGGAGAATCAAGGAAGACTTCAAGTGGAAGTTAACATCTCACTTGGGTTTTGATGGATAGTAAAGACTTCAATAAGGGGGATAAGGATCATCGTCCAGGCAGAGAAAACAGACACACGAGGAGAAGGTGGTGATAATAACAAGACTTGTTTGGGGAGCAAATCCATCTCTGTGTTTGCAGCAAAGAATAAGTAAAGGAGAAGAGTATGTGATGTTAGACCTGGGCTATGTAGAACCCTGAACGTTAAATCAAAGTATTCAGATGTATTTGATAAGTCATGGGGCTCATTAAAGATTTTTTAGTTGGCACTCAATGTAATAAGAGGCACATGTGAAGAAACTCAGTCTTTTGGTGGTACAACACGTGGAGATCCATAAGAAAGTGACTGCAAATGTCCTGGTCGGTTAAATGAGGGCTGGACTATAATGTATAGAGACAGAAAGATGGACTGAATGCTAGAGGTATTTCTGAGAAAGAACCCACCAAGCCTGCTAACTGGTGGGTTGTAGAAATGGAGAAAAGATAGAGGCATAAAGATAAAGCTGAGATTTGAAGTTTAGATGACTGGGGGAATGGTGGTACCACCAATAAAAATATGGAGGTCAGGGAAAAAGGTGGATTGTAGGTGAAAAGATGAAGACAGTGGCTTTATCTTTTTAAATACAGCATTATGGAATTTCATAGCTACAAAAGTCGTGACTATGCCCAATCCCTTTACTTCACATAGAATAAAATGTACTGACAGTAAATAAATGACTTGCCCGTGATCACTCAGCAAGTTAGTAGAAGAGCTAGTTTCGGAAATCAGATGCCTTATTTTCCCTGAACAGTGTTTCTTCCATTAGATGATCTATCTTATGATGCGTCTGGGTTTATAGAAGCAGAACAATCATGTGATAAGACACAGTGGTCAGTTGGAAATATAGATGGGGCACTTCAGTAAGAGATGAGGGCCAACAATAGGGGAGCCATCAAAATGAAAATTAATATTTAAAGATTTTAAGGATGTGAAAACAAACAAGATTGCCAAATTAGAGTTGCTGAGTCAAATGTGGTAGATGGCAATGGATACTGTGAAGTGTCCACTAAATTTTACATTTAGGAGGCCCTTGGAATTTGAGAGAAAGAGAGAGAAGAAGCAGTTGCCATGGAGGGAGCAGAATCAAGATTATAAACCCTGAAGGAGTGCAGGAGTGGTGAAAGTGAAAACAATGTAAAACTGTTTCTCTGGATGGTGATAGTATGAGAAAAATGGGATATTGCTGAAACAGGGCCCACAGAACATCTTTTACATTGCTGGCTGGGTGAAACATGAATGCAGGTAGGTAGGAGCGGTAAAGGTCCTGGAGAACAAGAAGTTAAAGGTATAAATGAGTGCGGGTATAACGGAGGTTAGCATCATCCTGAAAAGTACTAGAGGAAATGGGGGGAGCATAAAACAAGGAGAGGCAGACAGGTAGACAAAAAGATAGACAGAAGGGCCTTCAGAGGCATGAGGGGTGATGGAGTTCAAATTGGCCTTTATCGTCTCGGTCAGGCAGGGTAAAAGTGAGAGGACAGAAGTGGGAATGTTTTCAGTGTAACAACTGTGGGGTATCAGTATTGTGATGATAAAACTGCACGTAGGGCCTTGCTTGCACGTAGGGGTTAGAGTCCTGTGTACAGGGCGGATGTAATTAACTTAACCTGATGCTTTCATCTATGGCAGCAGAAGAGGAAATATGGACAATGGGGATTTCCCAGGAGTTCCCAGGTAGTGGTGAGAGTCCCTGTTTTATATATCGCTGTTGATGGAATTCATGTTAGATAAAGAGCCAAGCAGACTGGGCAATGTGGGGAGGAATTAAGGGCAAAAGTCATGTTTCCTAGAGTACCTTTATGCCAGGCTTTCCGCTGGCATTTGCACACATTATTTCATTAAATTCTCATGGCGGTAATCATAACCTTATGAAGTACCCATTATTACCACAGTCTTACAGGAAGAGATTCAAAGTCACGCTGGACAAGCAACTTGCTCAAAGACACACAATTGTAAATGGCAGAACATTTTCTTCTTCAAACCATGCTGGCCATTGCCTCCAGGAGCCATGAAGAAAATAGGACAGTTGAAGTTAGTTGAGGAATTTCAGAATCAGAGGTGGAACACTGCCCAATGATAAGCAACAAAGTGAAACAGAAGGGACAGAAGAATCATGATGCTAGTTATACATATCGAGGCCCGAAAAGTTAGAGCTAATTGATATTTTTCCAGAAAGTTTTATTGAAGGACAACATGCAGAGATGAAAGTGCACAAATCCTAAGTGTAGCAGTCAGTGAGTTTTCATAAATGAACACACCCATATAACCAGTACCGAGACCAAGAAATAGATCGCTGACAACCTGGTAGAGGGTCCCCTCAAGTCCTTTTCCAGCCACACCCCCCAAGGTAACCACTATCTTGATTTCTCATATTGATTTGGTTTTGCCTCTTTTGAATTTTACATAAATTGGATCCTATTATATATTTTTTAATACCTGGTATCTTTTGCTCAGTATTTACATTTATGAGATACATTCCTGTTGTTGTCCATGGCAATTGTTTTGATTGATTTAACCAGCACGCAACCTTGCAAATACATAGCTACCCCCTTCTCTAGTGGGAAGAGAGTCTCATTATGTGAAGTGCATAAACAAGAGATTATTTACATTTCTTTTCAATATGCTTTCCTTGGGTAGGAAGTGGAGGAGACTTGATCGATATGTTTCTGATATATACAAAACGGTGTTAAAATTGCATTTAGATCTAGTTTATAGAAGATTTGTTAAGGACGTTCCCCATGAGCTACTCTATACCACTATATACATTCTTATAATCAGAAAAGAGACTTCAAGATGTTCTATGTAATTTACCTATACATTGTCAACTCAGTGAAGAGGATGAGATTTAATGAATGTATTTTGGTATTTTGAAAGAATGAAATTATATCATTATGAGGGTTTGAAACTTTAGGATTCCCTGAACTATTCTTAGTTATTTGGAAATTATGTACACCTAGTTCTGGAAGAAGATTTAAGGAAATACTAACTGCCATTTAATAATATCTCTCTGGGAAGGCCCTATGTTAACCACTCAGCGAGGCAAATATAAATAACTAGATACACTTGAAAACACAAGGCATAATGTTCTGAAAAATAACATACCAGAGTCATCAGAAATTTCGACAAGTATGTGATTGGTATGGCAAGTGGGTTTAAGAAAGCTCCAAATTACTCAGTCTCCCTTGAGACTCAGTTTCTTCTTCTATAAAATAGAGATAATGCTCTAACTCTCCACCTGCTATGAGAATCAGATGAGGTGACATATGAGAAAGTACTTTGCAGATTGTAAGGTAAGTATGATATGATGCTTAGTGGGTGTATATCCTTTTCAGTTGCTCATTGCTGGTGAAAGTGAAGTAGAGTACCCAGATTTGAGGCATCACAGGTTGTAAAAATTTAGCAGGAGGATGAAGAACTGTGCCTTTGAAGTTAGACAGTCCTGGATGAGAGTACAGGCAAATTATTTAACCTTCTTGAGCCACAGATTCATTCGTAGAGTAGCAATAAGGACACACCTTACATTTGCCAAGAGGAATAGATCACTGTAAGAAAGCACTCCTCTTGGCCCCTTCTGTATAGAATGCTCCCAGTAAAGCATGTTTGTTACTATAATTCTGTAACAACAACAATAACAATAGTATCCCAAAAATTCAAGCAGCCACTTAGTGCTGTTGACGTGCAAGAGATCTGACAAACATTGACCTCTTGGGTACCTATTTCATGGGTTCTTTGTTTAGGAGAACCCTTGCCAGGCTGAGAGCAGAGAGCAGGCCTGGGATCCTGGCAGCTCGAATCATGTGGCTGCTGGGCACCCGTGGGATTCAGTTGTCAAAGGCACCTTGGGCAGGAGGGCTTCCAATGTGGTGAACTATTCTTTCCCTTCCCAGTCCACTCTCCCAGATAAGCCCTTTCCCTGTACTTCCTTGATGAGTCTTTAAATAATAGTACATCAGAGCTAAAAGAGACCCCTAGACATCACCTCTTTCAACACTTGCATTTCACAGTTGAAGAAATGGAGCTCAGAGAGGCTGAGGGGCTTGTCTTGGGTGGGGGTGGAATGGGTGATAAACCTGGAGCAAGAACTCAGATCTCCCACTCTCGGTTCAGAACACTTGCTTCTGTCCCACACTGCCCTTGGGATGTGGCTTCACCTCACCCTTTCAGTGCAAATGCAGGATTATCTCTTTAAGAGTTGAGCTTGAATCTGATTCCATATGGAATCCCTTGGACAATGCTTTGCAGCTAAGAGTCACCCTGAAAAATATTTTTAAATACAATCACATTTCTGGGGGACTTACTTCTCATATTCAGTTTTGGAACTGGGGATCAGCTTAGAGATCATCTTTAAATGACCTGGTTCATTTCTGTATGCTACAGTATATGTGAATGCCCACTTCCTGTGGAAAGCTTCCTTCTCTAATTCTGCCAGGCAGCCAATCCATCTTTCCTAGGCTCTCTCACTACCCCAGTGCAGAGCTCTGTGCCAGTGCTTCTGTTGGCATAGCACAGAATAATGGCTAAGAGTGAGATCTGGAATCAACAGAGTGTGAAGATCCTGGCTGCAACTTGACAAGATACTCAGTGACTCTCCGTCTGCATAAAATGGGGAAGGTGATACCTGCCTCATAGGATGTTAAACATTAGCTGTGTGAGGTCCTTTGGATAGTGTCTGGCACATAGAGCCCTCAATAGATGTCTTAGATTGTATCTCAATTTGCACATTGACATGTCTATCCCCCGCCCCCCCCCCCCTCCCGCCGCTAAACTACAATCCTCTTCAGGTACAGAACCTTGTCTTGGTTAGTTTTGTTTCTGTGGGACCTTGGACGGTGTTGTCTGCTACATGATAGATACTCAGTGTTTCCAGAAGGGAGGGAGAAAGAGAAGGGAAGGAAGGAGGGAGGAACCCTTGTGGGATGTGGCTGAGCTCCAACCGAAGAAACCAAAGACCTGGGTTCAGGCCCAGCTTTCCCGGTTGCTAGCTGTGGACTGTTAAACGAGTCACTTAATGAGTGTAAAACACATTCTCTTTATCAGCAAAATGGGTTGCCTAATACTCACTTCATAGCATCCTTAGGAGGATAATTGGAGACAATGTATGTCAGAATATTTTGTAAATTAAAACGGACTTTCTGAATTTGTTATAAGAATCCCATCCTTGTTATGACAGATCTGCCTTCTCTGTCTCCTTGGTGTCACTTAGTAATTAGTTAGCCACCATGCAGGGGTGCCTGTCTGTGGTGTAGAAGGCACTGTGTCAGCGGCTGTAAGGAGGTCTCTGCCTTCAAGATGTTTACAGCATGGAAGGGAGGTTAGACCCGTGGCTTCCGCCCCCAACCATGGCAGGCATTTGGAGAGAGCTTTTGGGCAGGGGCCCTTGACCTCAATCCACCTAGCTCAGTGAGTGCCCAGCGGCTGTGGTCTCTGAAGTGACCCCTGGCAGCACATGCATGCCAGGCTTGCCCAAGCTCGCCTGTGGAATGCTGCCCCCTTTGTGAAATGTCACCAGCGTCATGTTCTCATTTCCCTCATAACACACATTTTAAAGCAGCAAGCTGTATTCCCCATGACGTAAATGGTACAGTGGCACAGCAGCAGGGCAGAGGGTGGCTCGATGCCAGCGGAATAGAAAGTCAGGGGCTGATGTCTGGCAGGCCACTTCCCCACTCTGAGCACCTCAGATGGGGACCCGCTCCGGGACTTTCATCTTCACCCTCACGCACAGAGTTCTCTTTCCTTTGGTATAAATCCCCACGTGTGAAGGTCTGGGAGCCCCTAGAGACACACAAATAAGGAGAAATGTTGTTTCAACGCCTCTTATACTTCATCAGGGAACCAGTATAAAAGCAGCGTCTTATGATAGACACTCCCTGAAAGCATTGCCTCATTTCCCTGCATCCAAACCCAGATTTCCTTAACCTACCCTTTTCATCTAAATGAGGTGTTTAAATGGATATTAAACCTACATTCTCAACTCTGGGGGCTCGACTGTCTCCACAACGTTTAGAAGGTTTAGCTCATGTGGGTATTGTATTAGTTTTCTATTGCTGTTGTAACAAATGACACAAACTTTGTGGCTTAAAACGACACAAATCAAGGTTTTGGCAAGGCCAGTTCCTTTCTGGAGTCTCGAGAGGAAAATCCATTTTCTTGCCTTTTCCAGCTTCTAGAGGCTGCCTGGATTCCTTGGCCCTTGGCCCTATTTCATACTCAAAGCCAGCAATGGCTGGTTGAATCTTTTTTACATTCCATCACTCTGACATGGACACATGTCTTCCACAAAGACCTTTATACACTGGGTCTATGGAAATAATCCAAAACACTCTTTATTTTAAGGTTAGCTCATAAGCAACCTTATTCTCATCTGCTACCTTAATTCTCCTTTGTCATGTGACATAATATATTCATAGGTTGCAAGGATTAGCACGGACACATCGTTGAGAGGCCATCGCTCTGTTTACCACAAGTATTGAGGGTGACTTAAGATGTCAGGACATCTCTATAGCAATGTTTGACAAATATGGCCCACGGCCAGCCACTTGTTTTGGCAAATAAAGTTTTATTGGAACCCAGCCACGTGCATTTGTTTATGTGTTGACTGTGGCTGCTTTCATGCTTAAATGTCAGAGTTGACTATTTGTCACAGAGACCATATGGCCGAAAAACCTAAAACCGTTACTGTCTGGCCTTTTTAGAAAGTTTATTGAGGGACACCTTGGGGGCTCAATCGGCTAAGAATCTGACTCCTGATTTTGGCTCATGTCATGTTCTTGCATTTCGTGGGATCAAGCACCGCACCCCCCCCCCCCAACCTCACATGCTGCCAGCTCGGAGCCTGTTGGTATTCTCTCTCTCTCTCTTTCTCTCTCTCTCTCTCTCTCTCTCTCTGTCTCTCTCTCTCTCATCTCTCCCCCCCCCGCCCCACTCATGCTCTCTTTCTCTCTCTCTCTCAGAATAAATAAACATTAAAAAAAAAAGTTTACCAACCTTTCTCTGTAGCACTCCATCTATCTCTGATTGTGCCTATACCTCTACAGAACATCACTCAGGGAACTTCTGGATATTTTCTTCATGTTTTCTACTCCCCTACCCTCCATACATATGCTTTTTAAATTCCTAGCAGTGCTCTGCCCGCTTCTCCTCTACCTTCAATGCCATAAAACTACTGAACCCTTGTAGTAACTCCAAGCACTATGGTGTGTTATCTTCTTACTTTGATACGTGCTGGTCCTTTTGCTTAGAATACATTTACCTTCTTTTTATGTCTCCTGTCAGGCAAGCTCCTATTCATCCTTTAAAACCCTCCCAAGGCATAACTTTCTCCAGGAAGCCTTCCCCAACACCCCTACCCAAGGAGAAGTAATTACTCCTATTCTCAAAACAGTCTTTCTGGATTATAAGTGCCTTGGTGGCAATAACTGCAATATCTACCTTTCTTGGTATCCCCTGTGCCTAGCATAGGGACTGACATGTATTATGTATCCAATAAATATTACTCTGATTCAATAGTACTTTTAATTATGCCAGCCAGAGATGAGGTACAGTGGCAATAACAACAGGTTCTATAAAACTTCAGAATTGGTCTCTACTGTTATATATGGAGGCTGTATTATCTTGGAGATGTCACTTGTCTTCTTCTGGTCTCAGTCTCATTGCTTAGGAACCAAGCAGTTGGTTCTCTAAGACCCCTCCAGCCCTAATGGTTCTCTCCACCGTAGAGAATTTGGCCTAGTTCCTTGGCTGTGCTGCAGATAGAGATATCTCCTGCATTAGGTTTGTGCCCTGCAGAGCTGGAAATCATCCAAGACATATATCACTCATAGCTTTGCTTTGACTGTATGGCAACTGAGGACTAAGGAAGTGGGGGTGGAGGGAGTGGAGGACAATAAGGAGTTGGTGAGATAATCTGGGGGGATTATGAATTTGTCATTGACCCTCCTCCAGGAACCAATTAGAAGGCAGACACGTGCCCTCAAGAGTCATGTCCAAGTAGTATGTGCTCACAATCCCTAGCCTATAATCCTTGCAACAATCCATGCCTAGAGCTCTGACCATTTACTGGAGGTTTACCCCAAATCCTTGTAACCATATGGGAATCACACCAAACTCAATGTGGCCCAAATTAGCATGTTTCTCCCTCTCCCTCCTCCAAATCCCTCACATCTGTCAGTGGTTGAATGTTATGTACCCCTGTAGGGCTAGAAGCCTTGGTGACGATTTTGGACACCTTCCTCTCCCTAGTCCTCTATAAACCATCTCTTATGAAGATACATCTTTTTTTCTTCCAGGAATTACTTGGAATTTAACTCTTTTCTTCCATTCTGTTGTCATCATCTATTCTAGCCTGCTTTGTTCTCAACTTAAATCACTACCCTAGGGTCTTCCTGGGGTCCCTAACTCTAGCTACTTTCCATCGAGAACCATCTGACATACTCCTGCTTGCCTAACTGTCTTAAATCCCATCTTTTCTCATGCCACTCCCCTGTTCAAGCATCTCCAGCAGTTCAGACTTCTCCGCTTCGCTTCATCATTGGTCTCATTCTGACGAACCGTTTTTCTTCAACACCGTCTGCTCAGTAAAACTTACCTCCCCCTGCTTTGTATTTCGTTCTGGATTCCATGTCTTTCCTTCTATGATCACCTTTACCTGGCTCTTAATTCAGTTAAGTTCAGTGCACTTCCGCAAACGTTTATTAAAGCACCTGTTTTGTTCATAGCATAGCACATCTTTACGGCTCCTAGTTCTTTTCCAATGATCCGAAGCACAGCCCACAGTGTCCCCTTGCTGTTTTCATTCTTCATCTGTGCCTCCCTGCTCCCCGCCCAGACTACACATTCCTTGAGGATGGCAATGACTGTGTCTTTTACTTCTTTGTACTCCCCACTCAGGCCCACCACTAAGTCCAGATCTCCAGGCCACCTTTCTAGCCTCATTTCCCATTTCCTTTCCTACCTGTTCTGTCTTCTATACATTAATGATAATGCAATCTACCTCATAAGGTTGTTTTGAAGATTAGAGACAGTTTATTCGTGTAATTCTCAATTCGTTGTTGCTGTAATTAACATTATCCTTCTTGTCTGTCCTTCCCATGGTCCTTCAGTTTTTGGTGCACAGGCTCGTGAGCATTTGGAGTTAGAGAAAGTAGCAAAAGAGATTTTGTCACTATTAGACATAGAATTGCTCTTGCTTCCAGCTCCTAATTGGAACATTCCACCCTCAACCCCATATATTATGGAGGCTATTGTATTTATTTTGCCTGTATATAAGGCAAGTATTTATTAAGACCCCACTGTTTGCCAGGCAGTGTTCAGGGCTTGCCATTCGCAAATTTCAGTGGCCTTTTTTGTAAATGAGTCATTCCGCCTTCCTCATCTCAGACCCAGCCCTCCCTTCGTAAGAGGAAATGCGGTATGGGAACTGCAATTCAAAGTTTTCACTGAGGGCTTGGTCCTGAGCCTGGGCCATGTAAAACTCACTCACTCTCCACCCTCTCCAGTTCTCCTGAGGCTGCCAGGTGCCAGCTGGGGCCTTCTGTCTGCTGGCTGCCTGGGTGATTCAGTTTCAGAAAAATAATTTCTAATCCAAACTACAACTATTTGAAATTCATTCAAAGTGTAGCAGTAATTCATTCATTCAATAAATTCAGTCAGTGAATAAATTCAATTCAGTAAATATTTGCTAAATTAAAGCCATCACTCAACAAGACTGACTTAATCTCAAAGCACCTACTGTATGATGCCACAATAAGCTTTGTTGTATAGTCTACTTTTTAAAAGATCATTATTCTCTGCTCTACTACTATTTCAAATAATACAAATTCTCATAATTCAAGGAAACTTTTTAAGCTAGATGTCATGGCATTGTGTGATAAGTGCCAGAAGAACTACCATACAAACACAAAAAAAAGAAATAAATCAAACAACAGACCTTGGCTAGTAAGAAACAACTTTAAACAAAATCACAATTGGAATCTATCATCTAGATTATTCTAGTGTTAAGATCGCTCTGAACCAGTGTTAGGTTGATATACGTGTGAAGCTAGAGAAAAGGCCAGAATGTCAGAAGCATCACACAAAACATTTCTAGTCCTTGTCTGTATGTGTGTGTTCAGGGGGATATTGGTTCAAGCCAATATTTTCTACCTCGCCTGCACATTTATGTTGGCGAGATTTCACTAGTAAATATTGGTTTAAACCAAACACCGACATCTTTAATCACAGTTAAACAGACACTGCATTATACTGCATTAGAAAAGGAGAAGCAGAGAAAGAGTAAGCAGAGCATTTAGCTACCATCTTTCAAAGGTAGAAAGGAAAAGTTAGAATTAAGTGAAATTCTTCGGAGGTAGAAATGCCAAGACAACCATTGCTGAAATACAAAATTTTGTTTTTCTAAAGTCTGGAGTTGAGTTCAGTGAAGTGACGTAGTTCACAAACCAGAGGAAATTAGGGGAGGAACGGAAATACTGCTAAATCAGGAGAAGTTGGCCAAAGGAAGCCAAGCTATCTGTGACATACAGTGTTGACTTCTTTCTTCTATATTCTCATCCAACTCTGGTTCACTACTGTGTCAGTTTGTGTTCCCATGAGACCTGGGACCTAATTTTATATTTTGATGCATGCTAGTTAGAAGTTCTGAATCTGTCACATAAAACAACAGCTTGTCTACCTGCAAAAGGCATACTGTTAACCTTTCCTACCACACACACACACACACACACACACACACACACACACACACACAAAATCCACCCCAAAAAGAGCTGCTTGACTTTATTCGTTGTGTGCCTTCATTCACATCCAGAACTCCATAAATCACCTGGAGAGCTCCTCTCTGGCTGTGGTCCTTCCTCCCACCGCCCCTCCCCCCACCCTTGCACTCCTCACATTCCTGTTCATCTCATTTCAGACATAGCCCTGGGCTGCTTAGATATTTCTAAGAATGTCTTCAGGAGGACCAGCTGTTTTATCTCTGAAATCTATGATTATCTCCGCTTAATTAAATCATTGCAGCCCGCATTTGGGGGTAGATGATAATCAGATTTGAAAGAAGCAGGGACCTGCTGAAATGAATGGTCAGCCCTACTAAAGGTTGCCTTAGGGAAATACTGTTTTCACTTGTCTCCTCCCCTCTCCTGTCCTCCCCTCCCCTCTCCCCTTTCTTTCTCCCCTTTCCTTTCCTCTCCTTTTCTTTTCTTTTTCTTTTCCTTTCTTTTCTTTTTTTTCTTTTCTTTTCCCTTCCCTTTCCTTCCCTTTTCTTTTTTCTCTTTCTTTCTCTCTAAAACTTTTTAAACGTCCAACTTCAGCTGAGGTCATGATCTCACTGTGAGTTTGAGCCCCATGTTAGCCTCTGTGCTTACAGCTCAGAGCCTGGAGCCTGCTTCAGATTCTGTGTCTCCCTCCCCCATTTGTGCTCTCTCTCGTGCATGCTCTCTCTCTCAAAAATAAATATTTAAAAACATTTTTAAAAATACAATAAAAAATTAAAAAAAAAATTTTTCCCATCAGATCCCAGGAGAGTCTGAGCTGGAACGACTTATAGGAAAAAAAAAATATTGAAAATGGAAGACTCAAATAGAGTGGTTAGCACCAAACCTGGCTGAGGATGCCAGTCATCTGGACCAATTCTAAAAAGAACACAATTTCCCAAAGCCCGCTCTGGAGACAGACTATATCAGAATTTTAAGGTTTAGCCTGGGAATCGCCTTCGGGAAACTGGCATAGTGATCAAGTATCAGCTTTAAATTCAGGCTGGATTAGAAACTGATTTCTAGTATGTATCTAGTGTGACTTTGGGCAAACTGTGTAACCTCTTGAGCCTCAGTTTACTCACCTGTAAAATAGAAATAATAACTACTGAATGAGATTGTTGCAAAAATTAAGTGAGATAATATACAAAGTCTCTCATACACTGCCTGATTTACGGTAGATTAAAATAAAATGAAGACCATCCAAATGTCTCCTTGGGACTTAGCAAACAAAGGCAGCCACTGAGGCATTCCTAATGGCACCAGAGGTAAACTGCCTAAGTCTGAATTCTGGCTGTACTAAATCTGTGACCCTGGAAAAGTTACTGAATTTCTGTGTTTCTCATCTGTAAAATAAAATGATCTATTATATGTAAAATAATTCTCAGGTCATGAAATTTTGATGAAGATAAAATTAGTTCATGAATGTAAAGTGCTTAGAAAGTGTGACTGGTACTCAATGAATATTAACTATAATCATTATCATTATTACTATCTCTTTTAAGACAAGCATCTGTGGAATTATGAATGTTGGAGTGTTCAAGTCCTATCTATAAGTTATGATCTATAACAGAGCTGTCCAATAGAAATATAATGCAAGCCCCATAGGTAGTTTTAAATTTTCTACCAAACACACAAAAAGAAAGATGCAATTAGTTTTAATAATGTACTTTACATAATATCTAAAATATTATAATTTCAACATGTAACCAAATATGAAAATTTATTTACATCATTTTTTTCCAGACAAGTCTGTAAAATCCAGTTTGTATGTTACACATACACACTAACTAGCCACAACGTATCACATCAGACTAGCCACAATCTTAATGCTCAGTAACTTAATGGCTAGTAACTACTATATTAGACAATGCAGAAATTCCAGATCCTAAAGCAAGGCCCCTTACCTTGATGAGCCTCAATTTTTTCATTTGTAAATATGGAGATTACTTTCATGGCTTTGTTTGCAGAAAATGAGCAAACTCGAAAGTACTTTGTCAGCTGGAAAAGGCTATATGGAGTAAGCTTTCTGCTCTCTGTAAAACTTGACTGTCAAATGCAGTGCCATTCTCCCATGGTGAAGTTCCCAAGGTCCTGTGTGATCTGAAACATCACCCAAGAGAACACCAGGTGAACGGGGCTTTCCAACAGTTAGTTGAAAGAGATTTGGGCTAATAATGTTTTGAGAGGCAGGGAAATTTCTAATCCACCTACCATGTTTACTCCTAATGGCAAGACCCTTTGCTTCTACTCTCCATTGACTCTTGAAATTCCTTTGACAACTTCCATTCTACAAGTAAAGGTAAAGTTTAGGTATAAATAACCCTTCCACTCCCTCCGATAACACCCGAATTTGGGGCCCCATTTCTTCTTAACTCCTAACTTTTCCTGCAAATAATAATCCCAATACTAATAATTTATCAAGAATTTATTCTTTACCTCATCTTATAATTCTTATGATTTACTGCTATCAGATCAATAATTAATTTTCTTATAAGCATCATTTTCGTGGCAAGAACACTGAACTTGGAGTCAGAAAGCCTAGATTCAAGTCTATAGGTTCTGCATTTACCACTTATGGGATCTGGAGTGAGACACTAAAACTTCCTGGACATCAGTCTCTTCCTCTATAAGACAGAGACAATAATACCTCTCTCATAACTTATTATATATATGAAAGAAATTTATAACTGCAAAGCATTGCAAAACTGTAAAACAGTGTTAAGATATTTAAAAACCACTTCGTGTATGCCATTCTTCTGTTGAACAATTTTCAGTAACTCTTCATTGCCTATCGAGTAACATCAGATACCTTAGTCTAGCATAAAAACTTCTTCAAGATTGCCCTGACCACCCTACTTTTGCAAATTTATTCCACTCTACTCCCTTACTAAAACCCAGTGTTCTAACCAAATAGGACTGGTAGATTGGATATCCTCAAATAGAACTAAATGGTGTGGCATGCATCTAATTTTATACCTTCGTTCATGCTGTTTATTGCCTTACCTTGTTTGTTTTCTTCATCTCCCAAAATTCCATCCATTCTTCTTTACCTGGCCTCCAAATCTCTCTTGATCTCCCTTTCCCCCATGTCTTTAAGATCTATCTGTACTGTCTCTGAACTTTACTTGTATCTTTCTTATGACAGTTGTCAAAATATTTGGGATTCTAGTATTGCTTGGTGCTCAGAGGCCTGCAGTAAGGTGCCTGAATACAGTTCTTCAATGAGAGTCAAATAACAAATTCTACATGTGATTTTTTGCAGAAGTCCCCTTGACAGACTGAATGTCCCCAATATTAAAACTAGCCATCTAGGGGCACCTGGTTGGTTCAGCCCATACAGCATGTGACTCTTGATCTCAGGGTCATGAGTTCAAACACCATTTTGGGCTTGGGGCCTACTTAAAACAAACAAACAAACAAACAACAAAAACAAACAAAAACCTAGCCAGCCTAGAAATCTAATCAAGATATGAATGCAAAAGAAATGGAGAGCCCATTAATTGTGGTAACATTGAATAAATCAGCAAAAAGAAGGTGATTTGTTTGATGACTAGTAAAAAAAGAACCAAGAACAAGAATTCCTGACATAGTTTCTCCAATACTGTCTAGTAGCAAAGGCCCCATTCCTTTTGGTTAATTGATATCCCATCTACTGATATATTGGGCAAGTCAGCAGTGCAAATAATATTTCTTGGGCTTCTACTAGATAATAAATGCGGTGCTGCATAAGAGACCAGGCAAGAAGATAGGTTCCCTTCTCTCAAGAAGGTTATCTGATGGGTGAGATAAACCAAGAGAAATAATTTAAATGAAATATGGTCAGTTGGAAATAATGGGAAGGGAACTTAATCCAATGTTAAAATATTTAGAAAGCTTTGTAGGGGAGAGGACTCTAGGCTGAATCCTAAAAGATAAGTAAAAATTAGCCAGGTGAACAAAGTTGAGAAGGGCACTTCTGACCAATGGAAATACTTGAGAAACAACTACGGTCTCCCATAGTAGTGGAGCTGAGTATATCAGGCTTGAGGAAGCAGCCTAATCATCCAGCTAACTCCCCTGCTCTGATTTCATGCTTACCAAGCAATCTTATGATTATGATGCCTATGATTATGAATCTTATGATTATGAAATTGGTCTCCCATGTAGAGGAATGTGGAATGACCATAAGACATGAGAAACGTCCCATAAGTTATTACTCTCTATAAATTGATTGGTCCCTGACTTCTCAACGTGTTCTTGGGCATTGGACTAGTATAAGCAGAATGAAGTCAAATCACACTGACAAAAAATCACATTCTGGACCTGAAAAGCCAAAGTGACTGGGAGTTTTGGTCACCAACCAAATACCACCTTCCTAAAGGCTATCTGATTTCAACTCATGAGCATCTCAAACCCATTTACCTGGCCTTATCTCCACTGCCGTGTCATTCTAACCACCACCACCTCCTGCATAGGTTACTGCAAGAAAATCAATAAAAGTGCTACTGGCAACTGGCATGAATACTTTACTAGGTGCTGGGTACTGCGGTAAGTGCTTTGATATGGATATTGTGTTTAATCCCCATACAATCTGGTGGGAAAAATATATATCCCTGTGGGAAAGATGAGGAAATTAAGTCTTACAGAGAAGTGAAGTAGCTTGTCCAGGTTCACAATGCTAATGAAATAAATGGCAGAGCCAGAAGTCAAACTTGTATTTGTCTTCCTCCAGATCCTGGGCTTTTAAATACAATTTAACTGGCCTCCTTCCTGCCTTTAGGTTTATTCTTCAAATTGTAGGTACGGTGATCTTTTTAAAATGCAAATTTGGCAAAGCCACTCCTTTGATAAGGCTCCAGAAAGATTTCCCACTGCTTCCAGAACAAAGTCCAAAGTCCCCTCCGTGGCCTTCCTTGGTTCTGTTTGACCTAATCTAAACTACATACTAGTCTTTTTCTCTCTGTGTGTGCCTGCCACATGTACTGCTCTTGGTTCTTTGAGCACAACCTGATGTTCCTCCTGCCTAGAATGTTCTCTTTCCTTTGTACCTAATTCTTATTCCTTTGAATCTCATAACTTTTTGAGGTACACCTTCCCTGAACTCTCTCTATCACATCTCTGCTTCTCAGACTTTCTGGTCTCCTGTTATCCCTGCACTAAATTCTTAGGACACTCTACACTTCTTACTAGCTTCTCTCCCAATTGTAATTAAATAAGTTCTTGCATAATTGTCTATTTCTGCCAGAATATAGTCTTCAAATAAGCGAAAGCAGTGTCTATAAAATTTACCACTATATCCTTAGAGTTTCAAGCTGAGTCTATGAAAGAATAGGCATGCAGAAAATCTATTCATTAATATGGTGTGTGTATAGGTATATGTGTATATGTATGTATGTATGTATGTGTGTATATATATATATATTTGTATGTATATAGGTATACATATATGATAATGTATGCATATAGTATATGTGTATGTGTACATATTAATATGGTGTGTATATATATATATATATATATATATATATATATATATCAGTGTGTGTATGTATGTGTGTGTATATATTTAAAATGTAGCCATAAAAATGGATGCAGTCATGCCATTTGCAACAACATAAATGGATCTAGAAGGTATTGTGCTAAATGAAATAAGTCAGACTGAGAAAGATAAATACCGTATGATGTCACTCATATGTGGGATCTAAAAGGCCAAATGAATACACAAACAAACAAAAAGCAGAATCAGACCTGTAAATACAGAGAACAAACTGATGGTTGTAGGAGGTGGGGGGTGGGGTGGGGCAGGAGGAGAATGGCCACAATGGGTGAAGGGGAGTGAGAGATACAGGCTTCCAGTTATACAATGAATAAGTCACAAGAATAAAAGGCACAGCATAGGGAATGTTGTCAATGATACTATAAAAGCATGGTATGTTGATAGCCAGTAGCTATCCTTGTGATGAATGTAACATAGCCTATAGAGAAGTAGAATCATTATGTTGTACACCTGAAACTAATGTAACCCTGTTTGTCAACTATACTCAAATAAGACATTTTTTAAAAACCTGCTAATTAAATATTTATCTGTACTTATAATACACCACATACTATCCTAAGCATTTTACATTTAGTTTACTAATTAAAGACTATAATCCATTATATAGATACATATTATTCTCATTACATGGTGAGGAAACTAAGGCATGGAGAAGCTAAGAAAGAGACTTTAACTTTACTGTATGAACCCAGGTGGTCTGGTTCCAGATACCAAGCTTTTAACCACTACTGTATATCCTTCATAAATATCTCTTGCATATATTTAGTGTAGCAACTAAATAGCAACTAAATAGTGTTGCTATTAGGATAGCAACTTACCTCCATCTCTAATCACTGCCTTGTGTCACTGTTCTTTAACACTAACACAGGTGGGTAATGGAGTTCCTTGAGCACTCTCACATTGATGGTAGGTGTTATTGTCTACACGAGTACAGATTCTCATTAGTAAGTAAATGCCAAACTCAGAGTTCTTCTGAAGAACACGTTTCTGTGAGGGGAAGGACATTGGAAGAGTGAGAGGTAGGGCAGAAGGGAATGGAGCTTGAGGTTGGCATCTCAGAAACATAGTTTTGTCTAAGCCCACCTGGGTGAAAGCAAAAGTTGGATCATTTGTTTATAACAGGCCCCATAGCTTAGCAAAAAAATACCATGGAATTTAGAATCAGAGAACTTAGGTTTTCTCCTTCCCTGCTGGCTGCCCCCCTTCCCTCTCCCTCCTTCCTTCCTCTCAATCTCTCATCTCTCTCTCTCTGTCATAGGATGGCTTTAAGCAAATCATTGGACACCTCCAAGCCTCTATATCCTCACATGCATAATGGAAAAAGTTTAATAATTGTAATACAGAATAATAATTTCTATCTCATGGGATTTATTTTTCAAGGAAAACTATGATTTGCAAGGGATGAAAGCACTTGGTAAACTATCAAGGTATATGTATAAAATCTAGTTGTGATTGGAGTTTTTTTTAACTTGCAGTCTTAGAGGAGTTTGCTAAAGAAATCAGCATCAAAATGACCTACTTTTCACTGTTATTTCTCTTGAGGGCAGTGAACCTCTTCTTCCATGAATCCACCCACAGTGAAATCCCTGTCATGTGCAATTGCAAAGTTCCATATTTATAAAGACACATTAACAAAATCCTGCCTAGAGAAAGGCCACATAGGGCTTACAAACTGCCTTTGGAAGCACTCTGTTACAGAATGTAGAAATGTCCTCCAGTTTTGGTGATTTGTTCTAAGAATGCTTTACTCCAGGTTAAAGCAACATGCCTTCTTGAAATCTTGCACTCTAACAGGTACATTTCATTTACAAGTATTCATCAAAAGAAAATAAATACCTTCGGACATAAAAACATACAATGAAAAGTATTGCTAATGTAAGGGGGAAAAAAATCATAACCAAGGCCACTAAATAAACAGGCCAATAGCCCCAGCCTGCTACCTTGAAATAAAGAGAGGCTGATTTCCATATGTATGAAACTATTTTGCATTTTAACAAACACTTATTACACTGTGAGGAGCAACAGAGGAATGAAATAAGCCTGCTAACATCAAGGCACAAAGAACCTAGAGAGGACATCTACAGGGCTAGAAGCTTGTGGATAAAGCTAGAGTCATAAGCTGAATACAGAGAATCCAATTAATACACACTTCTCACTTCCAAGGATCAGAAGAGTGGTCTCTTAGTTTTCCTGATGAACGACTTCTTTCATATTTTTTTCCCTGTGGAGCCTTGCTTTAGAAGTTTTGTCTACAAAAACAAAAACTGTATTTAAAGGTAATAATTAGTCTATCAAGTTAAAATTTTAAGTTATTTTGTAGAGGCCTATTTAACGCTGTTTAAGTTATTATGGTATTCACAAATTAAGAGCTAGGGAAGGTCTGAGGATACTTTCCTTTCAATGTCAAGGGTTTGCTTTGTTTTGAGGTTAAGAGTGTGGATTTTTGCTGTGACTCAGTTCTGTGCTCTGCTTTTACAGAGCACGCCCAGTAATATGGGGGAAAGCTTCATGCTAGCTTGCCCCCACATCCATGTGCCACCCGGCCATTGCATAAGGTCATTGTGTAGTTTGAGTACTGATCAAAGGTACTCAGCCAGGTGATGAGGAGAGCTCATCAATTCATCCCATGCGTCACTTCCCAAGCTTTCTGCCCTAGGGCTACCTCTGCCAAAAGAGGGCACATTTTTCTAATTTTCACCAAGGCACTGTATAAATTTGGGGCGGGGGCAGGGGAGGGGAGGAAGCTGCTAAGGCACCCGGTTGCACAGACTAACCATTTTGGAGAATGGGAAAGGTGTTTCTTATACAGTTATACAATACAGTGGACCATGTCTTGTTCATTGTTGTAAACCCCAGCACCTAGCATCATGCTGGGCATGTACTAGACTCTCAATGGAATTTTGTGGAATGAATAAAGGAACAAACAGTTTTCTTGTACAATTCTCTACTTCTGAAAGTCCACTGACCTGGTGTGTCAGATTTGGTGAAAGCAGAATGATATATCAGGCCAGGTCTACATTTAGAAGTGAACACCACTAAACTCTAACCTAGCCAAGAGGCAACTCCTGTCTGAGGTCATACAGTGGAAGCGACACTCTGGGAGGGGGTGGGGAGGCAAAAGAAATTTCCTGACATGTGCCAAGCACTATACCGAACACTTGGCATATGTCGCTTCCATTCATTCTCACAGCTAGTTTATGCTGTCTTCCTGTTTCACAGGTAAAGAAACAGAGGCACAGGCTGCTCACCTTGTCTAAGGTTACACGCCTAGTGAATGAGTGGCAAAGTCAAGATTTGCAAACATCTGAGTCAGACTCCAATGGGTTCCACTGGGTTTTGAGGTAGTAGGAGCATCCTGGTCTATGCAATATAAAACTAACCTATTTGGGGGGCTGTTTTTCAGATATATTCAAGTTATGTTGAACAAAAGGAAAGGAAATGTGGTGGGTTTTTGTTTTTTGTTTTTGTTTTGTTTTTTTAGAAATCCTGTTCTTTGTTTTTGTAAATGGGCTTCCCTAGATGGGGATTATCTATAGAAAGCATGCATAAGAAAATCAGAAAGATGGAGAACAGTGTACAAATAACAAGAATAGGAGTCAGTGAATTGTCGTGAAATGAACACACTCAGCTAATGAGTAGTCAAAGCAAGAAATGGACCATTACCAGCCCCAGAGGAGCCTGTCCTTAAGTCCCTTCCAGTCACTAGCCCTCCACAGTAACTAATATCTGGACTTCTAATATCATAGACTCACTTTTGCCGCTTTTGAACATTATTTAGATTGAATCCCATTTTTATGTGCTTTGCAATATCTGGTTTCTTTTGCTTGACATTTATGTTTATTAGGTCCATCCCTGTTGTTACATGTGGCAGTTGTTCTAATTGGTTTAACCACTACATAACCTTATGAATAACTACCACCTTCTCTACTGGGAAGAGTTTGATTGTGTGACACTGCTAAATAAAAGATTATTTACATTTCTTTTCTATGTGCTTTCTTTGAGTAGAAAGTGGAATGACTTGATGGATATGTTGCATTTTTTAAGTTTATTTATTTATTTTGAGGTAGAGAGAGAGAGAGAGAGAGAGAGAGAGAGAATGAGTGGGGGAGGGGCAGAGAGAGAGAGAGGGGCCTAGAGGATCCAAAGCGGGCTCTGTGGTGACAGCAGGGAGACCGATGCAGTGTTCAGATTCATGAACCATGAGATCATGACCTGAGCCGAAGTCGGACACTTAGCCCACTGTGCCACCCAGGTGCCCCTTGATGGATATGTTTCTGATATATACGGAGCTATCTTAAAATTGATTTAGAGGGGCACCTGGGTGGCTCAGTCGGTTAAGCGGCCGACTTCGGCTCAGGTCATGATCTTACGGTCCGTGAGTTCGAGCCCCGCGTCGGGCTCTGTGTTGACCGCTCAGAGCCTGGAGCCTGTTTCAGATTCTGTGTCTCCCTCTCTCTGACCCTCCTCCATTCATGCTCTGTCTCCCTCTGTCTCAAAAATAAATAAACTTTAAAAAAAATTTTTTAAAAATTGATTTAGAATGATCCTTTATATCAGGAATCTAACATAGTAAAAAACGTAAAAGCTGAGAGTAGAATGGTAGTTACCATGGACTGAGGAAAAGGGGATTGGGAAGATGTTCGTAGAAAGGTGCATAGTTTAAGATATGCAAAGTAAGTAAGTCCTAAAGACGACTGGATAGCATGGTGCGTATAGTTAATAATGTATCATATACTTAAACATTTGTTAAGAAGGTAGGTCTTCTGTTAACTATTCTCGTCACACGCACACACAGAGGGAGGAAACTTTGAGAGGTGATGGTTAAATTAATGATGTTGTTTATGGTGACAGTTTCACAGGTGTATGCTGATCTTCAAACTCATCAAGATGTACACATTACATATGCACAGCTCTTTATGTCATTACTGAAAAAAATGAATGTTAACAGTTTGTATAGTGTGATCACCACAAACATGCATGAACATATATGCACAAAAGGATTAATAATAGTGAGCTTAGTAAAAATGTGACATTTTTATCATTTCAAATTTTTGTTTCTCCGTAATTTTCTAATTTTCTCTAATGCACCTATATCCCATCTGTAATAATAAATGTGAAATTTATCAAATATGCATCATACTTAAAGGTTTACAGTCTGGTTTGTCTGTATCCTCCTATTCTACCTCCCCTGTGAGAATAGGGTAAGTATCTTTACCCTCATTCTCCGGATAAAGAAATTTAGTCTCAGCAATCTTACGTAACTTGCCTTATGTCAGCCACTGAAGCAAGATAAAGGACCAGAACCATACCAGTTCTCCTGAGTAAATATTGCACAGCCTCCGTGTGCTAATGACTGCGTTAGGTACATCAGAAAAGGGAAGAGGAGACTCAAGAAGTGACCACATTTAAAAGGCAATTACACAATTTTCAATAGAAAATATCCAATGGTAAGATTCCACTTTAAATCAGCATTTTCAGGAATCCATGCATTTTCGGCATGGAGCTGAATCTATTTCACAGACCAAGAAATGGTCTTGCCAGGAATCTTGCTCTAGTAATTTAACCTCTGACTTCTTGGCTTGTGCCTTAAGGTAATTTAGAGATAATCATACCTCTCCAGTGGCTATCACGGACATGTTGCAAGGATACATGAGTAGTGTGCTTGGAACTCTTTTGAGAAGAGGGCTTTATGAATGCCACATATTATTACCAGATTAATATTGGCTATAATTATTTACTCATTCTCTCTTCCTGTTTCTCAGGGTCGAATGTAATACCTACCAGACCTGTAAGAGAAAGTGAATCTCCCTTTGCCTCTCTTATCAGAGGGAAAGAGGGAAAGAAGGGAAGAACAGGAGGTTGGTTCTCCCTGCTCCTCTTCCCTTTGGAAATTTTTGATAAATAGGGTCAACCCCATGATCATACATGGTCCCATCACCTGCTCTTATCCCCTTAAGACTTGCTTCTGTGGTATTAAGCATTGTTCCTTCTCCGAGCCATTTTTGCAAGACAGGAAATGACCAACTTCGTGGGCATGCAACCTGGGCAAGAGGCATAGAGCCCCACTCCAGCAGGGCCCCATAGTTGCTGCCTGGAAACTCATGATAATTTTATTTTTGATCTCGTGTTTTGTAAATGAAGTCTGAGGGGGAAATGGAGTATACTCCAGTGACTTAGAGCCTTGGCTCATATGCTGTCCCACCTTCTTTCTGTCACTTGTTTGCCTCCCCTAGACTTACTCTCAGCCCACTATTTCCCTGATCCCTGGCACCCCAGGACTCATCCAGCATCCCTCCCCTTGCCACCCATTCCCAGAGGGGGCCTAGGTGCATGTGCAGAGAGGGTCTGGGTTGGTCACGTGTGCCTTGCAAAGTCTCAGATGGGACATGGTAGCAGCCATCCCTGGCCTGGGCTGGCATGGCTATACCATGGTAGACAGACGCCATGTCTTGGTGGGGTGAGCCTCTTGCCCACCCCTGCCCTGGGTATCTAGTACGCCCCAGTGCAGACCTTGTAATGCCCTTAGGGGCCACCTGTCTTCTGTGGAGTGGGGCATTGGTACTGTGGGGAAAGGAAGTGTCTGACTTCCCCAGAGCCTGCCCCTGTCTGGGGCACAGCACATCAGTTTGGCAGCTGGCAGATAGGGGTACCCCAGCGACTTGTGAGCTCTGTCTTGCCCTAAGTCACAGGATGTAGGGCCTGGAATCCTGTGAGGGTCTGCACTCTCCTCATAGTATCCTCATGCCCAAGGAAACACAATATTACAGAGTAAATAAAAAACACCATGCCATTCATTAATTGTGATAAATGTGCCATAATAACGTAAGATGCTAACAATAGAGAAATATAAATGTGTGGTATGTGGAAACTCTCTACATTAGCTTTGCAACTTTTCCCTAAATCTAGGGTTATTTTAAAATAAAAGGTTTTTTGGGGCGCCTGGGTGGCGCAGTCGGTTAAGCGTCCGACTTCAGCCAGGTCGCTATCTCGCGGTCCGTGAGTTCGAGCCCCGCGTCGGGCTCTGGGCTGATGGCTCAGAGCCTGGAGCCTGCTTCTGATTCTGTGTCTCCCTCTCTCTGACCCTCCCCCGTTCATGCTCTGTCTCTCTCTGTCCCAAAAATAAATAAAAAACGTTGAAAAAAAAATTTTAAAAAAAAATAAATAAAAATAAAAGGTTTTTTTAAACAGAAGACAAAAAACAAAGTACTACCATGATAGCTCAGAGAGAGAGACTCCAGAAGAAAGAAAAAAAAAAAAAAACTTCATGCTTTTATTACCTTCAACAGCACTTTTCCTGCTGTTTGAATAAGGGGCTCTGCAATTTCATTTTGCACTGGACCCTGAAAATTATGTAGCTGATCCTGACCGTAAAACCCTTTGTGGAGTTCACAATTCCTCTCTCTCCCTTCCTATTCTTCCCTACTCTCAAATGCCAGGCCTTTGGGTTATTTTGATTACCATTAATAGTTGTGTTCCGATGCATTGATAATCTGCTAAGAACTAAGAGATAAATATTCTCATCTTTATTTTAAGATGTAGGAAATTGAGGTCCAGGATCACATAGGAAACAGAAGAGAAACTCTAAATGTGTGAGTCTCACTCCAAAGCTGTTGCTCTTCCCACAGGACTGCAGATGCACCATTCAATCTCTAGATATCCAAATCTCTAGACAGTTGCAGGCTGCTTGGGCATTCCTCTGAGTACTTACTGAGTATCCGGTAGGTACCAAGCACTGGATCCAGTGCTAGAATCAGAAGTTATAGTGTGGAAGCCAGTCCTGAGCATCACTGGTCCTTTCCTTTGGCTTTCCCCAGAAGTAGCAGGGGGTTGATGCCCATATACTTAGCCCACTCTGACATCTGTGCAGCCTGCATTAGTTCCTGTGATAAGAAGGGTCCAGAATGAGACACAAACCGAGTTTTAACTATAGATTAACAGTCTGGAAAGGAACAAATTCTCACTAACTACAACACTAACTTCACAAAAGTTCTCACTTAAAAATATTGTAGCTGACCAGAATAAGAAAGGGCAGTAGAGTAAGGGCCTATCATATCCATTGGCCAGTCACTGGGATCTCACGACTGTACTAAGTCTAGGAGCTCAGATGTGCTTGTTCTGGGTAATAGTGAATGAGCTGTGGAGGTAACCCTTTACTGCTGGATCTTTGAAGAGTCCTCCTTCTTCCTAGTCCTTCTGCTGTTACGATTATTGTATTTCCTTTGTCAGCCCAGAGTGGAAATTGGATCCCTTTTTTCCCTCTTCATGAAGGAGAAATGTGATAGATCATCTCATGGTCATGTTGCATATCGGCCAATTCAAAAGGCTCTGAGCATCTTAATTACTGAGAACCACAAGTTGCGATATGGAAGACATGAAGGTAGTAAGGCCCAAGTAGCTGGGAAATGGTTGGACCTTGTCTCTGATAAGAGGCTGGGAAAGAGGATGGGGGGGTTCTGGCACTTCAGGGAAAGCTTCGTTGGAAGAAGTGATCCTCTGGAAGGAAATAGAGGAGACAAGGGGGTGTGTTGGACACCGTAGACAGTAAGTGAGGAGCTTCTGCCTGTTGAAGCAGCATAACAAAATTGACGGGGAAAGGAGGGAAGGGATGTGTAAGTCTGGCTTGAAATGAGTTTTACTAAAAACGCCTCAGTTCTTGTCTGCACATTTTTGCAGAGTGTGAAAAAAATAGAGGAAGTCACCTCCAATGGTTTTGTGGCTTTTAAGTATGACATACAGGATATTGAATTTTAACCCCTCGTTATCCTAGTGTCTGCGTATTTGAGGGATAAATGAAAGATCTGTTCTTTGAAATGTGCGTCTGTGATCAAGCGATTCTAGTCCGTTGGAATCACTCTTTTACTCATTCTCTTTTCTGCTTCCTACTTAGTATGAATGTCTCACACACACAGAATTATTCAAGTAACAATAAGAGGCTATGTGGTCTCCCTTGGATTTCTGTATGAACATATGAAAAATATATTCTAAATTTGACAGGAATGTGTGTAATCTTTTCTGTAATAGAAGTCCACACAAGATTTTTAAATTTTATTAGCACCTGTTGTGTGCCCGTTTTCCAGAAGGCTTGATAGAATTAATGAATGCTGTTCCCCTCAAAACCAGTCATGTATGCAGGAGAGTCTGGTTGACTTTTATAAGTGTTGCATCATTAATTCATCTAGCATTTATAAAGTCAATTCCGTGTTTATTAACATAGAGTGCTTAAGTCAATAATGTTGAATATTAGACTCTTGGGTATGGAAGGACATGTTTTGAACATTCAGAAAGATCTTTATTATCCAGCAAAAGTATGATCTTGAAGACATATTTTTTAATGGACTACTGAGAAATATTTCCAGAAAGTCTAGAGTCCCACCACCATAAAGCACAGCCCCTGGCTTTAATCAAAGTGAAAATCTGCAGTGTTCACATCTGGCTCCACCTGAAAGTCCGGTTCAGAATTTCCCTGTGACCCTGGCAGTGGCAGAAGAGAAGTTTTAGCTTTGTTTAGTATAACAAGAGCTGAGACTCCAGGCCAATAAACGTGTTCCCGTAAAACTCCAGTTTCTCTTAGACAGAAGTCTTATCAGGGAAACCTCATCTTAAAGGAGAGATTCAGAAGAGGGGAGACTAGCCTACACCTCTCGCTAGTGCGGGTCAATGTGTGCTGAATTACAAGTCTCCAACATGTACACATCCCCCTGCATGAATGACTGCCTAGACTTCCAAAGTCACTGTCAGCAGCACCCCCTCCCCCAGCCCCGCGCCCAAATGTTTCATTTAGAAGAAAAGCAAATGAGAAAATGCTTTCCTCATTTCTGCTCCAGACTGCAAACCCTCAGAAATGACATCACGCACCCTGAAGAGCCCCGGGATGACTAAGGCAGAGAGAGCCTGAGAAAACTCACTGCTTCTGCCTTTAGTTTTAGGACACATGTATGCAGATGAGCCTCTAAGAGATGTTTCCCCGCCTTCTTCCTCGGAGGAAGTTTCTTGGTAGATCGGGGACACCTCATCCAAGCGGGGGGGGGGTGAGGGGGGGGATGGTGGTGAAAACTTGGCACCAGCCACCCCAGGCAGAGCACCGCGGTGATTTGTTCTCCTGGTGGAGAGAGCTGGAAGGAAGGAGTCAGCGCGCAAATAATGAAGGAGCACGGGGCCACCTTCAGTAGCTCCGGAATCAGCGGCGGCGGCGGGGACTCGGCTATGGACAGCCTGCAGCCGCTCCAGCCTAACTACATGCCTGTGTGTTTGTTTGCAGAAGAATCTTATCAAAAATTAGCAATGGAAACGCTGGAGGAATTGGACTGGTGCTTAGACCAGCTAGAGACCATCCAGACCTACCGCTCTGTCAGTGAGATGGCTTCTAACAAGGTAAGGGGTGACCGTTTATTCACTCAAGCTCCCCGGCATCCCCTGGGCTCCCCTGGCCTCTGCCTGCAGCCTGGGGTGCATCCGAGGACGCGGCGTCAGAACGGGTTTGCTGAGCCTGCCTCGGAGGGTTCTGTCCCCAAGTGCCACACTTTGCTGGTGTCTTGATGCTGCAGCAAAAGTTAAAAATCCTCCATCCGCTTTCATGCCCAGAAACCAAACTTCTTTGTTAGTGATGTAGTTTGAAATTTGTTTAAGGGGAGAGGTGCTTATTAACTGTACAAATGAAAAGCCTTTAAAAAAGAAAAACCGCTGTCAGGAAGATAAAATCTGAATGAATTCATAGGGTAAAATGGTAACACGCTGCATTGCAACCAGGTGTTAGACATATTTTTTTGAACAAGAAAATAATGTGATCTCCATGTATCAATGGAGAGAATGGTTCTCCCTGAAGTTCTATTAATTCTGAAACTCTTCTCAGAAGGACATTCTGGGATTCTCTAACATTTCTTTTGTGATGCTGGCATGACCTAAGATTAAAAAGAAGAGAGAAAGAAAGAAAGAAAGAAAGAAAGAAAGAAAGAGAAAGAAAGAAAAGAAAGAAAGAAAGAAAGAAAGAAAGAAAGAATATACTCTGTCTCCCAAAAAAGAAAGTTATTTTTTAAAAGTTTGCTGCTTTTCAAAGTGGACTTATTTGAGATTAAGTTCCACCCATACTGCGAAGAAATGGTTTTACTTACAATCCCTAGACAAAACTTAGTGTTGAAGAGTTTTAATTATCTGTCATTGTATCATTTGTTTAATTAACACCTGGATTTAGAGTGCTAATTTATGTAGTGAGAGTTGTTGCTTTTTGTTTGTTTGTTCCCCCCCCTTGGAGAATGTTAACTTTATATATGATGTGTGTGTATGTATGTATATATTTATTGTTGTTGGTTTTTGTGGAAAGCTTTAACACTACACCTTTATAAGTGTATATCTTAAGAATCCCCAATCATCTTAGCCTGAAGAATTGTCTTACTATCTTACGGTTCTGGTGCCGGGAAGAGATTTTGCTCCACACCTGCCAACATGCCCTTTCCAGCCCTGAGGTTCCCTGGTGAATGTGTGTCCCTCCTCCCTCTTTCTGACGTTAAAAGTATCACCTTCCTATCAAGGCTTACTGACTCCTGCTCGAGGGATCTGAGTGCCGGGAGCCCTGTGTCCTTAGGAGGTCTTGAAGGGTCCTGGGAGTGTGGGGATAGACTCTTCTTAACTCTTGTTTCTTGGTTAATGAAAGGGCAAAAAATAAAATAAGTCTCTTTCTCAAATTGTAGTTCAGATTCAAGTTGGAAAAACAAAAGAAAAGTTTTGAGATTTAACTATTTACTGACTTTTTTCTGAAGTTCTCAACTGAAAACTAAATTCTGGGATTTTCCAGGCTGTTGTAAACTTGACCAACTGCTTCCCCACGAGGAGGGCTTAACTGCGTAACTTCTCTAAAGCACACTGGACTCCAAGTAGAAAGATTTTCACACATGCTTTAGCCTGCTTCGGAGCATTAACAGATCCTTTGTTCACTGCATGTTGTGAGCATTGATGCCCATACAAGATGTAGGTCCAATATTTAGGGGTAGTTTTTTAGCAGCTTTCACCATAAAAAACATGCTGAACTTTCTTCTTGAGTTACTAAGATAAAGTAGACAACTAACTCCAGGGAACAGAAAGAGTACACACTGAGAAACTGCAAATTGTCCTTATTTTTCATTTGGAGTGTTGATGCCTTATAAATTCTAACCAGGTCTGTGTCTGGGGTGCTGAAATGACACATTATTTTACAAATGTATTTACAAATTGTTCATAATCAGTGTAATGGTCAATAAGGCTCTAAGACCAAAGACTGTGTAGGTCCCGGTGAGAATTCCAATCGTTTAAGGCTTCCGCTCCTCCTTTATGGTATCCTGTGCAGGAAGCAATGAAAGCTGAATAGAGCTAACCCTAAAGAAAGGGCTAAACCTTAATGCTGACACAGTTAGCTTAAGGACAAGGCATGCAGTTTCACCTATTTTTGATATGTGCAGTGGAGAGGTTGTAGGGCAAAGCAATTATCCAGTAGATGAATAATGCTCAGCTGACAGCCAAAGTCAATTTCATTTGTAAAAAGATCTCCTTCTCTTTCTATTCACTCAGTGACCTTTTTCCCCCCAGAATCTTGATTAGCCAGATAATTGTTTCAGGTAAGGCTTAATCTGTGGCACATATAATATAATATAATATAATATAATAATAATATTTTGTGGCCACCAAAAAGAAATTGATCTGTATCCATTTTCTGGGAATTGAATTATTTGTGGTAAAAATAAAATTCCACATTTATTTTTAAATGTGGTTGAAATTATTTGAACATTCCATCCAAGTCACTGTTTAAAAATACAGTCATCATCATCATTATCATTATCACGCCTATGTAGTTGTAGCTGGTCATTTTTGGCAGTCTTGGCAAATCTCTGAGTTGATAGACGTGGAAGTGAGTCTGAAGATGTTCTATACAGGGAAGTATGTGAAAAGCATAGGCTTTGGAGTCAAAAGATCATAGTTCAAGTCCTGTCTCTATCATTGACTAGCTACTTGACCTTGGCTAACTTACTTAACTGTTCTAAGACTTAATTTTCTCATCTGTAAAACAGGTACAAAGTGTAAAAGTAGCACCCTACCTTACTGGGTTACTGTAAAGATTTAATGAGATAATGCATCTGAAACCTTCAGCAAGGCACCTGATGTGTAGTAATAATTAATAAACGATAACTTGTTGATAGCATTTACTACATCTTTGCAAAAATGATGGGTCCTTAGTTCTGATCAGCTAAGCGATTACTGAGTTTTTACCTACTCAACAGTGGTGTTGGGAAAACCAGTGTTTTATGTTGGGGGTGTTTGGGAACATGCAAATGGTTGAGCATTGACTGTGTCTAGTAGAGAAAAAGGAAGCAGTCTTTCATATTTACCCATCTGGGTAGGGTTGTGTGTTTGTTGTTTTTTCTTCGCCCTTTTATATTTTGAAGAAAATTGTGACATCAAAGATTATAACTGGCTTTCCCAAGTGTGCTTCAGAGCCTGAGAGTTAGACAAGGAACTGTTTCTGTGACTTACAGAAACATAGACTTCTCCTTGGCCCCAATTTCCCTCATCCCTTAATACTGGCCCCAGGCCAAATGGAATTCCAAAATTACAGAGAAAGATGCAGCGAGGTGGGATAATACGGTAGGTTATTTTTCCCAAAAATGACAAGATGAAATAAATGAAGCAGTTTTATGAGGCAATGACGTTTTTCAAGATGAAAAGAATGTCAAGGGAACCTTCTGCCAGCAGCCCAGGTTCAGTTAGACATGTTAGAGCTGTTTTCTGTAACAACAGATTGGCTTCTTAGACTTGTTCATTAATTTTTGTTTCAACTCTTATCACCTCTTGAATTAGAAGAATTGTCATACACTTCAGCGAAATGCATCAGAGCATGAGTTCCTCAGTGGCAAAACAGTCAGATGTTTTGAAAACAGGATGCTTTGGCTGTGCCGTGTAAAAAGAGGAACGGAAAGAGAAACAGTATAGCAAGGAAGAAAGCAAATAGCCTCAGCAGGATCCCCAGCCCAACAACGGCATAAACACTGACCTATCTTCCTGACCTTCACTGTGGCTCAGTTCCTGACCTCGTGTCACCAAAGCCAACCGACGTCATTGGAGGAGGATAGGAGGAATGGCACAGCTGCTGTGCGGGTGACTAGAATTTCCTGTCTCCTTCCTGACAGACTCAGTCAGAAAAGTACAGAGTTGCAACAACAGTAGCTGAGGAAGGACCTGCACAAAACAATCCCAGTCAGGCGTAGCTGTGAATGACAAGGAAAGGGAGCTTTGACTGAGAAGTGGAGTCTCTCGCCTAAACTTTTCGGGTGAAAATTTTCAGAGGGGTCATTTATACCCAGCATGTTGAATGTTTTTCAAAAGATGAACATGCTGTGGTATTTAGCAAGGAGCTATGTTCAAGCAACTTATTGCTCTCCTAACTTCCCCACAAACATCTCCATTATCCTTTTCTTTCTTGGCTAGCTTGGCCCCCCAGGGCTGTTTTATGTGTAGGACAAAGGTGAAAATAGATGTTTCATTGTTGAAAAGAGCCGTCCTCCTTAATACTAGTAGTCTCTTTAGAATGAAAGAGCAGGACCCAGCACTTACTTCAGTCAGTGTTTGCTAAGGAAATCTGTACGATAGGAATGGGAGATAGAAGGTCTTTTTTCTCTGAAGGCATCATGGAGACAGCTGCAGATAGCATCACAGGGGAAGTGAGTCCTTCTGGCTATGCAGGTTTATTTTTCCGGTTCTTCAGGTGTGTCCATACCAGAGTACTGAACTACTGAACCTTTGTAAAGGCAAATAATTGCCTGTGCTCTTGGGTGGGAGAGAATAAACTCATATGATTCCACCAGCTTGGAGCCACCTGGGATCCAAGCTGCATGATACTGGAATGTGATCATGATAGGCTGGTTGCCCTGTAATTGGGTGAGTCCTTTTTTTCTATTTAACTGAAAAATCGATAAATATGAGACATGTTGGATCCAGCAGAACCATAAAGGAAATAGATTGTGTTGGTCAACAGGTTCACCTTAGAGCTCGGTCAGGAAGGTGATAGGCAGGTGACCAATTACTGAAGGGGATTAATTTCACTTTTGCCCGAAGTTAAATGATAGGACTAGAGCATTGCCACGCTTAGGGCAAGAGGGGTCCTTTCCCAGGACCCTTTGCTTTAAGAGGGCCCTAGCCTGGTCTTCCTCCCGCTACACTCTGCTCCAGGAGGTGAGAAGGCAGGCGGGCTAACGGGCAGCTGTGCTTCCTGCTCCAGACTACACTGCATCCAATGGGCCCCGTACGTTCTCTACCCAATGGCTCTGAACCCACTTCCAGGGCCTGTACAGGCCTCTTTCCTGGATATGTTGCAGGAATTCACACCCTTAGGCCCAAGGAGTAGCCAAGAGGCAGCAGTTCGGCTTGGAAGAGGTGTGTGGGAGGAACTTGAACATGCAGGCTGTGGCAGAGGGTGCACAGAAGCTTGCACATGGGCTCCGCGGAGAAGAAATGGGACAGGGCGTGGGCCAGGAGCTAGGTCCCCCCTGCACTGCTATAACCAGGAATGCACATTTCATGCTGGCCTTCCAAGCTGCTGGGAAGGGGTGTCCGTCGAGGTGGGAGTATTGGAGGTAGCTCGAATTGTATCTTTATCTATTTAAACTTACGTATGTGGCCTCATGAATGCCAGAGGTGACCCGGATTAGAGGGCAGGCTAGAATGAAAATCAGTTCTGATGGCCAGGTGGGGCACTCGAATATTTTCCATACAACTTTTCTCACTTTCCTCCCAGATGTATATAGAACTGGAGGCAGCAAAGGGAAAAGAGCCTACAGGTACAAGCCATGAGTTTGAGTTTTAGCTATGCCTCCACTGAGGGACATTATCTTAAACAGTCAAATCATTTTGAAACCTTGCCTTTCTTTATCTACAAAACAAAACAGTTGGAGAAGGCTATTTCCATGGTCTCCTGCAGCTCTTGTGTTTGTTGTTGGGGCAGTAATAGACAACCAAACTCCTTTTACAAGTGTATGTGTGCAGACATGTGCTAAGCTCCTTACTGACATTCTGTCATTAATACTCTCAGCAGCCGTTTGGAATAGATATATTATTATCTTGATTTTACAGTAAAGTGAGATTTAAAGAGTTGAATTAAATTGCCTAGGGTAAAGAAGAGAGCAGGATTCACACTCAGGGCCCTCTGACTCACCGTCATTGATCCCAATGGGACAGATAAATATAGACATACAGAAGTATTTAATAACCCTCACAAGGAAATTTTGTCATTTTTGGGATGTCTTATTCTTCTAACTCTGGACATCATTGCTTGTTTAGGTCTAGGTCAAAATCCTAGTCTGCAGGTTCCATCCTCTAGGCCTCCAGACCAGCCCTTAATAATCTTAAACTCAATCTTCCTGGCTGGGAAATAGTGTCTTTTAACATAGAAGAGGGAGGAGAATAACCATAGTTATAGAAAATGGTTGTAAAGCACTCATCAAAAATGTGAATAACGGTATTAAACTAATCTGCTGCCTATTGTGGACCAGTTTACTAAATTCAGGATCTATTTGTTTCCAAAATTTTCCATCATGGCCTAAGAGAAGAAAGTGAAATTTTGTTTAAAAGACAACCTACCCCCAAATTCCCTTTTTATTCACCCCACAACATAAAAAGAAAATGGAGAGAGGCTATTCTTTTTTTTAAAAAAAACATCATTCAAATTTAATTGGGGCAATTTCATCATATATTACATCTTTTCTAGTATATGCCCTAAGACCATGAAACAGAAGAGCATTGCTTCAGTAATAATTAATATAGGGACATTTCTCAGCCGTATTATTTGATGTGTGAAACTAAGGCAGAAGGAAAAAAAATTAAGTTTCCTTACAACTTACAGCCTGTTGACAAGTCCTTGAGACAGGCAGAGTGGCATCCTCTAGGAGGAGTTCAGCTGCCTCAATGATGACACTTTGCTAAGGGCAAAGGCAATCTTAGCCCAATCCCCGGTATCCTGTAAGTCTACTTAAACATATAAAAATTCCTTTGGAAACTTCCTTTATCTCTATCCCCCAGAATATATGTTGGCAATCATACTCCAAGCTTATGGCCCATTGATACACATCTGAAGGGTCTCATGACTGAGTTTTTACTCAACAGTGATAAATGACCTTTCCCTAACAGCAGCTAGCCCCTCAAGGTCCTGGAAACCTTGCTTCCAAAATACCTTAAGAGACTTACACTATCGCTACCCGCCTCCCAGCCTAAAAGTATACAATCCATCACTCTTCACAACCCCAGTGCAGCTCTTTCTGCCCACGGGTCCTGTCCCCATGCTTTAATAAAACCACCTTTCTGCGCTGAAGACATCCCAAGAATTCTTTCTTGGCTGTCAGCTCTAAACACCAACATTATCAACCATATCATTATTGAGAGTGTATTGTGTGTTCTAAGTTTTACTCTTTGAAAACTTAACAAATCAAAGATTTTGAAAGTGTAGTGCTTTGAAATAAGTTTGATTTTTAATCTATTTTGCTTAACTTAAATATTTCTGCACTGATATTTACAGAACCATTTCCTTCATTGAGTTCCAGTCCATGTACCCCAGTCTTTCTGCTAATTCATTTGAAAGTCCCCACATGATCAAATCCTTAAAAATAAAGCAGAAATGAAGTGAGGGCACATTTCCTTTGCCTGTTGCACCTCAGGCTAGCTGATAAGACAGCATTATATTATCAATATCTGATAAATACATCATTTTAGGGGAGCCTTTCATTCCATATGAAAAACAAATGAGATAACTATATTTAGAGTATCACATATAAATCCAGAACACTAGTTTTGAAAAATAGAATTACATATATTAACGGAATAAATGTCTATTTCACACTTTTTATACTTCTTCCGTGTCTTTTTTTTTTTCTTTTAGATAGAATGTGTTCCAATCTGAAAAACTTCCAAAATCAGTGCCATTATTATCTATGAAAGAAAAGCCAGGGGTGGAGCTTACTCTTGTGCTATTTTTCCAAAACACTTTACGTCTAAGTAAGAGTGTGCTCAGCAAATGGAGATCCATCAGCATTCTGGAAGCCAGGACTTGCCAAACCAAAGATCCTCGGGCAGACTTGTGCCACAGTCAATAGATTTCACGCTCTTGAAGGCACTATGCCAATAGTGGATGTGCATCCCAGCACATCTCTCCACTTAGCATTTTTCAGGAACCTGTCAGTCCCTCTCTGACTTGCCCATTTGTACGTGATGTTTCCCTCAACTGGTGCCAAACTGTTTAGTCTCCTGGATATTTTACTGTAACTTCCTTTGTTTGATTTACTTTAAAGTAGCCAAGTGTTTCCACAAAGAAAGGACTGTTAAGTTATTTAGAAATGAAGAAGACAGTAAAACTTCTGTTTCTTTTGTTTCTGTTTTGGGAAGTGCCTGATAATCTTTTTCTCTTTAAGAAATACCCGATAGTCTTTTTCTTTTTATGGAGCAGAGTTTAAAGTCTATAAATCATGCATTTCTGCTCATCAGTCCTGTGTTTCCTTCTGCTAATTACTTGCAACTTAAAAATATACCACTTCTGAAACCTAAAGCCTTCAGAGACTGAAGTTTAGTGAATGTATTGAAAATAAATTTCATCTTCATGGCTCAGTTTTGCCGTTTTATATTTTTTAGTGGTTCAATATATGGCAACCTTGAAAGTATTCCTTTAAAACTTTAAATGGCCAAGTTTCCTTCACTCTTTGCTAACAGCATAGTGCATAATGCTATAACCTTCAGCAGTTGTAAAGATGAACTTTGAGTACAGATACCAGGTCGTAAAAGTGATTAAATGAATTTAAAAAATTTAGATTTAGGGTAAGAGTTTTGTCATTTGCTATCTGAAGAGGTAAATTTTAATGAGTTGTTTTGGAAAGAAAACAGTAAGAAGAGAAGTCATCATCGAATAAAAATATCTTTCCAACTCAACCAAATAGGCTGTGCTAGAGCTGATTAGACAGGGCAAGGTGAAGTGGTAATTTGGCAACTATTTAATGACTTTGGTCAGTATGGATGGTGAAAGTTGATAAATCAAGCCAAAAAAGATTGAAATATATTCTTTCCAGTTATAGTCACACATGGTTGCATTAAACAAAATCCCAGAACTTTAAGCCTAAAAGAGAACCTAAGGTATCATTGATTTTGAAGACTTCATTTTAGAGATGAGGACTAAATAATCTAATATACTCCAGATCTTTGCAAATATAAAACACAATCTAAATGAAAGGTAATTTCGTTATGGCATGACTTCTCTAGAGTCGTAAGGTTAATTAATGGAAGACTAAGGTAGTAAAATACAGGTCTGATTACAAATCCAGTTTGCTGTTCATCTGCAGCAAAAGGCTGATTGCAGTTAAGACGGGAGACATTCCCTCTATCATTTCCACTGATCTTTAACCTTCTCCTTGCCCTTCTCATTACCTTTCTTGAGTAAAAGCTATACATGTCTTAATCACTTCAAGTAAAGAGAACTAAATTAGTATTCCTGAAAATTGTGTGCTCAAAGTCTAGCAGGAAGTATTTGAAATGAGTTACTTTAAGTGCCCTTGGCATTTTTTTTTCACTTTTTGCTGTTTTAATTTCTGAATTTAAAATATATATATATATATATATATATATATATATATATATATATATATGTATGGGGTGCCTGGGTGGCTCTGTAGGTTATGTGTCCGACTTCGGCTCTGGTCACAATCTCAGTTTGTGAGTTCGAGCCCCGCATCAGGCTCTGCGCTGACAATGAAGAACCTGCTTGGGATTTTTTCTCTCTCTCTCTGCCTTTCTCTCTGCCCCTCCCCCTTTTGTTCTCTCTCTCCTTCTCTCTCAAAATAAATAACTAAACTTTAAAAAATGTATGTATATATTATCAATGTATATACCTGTATATGTTTGTGTGTATATATGTGTGTGTATATGTATATGTATGTATTTATTTACTATCAGAAAAATATCTCATTTTACAAAGGCAGTCAGGATTAACATTTTTATCCTCACATAATTGAAATGATACTCAAGTTTTAAGTAGGTCCTATTGATCGAAACTGGACTTCCAACTTCCTCTCTACACTTGATATCAGAACATCTATTGAAAACCTGGCTTAAGAATACAAATAAAAATAAACATTAAAAAAACAATTAAAAAAAAAAAGGGGGGGGGGGGCGCCTGGGTGGCTCAGTCGGCTAAGCGTCCAACTTCAGCTCAGGCCATGACTTGCGGTCCGTGAGTTCGAGCCCCACATCGGGCTCTGTGCTGACCGCTCAGAGCCTGGAGCCTATTTCGGATTCTGTGCCTCCTTCTCTCTCTGACCCTCCCCCGTTCATGCTCTGTCTCTCTCTGTCTCAAAAATAAATAAACGTTAAAAAAAAATTTAAAAAAAAAGAATACCAATAAGAGTTTTATGAGAACTTGAGAATGAAGAGATACGCACCTTTATCCTTCTCTTGGTATTCTTTTGCTTTGAAGACTTCCCTTTGGCTCAAATACATCATCAGGCCTATACTAAGAGCCTACTCCTGGCATGCCACACTTTGTGGCTTTCTTTTTTGAAACTTGGCCCAAATCGGTTTGATTAGATTTTTTTAAATCATTCTCTTACCTAACTTATTGGTTAATATCGTAGTTAATATTTTAGTTCTCTGAGGCTTTATTTATGTTTACTCCAGATTGCAGGCTCTTGAGGCCTACAGTCATGTTTTGAATTTTTTGAGACTCCATTTATGCTTATGGTAGTAGGACTAAAACGTATCAAAGAGACATAGCTCTATTTCTGTTTAATGGTTAGGAGAAAAGAGGAAAAACTAATGAAGACTTTTGTTCATTGGTGGTAGTCGATTTAGGGTTTCTCTTGTTTTAAAAATCTCTCCCCCAAATTCTTCTTGATTTGGTCATTTAAGAAATTTGTTGACATGAGGACTTTTAATAAATACGAGGACAGGTAATGACGTCACTAGTGGGCACAGTATATTCAAAATGAAATTTTTTTTCATATTTTCAAAAAATTTAAATTCATGGAACATACTTAGACTATCTACTGGTTATATGAATTTCCAGTATACTCCTACAGGCCCATTTGATTGTGAGAAGCTAGGGATGCAGATAGATCACTAATAATTGTCCTCCAGCTCCTACTCTAGATGTCCCACTCACCACCCAGACAGGTCAGTTTAATCAGCCAGAACCTACTCATGTAGCCAGGTGAAAGGGCATAGTGCCTTTCCTGCCACAGCCCCTAATCATTTGACTGCTACTGCCAGCTACCTTCTGTAATTGAGTCAGAATGACTTAAATATATCTGCATTTACTGATGGGTATGTTTTTCTTGGACAGGTCCAGTACACTATTTATGTTTGTGACAGGGTGAGGTGCCGTTGAATTTTTCCTTGCTGTATTGTAACACTTTTTAAATATTTCTAAATCAGTATGATTTAACTTCAAAACTTTATCTAATTTTGATTACAATAATTAAAAACACTGTTTTGTTAATTCTCTCCTATATGTTTAAGGTATTAAAATATATTAAAATAAGGTCATTGCCTAATGCTGCATTGTCGGTGGGGCATAGAAAAATTTTCAAACTTAGAAAACCATATATTGCTTTTCAAGAAAGAGCTTTTAGAGCCTTTAGTAAATCCTAAAATAAGAGAGTCTTGCCAAAAATAAATAAAAACATGAGCCCCTGGGTAGGAATGGGTTCTTTTTCTTTAAAGTAAGACAATATATTGGGTTAAAATAATTAAAATAGGAGCTCTTTCTCATACATGCTGGAGAACGTGGACAGAGCCTTCCTGGTGCCGGACAAGATTGTGGATGGCGGGTGAGGACCAGGGCCGGAGAGAAGAGGGGCTGCTCAGGGACACTCACAGCAGGAGGTGCCTTTGAGGTTCAACAGCACTAGATTGTACCAAGCACACTGTTGGCTCTCTGGCCAACTCTTCCCTCCCTGCCCCCCACCCCGGCATATTCCCAGTGCTCCCATCCCCCCACCCCACTCACGAGGATGGAGGTTGATTTCAATGTTAGCCAAAGTCAAGCAAACAAGAAAGTCATCTGATGTTGAACTCTGGCAGACTGTTGAAAGGCAGGGTTTGGGGGAATGGTTTGATCTCCAGTGCCCAGAAAAAAAGGGGCAGCACAGGCCCCTGCCCCTCTCTGGAAGATCTCCATCCTGCTCCCTACTGCCTGCATACCTCCCGCTCTTAGAGCTCCATTTCAACCTCAGCTAGATGTGTGACCTGGGCCACTGCTCATTCTGCCTCAGCCTTCTTTTCCTCATCTTTCCGATGGGGATTGGAGACTGACTACCTTCCTCATAAAAAAAAGAAAAAAAAAAAAAAAAAGGAAGAGGAGATATTAGTGAAGAAGAAGTCAGGAAAGATTTTTCTGTTTTGATCACTGCTTTTCAGATCTAGCCCCTGAGATCCAGGACTGCTTGCCCAGAGAACTCTGATTCTGCCTGAGGAAACATTAGTTAAGGGGCATTTTGTGGGGATTTTTTAGGTCCATTCCTTCACTTTAAAGCATATTTGCTCTCAAAGTTCCCTATGGTACCAGGATAGAGCATTAAATAAACAGCCACTTTCTCCAAGTGTATAGCTCTTTGTTATTTTTGTGTTGCCAGATCCAAGGTAGCAAGGTAACGAGACATACCTGAAGAGTGCTTTCCCGCTTACACAGAGCTCTCCATGTTATCGTATTCTGATGCTCAGCAGGAGGAAAGCATTCATATATCCTCACTTCAGTGTGAAAGCAGGGTGCAAGACTGATTTGTCACTGATTTGTCCAAGCCCTTCAGCTACTAACCGGTGATGCCTAGAATCAAATCTTTTTCTTTTTGCTCCAAAGCCAGATGAATTAAAAATACAAATTAAAGGAGGGGCGCCTGGGTGGCTCCATCAGTTAAGCGTCCAACTTCGGGTCAGGTCATGATCTCATGGATCGCGGGTTAGAGCCCCGCATCGGGCTCTGTGCTGACAGCCTGCTTCAGATTCTGTGTCTCCCTCTCTCTCTGCTCCTCCCATACTCACACTCTGTCTCTCTCTTTTTCAAAAATAAATAAACATTAAAAAAAATAAATTACAAAATAAAAATTAAAGGGAAATCCACAGGGTAATTTATTATATTCTTATATGGCTTGGTAACAAAACCAAGTCTATGTAATCATAGACTTTTGAAGCTAGAACTCGGTCAAGGTCCCTTCTTGTATTTTAGACCTCAGCATAGATGTAGATGTAATTTCTTTGGAGAGAACTTCTCTAATTATCTGAACTCAGTACCTTTTTGGTTTTACAATTTGCTATCACAGTTTATGATTTTTAGTTTTTGTTGTGGAACTTAGCTTTTACTCCTCTCCTCCCTTAGACTACAAGGTTTTTGGTGACATGAATTGTGTCTACCTTGTTCACTATTGTAGTTCCAGGATTTAAAATGGCTCTAGGCACATGGTAGGCATTCAAACAAATATCGTTTGCATGAGGCTCAGAAACTTAATCTAATTTGTCCAGAAGCATGTATGTTGTTAGCGGCAAATCCATTAGAACCCAGCCATCCTGTTTCCTGTTGCACAAACACGGTGTTGCTTGCCATGCCCAATTCATTTTGCTAATTGTTCAGCTGAATGAGAACCCCCCCCACCCAATCTGGTTTACAGTGACTCTTCAAAGTACCGTCAGACGCACCAAACTCTTGCCCCCAAGCCTTCTCCCAAACTCAAAGTCAGACAACAGAGAACAAAGTCATCAGGGCCAAATGCTGTTTCTTTGTGAACAGAAATATGATGCACACCTTGGCTGTTATTTGGCTCAGTGTTGGGGTATTTGGTCTACCTTTCTCTTGAAAAGGCTACATCCTGTGGCCAAGAATCTAAGCCCTTCGGAGACAGGCAATGCATGTGCAGCTCAGAACATATCTATGAACACGTGTTGTGTCTGAAACTCAGCCTCTCCGCATATCTGTTGTGTCTGGAGTATAGCAGCTTAGTCATTCTGTCATCGTCTGGTTGTGTTTTCTGACATATTGCTGATACTGCTCTCACTGCTATCCCAGCCACATATTCAATTAATTCAGATGTGTTAGTAGACTGACCTCCACTGTAGCAATTGAGCAAAATGAATATTTGGTGCCGTTATCATTACACGAGGCAACTTGTGGCCATTCATGGTTTTTGTCAGTATTTGAACAGTTCCAAACTTAATTTGAGGAAATTGGCTACATCATGGAATCATGAATGGATAGAGTTGGCCACAGCAGGACATCTCAGAATATATATGTATTTTTTAAAGCTACAGTTTTAACACAAGGCCATTTTGAGTTATAGTTTCATTCGACAGGCTTCATCTATCTTTGTGGCAATTCTGGTTTACACTCCTTAGACTGATGAATAATCGAAGTGTCACCCAGAGAGCCAGAACTTCTATGAGTAACTCGTGTGTCATGTAATCAATATGACATAGCGCTGCATCACACCTGCAGTAGTGTGTTGTGGGAATTGTGTAGTTAATTACACCAGCCTCTGTCAACAACAAGAGAAGGGTTGAGATGCCGCAGAGCTGGCTGAAAGCTCCGCCCAAATCCAAACCCATGCGAAGAACGTCCCATAAGCTCAGATTCTTTTAAAATTCAGAGACAAAACTGAGAAACAAAGCATCAACTTCAAGTATAAACCCTGTGGAATCAAGCACAAGTGCTGCAGACACTTTGCCAATCGCTTTACATGTTTAATTTCTAACCTTCCATTTTTAAGCTGGAAAAACTTAGTCTCTGACTCAGTGACTTGCCACGTTTCTCAGACTGGGATTTTATTTCCAGACTCAGCTGGATGCTCAGCTGATTGTATGGCATGCTAGTAAGATGTTGAGTTTGCTGTTAGAGGCCTGTTTATGCTGTTAGACCTCCCTGGTAAGGCCAGCTGTAATCAGAACCCCCTCTACATCGTGTGTATGACCTACACATCCAACTCTGAGACGACTTTTATAAGCCTTCCATGAAGTGGCAAACTATATATTTGGGGGTGCACTGTTGTGCAAAGCACTCATCCATCGCTTTTAAATTGTGGTAGCTAATAATAAGAAAATGAAATGTGTGATAAAAATTTTTATAGAATAAAATTAGTTTACGACCACCGTTTTTATCCTTTATATAGTTCAAAACTATGTTCAAGTCTCCCACCTGTGGCACATTCTTCTCAGTTCGCAAATGCAGAGTCTATTGTAGGGATTACCAAAATGCCAAAACTGATCATTTATTCAGGGAATGAAATGATGTGTCTGTGTAGCCCATGGATTCCCTTTATTTATTCGATGGTCCCTAGAGGTGATCCTGGAAATTTCCAGACTGGAGGCCTATCCCAGCCCTGGGAAGTTGTTAACCCAGAAGTAATGATTTCCACAGCAGGCTTTGAAGCATCACATTGTCTTTTATCTCAAAGGGTATGTGACCATAGTTAGCTGAAATCAATATAATTAATTTAAAACACAATATATGCCACATGATGTATTTAAAGGATTAGAGGAGTAATCTCAAAAACCAGCTAGGGTAGATTTTTGTGGCTGCAAAAATATTGGGAATTCTAATAAGGTTATACATAGTGCAGAATTTTAAACAAGCCAGGAGATGGTCCAGTAAAAGTGGGTATCAATTCTTAAAGAGAATCATGACCAATACTTATGGAGTTATAAAAAGAAAGCACATGTTTGGGGGGCAATTTTCCTGTTCTGTGTCACTGGCTTTCAAGTCAGATATGAAGGTCCTGTTTTCTGCTAGTCAGTAGAGGACACTAGACTGGATGGTTACCTATGGTAAGTTTTCTAATTTTAAAAGTATAGTAAGTTATAGAACTTCTTGCTGTGAAATGGTTCAACAGAAACCTTAGTCATCTGCTTTGGAATCACATTAACGCTCCCATGGCCTTAGAACTTGCTTTAGAAGCTTGAGGTTAAATATTAGCCATTATGCAGAGAAAAAAAAATTGTAGACAGCTTAAATGCAAAAACAAAAGGGTAACTAAATAGTGTACTTTGATTCCTTGATTTTTCTTAGTTGCTGCAAGGATTTTTGTCATCTGTTAAAGAAAGGCCTTTGCTATCTTTTGTCAGGCCAACGCCCAAATTTGCCAAAGTATCTTTTTTTTTGGTCTATTTCCATTATTAGCCAGATTAAAAGGTAAGGGTCAAATATATAAAATGCAATTGTGAAGCTCCAATAACAGATGCACTGTTGCTGTGTTTCTTACCAGAAGGAAAGACCTCTGTCAAAAAGAACAAGTTTGAACATTTTAAATTATCTAAAAATAGACAATACCTCTACACCTGACAGGGTATATAATTTTGAAATCCAGTCTCTTTATGGGATATTTGGGACCTGCAATATCTAGAACACACTTATACTAAAAAAAAAAAAAAATGTTTACCTAAAATTTAAATATGTCTTTAATAGTGTCTTTTGTCTATTTAATTGTGTCACTGCAGCAGCTTTAAGAATTAAGAGAATGTTAAGTCGTGAGAAATTTCTCTAAACATTCTTATGGGAATTACTTTGGGTATAGAAGAGGTCCATTTTTTAGTGTCCCAATAGTGTATACCATATCTCCTCTTAAAATGTTTTCAGAAATTCCAGGAAAAATGGACAGCAGCAAAGAGGATAAATAGGTAGGAAGAAACACTTAATAATTTTGAGGGCCGTTCAAGCCCTGCTGTCAAGTTGTAAAGTATTGTATTTAAATTCTCACTGAGTTTTTGTCAATTCAGTGTATGAAAGCACTAATGGTTTGTCCTTCTTTTAAAATGTCACTGGAGCAGGGGCGCCTGGGTGGCTCAGTCGGTTAAGCGTCCGACTTCGGCCCAGGTCATGATCTCACAGTTCATGAGTTTGAGCCCTGCGTTGGCCTCTGTGCTGACAGCTTGGAGCCTGGAGCCTGCTTCGGATTCTCTGTCTCCCTCTCTGTCTCTCTGCCCCTCCCCAACTCATGCTCACACTCTGTCTCTGTCAAAAATAAAGAAACTTAAAAAAAATTTTTTTTTTAATTTTAAATGTCACTGGAGCAGATACTTGTCCTTTAACCAGCAAGTAGAATTTATTCAATTTTAGCTTCATGATAAATGCCAATGTTTTGTTGCAGAATATCCTAGAGATGTTCATGCTTGTTTTTCATTACATATTTCTATGGTTCACTACACCCCTGGGCAGTGAAGAAGAGAATCACTCAATTCTAGTATGTTTAGATGGATTTCTTTCTGATGTGGCACAGGGACAGTTAGAATGACCTAACGTTGTCCCCTGGTGTACTGAGGGTTTGCTCCAGAATATTGGCACGGCAGCGCTTGTCTTCTGGGATGGCCCACCATGGAACTGTAGTTTCTATTTTAGTAGATGTTAGTGGACAATGAATGGCATGTTCTTCCATCCTGAACCCTATTACCTATTCACTCAGTTCAATTCCATTTGCCTCTCAAATAAGACAGACAGGTCATTAAAGAAACTGTGACATCACGTTTCAAACGGATGATAGAGAGGGAAAGATAAAAAAGGAGACAGGAGATGAGATGCTTACTGTCAGATAATCTGAAATGTTAAGAACTGTGGAAATTGTGAGTTTGATAAAGGGTTCCACAGAAAGTACGCTCTATCCCTGCCTTTTGTTTACATCAGATTTGGTAAAGGAAAGTATAGGTGCTTAGAAATTAGAATTCTTCACTTCTTTGGGTCTTCTTTGCATGTAAAATTAGGGGTATGAAGAAAGCAATGTTGAAATAAAATGGCTCCTAGAAGGTAGCCATTTTATAACTAAAGAAACTGTGTCCATCACTGAAAACAACCTGAGCTCCCCCAAAACTCAGTTTATCTTGCACAGAGACCGGAGCCCTCCTTACTTGCACATTTCACTGAACTGTGTGCTGCGGTTGCAACTTCCTCTACCACCGCTAGCATTCTGAGGAGGAATTTTCAGCCCCCTTGCTTTCCTGATGCCCGGGAATTCTGATTAAGTTGTGACTAACAGAGTGTAAAATGTGAGTCAAAATTTAGTCCCTAATAAAGTCATTGTGACTTTAATGACTTTGGTAGTTGTTTCATACTGCAAAAACAGGAAGGTCCCACACAATAAGGCGCCTGTCTCACAGATGGGCTCCTGCGTAGACGGCCACCCACAGGGGAACTGCTGGAGCAGTCTTCCTCTCTTTGGCTCTTTTTTTTTTCTTTTTTTCTTTTTTTTTTTTAATCCACACAGTTTTCACCTTCAGACTTCAGCGTGAGGTTATCAATAAGAGGAAGGTGCCTGTTTACCTAGTTTTTGATAGGCTGAAGATAGATTGGATCACTAAAGATTCACTCCTCAGTGAAACTCAGGTCACCCCCACCCCCCCCTCGCAAGCCCAGATTAGTCTTAAAAGTAGCTCTTCCATGTGCTTGATACTAGCCCCTGGTGTTCTTACTCTTCCGAATTTATGTCTTACAAACATAAAACCACCAAGTTTTAGAACTGGGGTGAATCTCTGAGATCCTTCTACATTAAGCCTCCTGTGCAATTAGTGTAACTAAAAACTCTTTACCAAGAGAGCTCCTAGGTTGCCTGTGGATCTCTGCACAAAGCTCAAACCAGAACACTCGTGAAAAATATAGAAAAGTGATCAAATGTTCCATCATTCCACAAAAAAAAAAAAAAAATGGCTCAGTAGAAAATAACCTCCGTATGTAGCATTGAAGTGAAATCAAAAATTAAACTCATAAAACAAAATGTTCCTATCAAGTGTAATTGAATTTCAGCCTTTGCTATTATGTATTTTAAATAACTTCCCACTCTGAAAGGTAGCCTATTTGAAAACATTCACCTTTGATTTTATAAAGAAGATATATCCTAGGCAAGCAAGATTAAATCACTTACAGAGAATAATATCTTTTTCCATTTTCAAAAAATAATTGCAATTTCTAGCGGTGTTCACAAATCTAGTGTTGGGCGTAAGCTTTAGGAGGCCTTGGAGGAATTTGTGTTACTAAGGGTCCATTCACAAACTGCTTGTCTGTGCTCAAAAGGGGCTCTAGCCATTTCCTCTGGGGACATTATTTCTAGGTAGGCTTTAACAGGGTTTTCTTGTGAAGGCAGATTCTTAACAGAAAAATAGGATCTGTGTACATTAGGTAGTAAAGACACATTTATCTTTGACATAGTACACTCCTGTTTGTGGATTTCTCTACTGCATTTGACAAAGTAAATAATGTCCATTCCCTTTCAATCCTGTAACTGCTTGGGACACAGTTTCACTCAGTATAGCTGTTTTACCTTCCTATCTGGGCGGAACACACAACTCGCTAAGTAGACAGGGAGATTCCAAGAGTGTTAGAGTATCAAACTGGAGGCATGAGAAATGCTTCTTTTCTGTTGCTGGTGACTTATTCTTACAGACTGAAGCATTTCCAATTTGGGTTGTTTTTCTCAGTAGTGTTGAGAGAGTTTTATTTTCTGGGAAATATCAGTTGCTGGTAAGTATCGTGTCCAGACTGTGGGAGGCTGCCACAGAACTTATCGTAGAATCATGACAGGTTTGGATTGAAAGGCTGAGGGCCGAAAACCATGCATCATTTTCATTTTATGTATGAGAAGTGAAGTGACTTCACAGGACTGTTAAGAGAGCTAAGAATGAAAGGATTTGTGTACTACATTGTGGCTGTCTCTGGCTCAACAGAAATAGCCTTCATATGGGAGTCTGACCCTGAAAACCCAACTAAGCCAAATTCTCCAACTGTCTCCTCGGCCTGCGTATCTCAAGCACAGTTCATATCCCGCTCTACTCCTTGGTGTGTTTCATCACACAGGCCAGCACAAACCATTCTAATTGTCCTCTACCTTATTAGAATGTAAAAGATAGCCCTGTCTGCTCCTTGAAGGCCAGGTCTGCCTTTCTTAGTTTATACAGAGCCCAACATAAGTGGGCTCGTCATAAATGCTTTTTGATGAGAGCGATGATCGCCTTAGTCAGTGTGGTTGGGCCCTCCCTTATGGAGGAGGAAAACCACAGGTTGTTGCTAAGCAACATTTTAGGACTGGGTCAGCTTCTGACCCGGCGTGACCTCCATTTGCGTACTTCATCGAGTTAATGTGTTTTATGGTTACCTCAGGACGACTTTGTTTTTGGTGGCATTGACCATCTGTAAGCATGAGAAGGAGGGAGGTGATATTCATCTCTCGCTTCTTCTGTAGCTTACTCCTTCCCTAAGCAATACAGGAAAGGTGAGGAGTTTGGCTTATTCTCAGCCCTGTAGCTGAGAGGCACTTCCCTGCCCCCACACTGAGCCTGAATGGCAGTATATCCCAACAGGATTTTGTGGCAATGGAAGGTCAAAGAAAGAGAGGAAGGAGAAAAGTTTTTCCCTTCTGAGACTTTTATTATTGAATTTCTACCTGCTTCTATATTCTGAGCTAAGGAGCCAATATGACTAATAAAGAACCACCCCCTCTCTGTCCAGACTGTTAACTGTTGTGGTTAACTCACATGCCTTACTTCATCTGACTATTTCTACTAGGATAGAAGTTCATTAAAAGCATTAAAAGGGGTTTCCCCCTCCCTTTTTTTTTTTTTTTTTTTTTTTACTGCTCTATCTTTAATGCTTTGCCTGGTATGTTTTAGGTGTTCAATAAATATTTATCTAATACATGATAAAATGGTTTTGTTTGATCTAGTACAAATGTGATTGAGTCTAAAATCTTCCTAAGTATTTCACAGGCCAAAGGAACCAAAATGAGGATGGGGTGTTTGAATGTTACATTTGGCTAAGTCTTATGCAGAGATATAGTTAAAGGAATCATCTGTCTATGTGTTTTTTTTCAAGATATTTTTACAGTGCTTCAAGTTAAGTTTCCTCCTTTGCCAGAACTTAGCTGCTTAATCAGAGCATAGAATCCTGCCTTTTCCAGCTTCTAAGTCTTTAGTGTAAGTGCCTGACTTTTGAGAAGTAAAAATGAGAGGCCATCATGACCAAGTAGGTATGTCTTAAAAAAATAAATAGCTTAGAACTTACACAATTCACCTGGCGTTCAAAACTGCATAGAGGTTCAGTAGCTAAAATACACTGGCTGAGACCATTGACCCAGGGATCCCTGGTTATTGTTACTAACATATTGTATCGTGGGAAAACACACATACGCAAGCAGGGCTCCCCAGAACCTCTTTGAGGACAAAGCGGAGTGCGGTGGGCCGGGAGGCAACAATGCTAAGCTGCGTTGCCTTCAGCTAGAAAGGCTGGGTCTCCTGGGCACAGGCAGTGGCATGACAGGGGCTTGGATGCTTGAAGTGAAGCCATTGTTGGTGCAGGATGCTCATTTGAAAGGAGAATGCCTCACAGGAAAGAGAGCCAATTGCGTGTGGGGGCTGTTGCCATGGTGCTTTGCTATTGCTTTAACATGCTGTACTTGAACTTCTGGGAGTCCAAGGGTGGGGTAACAGAGAGGAGGGAGAAGAAGGGGGGTGGGATGGGCCTAGGAAGCTCACTGCATTAGGGCTCTGGTCTTAGACTTTCCTCTAGCCTGTGCTGTCTAATGCTGACACGGGAAAGGGGGCGGAGGAGGAAGGGAGGGAGGGAGGGAGAGAGAGAGATTGAGAGAGTCTACAGGAAGGGAATGACTTTCTCAACATGTCCTAGATTGCTAGAATGAAATGAAAATTAATTTAACTCCTAGATATTTCTAACATGAATTAGAAGATGTTTAACACTAAAATACCAAAACAGCATAGTCATTCATAACCCAAAAAAATTCACCATGCCTGCAGCAAATGATAGCTTACGTTTCCTAACACATTCCAGATCCTAGATTGAAAAGGTGAAATGTGTTTAATTCATTTGTCGAATGCAATCTAATATGCATATTAGTGAGCTGATGCAGTGGAGAAAATGGCATTCTGCAAATGATTTTTTAAATGAAGTGTGTGAATTGTATTCCTGTTTGATTGTGAAAGAAGGCTGAATGCATCGGCACACACTGTTGGTGTGCAAAAAATCCTCCAAAAAGCTAGCTTTTAAAAAAGTACTTGTGTTCTGAAAGCCTAGTCTGAAGACAGCCACAGTTCTAACCTGTTCTCAGTTTTTAAAAAATGTTTAGGAAGTAAATGAATCCAATGCACCATCACTTTGAAAACGTTAGAGTGGCTGAGTGCAGAGAGGGCGGTCTCTGCAGTGGAGAGAGGGTTAAGAACACCTAGTTGAAATGGGGGAGGGTAGGGACTTCGGATTTACTTAAATATTCATGGGGCTTCCTCCTTTTTAAAAGATGGCTGTGTTTCCCAGTCTGGCAACCCCACAGGAAAGAAGAATTGCTCCTTCCTTGCAGAGTTCAGCTGAGCAGGACTAATCTAGAGTGGAAACCCCTTCGGCCACCAGGACTATTCATAATTCATAAGGGCTGCAAACCAGCCAGCTGAATACATTTAGACAGGCTCTTGCTCCTTCGTGCAATTCCTGATTTCATTACTCTCTCTGCCAGGAAAGAAGCAGGGAGCGTAGGCTTCTTGTAAGAATGGAGTGTGAAGATGGGCTTTGTTTGGATTAGGAAATGCCCTAAATTTTGGAGACTTTGTCTTTTATAAGCTTTGATTATTTTACCACTGAACCTGCAAGGCTTTCCCCATCCTTTCTCGGGACTGCTCTCTCAGAACAGTGAATTCTTTCCAAGGGATTTGTGGATTGTGGCGAGGAGAGCTTTCCAAAATGCCTGAGGCAAACTATTTGTTATCTGTATCTTGGGGTTACATCAAGGTGGGTTAATTTGATTCTGTTATGTGTCTTTGATAGAATGTGAAACATTTACATCTGTACGCTTTCTGTGAAGTAGCAAACATCTGTAATGATTTCATTTGTGTTGTCACTGAGCCCACTGAGGCTGCTTAGTGTAAAATAATAGCATGTTATATTACATTGTATGTAAATAGACTGTGCTGTATTTTAATGCTATTCTCTTTATGCAGCTCTATTTGTAAAGGATGCATCTTTTTTTCCTCAGTTTTCTCCTAAACTTTTTACATATATCTCCTCTCACATGGTATTTTCGAGTTAATTTCCAATAAATATATTTTAAAAGTTGTTACATTTTCAAGTGAAATTATCATGACTTCTATTAAAATCCCTTTTCCTACGTTTGCGTCTTCAAAAGAAATCAGATGTTAATTCTAACAAATCTTAAGAAAACCTCTTTTCCCTAAGGTGACGTTGGAATGATTTCACATTAAGGAGGCTTTGTACTTTGCAGAAACAGTATCATTTATTTAATGATACCTGCTCCTCCAATCTCTTGGTTCTTAGTAAAGTTGAAAATATCTGAAGTGATCATTTGCTATTTTTTTAGGTGGTTAACACATTTTTCTTCTTCACACAGTTCAAGAGAATGCTGAACCGGGAGCTGACACACCTCTCAGAGATGAGCCGATCAGGGAACCAGGTTTCTGAATACATTTCAAATACTTTCTTAGGTAAGATATTAACTGGGAAACCTGTTTCGTAATTGAGATTTTTCAGTATTAATCTCTGCAACCCATCAGTGACATCCCTGTGTGAGTCTGGAATGGGGTGAAGTTACAGAAAAAGCCATTTTCAGTAAGAACTAAGGACAACATTTAAGGTTAAAAAAAACTAGCAGAAAGATGTTACAAACAGAAGAAAAGATTGAAAATACCCATCAAAGACAGAAGGTTATTATAGGCTAATTGTATTTCTTTGAACCTCAGGTCACCCCTTATCCACCCACCCCCTTCCATCATGGCCAAGACATCTGAAAGGTGGGGTGGGGGCGGGTGTTCAGTCATCTAAATCTGAGGGGCCACCCTATTGGCTCTTTTGACATGGTATTCTTTAAATTCTGCCAATAAGTGGGCTTTGAGCAAAAGATTTCCTCTTAGGTGGTTTGTAAGAGATGTGGTTGGAGAATAACTGTGTGGTGATTTGGCCCAGAGGAATAAGCTTTGGAAATAATTTGATTATTGCTTTGCTGAGTTATTTCATAAAGATAAATGGAAAGAAAAGAATGTTCACATCTCTGAAAGATTTGGCTTTCTGCAAGCTGCATCCTTATCTTCCCAATCTGATGTTTTGATCTATTGTGCTCTGTTGTCACATTGCTGGTATTTAACTCATGACACTGACAGAAAAGATTTGCATCAAAGATCCTCAACTACTGTCAGGCATCCTGTGTGATACTAGGGATTTCTGAGCTCATGTTTAAAGCCATTCTATTGTATGGTGATATAGTGACCGTATTTGGATTACTTTTTTCTTTAATAAAGATATGTGGGATAGGCGAATCTGTCCTTCAAGGTAAATGGGTAGCATCTAGATTCTGATTCTGTTGACTTTCAAATACTGCTGAATTATGCTCCTTTACCGAACTCCACTATGCAGGGAAATGACCCATTCTTACAGCTGAACATCACACCTCCCTTCTTTTTGGCATAGCTACACATCATTAAATCCATGAACATTTGCTTTGGGGCCTTATGGAAACACACACCTCTTCTGGTTTTATTTAAAAAAAAAAAAAACAAAACAAAACAACTCAGTCCTGTTTCTCTAATGCCAGAGCAGTTTCTGCTGTCAGCCAATCAATCTCTGATCAGCCCAGTGCAGAGCTCAGGGCAGTGCTCTGCAGCGGACGGGCAGAGGCACGATTAACAAGTGCTTTTCCAACTGTTTCCAGTATGTGGGTGCCTTCGGCACCTGGTTCTCTCCAGCTGCGGTTACAACACTTTGGTCAAGGAACAAAGGAGAAGAATTTTCATATATCCCAGCTCCAAGGAGACCTAGCATCTAAGTGAACACAAAGTGCTATATACTGATCCTTTTCTTATGCGTTAACCCCCTTCATTCCTTTGAAGACAGTCATCCTCCACTGTCCATTTCAAATGTGCTCTGCTCTGTGCAACACCCAGTTACAGTCGTACATTCTCCAGGTTAATGACTATGGGAGAGAAGAAGAAAATCTTGATTAGTGCAAGAACTCATTTTTGTGCTCATAAACATTGCATTTTAAAATGCGAAAGCTGGGGTGCCTGGGTGGCTCAGTTGGTTAAGCATCCGACTTCGGCTCAAGTCATGATCTCATGGTTTGTGAGTTCGAGCCCTGTGTCGGTCTGTCTCTGTGCTGACAGCTCAGAGGCTGCAGCCTGCTTCGGATTCTGTGTCTGTGTCTCCCTCTCTCTCTGTCCCTCCCCCGCTCACGCTCTGTCTCTGTCTCCCTCTCTCTCAAAAATAAATAAACATTAAAAAACTTAAAAAAAAAATAGAATGCCAGGGCTTATCTGTCTTCTCAGAAGAGACTCTCAGGACTGGAATAAGGTGGCATGAGCCCTTTGTCATCCGAGACTGTGCAGAGGCAGCTGTCTTACACTTGTAGTCCCTTTCACCATCAGCTTGCCAAGGAAGGCAAGAATTGTTCAGCATACTAATCTTTCTTATCATCGTAGGCTATTAAGTGAGAAAGCTGATAAGATATTAAAGATGAGCTCTCAGGATCAACATTGTGTGTCTCAAGAACAGGCAAAGGTCAACTCTCTCTTGAATATTTCATTTGCCATTTGGCACATCTGTTGAGGAAAAGCAATTTTTGCTTCTCATTAGTCCAAAAAATTAAATTATCAAGAACAAGTTGTTGGGGAAGGTGTTAGAATCTCAATTCTTATAGACTCAGCCTTAGGAAGGTGTGTGTGTGTGTGTGTGTGTGTGTGTGTGTGTGTGCAAAGTAGACCTGATCAAACAGACCAGACAGATTAAAATTTTAAATATTCTTGGGAAAATATAGGGAGAAAAAAATCAGTCATATAAACAAAGATACATTATTTGCCTCATCTTACAATGGGAGCACTGGAATAGATGGCATCCAGATCCCTTCCAACTCTACCATTCTAGGACTGTGCTACAGACTGAGTCTTTCAGTTCTGTTAAGACATACCTGGCAGTCTGGATTCTCTGTAATAGACTGTAGGCTTGCAATTTGACAATCCCGAAGAGCAAACAAACCAGACTTGCTTCCAAACTGCAAATGCAAGACATGGAACTCTGAATCCTGTCTTGTGGGTGAATGTCCCTGGAGAAGAAGCATGAATGCATCTTTCTTTGTAAACTGTCAGATCCGCAAAGGACCCTCATGGCCTTGTCGTCCAATTCCCCCATTTTACTAGAGAGAAAGCGGGCTCAGAAGGGCAAAGGAACCTAGTCAAGATTACCTGGCTATTCTGTTCCTGAGCCAGAGCTAAGGCTTTGCCCTCTTGACTCCCAGACCTAAATACCCTGTCACTTCTTTAACTAGGAAAGAAGGCTGTTAGGAACTCAGACCATCACGTTTAAGGGCATTTACATAATAGGTATATTCTTTTGGAGAACAGTCTGTAGGAATCAAGATTGTTGGACCTAAAAAATAAAATATGTTTATTAACAGTTCCCAGTAATATAAGAGGGTCTTATCAGAGCACGGCAACCATCTTAGCAAAATATGAGAAGACCTTAGCGCTTTAAGTGAAAATTAAAGAGCATTATTACAGTAAGAGTCATTGAACATTAAAATGCATCATCTGGGAAGGAGGGGATCCCTTACTCCAGTGATCTGTGAAACTTGTGCTGTTTCCATCTAAAGGACGGTGTCTAGATGGAGGAGTTGGAAGGCAGCAAAAGTCCATTTTCCAACCAGGCACTTACTGATGCTTATAGGATCATGAGCTCCAGGTTGCTTGGAGAAGTGAGAGGAAGTGAGACAGGAACTACAGGGAGGAAGCGTAGGTAAAGCAAGATATCTAGATATGATATTATAATTTAGTAAATATTTTTACAAACAGAGAAAAGTCATTCTTTTAAATCCCCTACTGTGTCTCAAAGAGTAGAACATGGAATTTCAACGATGCAAGGAAAAGAATTTAGAAATTTTGCATGATTAAATGCTGTGCTCTAATAAGAAAAACACCTCCAGTTATGCCATTAGCAGAGTTTTGACATGACCATTTTTTGCATCTGTTGTTTTTTTTTTATTTGTTTTATGCTTATCCGCTATTTCTCCACTGTATTCTAACTGTTCTGTAAGTGTAAATTCACTGTGTTTATGGAGATTCTTTAAGTCTGTGTTTCAGGTTATTTCTACATTACACCGGCTAAGCTTTTAACAGAGGAATTCAGAATAGGAATAGGGAAGCCTGTCAGTTGTCCCAGTGCCTGTACAGGGAAACACCCATTAGTGTCAAGTTGGTGCTATCTGTGAATAATGACTTTCTTCTTTATTGTAATGTTCCAGACACAGTAGTGGTTCAGCTCAATTACTGGCTGCTGCAAGGAATCTTTAGTTAACACAGGGGAAAGCTGCCGGTCCCACTAGAGCTTTTTACATCTGCAGCAGCATAGGGAAATCTAACAGTCTCTTTAATCAGACATGAGGAATGGCAAAGCACTGTCGTCGGGAAAGGCACGGGCTATTGTGGCCTTTCGTTCTAGCAAGAAGTAGTAATTATTAGGAGTGAAGTGACAGAGAGAAAAGTAATGTCAAGAATAATATGATATATAGTGGGTTTTTTGCCAGAGATTGTGAGACCAGAAAGAAATTTGTAACAGGAACCTCAGGGCCTGGGTTCCATGTATGCTATTAAGTCACTGTGTCTGGAACTGAGTAATTGCAAAATAAATATCTGTTGAATAAATTGCCCTTTGAGCTTGGGCAGATTGCTGACTTCATCTGAAAAGTGAGGGTGTGGGATTATTATTGGTTCCCAAACCTGGCTCTGATCGTCAGTGTCACTTAGGAAGCCTTTTTAAAAATACTAATTCAGTAGGACTGGGTGGGGCTCATATTTTTCTAAAGTTCCCTGGGTGCTTCTGATGCTGAACCAGGTTGGAAACCCCTAAACCAACTGAAATGACCACTAAAATTCTTGCCTAGGCAAAAGTCATAGACAGATGAGTCTAGGAGCTTCTGGCATCTGAAGATAATAAGGGGACACTAGGGACAGAGAATACCTCTGCTCCCGGTGTTGATGCGTCCATGGCACTGCTTCTGTCTCCCTGTGCTTGCTTTGCTTTGATGAGTTGTCCACGGGGCCCTGGAAGCAGGCAGAGGTCTCTGGGGAAAACATGTGACTATGCCATCATCTTGCAAGAGTTGAAAGCAAATAGTCTGGGTCCCAGCATGCCATCTGGAACCATGTCATTTTCAAATAGAGAAGTTGTCTTTGTCCTCATTTTTACTGTAACAAGCAGAGATGGATGCAGGACCTTGGGAAAGCTGCATTAACTCTTTCAGCCACAGGGTGTCATTTAGTTCAATGAAGTAGCTGTTGAAGCAGTTTAATAAATTACTGCCTCAGTGCACACACAAGCATCCCTGTGGCCTGAAAGAATTTGTGCATTTTTTGGAAGTACTCAGGATAAAGGCCCCTGTGAAGTGAAATGGAATATTCGGTTGCTGATACTTTTAATAGCATGAAATAGAGGAAAGAACCTCTATAGGAAGGTAGATGTTTTCGTCGCTAATCCTTCCTCTGCTATTACCTTGTTGTAGCAGAATTTTTTTTTAATGATTAAATGAGGTCAGCATAAATATTTAACAAGCATAAATATTTTAATAAATCTAATGTCTGTTATAAACGAGAGGCATTGTTTATTATTAATTAGTAGAATGAATACAAATAAAGCATGAAGTAAAACTGATATAGTTTTCCTCTAAACCTCAAATGGTGGTGTAATAAGCCAATGTTTAACATATTTATTTGAAGATTACAAACCATTTGTTTACCTCACTTATATACAGCTCATCTACGCTGAAATGATGTCATATCCAGTTAAAGTTGTGTGGGTTTTTTAAATTAAAAAAATTAATACAAATATAATCAAATGAGCAGAACATAAAGTTTTTATGCACCTGAGTTTGGCTGCATGAACCTTTTCTATTATACAAACATGTAAGTTATTTACTTAAAAAATTGACATATAAATACTGATGACCTCCCTTGAAAATATAGAAGTATAATTCTAAATTACACTACAAATAGAAGGTATGGGATTGAGTCCTGCCTCCGCCACTGCTCAATTTATTTAGCTCCTCTAGACCTCAGTTTTCTTAGCAATAAAACGGAGCAAAAAATTCTATTTTCCCCATCCACCCGATGGATTGTCCTGGAGATCAAGTGAGATAATGTATGGCAGTCCTTTATAAGATGTAAAATCCATTACAGGACATTAGAAGTTATTTTGCATATTGTAGTGGGTTCTCATTGGCACACGTGGGCTGAAAACTGTCTCCCTTTGTTGCAGACAAGCAGAATGATGTGGAGATTCCATCACCCACCCAGAAGGACAGAGAGAAAAAGAAAAAGCAACAGCTCATGACGCAGATAAGCGGAGTGAAAAAACTGATGCACAGTTCAAGCTTAAACAATACAAGCATCTCACGCTTTGGAGTCAACACAGAAAATGAAGATCATCTGGCCAAGGTATGCATGAGCTGGGGGTGTATGTAGTTCTCTGCTCTCCAGCAGGCGGCTGCCCAAAACTATCTACTAGAAAACAGCAGTGATCATGTTGGCTTTGTTATTAAATTGGACGATAAGAAGGCCGGTGTGGCCTCTTTGTCCATTGCTGGGCACCTAATTCAAGACCCTTTTTCTACAACAAAGGACCTTTTATTTTTTTAATTCTGAGCTGGATTTGTAAATGGAAGTTCCTCATGAATGAGAATCCTACTGAAGACACACAGGGAGAATCCATAGGGAGGCCGCAGACAGGATTGAATTGTCCCAGAGGACAGATCCAGTACTATATGCCAAGGACTAGTTGAAGAATCTGCACTGATTGGCAGAGCCAGAGAAGAAATGAGAAAGATTGATAGCACTGACTCAGAGCCCAAACCCCACTGTGGAGGAAGGCACAGAAAGAATTCACCCGTCCCCCAGTGGGGCGCCTAAGGTGACCCCAAGCTCATCTTGGCCTTGTGACACTAGGCGATGACCTTGCTGTGAGCAAACAGACATTCAGTGAGACTTTCTGAGAGATACCATTACAGCAAGGTTGATCTCACACTGGGGCAAGCCCCGGGGGAGAGCCTGGATCCCTTATTCCGGGCAAGAATTCAGAATGGAATAAATTACTCCTTTAATCATAATCTTGGAATAATCCCACAACACAGGACTGAATAATGTTTCTCCCAGGTCTATGTGTAGCCCAAGAGCTCTAGATGGAATAATCCGCGGTTGGCGTTTTTCATGACCTTTTACATTAAAGTCGGGTTAACTTCTGCACATTCTAGCAGCTGACTCTCCCGTACCTGGCCCTTTGTGATACTAACCAAAGGGCAAAGCAGTTCCCCTGAGATCGTTTTTTAGCTGTTACTAATGGGCCAGTGATCAGTGAAGAAGAGAGACAGGGAAATGGAGCCAGAGGGACTTCTAGCCACTTGCAGCTGCCTCTGAATACAGCTTGGTTGAGGACTGATGTGGCAAATACAGGTCAACAACTAAATCTGTAAATTAGACACACACTCTCCTTTTTCTGAAAAAATATACAGAAACATGTAACTAAAATGTAGAGGGCACCCAACCTCCTAGGCCATTCCATCTTCAAATCTTCATGCAAATAGAATACTCTAAATAGACACTCTAAAGACTTAGCCAACCATTGTCCAAAAACTAAATAAAAATAATGACATATGCTGATAAAACTGTACTTATTCCTAAATTCCTCTAATTTTGATCATAGGAGCTGGAAGATCTGAACAAATGGGGCCTTAACATCTTCAATGTGGCTGGATATTCACACAATAGGCCCCTCACATGCATCATGTATGCCATATTCCAGGTGAGTAAAAAGGAGAGAGTATTGCTTATTCAATTAGATGGCTCTTAATGATTTTTTTTTCCATCCCAGTTTACTTTGACTTTTCTTCATTTTTGGACATCCACTTATTTATTTTCTAATCCATTTTACTACATAGGAAAGAGACCTCCTAAAGACATTCAAAATCTCATCTGATACATTTGTAACCTACATGATGACTTTAGAAGACCATTACCATTCTGATGTGGCGTATCATAACAGCCTACATGCTGCTGATGTAGCCCAGTCAACCCATGTTCTTCTTTCTACGCCAGCATTAGATGTGAGTAGTTGTGATCTGTTTTGCATAACTGCCCATCCTCTTTAAAATACAAGCTATCCAACATGTAATATATTTACAGAAATAATTGCACCTGCTTGAACTGGTTCTTTATTATGTATAACATCTATTAATTGGGTTACTAATAACAACGAAAGGCATTTCTACTCTGCTTCCCAATATCAGCGTAACCCTCTCTTTACATCTCTCACAACTGAAAAATTATTTAATTGTTAAGCAATTAACAGGGTGCTTTATTTTTTATTGTATCTCCGGTATCTGATAAGTGTCCAGTTCATCATCTAGTATGTAGTATATCCCCAACATGCATGTACTGATCTGAATTGCCCACACCATCCCAAGCACTGTGAGAGATAACACAGAAATATAATATAAAATGTCCTACATTGTTCCTGTTAGGTATAAGCATCCACAGACTTATCCTCCTAAGAATTCATAAAGGCAATTCTATGAGCTTTTTGAAGAAAAAGTAACTGAATATCTAGAAGTAAGGATTTAATAATGCTGAAGCAAAGAGTACCAGTGTTCCCTTTTGCTAGACATCTTGCTAGACAGTGGCTGTGGCTCCTTTCTTCGTAGATTAATGCATTTTCATACCCCCAACATTAGCAGCAATGTGCCCAGCAGACCATGATCTTCCTTGACAAACAGCAATGGTAGTCAGATACCTCTAAACTGTGCAGGCTCAATGCAGGAGGGGACTTGCCAACCCCTGTCCAGCCCTACCTACCTTGACAGATTCGGTTTGGAAGGTAAAGAAAGATGAAACTGACTACAAGTCTATTGCTTGGGTTCCATATTTCCTGAGAAAAGAAATCCAAGAAAACTTGGGGAAGTGACATAGAGCTAAGATTGTTTTATCCCCTAAAGGAGAGAAACAGTATTATTTTTATGTTATGTATAAGGATTATAGAGTGGGCCAACACGTTTTTCAACTACCCACTGTTATTGATAGGATATCTATTGTGTAGCCAGAAATTGACCACAGGGACCACACATGTTTAGAGAAGGAAGAGCTCAGTGGGTCTTTGAGCAATTAGTCTTCACGGAAGAGGTGGAAGCTGAGCTGGCATTTGTAGGATCAGAAGATTTAAGTAATCACAGAGGATGAGGAAAGATATTTCAGCCAGAGAAAGACCATTTAGTCAGAAGGAATATATACCTACACAAATAGTAGGTTTAAATTATTGTGTACAAGTCAGGGCGGAGGAGGCTTCAAAACATGGCAAGAAGGAGTAGAGCAGTGGGGCATTCAGTTTTACTTCTTAAAATGTTCTCAGATCTTGCCCGTAGTAAACAATTACTGGATAAGAATTGAAGGAACGGATGGAAGAATGAGTGAATATATGAAAGCATCTGATCTCACTACAAATTTAGCTTTGGGAAATAACTTATTGCCAATCTTATGAGCTTAGAATTTAGCCTTTCTTCTGTAAGTTACTGAGCCTAAAAATATGAAGGTTGTTATATGTCAGAGCAGAGCCAGTCTGACTTGCTTCTTTGACTTCTGTGTGCTTGTGTTACATAAGCGCCATTCTGCCCTACCACTTATCCAAGAAACAAACATCAGACCCCATCTGAAGCATGGTGCTAAGGCCTTCCTACAGGCTTGATGTGGGTATGGGCTTCAGCCATTTTTCCTTTCACATGATGATGGATAGAATCTACATTTATTTAATGTATTGAGACATTACATAAATCAGCAGACAGTCCTCCCAGCAAGAGTGAAATGCATACTTTAATATGAAGCTGAATAAGCAGGATACAGGCCAATGGGATACAGAGTTAAATGTGCTCGTTTTGCTCTGCAGGCTGTCTTCACAGATTTGGAAATTCTGGCCGCCATTTTTGCAGCTGCTATCCATGATGTTGATCACCCTGGAGTCTCCAACCAGTTTCTCATCAACACAAGTGAGTTCACTACTAGAACAGTCACTTGAGATGATTGTATGATTCATTGCTTCATTTTTCCCCCTAATGTTTTCATTATGGATGACAATAAGGGTAATAATGAGGTGATCCTCCATTCCACTCAAGCCAGTCAGACCTTTCCTGGGTACTGTGTCCAGTCCGGCAACACAATATTTGAGCTGCGTGGAGAACTTGGAAAGGGTCAGAGGGGAGCCATAAAAAGTACTCAACATTTGGAAAATATAATATGTGAGGAAAGAGTAACAGATGTGGAATTATTCAGTAAGGACAAGGAAAGGCTTGGGGATAATGTGATAATGATTTTCAGTATTATGCAGGGCTCTCACATAGAATATGGTGACCCACTAGCGTCCCTCTCTACTGAGGAAGCAGGCCCAAATATTGTGTCTGAGCATGGGAACCTCTAAACAGAAATAAAACTAAAAGGAAGCACTGGAATGCTTGGTTTGTAGTAGTGAAGATTACCCCAGTGACATTTAAGGCTGGTCCAGCCTTAGGACCTCAAGCTGTACTCAGTGCTTTTGTCATGCTGAAAATACTTAGTATCCATGGCAGTGAAAATCCATGAATTTGGGGCACTTGGGTGGATTGGTCAGTTAAGTGTCCAACTCTTGATTTCAGCTCAGGTCATGATCTCACGGTTCATGAGATCGAGCCCCATGTAGGGCTCTGTGCTGACAGTGCAGTGCCTGCTTGGGATTCTCTCTCCCTCTCTCTCTGCCCCTCCCCTGCTCATGCTTGAACCCTCTCTCAAAATAAATAAATAAATCCTAAAAAATAAAATCCATGAATTTTCTCAGCTAGCGCACTGTTTCTAAATGCTAAAAATGCAAGTACTTTTTCTTCTGAGAATATTGGTTATCTAGTTGTGGTCATAATTAACATCAAGTGTTGATGGTTTTATAGGAATGTTTGAGCTACTTACTATGTAAGAGTCTCTGTCCTACTTTATCAGAATATCTGTATAATCTAGGCGTAGGGTAGATTCTTTATTTAACCTTGTTTTTCTACTGAAAGAATATAAACTTTGGGCAACTACCTGGCTGCTGGATTGTATCAGCTGACATAATGTGGTGTCACAAATCAAACCATATACGGGCCAGTTAGCTTCACACAGAAAAGTGGTATTTCTGTTACAGCCACCTACAACACTAGAGCCCACAAAACCAGTTTGCAGATCTGGGATTGATCCCAGGGTGAACAGGGCAGAAATGCTAAAATGACCTCATATGTCCTACCGTCCATTCTGAGACTGTCAGGCAAAGCACACAGTTAAAGCAATGGTATATGAGTGACCACATCTGCAATTAGGAACCTATTGCCATCACTTGGCTATTATTATTTATTAAGAGAAAATGTTCCTTTCAGAATTTGTTGACCATATTCTCCAGTGCAGACCATGTCTCTGCCTAATGAAAGATGTCTATGACTCTTCTGCATGAAAGGCAGGCTGGAAGCTATAGTTTAGGTATGCAGATCTTGCCATTTCTGAGATATAGGGCCAGAGGACAGAAAATCTGACATCAAAATTGTTCTTGAAAATTATTAATGTTTTGTTACCATGTTTGTAGAAAGTTCCAAAAAAGCTAAGTTATTTGGATAAAACAAAATTCCACACTCACACTATTAACATCTTTGAAAATCAAAAACTCACAATTGACAGAACTGCGGAACCTACAAGAAAGTGAGATAGTTTGAAAATCCTAATGCATTTGATAAAGTTTAGTAGCATTCAGTTTATTCTTTTCCAAAGCAAAAAAGTGTGTGAAGACATAAAGGAAACTACAAACTGAGATAAAAATATGCCCTTACCTAATGTTGAATTCTTCATCTGGAGTGAAGAAGGAGAAAAAGAATTTTAAAATACCATGAATTTTAGTCAAAGAGAAAGCTTATGCACCAATATCTATGACAAGCATGATTTGCTTGGGAATAGGCTACTACCTTTTGGAGGAGGAAACTGTGTCTCTGATGAGAAATGACATGTGAATCTTGGTTCCTAACACTTGGAGAGAACTAAATCTGATTTCACGCTGAAGTAATGCCAACATTGGAATTATACCCCTTTGTTCTTAAGTCATCCTTTTTCCTTGTTTATTAGATTCAGAACTTGCTTTGATGTATAATGATGAATCTGTGTTGGAAAACCATCACCTTGCCGTGGGTTTCAAACTGCTGCAAGAAGAACACTGTGATATCTTCCAGAATCTCACCAAGAAGCAACGCCAGACACTCAGGAAAATGGTTATCGACATGGTAAGACTTCCTTTCTACATCCCTCACTTACTTTTCCCTGCCAAGGACAAGAAACTCCATTCTCTTCCATGAACTGAGTTTATTGAGAGTTTCATTTTATTTCTACCCTAGGTGTTAGCAACTGATATGTCCAAACATATGAGCCTGCTGGCAGACCTGAAAACAATGGTGGAAACAAAGAAAGTTACAAGTTCAGGTGTTCTTCTCCTGGACAACTACACGGATCGTATACAGGTATTTGATGAAAGCCTTTGATTTAACACAAAGCCAAACCAAACTAAATTGAACAATTAAAAAATGAAACCAAACGTCCGTTCAGTTAGTCGCATATCTGGTTATTATTGCAACTTGGACTTACTTTAAGAACAAGGAAAATGGACATTCAAGCGTATCCTCTAATTTATGAAGAAAAACATAACGCTATTTATTGAATTTCTTAGTTCTAAAAATAAATGGCAAAATTCATTTGTAATAGGGGATACGTGACTGCTGAGCCCAAAAGCTCGTGTTTGGATATAAATCCCATTGACTTGAAGATTGTTAGGTCTGTTTTGATTATACAAACTGCCATCAGCTGGTCTCTTTCCACAAGTGGAAAATATGAAGACATCTACTTTTGAGTAATTCTTCGCATTTTTTCCAAACTGGGGAAGGGAAATGATGGCAGCATTTGACCTCTAATGTCCCTTCCAGTTTTTACATTCAATGACTATCAGTCTGAGAAGACACACATTTTCCCTTTCGGGACTCCTGTGATGGTAAATAACCAAGTCTGGCCAGCACCATTGTAGGACTGCTTTTTTGGTGTACTCACCACAATTATAAGGCAACTACAGTGTTCTTGGGTTGGGTACCAAGTGTGCTCGTACAAGAGGAACGAGATGTTCTGGTAGTATTTACACCTGATTTTCTGGGATTTCTAAAACTTGATGATTTCAGGTCCTTCGCAACATGGTACACTGTGCAGACCTAAGCAACCCCACCAAGTCCTTGGAATTATATCGGCAGTGGACAGACCGCATCATGGAGGAGTTCTTCCAGCAGGGAGACAAAGAGCGGGAGAGGGGAATGGAGATCAGCCCAATGTGTGATAAGCACACAGCTTCTGTGGAAAAATCCCAGGTATCTAATATGCAATTTTCGAAGTTTCTGTGAGCTCTGCAGGTTGTAGAACTGGAAGGTTCTATCAAATTCCTGAAGCTATAAGGAAGCAACTACCCATTTAGTTCCATTTTACTCGTGACTCATTTGCCTTCTCCATTACACTCAGTTTCACAGGGTGGAAACAAAGCAGTCCTCAGAAACCCGTCAAAGTGTGGTCTGTGTATCCTCAAGCAGTTTAGGGAGTTGTCTATGACCTGAACTCAGAGCTACTCAGAGCTACTACCTCCCCACACCCATCTCTCCAGATTTCTCTTGCCCCTGTCCTTATCTAAGAGCTCTACCCTTCATCCTTGCTTCCCCCACCCTGGGTCTGCTGCCCCTCCATAATCAAGTGCACTGTCAAGTGTGGATTTCATTCTACACACCTCTTCTACCTCACAGTCGACGCCCTGTCCTGTGTCCCCTTCCAAGGTTGCTTCTCCACATCTGAGAACATGTTGACATCTTCTGATCGTGTCCAGAGCTACAGATTCCCTATGTGCTGAGGACTAGGGACAATATGCTGGAGTCTAGAGGATGCAGAAATGCCTCAGATACCTCTAGCTGCAGAGTGTATAGCACCAGAAGTATCGATATCCCCACAAAGGCTTCAGGACCTGCTGAAATGTTGTGTTTTTCAGAGCAACAAATGACCTGAGCAAGGTAGTCATGTTTGAGAATGGGTCTATAGGCTATTCAAGGTCTTTATCACAAAAACATTAGGAGGGCTTTTTGTTAGTGTGTATCCTCTTTCCCCACTATCTGCCACCCCCCAATTTACACATACTTGTAATATCGATGCAGAGTTCCCTTGTAATTATTATTTTGCTGTTTCTTAAAGAAACCCAGTCAAATGAGTTTAACATGCTCTAAAAGGCTAATATACTCTAAAAATGCATGATAATATTAACTTATCAGGGCCAACTCAAATCCCCTAAAGCCTTAATTAGAATAATGAGTTAATTAACTAGAATAATGCCTGTTTATTATCAACAGTGGTGTTTTATATTTTTATGGTGTTCTATGTGATTTTCTACACATTTCCCCCTACGTGGTCCTATTTGAACCTCCAAACAGCTTTGTGAGATAGAGCAGCTATTTTCCCAGTGTATCAGGTGGAGAAGCTGTCCCCTGGCTCATTTCACCAGCTCTTTAGTGACCCAGCTACCCTCCGCCCAGAACTCTTTACTCTCCATCACTGTAGACAGGTCTCCCTGTTGCCATGACATCAAGGCCCACTCTGGTGTTTCCCGCAGATGAGCTCTAGCAAGCATTGTCTGAGTAGTCTGGCAATAAAGCCCTTGACTAGGTGCTCTTGGGATTTGTAGAGCTCTCTCCGACCCAGGGCCTAGGAAATAAGTGGCTAGAGGCTAGCTTTCAAAAAAAGTGGCAATCATTTAGCAGAAGCAAAACAAATGAAGAAAGGAAATGACCGCACTGCATTTAGCTGATTCCATTTTCTCCATTGCCTTGAGCTTATTTTTTCAGGTCCCTGGAAAACACCTTGAAAATAGTCTCTAAAATTCATTAAATACACATAATGAAGTAAAAGGGAGGAAAAGGGAGTGAGTGGAAGCAAGAGAAATAACTGAATCATCTGCACACAAGTTCACGTAACTAATGCAGATCAGAGATGTCCCAACTTTGGTGTGAGTTATGTTAAGATTAGGGAAGCACCAGGGAGGAGGAGGAGATAGATAGGTCGATAGATAGATGATAGATAATGATAGATAGATAGGTAGATAGATAGATAGATAGATAGATAGATAAAAGTTGATAGATATAAATAATAGGTACATATAGATACAAAAGAGTCACATAGGAACTTTGATCTATGAGATGATTTGCCAAAAAACAGAATGCTGTTAAAGGAAAGGTTTCCAATAGTGTGGAAAGATAGCTATATCGTGTCCCATGGGCACGTAGAAGTTGCTCTTGCTCATTTACCTCGGAATCTGGACCCAGCATCTCTCCAGTTCCCCAGACCAGGACAGGGGAATTCCATTCCCTCATTCAACTTGTGCCTATTCTTTCTCACAACCTGCCCCCACCCCCAGTGTTTCCTGTTTGTCCGACAATGGAGAGGTCAGCATAAGGCCACTGAGCCAGCTCATGCAGGATGCATAGCCCCTGTGTAAACCATAACAGAGCCATAGCCTCATATTTATTCACAGGAACACTAGCAAAGGAACTGCTTAATTGTTTTTATTTTCCCTCCTTTCTCCTGATGGAAGTGACTATACCCTGTGGGATCTAAGACAATTGCAGACATGTCCACAGAGGGGATCTTTGTTTGTTTAGGGTCTTGAAGTATCTTCAGATGTTTTACCATACTCGTCTACAAACAAGAGCCTTCCACTCTGAGAAATTTCAGAGTAGTCAGGGGCTGTCTCCCCTTCCTTTTGGAATAGCGGCATATTTTAAATTTATCAGGAAAAGAATGTCGAGTCAGAACTCATTAGACCTGGAGCTTCCTTCTTTGTGGAATGACTCACAGAATCCAAGTAGTGACAAAGTCATTCCCAGTCAGGGTTACATCCAGACTTCTTATCTGGCACACGTGAAAGGAAAAGTAGTCAGTTACAGTGAGACAAACACAGGCTCTGGGATCAGACAAAACTGGGCCTAAGTTCCAGCTCCACTGCTGAAGCTAAGTTCTAGCTCCTCCAGGCTCTGTGATCTCTGACAAGATATTTCATCTCAATGAGTGTTAGTTTCCTCCTTTGTAAACTGCGGGTAACAGTACTTCCTCTGTGGACTTAAGAGCGATAACTTGGATATTAGATCCAGGGGAGGGTGTATCATGTAGTATATACTGAAATACAGAATCCATTATTATTGATCCCCCTTGGGTTGTTGTGGCTCTTTCTTTACCTAGAAACCGGGATAGTTTGTTAGGTTTTCAAGAGTCCATCACAATAACTGGGGTGTAACTTTGTTTTCTTCCAGGTTGGTTTCATTGACTACATTGTCCATCCACTCTGGGAGACCTGGGCAGATCTGGTGCAGCCTGATGCCCAGGACATTCTGGATACGTTAGAAGATAATAGAAACTGGTATCAGAGCATGATACCGCAGAGTCCCTCCCCACCACTGGACGAGCAGAACAGAGACTGTCAGGGTCTGATGGAGAAGTTTCAGTTTGAACTGACCCTTGAAGAGGAGGATTCCGAAGGCCCTGAAAAAGAGGGAGAGGGTCACGACTATTTCAGCAGCACAAAGACACTTTGCGTGATTGATCCTGAGCATAGGGATTCACTAGGAGGGACTGATGTAGACATTGTGACAGAAGACAAGTCCCCTATCGACACATAATTGCCTTCTCCGTGTGGAGATGAACATTCCACCTTTGACAAGCATGCCAGCTGTATGGTAGGGCCAGCCCATCACGGGGGCCTGGGCCTGCACGGGACAAGGGCCATGTGGCCTTTCCAGTTACTTGAGTTTGGAGCCAGAACGCGAGACCATGAAGCAGATAGCAGTTCAGAAAATTCCACGGCTGACTTGCCTTGCCTGCAAGCTTAGTGGAGAGCTGAAGCTTTATCTGGTACTGGAGGCCAAGATCAGATCCTGAGTAAATGGCTTGAAAATAGAAGACACAAAACTGAGAGATTTTTCTGCACTAAGTTTTGGGAATCTGTCCCCTCTAGTGACTGAACTGACTGATTAATAACTTCATTTATAAATCTGCTCACCTGTCCCCTTGTCTGCCAACCTGTGTGCCTTTTTTGTAAAACATTTTCACGTCTTTAAAATGCCTGTTGAATACCTAGGGTTTAGTATCAACTTCTACACAGATAAGCGTTCAAAGTGGACATAAACTTTTTTGACTCTTTCTGGGAAAAAAAAAAAAAAGGAAAGCAAATGGTCTTCCTTCTTTCTTGGGCAATATCTTTCACTTTCCTACAGTTACTTTTGCAAATAGAAAGGACACGCTTCTAACCACATTCTACTTCCTTCCCTTATTGTCCCATTCAGCTTGACGGTTGCCCGTATAACTTATCTCTGTTTGCCTGCTTACAGCAGTATTTTTTCTCCTCTTAGAACTTCACTTCTTGTGCTGCAAACAGAATAAAGTGAGCAAACTAAGAGGTAGGAAAGGGTAATTGTGTTGTTCACAGTAACAGTCCGTGTAAAATTCAGCTCCGTTAGGCAGCGCACCGTGTTGTGTCCTGAACCCCTGGGCCGCTGGGTGCTGCACGGTCCCCATCCTATCCCCTCCCCCCATCAGTCTCCACCCAGTTACCCTGTTTTCAATTGGATGCTGCCGTCTTTCTCTTGCACTGCCTTCTGCGCTAACACCTCCATTTCTGTTTATAACAGTATATTTATTACTTAATGTATATAATGTAATGTTTTGTAAGTTATTAATTTATATATCTAACATTGCCTGCCAATGGTGGTGTTACATTTGTGTAGAAAACTCTGCCTAAGAGTTGCGACTTTTCTTGTCACGTTTTTGTATTGTGTATTATATAACCTGGACATCGCTTAAGAGAGACATACGACCCCTTCCCCAGTGAGGACATTCGTGGGCTTTTATTCAGAAGGTCTGCCCTCTTCCCCATCTGAGTTGCTAATACTGCACAACCCCTTTGTGAACCAGTTTTGGAAACAGGATTCTCACATTAGATACTAAATGGTTTATACTGAGCTTTTACTTTTGTATAGTTTGATAGGGGTAGGGGGCAATGGGATGTAGTTTTCACCCATGTTCTATCCAAATCTGTGTATGCATGAATTGGGTTATAACTGGGTTCTACTATAATTGTGGCTTTGGTTTAAGCAGTAACACTACATTTGCTCGCAGGTGGTTCTTCTGAGTGTTCCCAAACTACTGACTTTGAAAGCCTCTTGCCTGCCATTAAGCAGGAATGTCATGTTCCCATTAATTACAAAAAAACACAATAAAACAATGTGAATTTTATAATAAAATGTGAACTGATGTAGTAAATTATGCAAATGTGAAGCTTCCGATAACACTTGTTAGGCCTCATACTGACTTCAGTCTCCGTGTGTAAAATATATTTCATGCTTTCAGTTCAGCATTGTAACTCACTAGTTAAAGAAATGGCACAAACGTGCATGACCGATGGGTTTGTATGTCTATGAACACTGCATTATTTCAGGTGGACATTTTATTGTTTTCAAAAGTTTCTCACAATGTATGTTATAATAGTATTATTATTATTATTATATATTGTGCTCAAATGCATTCGTAAGAGACTTTTATATGAAAGTGAATAAACAAAAGCATGATTAGATTAGACTATAGGCCCAATTATTTTGTGGTTAGTTCTGACCTATTAAAAGCAGATCTTTTTTTCTCTTCTCTCCTACCATACCCCACGAAGAAAACCAACTACTTTGCCTGGCCAACCCCGCAACTGAAGTTTCAGAATCTGTGTCCAAAAAGTCCCCAAGCTTGGAACGTTTCACGTTTTCTTAGCAAATATCCATGCGGCTCAATGATGCGGGAAGGGAGGTGGTAAAGAAAACCACTTTAAGAATCTGAAGAGTTTAATCCACTAGATGAATAAAGGGACTCTCCAGCTTGGCTGGGTCCTCCAGAAAAATGAATCATAGAACCAGAGAACATTAGCTTCATGTCTTCAGATGGTCCCACTGATTCATTTGACGAAGAATCTGAGGTCCAAATAGTCCTCTTCAAGCACCATTGACAGAGTACTTGTTGACTCTCAGTGGTCTTTTTGACCATTCATGGAGTCTCCTATTGATCATATGGTTATGTTTTTCTTTATGGAAAGAGCTATATAAATAGCATAGGCAAAATACGTAAACACTTTGTTGAAATTTTTAAATCAGCTTTAAAAAAATTTTACCCTGGGATGCCTGGGTGGCTCAGTTGGTTAAGCGTCTGACTTCGGCTTAGGTCATGATCTCATGGCTTGTGGATTCAAGCCCTGTGTCCAGCTCTGTGCTGACAGCTCAGAGCCTGGAGCCTGCTTCGGATTCTGTGTCTCCTTCTCTCTCTGCCCCTCCCCTGGTCATGCCCCCCCCCCCCCGTCTTTCAAAAATAAATAAACATTAAAAAAAATTATCCTAAGAAGTATGTGTGTGTGTGTGTGTGTGTGTATGGTAAGGAAGGCCACAAATAAGAATCAGTGGATAACGCATAATATTTTAACCACAGGGAACTGGCTTGTGAACAAGTAAATGGATCTGTCTAGAAACATTCCACTCAATAACCTGAAATTAGTGAATTTCTTTACAAAGACAAGACACGCCAACATTGCAGAACCAGTCTGCCAGGTTGCAGAGCTAATGTGCATAGCACTTAGCTACCATCCCTGATTTCTGATTCCATCACCATCATCTCTGAGCTCTTACAGATTAAGTGACAAAGTGAATCGGTTAGCATAGTCACAGGTGTGACTTTTATAATGTTTATAGCTATAAATATTTATAAATATGCACAGGCATGTTTTCTACAGAGAAATGGGTTTTAATCCTTGCTGTAAATGAGAATCACTTGGGGAATACTTTTTTTTTTTTTTTTTACTATTAATGTTTGGGCCTCACCCACACTCCCAGATTCTGTTTGAACTGGCCTTGAGTACAGCCTGGGCACCAGATTTTTTCTGATTCTCCCAGGTAATCCTAATATGCAATCTAAGTAGAGAGCCACTGCTCCTGAAGAGAGGGCCATGCTTGTGGCTAAAGCTTTTTGTCAGTCTGTTCAAGGTGCTATAATAAAGCACCACAGACTGGGTGAATGAACAACAGAAGTTTATTTCTCACAGTCTGGAGGCTGGTCCGAGATTAAGGTGCCAACATAGTTAGGTTCTGGTAAGGGCCCCCTTCCTGCATCATAGCCGCTACCTTCTTGCTGTGTCTTCACTTGGTAGAGAGGGCTACAGATCTCTCTGGACCCTTTTATTATTATAAGGGCACCAATCCCATCCATGGGCCCCACCCTCATGACTTAAGCACCTCCCAAAGTCCTCACCTCCTAATACCATCATCTTTGGGAGTTAGGATTTCAACAGATAAATTTGGGGGGAGGGGCAGACACAAACATCCAGGCCATAGCAACTTTCTTTGACTGCAACTATCTTCAGATACTGTGCATCCACCATGGCCAGATGCCAGGTCAGGTACATAGATGAGACCAGGCATCAGAGATGAGTAACACAGAGCTCTACATTCCAGGAGCTTGCAGTCGGCTATGTTGCTCACCATCTGCCGTGCAGAACACAAAATCATAATTATGTTCTCAGGAAAACCACAATGAAGATAAACCTAAAAGAAAGTTAATCATCTGGTTCTAGAACATAGATAATAAACGTAACCATTCTCTTATCTATGATGGCATATCAGTGTTCCTGATTGCAGGGAGCAACTGCGAAGCAGAAATTACTATGGCATCTTTGCCAAGGCTGAGGGTGATACCTTAGTACTTACCAAAATGTGTAGGCCAGTTTATAGAGTCAGAATTCCACAGCGTGGCCTTCCCTTGGTATTTTCCCACAGGCTTATTGTGACATGTGTTGGAAGTCATGGAAATTCTCAGTCCACTGAAGGAAGCCTAATGGAGTTCAAGTGAAAAAGCATGGTTTATTTCATGGATTCTGGAGCCAAGTGGCCTGGGTTTAAATCCTAACTCCTCCATTTACTAGCCACACAATCTTAGACAAGTCACCTACTCTCTGGGTTTCAATAAAATGGGGATTATTCATTTGTCAGGTGGGGGGTGATAATTCCAGGACTTTCCCACCATTCCATTGCTACTTCTCTGAGTGCATGTCTTAGTTATTGATCAAATCAATGATCATGAGCCTTAAAACCCATGAAATCAAGGTAAGGCAGGAAGGCTGGCAAATTCCCTTTATAAACCCAACATTAATGCATCCTGTACCCCTTAAAAAGGATTAATCAAGCTGGTTATCTCCCACATTCTTCAAGATTCACATCAGGTGCCCTCCTACAGGAAGCTTCTTTGATCCCTAAGGTTGGAATAAGGACTCTTGGGATGCAGAAGCTCCTAGAACATCCTGTGCTTTACCTGTGTAATTAGCTGTGTAACCTTGAGCAAGTCACTTAACCCTCCCATGCCTTAGCTTTATCATCTATAAAATAAAGATAAGAATAATACCTAGATTATAGTGGGTTATGCAAGAATTACATGAGTTGATATACATAAAAATCTGAAATATTATAATTATGAAAACCTAACGCTACTAAAGTCAAGTTTTTCTCTTTTCCAAAATACTGTAACTCAATGAAGTCAAAAGCTGGAGCTTATTCCCTGTTAAATTTCCAGCGTCCAATCCAATATCTGAAACAAATATGCTTTTGTCAAACTGTACTGAATCAAATGGTTTTATGCAAGGGTAAAATGCAACCTCATGCTTTTCAAACCAAAAAATAAGGTGTTGGTCTCTGACTCCTGGAATGATAAAGCCATATAATTTCCTCAGAGATCATCTGGTCTACCCCTTTACTTTTATAAAGAAACTGAGGCTTAGAGATGGCCAGTGACCCACCTGAGATCAGTGTATTAATGTTGTAGAGCCTCAGTAAACAAGTACTGCAAACCAGGGGTCTTAAACAATGGAAATTTGTTGTCTCACAGTTCTGCAGGCTAGAAGTCCAAGGTTATGGTGGTGTCAGGGTCAATTCATTCTGAGAGCTATGAAAGACAATCTGTGTATGCCTCTCCCCTCACTTCTAGTAACTGGGGGAATCTGACATTCTTGGCTTGTAGATGCTGCACCCTAATCTCGGCCTTCATGTTTACATGGCGTTCTCTGTGTTTATGTGCCTGCACCCAAATTCCCCCTTTTTATAAGGACACCAGTCATATTGGGTTAAGGGCCCGCCCTACTCTGATATGACTTCATTTTAACTCATTATATCTAGAACGACCCTGTTTCCAAATAAAGTCACATTCTGAGGTATTGGGGGTTAGGACTCCAACATGTAAATCTGAGGGGGGGATATAATTCAACCCCTAACACACAGTCACTCACCAGAAGTTTTCCTAATTTCTTAGTTGTCTTTTGGAAACATCATGGGGTTTGGGAGCCTTAGACACCCATTCAACTTCTCTGCACCTCAAACTTCTCTCTAAAATCAGAGGAAGAGACTACATGTCTGAACAGGTACTACCTAGCTATAAAAAGTTTAATGCTAAAAAAACTGTTTAATGCTTTATACCAAGGCATTTTTGTTTTCTTAAGGTCTTTTTGAGTTCTTCAAATGTATTAATTACTTAATTATTAATTATTTCCTTTGTGTAGCTAGATGCCACATGGAGAAGAGAAAGCAGGACCTTGGGGTAGTAGGAAAAACGTAGCCCAGGGGTTAAAAGCTTAGGCTCTGAAGGTGAACAGATCCCAGTTCAAATCCCTGCTCTTCCCCTTCCTAGCTGTGTAACCTGGGACAAACACTTAACCTCTTTAAGCCATAGTTCCTTCCTCATTAAAATGAGGAAAATAATAATAACCCTTTTGTGAGGTTTCTGTAAAGACTAGTGAACGATGCATAAAGCATCAGTGTCAGCCGTTATACTCAGATATCAGCTAAGGCTTCATTCTTTCCACAAATATTGATAAAGTGCAAATTATGTGCCAGATACTGTGTGATGAGCAAAATACACAAAATCCCTGCCCTTAGAAAGTTTGTATTTTTTAGTGAGGCAGGAAAACCCGAAGAAACAAGAAGAGAAATACTACAGTATCAGGTTGTGTGATATGTTGCTACAGGGTGGGTAAGTGACAGTGGTTTGAGAACAATGGCTCTGGAGTTCCACAGCCCAGGTTGGAATCCCAGCCTCACACCTTGTTAATGGCACAGACCAGGGTACAGCAAATACAAAGTGTGCCTGTCAACTTCAAAGAACAGCAAGAAGGCCAGGAAAGGGAGAAGAGTAGGAAATAAAATTGGCAGCCAGGTCACAGAGAAGTGTTAGGCTCTTATAAGGACCTCTCAAAGTCCTCGGAAGGTTTTGAGCATGGGATTGATAGGATCAGATCTGTATTTCTAAAAACTTACTGAGACCCATTAGAGGGCTACTGCTATCATCCTCTGAAGTGTCAGGAACTTGATAAGATTAGCCATGGTAGAAGTGGTTGAGACTTGGAAGACGGGATATATTTTCAAGGCAGAGCCAACAGGACTTGCTGATGGATTTGAAAATGGAAGTCCAGGAAAAGGAGTGAGAAAGATCCCAAAGGTGTAGCCTGGGCAATCCAGTTAATGGTGGGAACATTTCCTGCAATGAGGAACATTAGAAGGGGAACAGATTTTGGTGGGTTGGAGGTGCTTTTTGGTTATCCACGTGGAGATGCTGTGGAGGCAATTAAGTGTATGAGTCTGAAGTTCAGGGAAGAGGTCATTAAAGTCCTAAAGTTATCAGTGAATAGGCTCCCTATTTAACTTATCCATGTGGACTGTTTCACCCCAAATCAATCCTGACCCAAAATATGGCCACTTCACAAGGTTCCTCGAGAAGTATGCCCATACCAAGAATTTTGTGATTTTATAGAATTTTATAGAAACAGTAGTTGGGTCTGGGGAGGGCACGCTCAACAACACACTGCTTTCTGGACTCTGTCCTTTAACCCACTGAAACTCCCTCTCAGGAGCAAAAGCAGTTATTTTTCCTGGCTGTTGCACCACTGTTAGCATTCATCTTTTGTTGATGGGGTGTGATTTGGAGGAATCTCCCTTCAAAACCAAAGAGCTTCTCAATATGTTCTTTGTGCATTATATACATTGCTCTCCCAAGAGAAATTCAGATGTAAGAATCTTTCTCCATCTCATATCTCTTCACCCCCCAAAATGGTAGGTCTCACAAACTTTCTGAGAGTGAGGATAAGGCAAAGCTCAGGTGTTTCCTTATGGCCCCAACCTTGTCCTTGTGCCTGATTTGCACTGATGCTTGAGCATTGCCCTCTGGCTCAAGTGAGTGGCTAGGACTTGGGCTCTTGGGTAGTGATCTTAAGTCCTGTTTTCTTTCCTTCCCTCAAATTTTGCCCCATCTCTTTACGAACTCCTCTCATGTCTTTGGTAGGACAATTCTACCAGGCCCTTTTGTTGCCTCAGAATGCTCTTTGCATCTTCTGCTTTACCCTAAGCAGTTCTCACACATCTCTGTAGTTCAGTGTCCTGAATGCAGGCTCTGGAATGAGTATGAGTGGAAACCACAAATAAAAACAAATAAAAAGTGGTCTATTACAACACAGGGGGAAGAACAAAAGTGTCCTTTCTGGATGCTTTGAGATACAGTATGTCATGTCTGGTATAGCTATTTTCAATAGTAATTTTGTTTATATTCCATTTTTATCTTTTCCATTGACTTTTAACCTAACTCCCAAGTAAGATGTGGTTCCACATGTCTCTAGCTTCTTACATGTAGATCTCAAGAAGAACCAGGCCAGAGTGCCCAAGACTAAGCAACTGTAACAGATGTGAGGGCAGGGGCCATGTCAGTGCTTTGTTCTCTGTTTCCACAGTGCCTAGCACCAGGCCTGGCACAGAGTTGACACTCAAAGATCTGTTGAATAAATCTAGATATTGATTACACCAAGACCCCAGTTAATAAGAAGATGAGAAAAATGTATATTCCAGGAAAGCTGACTCTTAGTTTCTCTCACTGGATTCCAGATCCATTCTCACTGTTTCCAGATCTGTCTCCCTACTCAACACTGGCCCCTCCAAGCTAGGACAATGTTTTTCATTTTGTTTCTTTTCTTTTCTTCTTCTTCTTCTTCTTCTTCTTCTTTTTTTAATGCTTATTTATTTCAAGAGAGACACAGACAGAGTGTAAGTGGGGAAGGAGCAGAGAGAGAGGGAGACACAGAATCTGAAGGAGGCTCCAGGCTCTGAGCTGTCAGCACAGAGCCCGACGCGGGGCTCAAACTCACTAGCTGTGAGATCGCGACCTGAGCCTAAGTCGGAAGCTTAACTGACTGAGGCACACAGGCACCCCATTTTGTTTCTTTTTTAATCTTTGTGTTCCTCAACACCAACAGCACTGTGCTTGCCCTAGGTGAAAGAACTGTCTAGTGATGAAATGACCTAAGAAACAAGAAAGAAAACCTTGTTATTGAAATTACTTGTGAACTGTATCTGTCTACTTTATTCTCTTGGGAAAGGAACAGAATATGCTGGAGAAAGCAAGATTTGATAATTTTGTGTTATAGACCTTGTTCTGCCCCTGCCTAATTGTGGGAATTTGGGCAAGTCGCTTAAATTTTTTGAGTCTAAATTTTGTCATAATTAGATGGAATGAGCAATAGACAGCTAAAGTTGGAATCAGATATAGCATTACATATAGTAGCTACTCTGTAAATCTTTATTGTCAGCATGTATATTCTTATGGATGGAAGAATAATTGAAAGTTAAAATACTTTTATAAAGTCCCTTCTGGGGTGCCTGGGTGGCTCAGTCAGTTAAGCACCTGAATCTTGATGTTGGCTCAGGTCATGATCTCATGGTTTTTGAGATCCAGTCCCACACTGGGCTCTGTGCTGAGAGCACAAAGCCTGCTTAGGATTCTCTCTCTCTCTCTCTCTCTCTCTCTCCCTCCCCAGCTCACATGCACACTCTTTCTCCCTAGCTTTCTCTCTCTCAAAATAAATAAATAAATAAATAAATATTTTAAAAAGTCACCTTCTGTCTTTGAAAAGCATAATGCAGCAATGCCTTTTGATTAATTTAGGGTTCTGTAAATTAAGTTCCAATTAATCTAGATTTTTTACATACACCTCAAGATTTCAAGGGATAAAGGCTCTCACTCCACCCCACCAATATGGGGTAATGCTGACATTGATGTGCTCATGGAAATGGAAGGAAACACGTTAAGTCATAATAGCCCATCCTCCTCCAATGCAGCAGATTCTTCAAAAATATGCGTGACTGAAAGCTTCTACTGATAGAGAACTCAGCATATTCTTTTGAGATGTTGTAAACTGTTAGGTTTGTGAGACGATATCCAATTGTGTCTTCTAGAGCAGTCTCTCTGGTGTACTTTTGTATATAATTCCTCTTCTAATTTCTTGTTTCAATTGAAAATAAGAGCCAAACACTCAGAGTTTGTGACTACATGACCCTGGGAAAGATAATTAACCTCTGTGCCTCCATTTCCTTATCTGTAAAACAGAAGTGATAATAACAATACCTATGTCAACACTTCTTGTGAGGATTAAATGGATTGTGGCTGAAAACTTTCAGATTAGTGCCTGGCCTGCAGTACATATGAACAGATATTAACTCTACACAGCTAGAGGTAGCATGCTTTCTACATTGTAGTCCCTTCAACCATATTTCATATGACTTAAATTTATCATTCTTGTCAAATTATTCTGAGCTCACTCACATTGACAGTGTTTTCTTAGGATGAGTGTTCCAGAAGCAAGAACCATGTTTCAGTCATGGTAGAGCACAGTATGACTCTGGCCTTTCTTTGTTCTGAGCACTGTTCCACAGCCCAAGATTGTGTTCATTTGGGGAGAAGTCAGTGACTCACCCTGATGATTCATAAGGTGCTACAGGCAAACAAACCCTTCACACCTTTTCACACGAGCCACTGTGAAACCACTTCTCCCCCATTCTGTGCTTATAGAATTGAGTTTCTTCAACTAAGTGCAGCATTTACACTTTACTAATACATTTCATCTGAAAAAACAGTGGAGTATAGGGAAGAACATTTTTAGTTTGGGTGTCAGACTGATCTGTGTGTAAATCTCAGCTGCAACACTACCTTTAAGACCTTAGAGAAGATACTTGTCGGCTTTTTAGTTTTCTTTTCTGTAAAATGGAGGAATGATACCCATATCAACTGATTATTTAGAAAGACTAAGCGGCATAACTTATGCAAAGAGTCTGGTACATTCAGGCATGCAATAAGAGAGTAATAATAACATCCTACTGTATATAATGATAAAATGAGATAATATATGTGTGGGAAAAAATCTTTATACTGTTCATTTCAATTCTAAAACTAACATTGTTTTTAGCCGAAAAACAATTTTAAATTACGATTCTGATAATTCATTAGCTTTGACACTCTCAGGATTTGTGATCAAAATCTTTATCATGTATTCTATATTTTCACTTACATTGTCAGCAAAATATTAAATAGGACAGGACAAGAAATAGAAATGCATTCAGTCACCAGTAGCCTTCCAGATCAGCATTAATCCAATTGTCAGTTTTCCGTGGGCAATGGCAGTGAGTCAAGTAAAAATTCACCTTTGCTCACCAACTATAAATTCACCTACATGTGCAAACATATTAAGAAAATGTGATCAAAAGTTTTTCTGAAATTGAGACATTTCATGTATACAGCACTTGCTTCTTTGGTAGGATCTACCAACCCTAACTGACAGAAACTATATAGCATGACTAGATCTTGGAGAATTTCTCTTTCAAATGACCTATAAACCATACCTTAATAATCTGTTCTAGAATTTCTTGTGCAATTGATGTCATGCTTGACCATCTGTACTACTGGATTCTATCATTATTTCTAATGATTGGGATAATATTTGTCTATCACACACCCCCAGATTTATAACATATTTTATGTTCTCTCTGATTTCCCAAAGATCACCAATTATGAGTCAAAAACACACCGGTATGTCCTTTCAATACAATGCACCTGGAAACATGAAGCCACTTAAAGAACAGAGATGCTCTCCTAACACCTCTTTGCTTTGTTTGGTGAGTCTGGCAGAAGAACATGGTACTTGTGTACTCTTGGGTAAGGGCCCATCTCATTCTAGCTGAAGAAAACTGTCCTCTTCCACCAAATTTACAGTTTCAGAAAGGAAGTCAATAGAACAGTTAAGGAGGACAGGGGAAATTATCTACTATTTCAAATAATGGTTCATCAGCACCTACCACTGATTAATTCAGCAAACATGCATTGATTCCCTAATATTTTTCAGACACTGTTCTTGCTCCTTATGTACTGGAGGATATAGGAAAACAGATGTGCAATGAAATATTCAAACAGTGTAAGAAGTGCTAAAGTAGACATATGCATGAAGAACACAAAAATGGGAGCAGCCAACTCTTTTTTGGAGGAGAATAATAGGGGCCATTTCTCTTAGAGAGACAAGGATGAGTATTCAAGGTTGAGTCTTCAAGGATATAAGAGCAGTCAACAGACCAACAGGATCAGGGGAGGAAAAGTAGGGACGGCTATATTCCAGGAGGAAGGAAGAACACGCAAAAAGAACACATAGAGCTATGAAAGGGCATTGTTGAAGCCCATCCATTTATTCATGTATTCCACAAGCATTTACTGAGTACATACTGTGGGCCAGGTACTCTACTAGACATTGGGGATACAGAGATAGGCAAACAGAGAAAAGCCCTACTCTTTAAATAAAATTGCAGCTAGAGACAGATGTTAATTCAACTTTTAAAAAGCGAATGTTTTCTTAGGAACTGATAGAAGTTTTCCAAAGGATGTAAATGGAGTTACATGAGAATAATTAGAATAAATTGCCTCCGGCAATTTATGAGGAAAGAGAGAGGGAAGCATTTTATGACTACAAAAACAACTTATGCCCAAGTCCTGCAGCAGGAGGGGGCAGAGAGTCTAGGGGGCTTCTGAAAGGAGGCCGGTTTGGCTGGATATAGTGAAGTAATAAGAAACAAAGCTGCTGAGGCAGGCACAGGCCATATCTCACCGGGAATTTTAAGGATTTTGCTCTTACACAATGAGAATCCACAAAACATTTTAAGCAGGAAAGTGGTATGTTCAGACTTGGAATTTGGAAAGATGATTCTAATTATGGTGTGGAGGGCAGATCTTGAGAAGATGATAAAAATGTGGAAGACAGGTTAGCAGGTGGTTGCAGTAGTCCGGCCAAAATGATAAGAACTAAGATGGGACTGTGAAGATGGAGAGAAATGCATGGAACGTGGAGTTATTTAGGTGTTACATTTATAGATCTTGGTGATGGATGATTTAGAGAAGGAAAAAAGACTAAAGAATAAATCCCAAGTGTTTGGCTTAGATAAGTGGAAAGTAGTGAAGTCAATTTTTGGAGAAAAAAAAAGGGACACCAGGGAAATACTATCTGGTCGGGGGGGAGGGAACACGATTCCAATTTGGAGTACATTGATTTTTAGATGTCTTTGTGACATTCAAGCAGATGTGAAGGAGATGGTTGAATATGACAGTCTCGAATGCAAAGAAACCTGGACTGGGAGGTATCCATAGATCATATGCATGGTACTTAAAGCCAAGGGATGTCCTAAGCAGACACTATGTAGTGAGAAAAGAGGGTTGGGGGTAGGATTAACCCTTGAGGGTCTCTGTTATCTAATGAAAGAATATAGAAAGGATAGGCCTATAAAGGAGATTGAGAAAGACAACTGAAGGAACTAGGAGTGTACCAAGAGAATCTGGTGTCTAAGAGGGCTAAAGGAGGAAAATGTTTTAAGAAAGAAGCATTCCATGACATTGAATCCTGCTGAGAGAAGTAAAATTAAAAGTGAAAAATATTTATTTTAGTTAGAAATATGGATATTACTGGTGAACTGAGATCATTTCCAGTGAAGTGATGGCCCAATAGCCTATTCTCAGTGAATAGAGTAAAGGGGAGGTGAAAAATGGAGGCAGTAAGAGCAGAAAAGAAGCTCAGTTATGAAGAGGAAAGTTGGGAGAAACTGAGGGAAGCAAGATTGGGGGATCACTGATAATGTCTTCCTGGGAAGGCAGAAGTGGTGTGGTCCACAGAACAGACAGGGGGAATTAGTGTTAAGGAAGGTCACATTCTCCAATATACCAGAAAAGGAGAGGAACAGGTCTAAGTGGATTTGTGAGTTCAGTAAAGGGAAGTTCAAAGAATTTCTCCTGATCTCTCTGATTTTCTTTTAACAAAACAACACTGGCCCTTTCTTGCTCACCATTTCTTTTAACCAAAAAGAACATTTGGTTAAAATTAAGTTAAAACACTTTCAGATGATACTAAAGAAATTCAACCATTCAACTGTTATAGGAAAATAAGAGTGCTAAGCCTGAAGAAGTGAGAACTCAACTTGGAGAAGGGAAATGGTAGCAATCTTTGAATGTGTAAATAATTTTTATGTGAAAAGAAAATTAGTTTGTTCTTAATTAAACTAAGGGTGGGGCCCAAGGAAATGGAAGGTATGGGAAGATTTGCTTGGATTCAGCATTTAGACAAACTAGATTTCCTAACTGTTCTTGTGCAAAGATTAAATAATCTGATTAAAGATACAGTAAATCCTCAGATAGTAGAGTTGGTTGCTTAAAACTTTTACTTGTTGGGGCTTGATGCCAAGGGCGAAATTCAAGCATGAGATGGGAGGCTGGATGTTGGGAGTTTCTATTTGACTGTTTTTCTCCCTTTTATAATGTGAAAGCTATTTGTCCTCCCTCTCTTCTCCTTGGCCTGAAATTTATTCTCCCTGAGAAGATAGAAAGATGGGAAGATAGGAAAGAAAGAGATTATAGGAAGTGACAATTATCAGGCTACACTTTCCCTGTAAATTGTTACTTCTACACTATTGGCTCTACACTATCGGCCAGAAGACTTTCCTGTACTTCCTTGATTTTTTTTCTTTTTTTTTTTCTTCGTGTGTGTGTGTGTGTGTGTGTGTGTGTGTGTGTGTTTTGTTTGGCTTGATTTTCATCAGAGCTTTGAATACTCCCTCTATTGTCCTCAGCAATTTTTCACCTAGCTTATTTTTATTGTTTTTTTTTACTAAGCATATACTCACATTCATCAAGTGGCCTTCCTGACTCTTTTCTTATGGTCACAAACTTTTGTATTCTTTCTGGGAAAGTCATTCCTCTTCCTACTGTTTTTACACCTATTATTTTACAACCTGAGCTCTTCAGAGCATATCTTTGTTCAGCCACACAAGTTTTTCTCATTTCCTCCCTAAGATCCAGGACTAACGGTCATTTGTGTAGGACTTTATAGACGTTATGTATCCATTCAAAGGCATCACTGCATTTGATTACCACAAAGACTCCTCGGGATGCAAATTAGGTGCCACCAGCTCCAACAGCAACACCACTGCCCATAATCACCATCATAATCATCTCCACCAATTCTATGTTAAAGATAGAGTTCTAGGGGCACCTGGGTGGCTCAGTGGGTTAAGCATCCAGCTCTTGATTTCAGCTCAGGTCGTGATCTCGTGGTCATGAGATTGAGCCCCATTTCAGGCTCCATGCTGAGCACGGAGCCTGCTTGGGATTCTCTCTCTCTCTCTCTCTCTCTCTCCCTCTCTCTCTTCCCTCTCCTCTCTTTCTCTTTCTTCCTCAAAATAAATAAATAAACATTAAAAAATTAAATATAGAGGTCTGGAGAAGACTAGAAAATTGCCTCGAGTCATTCCACAGCAGAGAACCAGAGACTCAAACTGAGGTCTGCACACCCCTGTTAAATGCTTTTTATATGTAAAGCCTCTGCCCCAAGACTTGTTTCCTCAGCAGTTGTGAATTTGGGTTTGGCATGATCACTTTCTCAAAAATCACCTGTTGTTTCCTCAACATGTTCTTCCTCTTTGGCTGTAATTACATGGAATTGCAGTTCCCTTAGTGGCTTCCTCAATTAGACATAATGTTCACTTGAGACATCTCTCTGAGACCGCCCCCTTTATCAAATTCTTGTGAATACTAATGTTTCTTAGGTAGTCTGAGCCATCTCATCTGAGTCAAATTATTCTTCCCCTTTTGAGCTCTCTGTGTCTAAATTGTCCTTCTCAGAGACATATAAATACCTGCTTTGACAGTGCATCTAACTTTTCAGTCTGTTAGTCAATCAAAAGCTATTTACTGAGTGCTTGACATATGCCAAGCACTGTCTAGGCTCTTAGTATAGATTGGTAAAAAAAAAAAAAAAAAAAAAAATATATATATATATATATATATATACCATATAGAGAGATCATAATCAATAATCAGATCTCATGGTTCATGAGTTCAAGCCCCGCATTGGGCTCACTGTTGTCAGCACAGCAGGATCCTCTATTCACTTGGAATCCTCTACCTCCCTCTCTCTCTGCCTCTCTCTCTCTCTCAAAAATAAACATGAAAATAAATAAATAAATAAATAAATAAATAAAAAATAAATAAAATTAGCCAGTTGGGCACTTCTCAAACTTTAATGTACATGCAAATCAATAGGTGAGTTTATTAAAATGTAGCTTCTGAATTAGTAGGTCTTAAGTGAAACCTGAAATTCTGCAGTTTTAGCAAGCAGTTGGTGTTGATGCTGCTAGTATATGGACTATACTTTGAGTAACAAAGATGTAGTCCTCTGGTTTATAACTGGGAGTATCCATCAGAATACCTTGCTTTTCTAAAATACAGATTCTGAATCAGATTTTAGCAGGGGCTGGGACATATGAAAATTGAAAAGACAGTCTCAGACTTCCAGTTAATAAGAAGTAATAGGAACTGGGTTTACCATCCTGTCTAAAATAACCAAAAGAAAAAATAAACCTGACAAAATAGGATATGATGGTTTTCAAGACACTAGACATTAGTCAACAAAGGAAAGTGATCTCTGAGAAACAGGAGACAAATAAGGTGAGCCCAACATACTTTCTTGAGAGAATTTCCAAGCTATGGCATAGAGAACAGTGACCCAAGCAGAGCTCGACTGACTCCCTGAGTTGAAGAGAAAGACCTGAGGGTCAGAGGGGAACGAGGTGGCCAAAGTCCTCAGGAGGGAGCTCCAGAAAACAGACAGCAGCACAGAAAGAAAACTCCAGAGGGTGCAGAAAGCACCCCTCAGGGATGTGGCAGAGTACTGATCAGCCCATACCTATGAGAAAACAACCCAAGACAAGGGTAATAATTACTAGAACAGATGAGATAACAGTGTCTTGTGCTCTTATAGATCTGAAAAAGTGCCTGTATCTACCTTATGATTCATGGGGCATTAGAGAACTCAGGAAACACTGCCTTAGGTAAGGAATCATTAGCCCAGACTAAGCACTGCTATCCCCTCACCTAATAAATCTTAAAAGCAAGGCCAAAAGGATTGAACTGTTTCCAAGTAACTCAAGTACATCACAGAATAAATCTTGGGAATATTTCTAGGAGTACATTTCATTTAGCACCAAACAAGGCAAGATTCGAAATGTATGACATCTAATTTACCAGGCATGGAAATAAGAGAATATGACCCATAATTAAGAGAAAAATCAGTCGAATAAAACTGACTCCAAACTGATAGAAATGTTGGAATTAGGAGGTAGGAATACAGTTGGAGCTGTATCCTAAATGTTTGAACTGTTAAATAAAAATAAGAAAGATATAAAAATACAGTAAGTGGGATTAATAACAGATTAGACATTACAAAAGAAAATATTAGTGAACTTAAAGATATAGTGATGGAAAGTATTCAAAATGAAACATAAAGAAAGAAGAATAAAAAAAAAAACAGGAAAAAACGAACAATTAAAAAAAAAAACAAGAAAAAATGAACCACTCATCGTTGTCTTTTGGAGCAAACTCAAGGGAGCTAATAATGTGTAATTAGAGCCCTTGAGGGAGGGAGAGGGGTTTATTAAAATATTTTTAAAGATAAATGCTGGGAAATTTTCAAATTTGATGATAGCTGTAAACTCTCCAAAAAACCTTCTAAATTTTAGGAAGCTCAATGGAGTCCAAAAACAAGAAACTTGAAGAAAACTATACAAAGGACATCATAATCAAATTGCTTAAAGCCAGTGATAAAAAAAAAAAAATCTTAAGAGGCTCCTGGGTGGTTCAGCCAGTTGAGTGGCTGACTCATGATTTTAGCTCAGGTCATGATACCAGGGTTGTGGTATTGAGCCCCATGTTGGGCTCTGTGCTGAGCATGGAGCCTGCTTGAGATTCTCTCTCTCTCCCTCTGCCCCTCTCCCTCCTCACTCTCTCTCAAATAAAATAAATAAATAAATAAATAATCTTAAAAGCAGCCAAGGGAGTGGTGAGGGTGAAGCAGGGAATCAGGTAATGTACAGAAGAATAAAGATTAAATATGGCAACAGATTTCTTGTCAGAAATAATGGAAGCAAGAAGGCAATGGGACAACATCTTTAAAATACTAAAAGAGGGGCGCCTGGGTGGCGCAGTCGGTTAAGCGTCCGACTTCAGCCAGGTCACGATCTCGCGGTCCGTGAGTTCGAGCCCCGCGTCGGGCTCTGGGCTGATGGCTCGGAGCCTGGAGCCTGTTTCAGATTCTGTGTCTCCCTCTCTCTCTGCCCCTCCCCCGTTCATGCTCTGTCTCTCTCTGTCGCAAAAATAAATAAAAAACAAAAAAAAAAAAAAAAAAAAAAAAAAAAAAAAAAAAAAAAAAAATAAAATACTAAAAGAAAAAAACTGTTAACCAAGAATTGTATACCAAATGAAAATACCTTTCAAAAATGGAGAAACAAGGGTTTTTCTGAACATAAAAAAAGTGACAGAATGCATGGCCAATGACCTCCCATTACAAGAAATATAAAAGGAAACCCTCCAGCAAAAGAGAAAGGAAACCAAAAGGAAACTTGGATCTATTCCAAGAAATAAAGAACCCAAGAAATGGTAACTATACCATTAAATGTATACTTTTTTCTTATTAAAAAATCTCTTTAAAAGATAACTGACTCTTTAAGCAAAAATGAAAATAATGTAGCATGGAGCTTATAGGACATGTGAAAGTAAAATGAATGACAACTATGGAAATTGTTGAATATTGAAAGTGAAGAAATAGAAGCATGTTATTAGAAGACCATTTGTCATACATGTGTATAAAAAAGAACATCTTCAGATGAATCAGTATAAAACCAATGTCATCATTTTGGGCAGCAAACCTTTAACACTTATTCAGCTTAAAAGTAACAATTCCTTTTATATCAACAACTCCTTCCTTTCTTCAGAAGTACATTTTGTGACCCATGTATTTCGGAGAATGCATAAAGATACTACCCTGCTTAAAGTTTTATATTCAATTAATAGTAATAATAATAATAACTAAAATGTATTGAAGCTTTACATAAGATAATCCATGAAGCCATACTATAGCCCATTGAGGCAGATACTTTTATGAGTCTGATATTCTAGAAGTAAGAACTAGTGGACAAGCTAATACAGAATAGAGATGGGAAACACACCCAGGAGTTCAACCTAGTATCTGCAAACTTAGCCACTACACGCACTACCTTCCCTTTTTTGTTTATTTGGTTTTGTTGTTGTTGTTGTTTTCTGGGTACTTCTGATTGTTACAGTCTTCTAAGTGGGGTGCCTGGGTGGCTCAGTTGGTTGAACATCTGACTCTTGATTTCTGCTCAGGTGGTGATCCCAAGGTCGTGGGATCTAGCCTCATGTCAGGCTCTGTGCTGAGCGTGCAAACCTGCTTGAAATTCTCTCTCTCTCTCTCTCTCTCTCTCTGCCCCTTCTCGCCAAAATAAAAAAAAAAAATTAAGTTGATATTGTATCAACTTTTAAAAAAATCTTCTAAGTTAAAATTTTTGTGGTCTTACTGGACATATCCAATAATGGGTGCCTTGATTGTTTTCCTCAAAATCTCATTCATGGTCTATTCTAAAAAGCAGGTATATAGAAAGAGAGAGAGAAATAGAGATTTGAAAAGACAATCTTTGACTTTATGGAGCCCACAGTTAATGAGGGTGGGAGGCAGGTAAGAATGCACCATTACTACACAGTGCGGAAAGTCCCACGCTAGCAGAAAACAGAGGGTGTTATGAAATCACAGAGAGCTCTTGCTAGGTTTCCTTGAGAGATGGGAGAAACATGGCAAGTATTCTGGGAAAAGCTGATTCGAATTCTACAGTTGCTTCACAATGTAGTTCTGTCTTTTAAGATTTAATTTAAATCATCACGTCTGTGCTTGGCAAGCATGGGCCCGTGTGTTTGCGAACCACACACTGGGGTTGGCAAATAGAGAGTACTCAAATATTTGATAAATCAATAAAAATTTACACACACACACACACACACACACACACACAGGTATACACTTAACCCACCAGCAACTGTCTTTAGCTTTTTATGGTGTGCCTCTATTTCTCTCTACACATTTTGGAACACCTGCAGCTTCTCCAGCTGGGACCTGGGGGTTGAGGTCTGTCTTCAGTCTGGCTTACAAACTTCTTACCAACACACGTGCCTTTGAGGCTTAACAGTGTCCGAGGGCTGCCAGAGCAAGGATCACAAATGAGGTGGCTTGTAACAACAGAAACTGATTCTTTCACCTTCTGGATGTCAGTTCTGAAGTCAAGTGTTGGGCAAGGCTGTGCTCCTCCCAAAGGCTCTAAGGAAGACTCCTCCTTACTTTCTGGTGGTTCCTCCAGCTTCTGGTCATTACTTGGCTGCTGGTTGTGTCTCTGCCTCTGTTTTCACACGGCCGTCTCTTCTGTGTGTCTGTGCTGTCTCCTTTTCCAAGGACATCTGTCAGTTGATTTCGAGCCCACCCTGATAAACTCTCATCTCGAGATCCTTAATTATATCTGCAAGAACGCTTTATTCATGTAAGGTCACACTCACAGATTCTGAGTGCTAGAAGGTAGGCCTATCTTTTTGGGGCCACAATTCAACTCATGACAGAGGCATTTGCAACAGGGTCAGGACTAGGGTGAGGAGAATTAGGCAATTGGCTCAGGTGCAAAGTTTAAGGGGATGTCAAAAAAAAAAACCCAGTCATGTAAATAAATAATGAATTAATGATAATAAATAATAAAAGTAAGTAATATTTTAATGAAATATTTCAAAAAGTCAAAATGCAGGAAGTGAATACTTTAAAAATACTTTAGGGGCGCCTGGGTGGCTTGGTCGGTTGAGCGTCCGACTTCAGCTCAGATCATGATCTCACGGTCCGTGGGTTCGAGCCCCGCGTCGGGCTCTGTGCTGACAGCTCAGAGCCTGGAGCCTGTTTCAGATTCTGTGTCTCCCTCTCTCTCTGCTCCTCCCCTGTTCATGCTCTGTCTCTCTCTGTCTCAAAAATAAATAAACGTTAAAAAAAAATAATAAAAAAAAAATACTTTAAAGCGAATACTTTAAAAATACTTTTTAAATAAAAGCAAGATCAGTACTCTTAATTTTGTTTCCTTTTAGGTCTCCAATATGACTTAGCATGCCACTCATTTCCAGCAATAGCCCTAGCCTCTGATCCATAGTAAGGATGAATTGAGCCAAATCCACCATATTCCCTGTCACAATTTCAATCACCCTTCCCAGAAACATTGCTCCAGGGAGCTTTACTCAGGAGACCAGGCCCTCTATGCACTGGGCTTCCCGCTTCCAAAGCAGGTTTATTTGTCTTATGAATTGTGCAAACACCTGCTGAGAAGCTAATTAAAATGGAAGCCCATGCTGCCAGTTCTGGGAAGCCTCCAAGTAAGCATCATGAGGCTGCCAGAAAGTGTTATTAATACACGCACCAACCTCTCACTGTGGCTGAAGGGGGGCAGAGGACTGGGAAGGACAAACTCTGGAAGGTGAGTATGAGGTGAAAGTTGCTGGGCCCCACTGCCAAGCACAGCACGGAGCGAGTGGAGGTACTCAGTAAGTGTAGGAATGAAGATGTCCTGCATGGTGGGTGGATGGAGCTTCGGAACAAGAATGAAAGCGTATTTCCTTCCTGCTAGCACCACTAAAGGAAGAAATGCTACATACATTTGGTTTGTATGCTATCACCAAACACTAAATCAATAGTATTAACTGATTATTTAATGCTAAATAGCATGAAATAATAACTGGTGAGAAAGTGTAATGAGAAATATGATCACATCGCAAAATAATTTAAAATACGTAGCAAAAATATTTTAATTACATAGAAACAAGCAAAAATAGGCAAGAACTGTAAGAAAAAAGGAGTCAAGGGCATAGAGGTAGACTTTATGAGGTGGCAATACACGCTGTATTCCTGGGTGGAAAGACTCAGTATCATAATAATATAAATTAACCTTGAATTCACATATGAACTTAATGTAATTTCAAAAATGAATTAATAGTAGTTTTGTGGGGGAATTTAACAAACTGATTGTAAAATTCATCTAAAGACAGTCAAAGCTAAAGAACAAATTATGGATAATGTGAACTTCCAGGTAATTAAAATTATTGTAAAACTATAATAAGACACAGGACAGTGTTACAGGTTAGGAAGATGGACAGATATAACAGAAAGCCTAGAAACTGAACTCCCTATATAAAGATCTTTAATGTATGTATCATATATATCATATCAAATAGTTATTAAAAAGCAGTCTTAACTAATATTGTTCAAACCTAGAGGTATTTGTTATTAGACAAAAATAGATTCCCGTTTTTATTATATATGAATTAAATGTAACTTGGTTATAGAGTTAAAGGTAGAAATGAATTATAAAAAATTATGGGAGACTATCTTATCTCTAGGTGGAGATAAGTTTTCTAAGCATAAAACAAAGAAAAACTTCAAAGAAAAGATTGATCTGGTTTTCTTTGTAAATATTAAAACACGTGTTAAAGCTCACCATAAACCAAGGTAAAGGAAATAATAAATGTAGAAAATATATGCCACATATATGAAAAGCAAAGAATATAATGATAGGCTTCCCAAAGATCAATAAGGGTTGATTTTGATTCCACAAATAAATAAAGCATCCTCAAAAATCAGTATGAAAAAGAGGAGACAGATACTCCAAAACAAACAATGAGTGAAGTTCGTAATAGAGAGCTTATTCTGAAAAGAAATCAAAATGGTCAATCATTATGTGAAAAATATTAGCCTTACAAGTAATGAAAGATGTGCAGATAAAATTAACATAGAGACACCATTTCTTAAGTTGACAAAATTATTTTCAAAGGTCAAACCTAGGGACACCTGGGTGGCTCAGTTGGTTAAGCATCTGACTCTCGATTTTGGCTCAGGCCATGGTCTCACGGTTCATGGGATTGAGTTCCCACTAGCAGTGGGGAGCCTCCTTGAGATTCTCTCCCTCTCTTTCTCTGCCCTCCCTGCTCACTCTCTCTGTCTCTCTCTCTCAAAATAAACTTTAAAAAAATAAATAAATAAATAAATGATCCAACCTAATACCGAGTCTCCAGTGAAATTCATAGTCGCATTGTCTCATACTCCCTTCTGGGAGAAGCACCAGCGAATACAGCGCTTCTGAAAGGGATTTGGGTACTATGTAGCAACAGCCTAACCATAATTCCAATTATTTTCATTTTATTTTTTTTATTTTGAGAAAAAGAGAGAGCATGATCGGGGGAGGGGCAGAGAGAGAAAGAAAGAGAGAGGAAGAGAGAATCCTAAGCAGGCTCTACACTCAGTGCAGAGCCTGATGCAAACCTCCATCCCAAGACTGTGAGATCATGACCTGAGCAGAAATCAAGAGTCAGACGCTCAACCAACTGAGCCACCCAGGTGCCCATAATTCTTTAATTTAGTAACCTTATAGTTAAGTGAAATTGAGGAAGGAAATGATTTAACTATTCACATAGATTTATAGATAGGATATTCATTATAATACTATTTAGATTGGCAAAAAAGCTTAAAACAGTCTCAACGTCCAATAACATAAAAACAAATGATGGGATTTTATGATGCCATTAAAATAATGATTTGAATAATATTTAATTATGTAAGCTACTATATTTTGTATATTTATATTTATTGAAAACTATGTAATAAATATCTAAAAACAAACAAACACATAAACGCACACTATAAAAAAAAAAAAAGAATAACACCAAAACATTAATATGAGGTTTTTCTGAGGCATAAACACTTTTGACTGGCTTCTGTATTACACTTTCCCATGTATTCCACCATTAGAATCCATGATTTTTTAATCAGTAAAAAGAAAAAAAAAAGAATATGCTTAAGAGATGTGATCCCCAGCTCATAGGATGTCAACATTTTAAAGAGCACTAGCAAGAAACTGAGCCAATTCCTTTGTGTTTCAGAAAAAGAAACCAAGGACCCGGAAAGCTAGCTGATTAGAAAGGCCAAGTGTTAATTTGTAAGTAGTAAATTAGACACACAATAGATGTGTCTCCAACCCCGGACTATTTCAGAGGATCCCTCTGCTGTCATGCAAAAGGAGCTCCCAGCCCGCGGTACTCTTGGGGACATGGAGAGCCAGTGGCAACTCTCCCACTCGTCTTAAGCTCTGGCCATTTCTGCTTAAGACCAGAGAATGGAGGATATGCTGCCCAAGTCAGCAACCCTCAGCTGCCCAGGTCCTTGAGCAGATTCTGAATTCCTCTGCCCAGAACCTGGAAGGCTCCATACATATTTAAGGATTGAAGGGACTAAGGGAACCTGGGAATTCTACCCATCTCACATCCAAATATACTACAGCCCTCCACTCCTGCCCTAATATAGGTGCCTTTCATACAAAAGTTTATGTTGTGAGCAGAGGTGGTGGTGTCATTTCCGTAAACTACAATGTGCATGGCAGAGTCATACCGTGTGGTGGCTGTCGTCTTGATGGATGTGGAGTTTGCCTACAGAGGGCAGAAATGGGAAGGCTTAACAAACAGAGAAGTGCATGGAGGAAGGCCTAAAGCTTTGCCGTGCATGATGAGAAGTTCAGCAGCATGGGATGCCTGGGGGCCGGAAACGATGGCATCCAATGTGGCTGGACTGCGAAAAGCCTTGAAGGCTGTGTGGAGGAGGGTTGTGGGAAGTCAAGAGCAGGGTGGGCCATGGAAAAGAAGGAGTAGGAAATGAGCAAAGCAAGGCCCAGACCCTGACAGAGGATGAGCAATGACTGACAAGATGGGGGCAAACCGGCCCAGCAGAGAATTGGAAGCGTGCCCTCAATGGAACGATAGCCAGATTCCTCAGATGTCCCCAAGCCCAGGCCCAGACCTCAGTAGGAGGATCTGGATCACCGGGACCACACTTCCTGCCCTCACTGCACATTTCCTCTCATGTGACTGAGAGTGGACTGCTGACAGGAGATCTACGGTTTCAGAAGAAAGGGTGAGGCTGAGGCTGAACTGAAGCTAACCCCAGAAAGGAAGTGGCAGAACGTTGCTGAGATGAGACTTCGGTTGTGACCGAAAAGCTCCCAGAAATGATGAAAGGAGGCCTGGTCCCCAGCTGCTGGACCGAGAACCACCAGCTCAGTTCGTGGGTGGCGGTAGCTGAGCTTAGGAGATGAGCCCACTCATCCACATCCCACTCCACCACTTCCTAGTGGTGATGGGCAAGGTCCTTAGCCTTGCCAAGACTCTGTTCTCACCTGTAAAATGGGGATAATAGCAGTCCCTACCTCACAGGATTATAAGAAGAAAAACTGATATATTGCATACAGCATAAATACCACTGAAGTATCACTTAACTTTTCTTCCTCTTTTCATCTACCTGGAACCCAAATCCATTATTTGCATTTATATTAAAAGAGTGAAGAAAAGGGTAAGTAAACAGCTACTTATTGAGTCTCTGCTTCATGCTTTACTCTAATCACCCTCTTAGTCTTCCCCAGGGCCCCCAGGAGGGCATTAAGATCTCTCACCGGCAGATAAGCTGTAACTCAGAGAAGTTATGTCGCTTGTGTAAGATGCTAAACTGACTTGAGGCAGAAAAAGAATTCTGTTTACCTCCAGAATTCCTGTCTGTCCCACCAGCCTGTGCTGTCTTCCCCAACCCAAATCTGCGCAAGCCTCGTGCGGCCCACCCCTGCACACCTGCTGCCATGGAAACGGGGCTCTTCTCCCCTCAGTCACGCAGACCTGGAACACGGCCCTCATTTGACTGGCCGTGCTGACCCAGGCCAGGACACACACAGCCAGATGTGCCATCCCTGGAATCAGGGCTGCTGCGGGTCACGGGCACCCTTTAGACAGACACCTCTCCCAGAGTCTACTGCCCACTGCCCGGCAAAACATGGGAACTCAGGGGAAAACACTGATTTTTAAAAAAGCGCGCGCATGTGTGTGTGTGTGTGTGTGTGTGTGTGTCTATCCCATGGGGATTTTCTGGGGCTGGAGGAAGCTTGTCAGGGTACAAAGAGCCCAAGGGGATGAAGGGCTGGGGACAATTTTAATGAGGTCAGATCACATGGAGTGGAGTGGGTGGTGGGGTGGAGTTGGGGGAGTCTTTTTCAGACTACAATCCTACAACACTCTGAAATGGCTCAACCTTTTTTTATTATTATTAAAATTGTTTTGATGTTTATTTATTTCTGCGAGAAAGAGAGAGAGAGAGAGAGAGCATGAGAAGGGGAGGGGCAGAACAAGGAGACACAGAATCTGAAGGAGTCTCCAGGCTCCGAACTGTCAGCACAGAGCCTGAGGCAGGGCTTGAACTCCAGAACCGTGAGATATGACCTGAGCCGAAGTCAGATGCTTAACCGACTGAGCCACCCAGGCGCCCCTCAACCTTTTTACTATACAAAGTAGGAAACTGAGGCTCAGACAAGCCAGATATGATAGAAAGGGCTGGGCTTGCGATTGATTCTCTGAGGTTTTAGTTCCAATTCCAGTTTATTTACTTATTTTGCTGAATGATCTAGGAGAAATGCTTTAACTGCTGTAATATCACAACTACAACTCACATTTACTAAGTGCTTACAAAGGACTGGGCCCTATCCTAAGCTCTGAACATTTATTATTCCACTGCAACATTACACCATTACACGGGAGATCAAGCCATTATTTTCTTTCTTTCATGGATGAAACTGAGGCACTCTGCAGACTCAAACCCCTTCAGTAGGGCTCAGAGTGCTCAGCGTCTGTCCTGAGGCCACCTGGGGCAGATCCTTCGCCTTCACAGAGCAAGGCATCTGTGACAATCAAAGGACCAATGTCAGAAATTTTTTTTTTTTTGAAAACCACCATTCTGGCTGATGCTGTATGGAGGAGGTTCCTAGAGAGACATTCATGATGATTCTTTGGAAGGGCAGGGGTAGCGTGGCTGGAGCCCAATTTGCTAACTCAATCACCAAGACTCCTTCCCATTCAAAGGAAGAGTTCTCCTCCCCCATGCTGGGCTCTGCTTTTCCAGAACCTTGAGCTTTGCTCTTGAAGAGCCTCAGCTGTGTTGAAACGCTGTAGAATTCAGGGGAAATCTGTGCCTGGTCAGAACCTGTGCAGTTATCCCTCTGGGAGTTTCCAGCTTTGTGTGGGTTCATTGTCAACAAGTTTTATCCAAGAAACTCTAGAACTCCAGTGCCAAAGTTCTCTTGACTGTGCCCAGGTTATTGGCAAGATAACTCAAAGGTTTCACTTTTATAAAAGAAAGAAATTGCCCAGCCTGACTTTCATGAGAGGAAAGAGCCAACATTTGTCTTATGCTCAGAATGTACAGGGGTTTTGCATTTGTTATCTGTTTTGGCTCTCACCCTGGAGGCAGGGGGAGTTATCCCCATTTCAGAAAAGAAAGAACTGACTTGTCCAGCAAATAGTGAAACTGGGCGATTTTTTCTTTCCAAAGGCAAAGATCTTTCCACTGCCTATGATTTCTCATTAATTCTCCAGCCAAGAGTTGGTATCCTGAACCAACTGTTTGGGTTTAAATCCCAGCCTTATAATGATTAGCTGTGTGACTTTGGAAAGTTACTTGATCTCTTGGAACCTCAGTTTCCTCATATAAAAAATGAGGTTAATAACACCAGTACTTGCTTTTAAGGGCTCTTGTGAGTTTAAATGGGTTAAGTCAGGGGGCAGGATGTTTAGAACCATGTGTCATGACATAATGTCAGCTACACTAATCACATAATTTAATTGAAGAAATCACATAATTGAATTGAATTGAATTGAAGAATTTAACACTGTTGTTTTTTACCAGGTATGTACTGTACCCTGGGGGAAAGAAGAATTCCTCTACAACAAGCCAGTCTCCTTGCTAGGTAGGTGCTTCCGATTCATTTATCCATTTATAACTACACAGCAATCCTGTGAGTGAGGGATTTTACAGATGTGAACATTGAGGAACAGAGAAGTTAAGCCACATGACAGATGTTGCACAGCTACAGACTATTGGAGCTGGGACTCAATCCCGGCCTGAGTCCAACACTTCCTCTTTCTCCTTGATCACTGCCCACTGCCTCAGGGTGGAGACAGAGCAACCCAGTGAGGAGCATGTGGGTGCATGCATGAGACCTGGGGCCAGTCAGGGAACGGGAGTTGCCACCAGACTGGTGTTGCCTCATTTTACAAATGCAGTATTTCCTGATAGGTCCTCTGCACATTTATTAGGATTGCTTATTTTAAATACACAAAGCACAAAGGAAACTGGCAATTCAGGGGACTTCTGTACTGGTTTGAAATTTCAAGACATTGGTCTGTATTTATTTGGTTGGTTTTTGTCTGTCCACTTTGTGCCAGTCACTAGGGCTATGAAGATAAAGGGAGAACTGATAGAATTGATTCAGTGTTGACACAAGAATGCACATTCACAAACCATGATAAGTTCCATGAAAGAAAGTTCTATAATGTCAAAAGGTAATGATGGGCGTCTGATGTGATCTAACTGGAGCTCAAGACACAACATGCAAAGGTATAAAGGAAGAAGAGAAGTTACCCAGGTAAGGAAGGAGAGGATAAATATTACAGAGAGAAGAAACATCATGTGCAAAGGCCCTCAGAGAGAAGAGAGCATCAACTATCTAAGGAACAAAAAGGTTCCCACTGTGTCTAGGGGACAGAAAAAGAGGGGAGAATGAGATCCAAATTGAAGTTTTAAAATAGGAAGGAACCAGAGTATATAGAACACTGGTGAGTATAGAGAATCTGTCTTTGTTCTAAGAGAACGGAAAGGGATTTAGTTGAAAAAGTAAGATTTTTGATAAATGCTGTAAAAATTAAGATATGGCTTAATACAACTGTATCCATCATATCATGAGGGGATGACAAATAGTGTGCAACTTGCCTGCCAATTCTGAAGGGTAATTAGTGGCCATGGGAATAATGTGCTGAGGACTTTGTGGGTGTATCTAGATCCAGTGGGAATAAGTACCATTATCCATTAGTGATGTAGGCCTGGGATGGGCTGGAGCTGGCTGTTCTCACTGAGACCGCATGAAACACACTGGCTCAGGCACCAGATTCACCCGGGTTTGGATCACAACTTGCTTTCTGTTGGAACTTAGGCAGTTTATTTAATAACTCAGAATCTCAGCTTCCTAGGTTGTACAACAGGCCTAACAGTATCTCCCTTCAAGAGGTTTGTGAGCATTCTAGAAATTAAAATGGTAAAGAATCCAGCACAGTATGGACTCCATGATAATAAACTGTCTTTGTATGTAAAGGAAATTTGGAAGTATAATCGTGGAATAATAAAAACTGCAATGACCTTAGAGTGAATACAAAGGAAAAAATAGGCCAATTTCCTTCACCTTTTCACAACAGATTTGTGACCTGTTTTTTGTATATGTTAAAACTTAGCCCAGGGAGGCCCCCACGTGGGCCCTACGTGGTGGCTCAGATGCAGGCTATGTTGAATCATGCTTCCAGGGCACAGAACAAGGTTCTGGAGAAGACACAATGGCTTCCAGAATGAAAACTGTGCAGTAGACGTTTATGGAAATGGCCAAGCGGACTGGTTTGTGTTCAGCATTCATTCACCAGGTTTGATACATGGGCTCCCAGCCCGTTCACCTCAGTAGTGTAAGAGGACGTAAGCTGAGGCACCAAGATGGACCAGACATTAGACACTGCAGTGAATTTTGAGACTGTCCCCCCAGGAGGCCTGCAAAAAGGCAGGATGGAACTCATGGGGTGACTCAAATACACCGAGAGGGTCAGAGGGTTGGGATGTTGAACATGAAGAGAGGGTCTGAGCGAGCTTCTAGTACCTCTCGGGTGCGAGCTTCACGAACCTCTCGGGGTTCGTACATGTGGTAGTGCTTCTGGCACAGTGCCAGGCACAGAATTGATATTCAACAAGCATCTATGGGATGAATAACTTCTGACACATGAATAGAACCTAAAATAGATGAGGACTAGAAAAGGAGCATAAAGATTTTTTAATGAACCTCGAGTCTCCAAATACATTATTAACTATAACCCACAGGGTTGAGAAAGCTCACAGGTATGACGAGGGAGCTGCTTTTTTAAAAATAATCTCTGACAAGGATGGAGTAAAGTTCGAGGAAACTGACAGCAGGCAAAACTTCCTCATTTTCAAAAAGCTGAATTTCAGAAAAGATAAACCCATGCTGTTAATTTGGGGAAAGCCCCAGAGCACTTTTTTCTAAACATTTAGGCATGAAAATAGTTCTCAATGGCAACCAGCACTTGTCTGATAGGGTTACTGGAGCAGCCTGATCAGGAACATGCTAAAAATGTTTTCCAAATTCAGAGGGAAATTTGACATCTAGGTTAATTGCAGAAGGGTGGGTACAATGATAAGACAGAGTCGTGGTTGATAACCTCCTTACCCACAGTCATTCAGGGCTTATCAGTCTATACAAGTATCCTTAAACTCATGACGTAGGGCTGTGGTTCTCAGTGTTGGCCAACTGTTAGAATAAACAGGGGAACTTTTAAAACACATGAGTATCTGGCCCTACCCTCAGAGATTCAGATTTCATTTGTCTGGTGTGGACATCAGTCATTTGTCTATTTCAGAGGCCTCCTCATGTTCTAATGTACAAAGATTTAGCACTATTTTCTTACTGTTCTGTTTTTGATCATAGCCTTTACAATATATTTTTGAGGCATATATTGAATGAACATAGAGAAACTGCCTGCATTGCAGTTGTTGATAAATCAAAAATAGGAAGTGACAGAATTAAGTTTAAAATAAGCAAATCAAAACCTTCAGTAAGTCAGAAAAATGAGCAGACCAAAAAAAAAGTCTTGTTACGGAGATATTATGTGAGTTCAGTGAGTTCACAGACATGAAGAGCTTAGAGCAGAATCAGCACAAGGTATGTGTGCTTAGTGCAGTTAGCACATGCAGTCCTCTTCCCCTATGAGTTCAATACTATCTCCATGTTGGAAAAACTGAGCCCCAAGGAAAGTGCACCTTTCTAGCTCAAGGCCATGAAGTAAGTGGCAAAGGAGATTCAAACCCACTCTTACTAACTCCAGTGCTCAAGCTCTTAGTTACTACCCTAGGCATTAGTGTTAAATTTAAAGTGGTGCTAGAAATCACTCCACGCATTTTAGAAACTGAGGTTAAGAGAGGTTAGTTTGCCCAAGGGCACTTGGAAAGTGGTAAAGGCAGGACTTGGAGATAAGTTTGTTAGAAGAAGGAGAAGGAGAAGGAGAAGAAGGAAGAGGAGAAGGAGGAGGAGGAGAGGAGGAGGAGGGGGGAGGGGGAGAAGGAGGGGAATAAGAAGGAGAAGGAGAAGGGGAGGGGGAGGAAGAGGAAGGGGAGGAGAGGGAGGGAGAAAGGAAAAAAGGAAATGACAGGCAGGCAGGTAATTCCTGTATGTAGGGCCCTCTCCAGAGCAAGAGAAATCTGAGAAGGTCCTGGCTTATCCCACAGAAATGGAACGCATTAGTAGGGAGTTCTGGCTCTGGAAAGCCCCAAGGATGCAACTGAGAAATGTTCACAAAGAGGTCCTTCTGGATTCTCACAGGCAATGCCGGATTACCTGCTGTCATCCCTGAGATCACACTAAGGATCAGATTTCCTTTCACAGCCCTGTACGTGGACTGAAAGATTTAATTAAAGAGGTGAGCTCCCTCGTCAAGGAGATCGTTAAGTGATAGGAATGGAAGTTTGTTTGGATTGGCATAGGAAAATCCTGGCCCAGAGATATGGAGAAGGACATTGAAGGTGTTTTATAACAAAACACAAAACCTTTGACAAGAAGACAATTCAGAAGGACTCTCTAATATATGTCATGACTAGCTCTTGCCTCCACTTGTCAATAAAGTACCTCTAGGTCCCGGAGAGTGCACTCCAGTGATTGGGAATCCCCAGATAGGGTCCCACGTGTACTCATGAACAAGTTTTATTTGCTCCCACATTGTTTGTACCCCATTTTTCTTCTTCTGTTCCAGCATCCCCTTTCCATGGGAATTTCAATCCGTGTGAGGAAGTTGCCTCACTCACTAGTGAGCCTGGGGATCAAATGAGATGAAACACCACCTCACACAGTAATGACCTAAGAGTTTGTGGTGTTGTTTCTCTTTTCCCCCTTCACTTCTTACCCATAAAATGAGTGTATTATGATAAGAAGTATATGTTACAGCATTTTAGGTATATATCGAGATTGTAATTAAAAAGTGAGATGAGGAGCATCTGGCTGGCTTGGTCAGTAGAGCATGACTCTTGATCTCGGGGTCATGAGTCAAGCCCCACATCGGGCACAGAGCTCACTTTTTAAAAAAGACACGCAGGGGCACCTGGGTGGGTCAGTCAGTTAAGCATCCGACTTGGGCTCAGGTCATGATCTCACAATGTGTGGGTTCGAGCCCCACGTTGAGCTCTCTGCTGACAGCTCAGAGCCTGGAATCTGCTTTGGACTGTGTGTCTCCCTCTCTCCCTTCCCCTCCTCCACTCACACTCTGTCTCTCTCTCTCTCTCAAAGATAAATGCTAAAAACATTTTTCTAAAAAAAGACACAAAAAATGAGATGATACGTAGTAGGCACTCAACAAATCAAGTTAGTTGTAATAATAGTATCAACAATGGAGAAAAGCAATGCTTCTGGTTCCTTCTGCCCACTTAAACTAGATGCCCACAGGAATCAAGAGGAGCCAGTAGAAATTGGAATATTGAAAGGGAAAGATAACACATTTCTATTGATGATAGTAATTCAGATTTTAAATGCAAGAGGATGACCCAGTCAGGATGCCAAAGCAATCCCACGTCTGAGTTACAGGGTCTCCTTAGCTGACTCCTGGTGGACACTTGATGTAAGTACTCAGAGCCCAGACTCCTCTACCTGCCCCCTCTGAGCTCTAGCCACCTTGGAGAATAGGGCTTAAAGACTGCAGTTGCTTAGGGAGTGAGTGCATGCTGAGGGTCAGAGCCCGAGCTAAGTCCTCTAGATATGTGACCTTGCTGAGACTACACAGCAACCCGTGAAGCCAAAACTCTTACTATCTTCCCTGTTTTACAGAAGGGGAAATAAACGTTCCAAGGAGTTACAGAGCATGCCCAAGGAAGAGTCCGTTTTCTGATGCAATGACATGTCCTTAACTCCTTTCGACACCCCAGGAGTCTCTGGCAAATATTCTGTATCCGGCCTTACAGGAACGGCCTCCTTCTCCTCCACCCATGTGCTCTGACCCTAAAACCATCCCCATCCCCTGGCCTCCCAGGACTTGACTCAGGGAGTTTTCCTTCTTGTGGGAGACTTTGCAAAGGACAAATTTAGCATCCTGGCTCCGCACCTTTGCTTCCGAAGCACACAGAGGACTCATGTGACGCTGAGCACTGGGTCTCTAGGGACACTATGTGCAAACACCAGATGCAGCTGGGGCTCCTTTTGCATACACTTTTCTTGGAGGGGCTGAGCACACTCTCCTGTTTTGGGTACTGAAAGGACAGCTGGGGTCATCCTGCATTGGCCAAGGTGCCTGCTCTTCTGCAGACAAAATAACAGGCTCCCTTCACCACTCCTGGCATAGAAATGCCTGCCGTTAGGGAGACAACTGACAGAGACGCGTAGTCCTGCTGGACTGTCCTGGCTCTCCCATCCCAGCTGATTTTCACAACCTCCTCTCTCTGGAAGGGAGGCGGCATCCACCAAAATCTGTACCTCCTGCCAGCAAGACGGTGCAGTCCTAGAAGAACCTACACGTGGCATTCTGTGGAAGAAACCATGATCAACCCTCTAGGCTTGAAGCAGGAATTTCCTTTCATGTTTCTCTGTGGACCCTTGAGAGGTCTATCTGATCTCTCTGACAGAGATGCACTAGGTGTGCCTTCAGTTCCAAAACCCCACATGGGCTGCACAAGATGAGGTCAGCCACTTACTTGAAACCTCATGCCCTTCCGGGAAATATTTGCCTAACTCCCACATTATTCTTAAGAACCTCATAAGGAATTCTCTAGACTCTATGTTGAGGGTTTCATAGGCAGCTATAACCTTGATCTTCTTCTGCAACATATCCCAGTCTCTTGTAACCTAATTCAGACAGAGCAAGCCAAAAAATGTTGAGCTCAGAGAAACTAAGTGAAATCACTCAAACGGCCATTGGTCAGGTTACCTGGAAACAGGCTCTGTGAGGCAGATTTGTACCCAAATGTTTCTTGGAGAGTGTTCTGGGAACAGCCTCTTTAAGGGAATGAGGGAAACAGGACTGGACAGAGGGAGAGGTGGATTCATAGTGGAACAGAGGCTTTAGCTGATCCCACGTGGGCACTCTGAAGCTGGAAGGCCTTTCAGAGATGTCCTAAATTAGCCTCTCTGTATTTTGTACCTTTGAGCAACCCTGCCCGCCCCCGGGAAAGAGTGTGTAAACTTGGATAAGGCAGTTACCTTTGGCTGAGAGTAATTCTCCAAAAGGAAGTCAGCCATGAGCTGTCTGTGGCCAATACTCCCAGCCACTGGGGTTACTGAGTGCCTTTGTTCTGGAGGGGGATTTGGGTGGCACTCCACAGCATCCACCACACAAGCTCTCTCACACTACAGGAAACAGAGTCCAAGGGAAGGGAGGTAGATGACACAGCAAGGTGATGGAATAAATACAGCGCTCAGGACTGTAAATGTCACAGTGTCTCTCTTTCGTACCAATAAATAAATCATTTGCTGAGCATCTCCCATGTGCCAGCCAATGTGTTTAGCATGTTACATGGATTCTTACGTGAACTAATCAGGTGAAACCCTATATAATGGGTATTATTGCCTTCGTTTTCTAATGGAGGAAACCAAGGTCTTGCATGTATATAGTTGCCTAGCAAAGCTCCTGGCACGTATGACAGACCTGTCGGTATTTGAAGCCTGTGTTCGTAACCACCACCCCACCCCTATAATTCACCCAGCAGCTTCCCCCCTATTGCTGCAAATCATGTTGCTGCTGTAATCATCAACAATGAAATTGAGGAACGAGTTATCTTTCCTGCCCAGCAATCCCTCACCCTCACAGGAACTGCTATTTTGGTCATCATTTGAGATTCTTGCCCATTGCAATTCCCATACATTCTTAATGAAACGAATTTCTACGTTATCCAACGAAAGAGGCCCATGGGTCAAGTCATGTGACTAAACATTGTTTCAGCCATTTAGCAAATATTTATCACATGGTGCTGACCATGTGATAGCCTCACGCTAAGCATTTCACATTTTTTCTTGGACTGGCCAAGGAGGTCGGTATTTATGTCCCTAATTTATAAATGAGGAAAACAGAGGCTTAGAAAGTTCAGCTTCTCACCCAAGACCACATAGCCTGGATTTAAATGCAGATCTGCTTTATTTTAACAGGGATGACTTAATTCACTATGTGTTATTACATAAATACACATCAAATACCTGTGCATTGCCCAGCACTGTGCAGAGGCGTGCTGGGGACAAAGCTCTATTAGGGACGAATGCTCCCATCTCTTGCCTTCACTGATGTTGCATTTTAGAGCAGGAGTCACAAATACAAACGCCTACAGGGGTTTGGAATGAAGTGAATGGGTGGGGAACATGCGGGAGTGGAGAGTTACTCCCTGGCTTCTGTGGCCAGCGGCTACTCAACTCCAGCCAAATGTTGCTATGTGAAAAGTTGGGGCCTGGGCTGCCCGATTTCTCATTCTCCAAGAGCAGCCAGAAACCTGCATTTTATATGAAATACCTTGTTACTTTAGAGTTGGGAACTAATCCAACCACTTTGTAATCACAAATGTGGGGCAAACAAAAGGCATATGCAGGCCGGACTGAAACCTGGTTGACCACAACCTGGGTCACCTGGGTGACCACAAATGTCACTTTACACTGAGGTTCCTAGAGGATCAGCCCACCTGAGTTCAGATCAGTCTCACCCTGGAAGACCAAGGGCACCCTGCCCTCTCTCCCTGGGCCTGGAGACTTTGCCCACACTACAGGAAGTTTTGGGTAGTGTCTCTAAGTTGTTCTGCTGGAGGAATCCCACAGCCTCTGCAGGGCCGCTCTCTTATTCCTTGAAGCTCTATTCTTTCCTGAGCCAAGGCTGTTAGTTGACCCACTTCTGTCAGGAAGTAGCTTGATCGTGGGCGTCTGCAAACAGTAAGACATGGCTACGTGACGACTGCTCATAGCCTCCTTCCCCCTTCTTGTTCCCGCTGCCACCAGATGGTTCTGAGATAATGCCACGTCTTTCCTGCAAGAAATAACATTCCTGAGCCGTAATCCTCTCTGATCATCCTGGGAATGCAATTTGTCAGCCTCTCCCCTCTTGTCACCACTTCCCCTGTCTTATCTTCACAGGCTGGGGGTCCCAAGCTGGTCACTTTCCAAGGAAAGTCAATCATCCCTTGCTGGGAGGTCAGGGGCTCACGTAGATGGTATAAACGTGCAGACACAAAGTTCTGGCTCACCCATGGATGCTTACAATGTGATTGTGACCATCCTGTCAGTCCCCAAATTATTTGTGATCCCAATCTCACTCATTCTCTCTACTGTTAAAATTCATGTTCTCTAATCAAAGAAGTTCTTACTTCTCACAAATCTCCCAGAAGACAAAAACAAGATGATCTTTGCTCACACACCTGGCATCCAGCCAAGCTCTGATCTCTTATCCCAGCCCTTCCCTTGCTCCTCAACATGACTGCAGCTACCGTTAGACATTCCATTTTAGCTCTGCAGATGACATCAGACGCAAGGTGTGGGGATGTAATTGTGGTTACCACCTGCTCCTGAATAGTAATTAGTAGGAAGGGGGAATTAGACTTCAGAGATGAGGTCATTATTAGCTGGAAGAAAAAGCTGGCAGAAAAAAAAAGTGGCACCATTATTCTGAATCACTCATCCTGTTGTTTTTAAATTTTTTTAATGTTTATTTATTTGAGAGAGAGACAGAGACAGAGAAAGAGACAGAGACAGAACACGACTGGGGAGGGGCAGAGAGAGAGGTAGACACAGAATCTGAAGCAGGCTCCAGTCTCCACACTGTCAGCACATAGCCCAATGTGGGGCTGGAACTCATGAACCGTGAGATCATAACCTGAGCTGAAGTTGGATGCTGAACCAACTGAGCCACGCAGATGCCCCTGGATCATTCATCTTTTTAAGTGTGAAACTGATGGCTGACATGCCAAGACCTGAGGGTTTAAAACCCAGGGAATATGGAAGATACTTTGAATACGTTGCTTGACATACATGAATCTTGGCACTGGAGATGTTTATACGTGACGGTTCAGTTATTTTGAAGCTACCCTCCAAAGACCATGTTATGCCACCATATTTAAATTTCACTGGTCACAAATTTGGATAACACTGTGAAAAGCAAGACATCAGATTCTCTATGGAGTTTTATCTCCATTTAATACATGATTTCACATAATCCTCATAAACAGCCCTGTTGAGATATTATTATGCTCATTTTACAGATCATTGTATAGGAGATCATGAGCTGTGGTAATATTCGTGAAAGTGAGGACTTGAGAAAGTCTCAACAAGTATCTCCTTTGTATGTCAGGAGTCAACTGAACTAATTTGCCTCTTCTCTACTTGGAACAATCCAGCTGAAAGGGAAATCATGGGTGCAAGGATTTGGAGAAAGTCTCCTTCTAACTGTGACACCAGCATCAGCTGAGGCCTTCCTGGATTTTGAGAGCTAACGAGAGCTTGCACAACCTCCCATTGGTCATCTAGGAGAGCCTTACTCCCAGAGTCATTTACCAGTTCTCTGGGCATTGGGGTCATATGGGCAGCTCCCCTGAATAGGAGAACTGTCTCTATTGCTTTGGGAGTATCCCCAGAGCAACCTTTTTTAAAGATTTCCATAAAAATCCAAACACATATTTTAGGGTTTTATCGACTTTGCAGAATTTGTGTGTGTGTGTGTGGGGGGGGGGGGATAAGGAGGAGATACTCAAAGAAGCACACAGCATGCCACCATTTTACTCAATTTTCCTCCCTCCTTTCCCCCCTATTATCACTCTCATTCTCCAAGCAGAGAGTAACAACTCATCCTCTCTTATGCAATCCCCTGGTCCTTTTCACTAAAGTGGCACCAGCCAACTCCCACAACTTGAGAGGCTTAGAGTGGCCTCAGTTGAGGCTAGCAAAGTGTTTTCCTATGAAATGTTCTTATATCTTCTGCTGCTGAAAGAATAAAATCTCTCCCTTTGGTACTACAACCATGAGAACTGCCCTAATATGGAGGAGACTGCCCGTAGAGATATGGAGACTGATTTTTCTGTAAGGCAAACCCATAGAGAACCATTTAGGGGGACAGTGGAGAAGGATTAAATGGATGGTTATGCCAAACTACCTTTAAGACCCTTCAACCCAGAGAGTCTTTAGTGTAAGAGTTCTGAGCGCACCCAGACTGATGGAGTCCATGTTCCATCTCCCATGAGGCTGCAGGAGGGCCGGCACATTACTTGCGCCCTGCACCACCACCTCCCCGGTCCCACATCTGTAAGGTACCAGCAATAATAAAAGACAAAATATTTCTGTTATTTAGCACGATGCCACAGCGTTATTTAGTAACAATTCTGTTACTACACAGTGACACCATCATGCGAGAGGACTGCTAGTCTTATCTTCATTTCAGAGGCAGCAGAATTTAATAAAAAGAATACCCAATCAGGAGTGAAAGGAAATAAACTCCAGCACCGCTCTTTGTACGTAGTATCTGAGTGATGTTAAAGGGACCAGCTGACCTCCCTGGGCCTCACTGTCCTCATCTGAAACTGTGAAATGATGGTGATGATGCTCTCTGACCACTTCAGTTGTCATGAGAGCTACATAAGAAATTTAGGGTAATCGTGCTTTGAAATTTTTAATTACCTTAAAAATCAGTCAGAATGGAGGTATTTGCCACATGTGCCTTACAGGTGCCCATCCTACACCTCCTTTTGATCTTTTTTTTTAAATTGAAGTACAGTTAACATACAATATTATATTAGTTTTCGGTTTACAACGTTTAGTTTTGACAATTCTATGCATTATTCAGTGCTCACTATAAGTATAGTCACCATCTGTCACCATACAATGTTATTACAATATCATTGACCATATTCTTTATGCTGTACTTTTCGTCTCCATGACTTTATTCATTTTATAACTGGAAACTTGGATCTCTTAATTCCCTTTATCTGTTTTGCCCTTTCCCCACCCTTCACTTTCTGAGTCCTCCTCTCCCCAGTGCTTTTCCACTGCCCTCAGTTTGTGTGGGACTCACCAAAGCATGCCAGCTGATTCATGCTCCAAGAGAAATAACCCCAAATCTACTCCACCCTCAATCCCACTCCCTCCCACCTGAAAGACTCCTGTCCTGAAAGTCTCTGCTGTCTGCTGTTTAAGAATTTATGCATAATTTTGTAAGCTACCATTCTTTGAAAGTATATTTGTATTTTCAGTAGAAGTCTTCTAGAGACATTGTCCCATAAACCAACAGTAAGATAAGGATAGTGGAATTATTTTAGAGGACATGCGGTGAGGGAAACAAAGGCAAGAAAAATGTAATTTAAATTCAATTCCCTTACAGCCTGTAGCCCAATGACAGATGTCGGGGACCTGCAGTGTATAACACTCCCCAAGACGTTTATGGCTGCCTTAATGCCTTAATGTTTACACTTCCTTAAAAACTAAAAGCAACCTTATCTTGACAATAGCTAAATCTTCAGGGTCCTGTGAGACCCTGCTTTCAGCATCCAGAAATTCCTTGGAGACCTACACCATCTATACCTCCACAAACTTAAAAGTATATAATCAGTTGCTCCACACAACCCCAGTGTAGCTCTTTCTGCCCCCGGGGTCCTGTCCCCGTGCTTTCATAAAATCACCTTTTTTGCACCACAGCCAAGAATTATTTCTTAACCGTTTGCTCACAAACCCGACTTCAAACTCCATCAAAATGGACATTACGGTGTTTGCGCAATTTTAAAAAGCCTGCTTTGGGGGTGCCTGGGTGGCTCAGTCGTTTAAGTGTCCAGTTTCATTGAGGTCATGATCTCGTGGTTCGTGGGCTGACCGCTCAGAGCCTGGAACTTGCTTCGGATTCTGTGTCTCCCTCGCTCCCTGCCCCTCCCCCACTCATGCTCTGTCTCTCTCTCTCAAAACTAAATAAACATTAAAAAAAAATTTTAAAGCCCGCTTTACCTATAGGTGGGCCAAATTTGTATCCTATTGGAGCTTCTACCACAAACCCCATTAAACATCTGTATGGTGCACGGACACTCATGTCCTTGGAGCAGCTTTCATTCTATACCAAACTGCCTCTCTTGTATGACCAGAGACAGAGGCATAGACCAGGTGACCTCAAGACTTCCTTTCCAATTCTTAGAATCAAATATCAAAGAGATTCCAGGCAAAGCAATTGCAACCTTGTCTCATTTCTTCAACAACAAACATTTACTAAACCCTACAGTAAACCAGGCGCTATGCCAGAATCTGAGCCCACGGAGCTCAATAAATGCAGTATAGCCCTGAATTGGACACTAACCTCTTGCCATGAAACTACATAAAGGTACAATGAATTCCTAATATTTGAAAGAAAAACAAAAACAAAAACAAAAACTTTTCACATGTAGTTTCTCATTTGTTCTTCAAATAACTGTGTGATCTAATAACTGATATCCCCATTTAACACAGGAGGCGTCTGAGGCTCTGAAGTCTTGAGGGATTTGTCTAATGTCAAAGAATCAGTAAATAGTGGCCCTGGAATTTGAGAGGGCAGGTACTTTAAGGGAAAGGCAAGCCTGTTGTCCTTAGTCTCTGCCACCCATCTTTAAGATTCTGGACCTGTTTATATTATGAGTGCAAACCAAACAGAGAAGTATTATGCAATCAACTCACCCTGGTCCCTCTGATGTATCAGATGTCCTCTCCCCTTATGCCTTTGCTCTCTCTATTATAGACATCAGGCCAAGGCAAATGTAAGACAAGAGCAGATTTGTATGCTCCAAAAGGCAGTAGACCTTGAAGGGTGTGTCACCTGCCTGAGCCATTATCTTCTCCTTTATCAGAAGGGCCCTGATTCACAGCACATTTCAGAACTAGAGTGGGAGAGTCATGCACAAAACCAAATCCTAGTATTAGAATAGTCTTGAAGCCTCTAGGCTTCTTGTCTAGGGACAACAGTTTGGTCACAGGGCTTTCACTCTTCATTTGTGTTCAAAGGGGATTGTAGCTGCCTGCAGTTTCTGTGACAACGGCTTTTTTCTCTGTAAGTAATTCTACCCCAAGCACAGAGGAAGTTGGTAATCAGTTCTTAATAAGTGTTCACAGATGATTGACCAATGACTGGAAATACATCTTCCTTCTCCCATATACACTTAATCGTTCCCAACAATGAGTTCATAAAGTCTTCTTTTGCATTATAAGGAAATTTACTTTAGTGTTTATGGAAGCTAATACAAGTAGATTTAGATAAACATTCTCTAAGCCATTAATAGTTCAACCCTTTCTAAAAATAGCCTTTAACTAGAATTTCTCTGGGCCAAATCAGCTTGGGTCTCAGTAATCCTGTATCAAAACAGTATTTCTTGGGCTCTTCTCCTACCTGCTGTTGCAGTAATTCTGGCCATCTCATACTCCTCTCTGCTCATTCTGGGAGACCCCAGGAAGTGGCGATCTTATGTAGCACTCTTGGCTACCATTGTCTTCCTTAAAAAAAAAAAGATTTTTTTAAATGTTTTTACATTTATTTTGAGAGCGAGAGAAAGAGAGTGAGTTGGGGAGAGATAGAGAGAGAGGGAGAGAGAATCCCAAGCAGGCTCCACACTCAGCACAGGGCCCAAAGCAGGGCTCAATCTCACAAACCATGAGATCATGACCTGAGCCGAAATGAAGAGTCTGATGCTTAACCGACTGTGCCGCTCAGGCGTCCCCATTGTCCTGTTTTCCTTCCTTGTAGCAGTGATGTCTTCTGTCATGACCGGTGCCAAAGACTCCATGGTATCACTTTGCTTCTGGAGCATGGTGACCTCTCCATTCCAGATTGGAGCTGACTCTGGCTCAGGCAGTGTTCCTTCATGTGAACAGACCACTGGAGGCCCCAAACACCTGCCCTCCATGTGTGTTTGGAACTGTATCCTAGGACAAGTATAGCTTAAACTATCAAGCTGGGATCCCTGTTGCAAAGCTAAAAGCAAGCAACTGCATTGGCTTTTTTGCAGATAAAGTTGAATTAGCCTAGATCTGGCTGAGGAGGTGATAAGTGTGTTGGCAACATCTGGGTTTCTTTTGTTTCCGGTATAAATAGTTACTACTCCTCATTCATAGGGTGCTTGGAGGGAAAAACGAGTTCATTTTCTCCCTCCTCTGAAAAAAGGAAGAAAAAGCAGAAACTTGGGGCACAGTCCCTTGATGGATCTGAGCGACATAATTTCTCTACCAGAAGTTGAGACACATGTCTGACAGGTGAACTCACTATCATGGCAATGGAACAGACGATTTGAAACGAAGGTTCTTTAAGATGCCGAATGTGTCCGTTATTTCTTGCCTTGCTCCATATAGCAGTTCGTATAGCTGTCAGGGATATTTAAAGACAGCAAAGAAATTTAGACAAGAAGAACATATAAATAAAAAAGACAGACATGATTGGGGCACAAAATAGAGCTGGAATGAGGGTCATACAAAAATACCACTCACGAGGCTCTGAGCTTCCCAGTATCAACACATGAAAAGAAGCCCAGTTAGTTATGGGGTTCCTAGATTTCTCAGGATTTGTTTTAAATTTCTCAAGAAAAGATAGCTATTTTTGATACCAAATAAAAATAAATTGCTCCCAAGAGTATTTATAAAGTGAGTGCCATGAATAATTTTAGAAAATGTAGTCAACAAGACTAAATAAAGCATTCAATGAGCAGAGAGGGTGATTGTAAGTGCAGAAATGGAAGATTAAAGGAGTCCCAGGCAGAACTGTAGGCTCTTGCCCTCTTTTCCCCACTCCCCTGCCGGCCTCTCCCTTCTACGTGTTTTGCTGCATCTGGCACTGTTCTTTCTACTCCTTTTCCCTCAGTGTCTCTATCCCTCTATCCGTCTCCCTCCTTCTCTCTCTCTCTCTCTCTCTCTCTCTCTCTCTCTCTCTCTCCTTCAGTAAAGTTGTTTCCCCTCCCCTGTCCTGAATTTCAGAAAAAGCATTGCCCAAGGGCTTTGAGTTAGACCTATGTTTCTGCCTGATCTCTATCCCTAAATATCGATTTAATACTTAGCAAGTGTTTCTTGAGCTTTAATTTAGGTAATCCTATCTAGTCTCAAGACTTGAAACATCATCTGTGGGGCTCCTGGGTGACTCAATGGGTTAAGCTTCCAACTTAGGCTCAGGTCATGAGGGTTTTGAGTTTGCGGGTTTGAGCCCCGCGTCGGGCTGTGTGCTGACAGCTCAGAGCCTGGAGCCTGCTTTGGATTCTGTGTCTCCCTCTCTCTCTGCCCCTGCCCCACTCATTCTCTCTCTCTCAAAAATAAATAAACATTAAAAAAAAATTTTTAAAAAAAACAAAAAGAAAAGAAACATCGCCTGTAGACTCACATCTTCCAAGCTTGTGCGTCTTTTTCTGACCTCTCCCCCGGAATCCTAACTTATATATCCAATGCCTCTGAATATCCATTCCCACTCAGATGTCTGATAAGCCTTTCAGTGTCCAAATCCAAAGTACCATGAAGTCTGGGTTTTTCTCCCAATCTCCCTGTTTTGAATCTAGCCCCACTCCCAGGCTGATTCCCACACATTCTCTGCAGTAATCTAGTTAAAACCAAGTCAGATCATGGTACTTTCTTGCTCGTAACCCTCCAATGCTGCTCTTGTATTGAATAAAACCAAAATTTCCTATCAGGGAGTGCTTGCAAGGCTGTATGCGACCTGGCCCTGACTATCCAAACTCATCATTGACTCTCCCCTTTATTCATTGTGCTCTGTAGAGCCTTACTATATAGAACCTTGTTCCCAGAACAGGCCAAGTTCATTACCGCCTAGGGCCTCTGCACTCTCTATTCCCACCACCTGAGCATGGTTCTCCAGATCTTCACGAGGGTCATTCTCTCCTTCATTCTGGAGTATCAAATGCCTTTTCCTCAAAGAGGCCTTCCCCATCATCCCATCCCATTACTCTTTATCCCCTCTTTTGCTTTATTTTCCCTCATAGCATTTATTATGTTGAATTGTTTTATATACTTGTTTATTTTTTGATTGTCTATCTCCCTCAGGCAGAATATAAATTCCCTGAGATAGGGTCTTGCCTGCCTTGTTCTCACAACACTCCCAGCACCTAGTGAACAGTGCTTGGCACATTAGACAAATTCAAAACATTGTTGTTGAGGGTTGCCTGGGTAGTTCAGTCGGTTAAGCGTCCAACTTTGGCTGAGGTCATGATCTCACAGTTCATGGGTTCAAGCCCCATCTCAGGCTTTGTGCTCACAGCTCAGAGCCTGGAGCCTGCTTCAGATTCTGCATCTCCCTCTGTCTCTTCTCCTCCCCTGCTCTCATTCTGTCTCTCTGTCTCTCAAAAAACAATAAACATTAATTCTTTTTTTCAAAACATTTTTGTTGAGTGAACATTGAATTCAAGGTCCACCTGACACACAGTGGACCTTGAATGCCTGCTAACTGAATGAATAAATATAACAGGTGCTGGGGATACAACAGTGAACAAGACAGGCAGGCCTGTTCCGCTCATGGCACTTAGCCAGAAAGGCAGGCATTGAATATTTAAGAACAATAAAACAAAAAGAGTTTTATGATAGAGGAAGTTCAGAGGAGTAGCAGGTGCCACTAATCTAATCTGGTATAGAATTCAACACCTTTCATGTATGGCCTTAAAAGGTAACCTCTCCTGGGCCAAGTAGCCACCTGTGTGCAAAAGTATCCTCAGTCTGAGTATCATCAGTTGTGCAACTTTTGCAGGGAAGAAACAGGATGTACGTAAAATGTCTGGCACCTAGTAAATGCTCAGTAAGTTTCCGCTACCATAGCTGTTATAATATATTAACACCTGTTCTACTTCATGGAACCCCTCAGCATCTTTTGAACTAGCTTACTACATTTGGGAGAATGGCTTACATTTTGAATTCCGCTGTGCCAAGTTAGAAGCCCGAAGCCTTCTTTCCCAGCCTTTCGCGAAGCCCAGACGTCAGTCCTTAGAACTGTGCTTCCCCAGCAACTTCATTCTCTTTGGGAAGAGACCAATGTGCTGATTCAGGCATCCGATGAACACCATCTTATTAACAAAAAGAGTGGCTGGAGCCTCCAGCTCTGGGCTACAGCACTGGCTGAGATTCAGACATTCTCAGTCTGGGGTACTGTAAGCCAAGGTAGTTGCTTCCATTAGTGGCAGTGGTGTGAACACTTTGTCCACAAGAGGTTTGAGGTGCTGTTTCTAGTTGAATAGCCCCTAACCCTGAGTCTCTGGCTCTCCTGGAGATTCTCTGAGTTCCTTAATGTCCTTAGTAAATTTCTTTTCTGCTTAAACTGGTTAAGGTAAGCTCTGGGTTTGCAACGAAGGACCCAAGTGACACACAGATCATCTGAATTATTAAGTGGCTTAGGACCCTATGTTGTGTATACCATATTGATTATTGATCAAGGTCTTATCCGGGTCAAAGGTATCAAGGAAGGGGCCCTCAGGTAAGGGACCATTATTATCTCAAAGGTAACCCTCTCCACACAGCCTTTCCTGACAGCAGCTAGAGGGTCTCTTCTGCCTCTCACACTGTGGATGCTGCTTATTAACACTTGCCATGATCACCTTGCCTGGGACATATTGTAGGCTCTGTCTCATTCTTACATTCTCTTCAAGTCTGCATTCATTCAGCTTTCACTGAGCACCTATTATGTGTCAGATATTAAGGACGCAGCTCCCTTCAAGGAATTTACAGTCTCCCCAGATGACTAGCCTGTAAGCAACAACTGACAGGCTTTGTGATGTTAGGTCAGCAGGATGTTAGGTTGGCAGGATAATGTAATGACTACATGCCTAAGCTTGGGGATGAGACTGACTTAGGTGCAAGTTCCGGTTCTGACATTAGCTGGTGAATTTTGCTAAATTATTTAATCTCTTATGCTTCAATTGCCTCGCCTATAAAATAGCCAATAATCACTAATAGAGTGGTTGTGAAATTCACATAAAATCACATAAGAAGTATTTAAGAGTGCCTGATTCTTTGCAACCTTCAATACGTGCCATTATTATCAACAACAGCAAGCATGTCTGGGGATGTCAGGAAATCCTTCACAGAGGGAAAAAGGCTTATTACTTAGAGGAAGTATTCTTAATCTAAGCAGGCAGGTGCACCTATTCATTCAGCTTTTTAGTCAACAATTTTTCATTTTTAAAAACGGTTTCTTGTAACATCCTGGGATGAGGAGTATCCTGTTTTGGTTCTTCTATTTTGCAAACAGAGAAAAATGTCAGAAGCTGATTACCTCATTCAAGTACATACTAGTTTTGTTGCTTAACTAGTTAAGGCTTTCTGTGAGAAAAGATTGTGCAGTAAATCTGATACTTCTCTGTGCAAAGCTTTCGGAGAACACAGAAATGCATAACCACTAACAGACACCACTGTGCTCGAGGTGAAGATACTGAGGTAAACACACAGTGTAGACAGAAAAGTTAGAGTGATCATTTTGTGGTATTGGGCTAGAGTTACAAGAATAAGGAAGAGCTCACAAAGAGGGCTGGTCAGAAAAGACATCATAAAGAAGGTAAACTAAAGCTCGGCTTCAGGGCGCCTGGGTGGCTCAGTCGGTTGAGTGCCTGATTTCCGCGCAGGTCATGATCTTGCGGTTTGTGGGTTCAAGCCCTGTGTCAAGCCCTGTGCTGACGGCTCAGAACCTGGAGCCTGCTTCGGATTCTGTGTCTCCCCCTCTCTCTGCCCCTCCCATGCTCATGCTCTGTCTCTCTCTGTCTCTCAATAATAAATAAATGTTAAAAAATAATTAAAGCTCAGCTTCAAAACATGAATAGAATTTAGGCAGTGGGTACAGACATGTCACAGGGAGACTGTCATAAAGCAGACCAGATATGAACAAAGGGCATGGTGGTAAAGACACATGCTCATTCAGGAGACCTCAAACAGCCAAACTCTGCCTGCAGAAAGTTCTTATGAAGGATGCATAGAAGATAAGAATTTGGAGATCATTGCTAGATCAAGGAGTTTGGATTTTTCATTCTATAGACAACTAGCAGCTACTGCAGGGTTCTGAGGAGATTTTAGGCATATAAGCAGACTGTAATGGGAGAGCATAAAGGGTAGAATAATGGAGGCAAGAATTCAAATCAGAAGTCATTGCCATCATCCTGACATAAAATTGGCATTGTGGTGGGATTGAAAGGAAGAGGTGAATGAAGCAGACATTTTGCCTGAGTAATTACCAGAACTTAGTTATTCGCTAACTATGGTGGGAGACGGATAATCCACACAGCATGAGTTGGAAGTTCTCTCAGCCCTGCATTATTTCTGAAAGTGCTGACAGACTACCTCTAGCAGAATCACTTAGGTTATTAAAAATTTGGGGGGCGCCTGGGTGGCGCAGTCGGTTAAGCGTCCGACTTCAGCCAGGTCACGATCTCGCGGTCCGTGAGTTCGAGCCCCGCGTCAGGCTCTGGGCTGATGGCTCGGAGCCTGGAGCCTGTTTCCGATTCTGTGTCTCCCTCTCTCTCTGCCCCTCCCCCGTTCATGCTCTGTCTCTCTCTGTCCCAAAAATAAAAAAAAAAAAAAAAAAAAAAAAAATGTTAAAAAAAAAAAAAAAAAAATTTGGATTCCTGGGGCACTTGGGTGGCTCAGTTGGTTGAGTGTCCCACTCTTGATTTCAGCTCAGGTCATGATGCCAAGGTTGTGGGATGGAGCCCTACACTGGGCTCTGCCCTGAGCACGGAGCCTGCTTGAGATTCTCTCTCTCTCTCTTTCTCTCTCTCTTCCTCTGCCTCTCTCCCCCACTCAAGCTCTCTCTCTCTCTCTCTCTCTCTCTCTCTAAGACATAATTCAGATCCCTGGGTCCTATTTCAACTTGTTGAATCAGAATCACTGGGATCAGGAGCCCTACCATTATGCATTTCAATAAGCTTCTCAAGCAATTCTTCATGCCTGTTACAAGTTTGAGAATACCTGCCTTAGAGATTATTTGACCAACTGTATTTGCTTTCAAGAGGGGGAAACTGGGGTTCAAAGAGGTCACATAACTTCCCTAAGGCTACATAGCTATCTGGAACTAGGATGAGGGCTCCTAACTCACAGGCTTGACTTGTTCCGCCATGCCACCCAAGATTGATATCTGACGGCTGGGTGTTGCAAGGAAGGCACTGCTTCCTCACTTTCAAAGCAGCGAGGCAGAAAAAACTGGAACTAAAATCTAATGGATACAGATGTGATTGGCTTAAAGTTCCAGCAAGCTGATGTCTGCCTGCTGTGGCCCAGAGGGCCATCCTGCAGGCAGGCTACCGCTGCTGTCTGTGCTCTCACCAGGGCCTGACTCTCAGACTCTGAGCATGCAGGTTCATGGGAATAGCCAGGGCCAGATGACCTCCTCAGAGCACCCCTAACACACAGATGGGGGATGTTCATCCACACAGCTGATCCTGGCTCTCGGAGGGACAGCAGTGCAGTGAGTGTTTCTTGACTTATTACCCTAGATAGAGCAAGACTGGGAGGACTTTACTTAGCTGTTCTGAGTGTCAGCTTCTTTGATAAGACATGTGATTTGGAAGACTTACACTGAATTTGGAGAAAGAAGATCTGGGTTAAAGTCCTTTTCTAGCTGTAGAATTTGGGCCAGTTATGATATATTGTTATCATGAGATTGACTATGCCAATCCCCCTATTTTATAGGTTAAAAAAAAAACCCAGAGGGTCACCTGGGTGGCTCAGTCAGTTAGGCATGTGTCTTCGGCTCAGGTTAGATCTCACAGTTGATGAGTTCAATCCCTGTGCCAGGCTTGGTGCTGACAGCTCAGAGCCTGGAGCCTGCCTCAGATTCTGTGTCTCCCTCTCTCTCTGTGTCTCTCCCCAACTGGTTCTCTCTCAAAAGTAAATAAATAAACATTAAAAAAAATTGTTAAGCCCAGAAACTCAGAGAGAAAAATAATCTGTTCAAAGCTACACAGCATATTCATTTCCTCAAAATGTCCATCAAAAGATGAATGGATAAGGAAGATGTGGTATGTATGTGCACACACACACACACACACACACACAGAGGAATATTATGCAGCCATAAAAAAGGATGGGCTCCCACCATTTGAGACAACATGGATGGGTTTAGAGAATATTATGCTAAGTGAAATAAGTAAGACTGAGAAAGACAAATACTGTATTATTCCACTCCGAAGTGGAATATAAAAAAAAAGAACAAACAAAAAGCAGAATTAGACCTATAAAGACAGAGAACAAACTAATGGTTTCCAAAGAGGAGAGGGGTGCTTGCATGGATGGGCAAAACGGATGAACAGGAGTGGGAGATACAGGTTTTCAGTTATGGATTGAATAAGTCACAGAATAAAATGCATAGCATAGGAAATATGGTCAATGATATTGTAATAATGATGTATGAAGACAGACGGCAGCTACATTTGTGGCAAAAATAGCATACAGCATAAACTTGTTACATCACTACATTGCACACCTAAAATTAATGTAACATTGTATATCAGCTATACTCAAATCAAAGAAACAAATAAATATTAAAAAAATATCAACTGCACCTTTCTATTAATGCTTTTATGAAGCTCAAATATATATGTGTGTATATATGTATTTATATTTATATAAATTATTATAAATAATTAAATAATTAAATATTTATTAAATAATTAAGTATTTATATTTATATCACAGTATTTGTTGTGGGTTCCAGGGATTCTTCATCTACTCTTTTCATGTAGTAAAATGGTAGCCATCATTCCCATCCACCATACATACAACAGGTGTATAACAATGTAAAATGACACAAACATACACACATAAGAATTATGTAAAAGGATTTTGAGAAGAAAAGGATTAATTCAGGGTGAAAATATGTTTATGAGCCCATTTCTGGGTTGACATTATGTACTCTCTCATAGACTTCCTAGGGCCATAACTGTTAAGAGGTGCTCCAACCCCTCCACACCCTACATTCAGAAAGGCGGCCATTACCACATTCTCTCTGTCTTGTTCGTCCACTACCCACCTCATTTTTTCTGGGGACAGAGGGTAGGGGATCTAACACAAGTATGTCTAATCAGGTTGCCCAAAACAAGGGAAGCCTCAGCAGATATCTGGACTTGCATCAGATAAACTAATCTGTTATTTTTAACTCATAAATATTTGTAGCCTTTGGGTCACTATGTCTTCTTAGAAGTCACCAAGCTCTAGTGTTCAGCATTAGACTCAGCCAAAGAAATTAGATGAAGTATAGTGGAAATACTGCCTCATGCTTCCTACTGCAAATCTTCACCCTTTCCTCTCCTGGCTTCAACTTTCTTCACAAAGATACAGTAGTAAAATACACTTACTGTTACAATTTTATTCTTATGCACAGCAAAGTTTAAGAAACTCTTAAATCCCTAGACCAAAGTTTAAGAAATGCTGCCTTCCCTATGGTACAAGCCAATGTTTATGACTGGTAGGCTAGGCACATGAAGAATTTGTGGTGAATGAGTCAGTGGGAGGAAGGAAGAGAGGGGGAGAAAAAATAAGGAAAAGAAATGAAGGATCTGCGTGGTTGTGGTGCCAGGAGCCAGTAGAATTAAGTTCCGTTTCCAGCTCTGTTATTAACTTAGTGTGGGATGTGGGACGAGTCATACCGCTCTCTGGGCCACCACGTCCTCAAACTAGGACAAGGAAGAATTCTCTAAGGCAGAGTTTTCCAACCTATGTGCTGTATTACAACAGTGTGCCACCAATGGTTTCTAAGTATGCTCTAAATTATGGAGTCTCTCAACACTCGGAATGCTCTGTGGGATTTGGAGTTACTGAGGTTCTGGGACCAGGTGCCTCTAACCAAGAGAAGTCTATCACAGGTTCCTTGGGGGAGTCATCTGAGTAAGATTTCAAAGGCCACCCCCATGGTTCCCAGAGGAGACACAGTGAGCCAAATTTACCATGTGTTGTTCTATGATGCCCTGTGTGCAGCCAAAAAAGTGTTTGATGGACTGGACATCTCAGCAGCCAGCTTCAGAGCAAACCACTAACCATCCTAGATAGAATCTGAGGACCACTGAGGAGTTTATTGCCAAGTGCCCAGGGATTGGAGCCCGCCCAGCCCAAGATGCAGCCAGTTGGGGATGGATTGGTGGGGAGTATATGGTGGGGCTTTCTGGTCTGCCAAGCAATAAATGATAGCCCAGAATCTCTGTCTTTACATTCATCAGATTCTCTTGTCCTTCTGTTGCTGACAGACAAGAAGCCCATTTAGGGGTTTCCGTGTTAGTTGCAGGACAACCAGTCTTCCAGTACGTGTGCAATGCCTTTAATTAGCCTCTCATTACTATTTTGCAACACAAGATATGTAGAAGTGTGAATTTGAAATATTTTTGCTTTCTCATAAAGAGATTTAAACGCTGATTTGTCAGCATAAGAAAAGAAAAAAGGCTAGTAGGTTTCTTTAATTCCAGAAACTACAAATCTTCAAGTGACGATAAACAATGGTTTTAACATTTTTATCATCTACTTGCACAAATGAAGTTTCTTACCGATAGAGATTGCCAAGGATGTGAAGTGGTCATCATTAAAATGGCTTGAACAGAGCTGCATATAGCCACATTGAGCATAATTTGTTGGTAAAAAGCTATGTCAGTAAAAGTATGTTCAAATTTCTCATTTAAATTTTTGAATTTTATTCAGAATCTTCTAAACATTTAATATTTAACATTCCCTAACTATTTTGTATTTTATGTTTCCTGTAAATTTATAAAGCATAATACATTTTTTTCACCAAGGTTTATTTAGCTATTTCCAGATCCCATCTCATTTACTCATTGTCCTACTCAAATATTTTCATTTTCTATGGGTGTGAGATGTGAGAAAGCTGGATACAGTTGTCTAGGGTAGTAGTTCTCAGCTGAGGTGATTCTGCCACCCAGGGAACATCTGACAATGTCTGGCGAACATATTTGTTTCTCGCCACTGGGGAGCTGCTTACCGGCAACTAGTGAATAGCGGCTGAGGAAGCCGCTAAAACATCCTCTAGGGCACAGGATAGTCCCCCATAGCGTTATTGGACCCAACACGTCAATAGTGTCAAGGATAGAAGTCCTATTCTAGGGTCCCTCTCACTCTAAAGTTTTGTGAGTCTGAATTATGACTGTTCTTGAGGATAGTATGTGGCAATATTGGGTATGGCTAGGAATGGCCAGCTCTAACCTCCTAAGCACATTTATAATAGTAGACCCATCGCTTCTCGGCCTTTTGGCTAAGATCAAGTGTAGTATCTGTTCTTATCAGTTTAATATAATGGTAGACCCAGTAGGCAGGTAAAACGTGGGGCAAGACTTCCTGTATGCTTACAGGAAGTGAAGCTCCGGATAGTTGCTTGAGATGGTATATATTTCCAAGCAGTAGGTATATTACTTCTATGACAACATCAGCACCCCTAGGTGAGTATCTTCCTTTCTTTCCCTCTTTACTTGTTTTCAAGTTCCATATTCTGAAATCAGCTTTTTTGTTCCACTGGACTATGACCTATCTTATTTGTCAGCAACTCTCCCCTCCCTACTCTAGGCCTCCCTGGAACTGGCTTTGTTGGGATGGGTCTTCTGATAGGCAGAGGTTTGCACTGAGCAGTTTTCTAAGCCACCCCAATCCTCATTGCTCCCACTTGTAATTTCTTTGGAAGTTGAAGTCATCCTGTGTTTTATTACGAATGCCCTACCTCCAGGACTAAAACCTTCCACATCTTCCCTCTTTGATGCACCCTCCCTGTTGAATTTTTAGCACTTTAGGGTGATTCAAGAGATGAAGGATTAAAACTGTCGGGACAGTCATACTTCTTGATCAAAACGGCCCCTGCCACCCATTCAGTCAATTTTTACAACACATTCACATCTGCCACCTGGTACCAAGAGTAGATTTAGTGTAGCATTAGATTCTTTTATTTATACTGGGATTTAATTGAATGTGGGCAATCGTATTAATTCTTGCTCTTGGCTGGAAGAAAGCTCAACAGGCCCACTGTCTCTGCTAGGTAAATGTAAGTAAGTCATTCCATTCTCTGGGGCTTCACTGAGCTTATATGTAAAAGAGCAGTAGCAGCCCAAAGGCTGCTGAGATTCTTTCCAACTTAAAACAGAAGAAAAAGCACTGAAATTTTGAAAAATATATTGGTATTAGGACATGCACACTTTATGGTATTGGCTTGTTGCTAAGGGTGTCATTTCTACCGAAATGAGGAAGTTAGTTTTTACAGTTGGAGTCAGGAAATAGTTTACATCCTTCTCTAGGGTTTAGAGTCCCTGGAAGATTAAGGTCACTGGTGTGACCCATGATAGCACTTAAGAGTTGGAGAAACCAATCCTTTCATTCACTTAAGGAACATATATTAGGCCCCTATTATGCTCTTTGAGTACAATAATATTTGTCTTTATTTTGCAGATGAGAAAATTAAGGCACCAGATGGCTAAAGAGACTGTTAAAGACAACCCCACAGTTTTGACCAAGGAGGAAGCGGAAGGGCACCAGGGCACAGGGGCTAGGTCCAAAATGATTAAAAATTTCCCATTCTCTGTTCCATAATTTGAATCTCGAATGTTTGTTTCTCTGACTTAAAATTGCAACTTAAAATACTCATTGTTTACCACCCTAGTTTGTAGTGTTATGTTATTGATCAAAAGCAGGAGCATAATTTAATGTGTTTTTTGGTTGTTATTGTTTTTAATACTTCACTTATTGTCCTGCTTGTTTAGAAAAACTGCTTGAGTTTTTTTCTCACACTGCTAGGTCATGCTCACTAGATGGACAACATATTTCACCACAATGCAACAACTATCACTCCTACTGTAATTTCCCTCCTATTCTCAGTAGATAGTTGAGTTGCAACAACATACTTCAACTCATGATGGGAGACTGTCAGTCCAGCAAAGAAAATGTGTCCTACTGATGCATATTCCAGTTTAGAGACCTCCCTTTCTACCTTTTTTCATGAAGCATCTCAAGGTGACTTAATTAGTAAACCCCTAATTCGTTGTCCGTATTTTGGAGACCACTGGACCTCTGTGTGCATTATGACCCTCAAGGCTCTCAAATCTTTTAAGGTCCCTAAGTGTTCAATGTCCTCAACTCAGAAGGCAAATGACTACATTCTTAGGCCTCATTTTATTGCATTTGCCTCAGACTTTGTTTCCTTAATTAGGTACGTGTCTTTAGCCAAAATGCTTGGGTAGTATTGGCAAAGCAAGGCAATTGGAAATGTGTTTAGAGAACTGCCTCCTGGTTTCACACTAGTTAAAGCTCTATATCACCACCAACATTTAGTGTTGTCTAGTTTTTCTACTTTTAGCCAGTATAATGGATTGGAAACGGTAGGGGCACCTGGGTGGCTCAGTCGGTTAAGCATAAGCCTCCAACTCTTGATTTTGGCTCAGGTCATGATCTCATAGTCAGGTCGAGTGATGGAGCCCCATGTCAGGCTCTGTGCTGGGTGTGGAGCCTACTTAAGATTCTCTCTCTCACTCTCTAAATAAATACATAAGTATTGGAAGTGATATCACACTGTGGTTTTATTTCTTTCTTAAGTTTGTTTATTTACTTTGAAAGAGAGAGAGATAATACATGCAGGAGGGGCAGAGAGGGAGAGAATCCCAAGCAGGCTCCACACCATCAGTGCAAAGTCCCATGCAAGATTCAAACTCACAAAGCAGGAGACCATAACCTGAGTCAAGATCAAGAGTCGGCCACTCAGCCAACTGAGCCACCCAGCCGCCCAAACACGCTGTGGTTTTAATTTGCATTACCTAATGGTTATTATCTTCCATACATACATACATACATACAATCAAGTGTCTCAAATACATATAAGTGTGTGTATATATATGATCAATCATTACATATAAATAAACTCACATCTATCAGATATATGATCTGCAAGCATTTTCTGTTAGGCTGCAGTTTGTCTTTTCACTTTCTTAACAGAAATTTTTAAAGGGTGCATGTTTTAAAATGTGATGAAGTCCAAATTGTCCATTTTTAATTTTGTGGATTGTGTTTTTGATGTCACGTCTATGAAATTTTTGGCTAATTCGAGGTCTTATAAGTTTCCTACATTTTAGAGGTTTAGGAGTAGTGTAGTTTTAGATTTTAAATTTAGATCTGCGATCCATTTTGAGTTATTTTTTGTATATTGTACAACTTCATTTTTTTGCATATAGATATTTAATTGTTCCAGTGCTATTTGTTGAAAAGATTGTCCTGTCTCTATTGATTTCATTTGTACCTTCATCAGAAAACAGGTGTCATAAATATGTGGTCTGTTTCTGGACCCTCCATTCTGATCCAATGATCTATTTGCATATCCTGATGCCAATATGATACTTTTTTCATTACTGTTACTTTGTCATAAGTATTGAAATCACATGGTACTGCTCCTTCAAACTAGCTCTTCTTTTTCAAAGTTGTTTTGAGTGTTCTAAGTCATTTGCATTTCCATTTGAACTTTACAGTCAAATTACTTCTGCAAAAAGCCTGCTCACTGTTTCTTTGTGTTCCTCCTTCTCTGTGCTTCACCTGAACTCTCTCTGGAGGCAATATGCTGAGGGAAGGGGAGAGGAGGGAAGAGGAAGGGGCAAATCATCTGATTGTCCTTCACTGCCTGATGTACATGTCTTGAAAAATATCATTTCGTATATTTTGCCTTTTTCTCTCTTCCTCTCTCCCTTCCTTCCTTCCTTCCTTCATGTTATGTCAGGCAGGAGGGTAAATCGAGTTCCTGTTCCTGCATCTTAACTAGAAGCCGACTTGTGGTTACGTTTTTTGAAGTATCCTTATCTTCTAGATTAACATACTGAGCTATGTTCAGAAATGACATGATATCTGAAATTCGCTTCAGTGTACTCCTGATGTCAGAAAACTTTTCTATGGGCTTGAAATTTTCCACAAAAACTTTTCACCATAAGGGTCTTAATACCTGCCTATCTTACAGGATTGCTGTGAAGATTAAATGTGGAATTATACGTAAAGGGCTTTAGAACTATGCTTAGAACTTAATGAAGAGTAGCTATTAATACTATATACTTGTATGAAGTCAACCATCAAAGATATAAAGAAGTCTGATTAAAAAAAAAAAAAAACAACCTCCAATGAAAACCTTTTAATCAAGAATAATTGTAGCAATGATGCCTGGGGCAATGGAGATTCAGTTTGGGCATCAACTCCTCTAGATTTTCTCTTTCTCTGAATTGCCCTAGTCCCCTGTTCCATCCACTCTCAAAGCACTTAAATATGGCCTGATAGCTCTACATTTATGTATCTGCCTCCAATCTCCTGACATCTCCTTGCATTCATTTCTGTATCCTTAGAGCCCAGCACAGAGCAGACACTCAAAACTCACTTGTGGAACTGGTTCACATTGCCATCTCACCTGCCCACCTCTGTGACCCTCTTCTTTCTGCACACTTTGTTCCCACCTCTTGCTCAGTCTGCCATGGGTTGATGTGTTCTTGTTTGAGAGCGTTGGCCTTCAGTTTCTACCTATGTACTTCCTCAAGCTCACTATAAGAAGTTGGGAAAAGCTCTGTGCCTCTCCATACCTTTTCCAAACACGTCCTGAGTGGTAGCTTGTTTGAGCCAGGCAGCCAGAGCTCAGGTGACAGTAAGGAGGTAGCAATGAAAGAAGGTCTCTAAGGATAAATTCAGACCTGCATGGCACTGCTTCAAGCTAATCCTCCACATGCTCTTGGTCTTCTTGGATAGACCAAGGTGAAATATTCAACCAAGAAAACGGAAGAACTTAGAACATAGCATGTTAGGACTAGAAGGGCCATTGAGATAATTGAGCCTTCTTTTAACAGAGAGTAATATTCTTAGAAACAAACAAACAAACAAAACAAAAGCATATATTTCCTACCTCTATCCCCGACATGGAGCTAGTCTGGTCAATAATGTGGGAAGAGATAGTCCTGCTCTCATACCTCTTTTGCACATCCTCCAACCACCAAATGTGTGCACAAGTGCATGGGTGCACACACACACACACACACACACACACACACCTTCTTTGCAGCTGGAGGCATCTCTGAGGAATCCTTAGGTCATTGATAAACAAGAGGACAGTGGGTACTTGAATTCCTGGTTTCCTTTCTTTCTATTAACTAGCCGACAATGCCACTCTTGACAAAAACAACAAAATGTTCCACAGATGTGTCTGTCTCCTGGATGTCTGAGCTGTGGGATCCAATTTTAGTAGAAGTGCTACTGGAACAATCACTGTTTTCAAGAAAGAATCAGAGGGAGAGATGAATAGGCAGAATGCAGAGGATTTGGGGGCAGTGAAAATACTGTGTATGATACTCTAAGAATGGATACATATCACTGTACATTTGACCAAACCCATAGAATGCACAATACCAAGAATGAATCCTCATGTAAACTGTGGACTTTGCATGATAAGGATGTGCGGATTCATCTATTATAACAAACATGCCATTCTGGTGGGTGATGTTGATAATGGGGTGGGAGGATGTGCATGTATGACAGCAGGCAGTATATGGGAAATCTGTATCTTCCTCTTAATTTTGCTGTGAAGCTAAAGCTGCTCTAAAAAATAAAGTCTTTAAAAAAAAAGAATGAGTCAGAAATGTTTCCAGCTATTTTCAAGGGGGGAAAAGGCCACATGATGTCCAAACTGAGATGGTTTGAAAGCGGAGAAATGAAAGATACTTTCTGCTTGAAGGCTGGAAAACATCAAAATCGGTTTGAGAGTGTTGCTGTGAGAGTGGTTTAATAGCACCATCCAGTGGCACAAAGCAATATTGCCACTAAAGCTCAAAAACAGGGTCCAATCATTAAAAAAAAAAAAAAAGTCAACAAGTTTTAATTTGAGAGCCTCTGATATGTCAAGCTTTATACTAGACACTGGGAACATAACAACTGTTATTTACAAAAATCTATACACTGATTTCAGAAAGATCTGTACATGTTGCTCTTATAGGTATCCCTAATTTGCTGTCTTCACCACCAAAAAGGTGAGTCAGGCCTCTAGGACAGGAGTTTAGGATAGATCTTCCTTACTTCTTAGTCTAGGGTCCAAAGTGATGTCAGCTGGCTCAGAGCCTAGAAAACACAGATCTTTTGAACCCCAAGCTCCTGATGTGGGCATTTTGGGGGAAGCAAGACTTTTGCAAAGTCTCCCCTAGAATACTACTACCCAGTTGTTGTTAATCCGGGAATGCAAATGTATATACTTTCTTGAGTCTTGAGTAAGGCATTTAGATTTGGATCATTCCCATGAAATCTTGAAAAATCTCCATGACTTCCTCCCCACAGACTATAACATGACTAGGACTCAAAAAGGATCTGATCAATCGGCAAAATTTTCTTCCTTCCGGTTTCTCATGACTCCACCTTGTGAGTGCTGATCAGACCCCAGTTGGAAATAACTATGGTTTATACTTCCAATGAGTGAAGGCGTCTTTGCTGGACATCCTGGATTACTTGTATACAGGCCAAGCAGCCTGTGGCTAGCTGAGCTCTTTGCCAGTTTCGGTTTTTTCTGAGCCTCATCCACAGACCATTGGGTAAAGCTGAAAAGTTTTTTGGTTCCAGTGATCAGTATTAAACCTTTTTGTTTGTTTGTCTCTCAGTTGCAGAAGTAGCTTGGACAAGGCATTTGCTTCCTCTGACCTCCATTTCTTTCAGTAGAAAAATAAAGTCTGGAATGATTGGACGTGGGTAATCATTTGTGTTATCCTGCTGGAGGATGTATGAAAAATATTTTAGAGCTTCAGACAACCCAAACTCTTAAAAACCTGAAAAGTTCACTAACCAAAGAAAGACTTGGATTTTAATTTCTGCCAATAGGGCCCACTAGTTACTCTAAAGGGCCCTCCGTATAAAATATAATTAGATGGTGAGTCAGACCAACACAGTAGACCCAGTTTTAATGCATTATTGCACTTACTAGAGTGAGGAATTTTCTGAAGGTCTAAGAATTAAATAGTAATAGTAACAACTAAAGCCTGAGCAAGGAGTAGGAAGTAAGTGAGCAGAGGAAGGAGCTATAAATGAGGTTGCCCGGAAGTCAATATTCACGTTGTTGCAATCAACGTGCCCATCATAGGTATCTGGGATTCTCCCAGGTGTCATTGAAGGAAATGTAGTCCACAAGTTTAAAAAGTCCACAAAACGCACAAGGAAAAAGCAACAGACAGCAGAAACAATAATGAAAGACTTAGACTCCCTCCCCAAAGACTTCATATATTGGCATGAGCTGATTGAAATGTACGATAGTCACATGTAAAGGTTAAAGGAAATAACAGAGAAAATAAAAATAGGAAAAGAAAACAAGGATATAAAAAAATAATAAGGTAAGTTTTAGAAAGAACTAAATAAAATTTGTAGATTTCAAGTACACACACACATCTCAGTGGCTAAGTGGAACAGAACTGAAGATACTGATGAGGGAGCATAAGGCAAGTTTAGGGCAAAGCACCAGCTAACAACCACCCCCCCCCCCCCACTCCAGGTGGGGTATGTGTGATATTCCTCAGGCACTCCTGGCTGCCCAAGAACAAAGGAAAGGAAAGAAAACAAATGGTTAACTGATAGAGATCACAGCCATGCAGGACCTGAGTCTCCATCAGGTTACAAATGTCTTAGTGAATTACAAGAAAAAGGCAATTTTATCAACAGCTTAATCTCCAGAAACCTACAGATTCAGTTACCTGGAGCTCCAACATCACTGCCCACCCATAGTGATGTGGGGAACAAAGACAAAAAGGAAATGTTAGGTATAGTTAAATTTCTTTATACCCTGCAGACCATTGACAAATACTTGAGGCAAATACAAAGTATAACATTTCTCAGGGAACTCCCCACTGTCTTAATGTTAATACCTTACTAGAGGAAAACAACCTTAGCTTGACAATAGCAAGGCCCCAGGCATCTTACGAGTTCTCTTTAGCAGAGACTCAAAGTCCTTTTGGAGGCCTCCTTTTTTCCTTTACATCCCCCAACTCCATAGTATATAATCAGTCTTCCCAACCCCACTACAGCTCTTTCAGCCCACAGGTCCCTGCCCCCCACCCGTGCTTTAATAAAATCAGCTTTTTGCACCAAAGATGTCTCAAGCTGTCAGCTCCAAACCGCCACCACTCCAAAGTCCCAGCAAGTTGATGCTAATAAGATGATTTCAGGTGGAGACCCTAGAGAGCATCAGGATGGGCCCGGTGACCAGAAAAACAGGTGATTAGAAGATTGAAACTTTCAGCCCCACCTGTCCACCACAGGTAAAGCGGCGTGGAGGTTAAAACCCTATAGTAACTCTTGAACATTGAGATTTGAAGAGCTGTGAGGTTAGTGAATACATCAAGGTGCTGGGTTGAGGGGTGAGCCCAGAGAGGGCATAGAAGCCCTGCACCCCTCGCTCTATACTTGTCCTATGCATCTCCTCCATCTGGCCGATTCTGGGTTGTACGCCTTTTTAGTAGGTCAGCAAACGTAAGTAAATGTTCCCCTAAGTTCCGTGAGCCATTCTACCAAATTATTGAACCCAAGGAGGGGGTGATGGGAACCCCAATTTAGAGCTGGTAGGTCAGATATGCAGATGACAGCCTAGGCTTGTGACTGATGTCTGAAGTAAGGGTTGTCTTATGGGACTGAGCCCTTAAACTGTGGGATCTGATGCCGTCTTCAGGTAGATAGTGTCAGAGCTAAGTTGCATTTGTTGGGGTTTGGGCGTGGTGGGGGGGAGGGTAGGGGACGGAACTGACAGACAAGAAAGAATCCTTGAGACGTCTTTGGTGCAAAAAGGTTATTTTATTAAAGCAGGGGGATAGGACCTGTGGGCGGAAAGAGCTGCACTGACCGATTCTATGCCATGGAGTTGGAGTTGGAGTTGGAGTTGGGGAAGGCAAAGGCAAAAGGGAGTCCTCCAGAAGGACTTTCATATGCTAAAGAGGACTCATCAGACACTGGAGGCCTTGCTGTAGTCAAGCTAAGGTTGTCTTCCCTCTAGGGAAGGAGTTTCTGGAGAACTGTTATACTTTGTATTTGCCACGAGTATTTGTCAACGTGTTGCAGGATTTTTTTTTACCTCAATAACCGGGATTCATTATCTCACCACTTCGAAGAATGAAGAGGTGGGCACAAAATGAGCAGCAGGCAGAAGTTTATTAGAGTATAAGATTAGAAGGGGGAGGTGCCTGGCTGGCGCAGTTGTTTAAGCGGCTGACTTCGGCTCAGGTCATGATCTCGTGGTCCGTGAGTTTGGGCCCCCCGTCGAGCTCTGTGCTCACAGCGCAGAGTCTGGAGCCTGCTTTGGCTTCTGTGTCTCCCTCTCTCTCTGCTCCTCCCCTGCTTGTGCTCTATCTCTCTCTGTCTCTCAAAAATAAATAAATGTTTAAAAAAATTTTTTTTAAAGATTAGAAAGGAAGAATAGTAGGAAAGCTCTCTTTACAGAGTGGGAGCATTCAAAAGTGAATGAATGCAACAATAGGCAAGGGTCCTTGTTTTATAAGGTTCTGGTCAGCCCTCCCTTCCTTTCCCCCTCCTTCCTTCTCAGGCTCTACCCTTACTGGCTGGATACTCTAGGTGCTGGGTTGTCCATTCCTGATCGGCTAGATTCCATCATATGAGGGGTGATCTATGGCCATATCATCCTTGTGGGTCATACGTTTTATGGTCTACTACTTATTTTTAGTTAGATCTTTTGTCAAATTCCTGAGGGAAACCTGAAGGGGAGTAGGTGGTGTCTATTACATTCTTAAGAGGGACCTTACGACTGAGGGGGTTTGCTGTGGTCAGACACTCCCAGCATTGTTCCAAAATATGTGTTTTTCCCCACCCAGGGAACTCAGGTCCTAATATTTCCCTCTCTGCCTACTGAATCCTATCGTTTCCTATCATAAATGGGCTGCAGATTATAAAGAAATTTAACTATACCTACAATTTCCTTCTTTGTTTCCCACATCACTATGGAGGGGAGGGTAATGTTGGGGCTCCAGGAAACTGAGTCTATAGGTTTCTGGAGATTAAGCTGTTGATAAGATTGCCTTTTTCTTGTAATTTACTTAAACGTTTGTAAACTGATGGAGACTCAGGTCCTGCATGGCTGTGATCTCTATCAGTTAACCATTTGTTTTTCCCTTTCCTTTGTTCTTGGGCAGCCAGGAATGTCTAAGGAAGGTCACACATACCCCACCTGTGGGTGGGGGACTGTTGTTAGCTGGTGCTTTGCCCTAAGCTTGCCTTATGCTCCCTCATCACATTTGTAGGACACCCAGTCAGTGTCTTCTGAGTATTGGAGAAATCTTTGATGTGGGAAAATCTGCCCATCCTCCCATCCATCTGGTGTCAGAGGTTTTTAAAGTAGAGAAGAAAAATAGTTTTCCTCTAAAGGTTATTTCTATGTTTTGGCTACTGTGAATCATGTTGCTCTGAATATTACTGTGCAAATATCGGCTTCAGGCCCTGCTTTCAGTCCTTTTGAGCATAAACCTACAAGTGGCATTGCTGGATCATACCACGATTCTAGGTTTGATTTCTTTGAGGAACCACCATACCGTCTTCTGCAGCAGCTGCACCATTTTATGTTCCCACCAGCAATGCCAATGCGCGGAAGGTTTCAATTCAATTTCTCCACATTCTTTCCAACCTTGGTTATGTTCTGCTTTTGTTTATTATTGTTTTGTTTTCAGAATAGCCATCCTAAGGGGTGTGAAGTGGTGTTTCATTGCACTTATAATCTGCATTTCCCTAGTGATTAACGATGCTAGGCATCTTTTTTATGTGTCTATTGGCTATTTGCATATCTTCTTTGGAGAGATGTCTGTTCAAGTCTTTTGCCCATTTTTTAATTGGGCTGTTTGTTTTTGTTGTCACCGAGCTGTAGGAGTTCCTTCTGTATTCTGGACAGTAACCCTTTATCAAATATATGACTTACAAGTGTTTTCTCACAATTCTGTATGTTGCCTTCACTGTTAATGGTATCTTTTGACACACAATAGTTTTGAATTTTAACAGAGAGCAATTTGTCTATTCTTTTTTATGGCCTGTGCTTTTGGAGTCATATCCAAGAACTCTGTCTCAAATCCATTGTAAAATTAAGTGCATTTTGAATGGCCCGATTTTCCCTAGAAGGGCTAGGCTATTGTTTTTCTTTTTGTTTTTACAAAGTGAATCATTAGCATAATGATAACAACAAATAATGTAAATCCCCGTTTGCCGGTCATCTGAGTCTATATCTGCCCTGGGCACTGTTACCAGTCCTGTCCTTCCTCTAAAATATGTAGAAATAGACAATGGGATACTCTGGCTCTTAGAGGACAAATCACTCACAAAATAAATATATGAATAAATAATTACCGACACTAAAATATTTTAAAAGAACTTTAAAAACCTAGTCTAATTTTCTCTTATAAGAGCACTGCGTGGCTGAGTGGTAATAGTAATAATAGGTAACATCTACATCACATTTAACATGTGCTAGACACTGTTAAAAGCGTTTTATTTGTGTTTTAATTTTTATTTATTTTTTTGTTAAAAGTATTTTAAATGTGTTAACTCATTTAATCCTTACTGTTATTATTGCCAAGTTAAAGGCTATGAAATTGAAGTATAAAGGCATTCAGGAACTTGCTCAAGATCACATAGCTAGTAAGTACTAGAGCCAGGATTCAAGTCCAGGCAGGAGGCTGTTACAGTCTCTAGTCTTTGCCACTTCATTTACACTACCTCTACATGATGAGTCATCAGAGGGGACACCACCGATCATGAAACAAAGTCCTGTTTGCAATGACACATATTCAACGTTGAAAAGGTCCCACTGTGTCTCGTAGAAAAGAAAGATGCATGGTTGACATCTTTGCATCTACATTTTCAATTTATTCAACCCATAATTACTAAATGGCTACTATGTGCCAGGCACTGTTATAGATACTTGGGATACAACAATCAGGTTCCCTGCTCAGATGGAATTTACAATCTTGACAGGAAGGTTGACGATAAACAAGCTGAGGACCATCTACTATAATGTCTGGTCACGGTATGTGCTGTGGAGAAAGTAGAGTGAGAACACACAAGATGATGAGGAAGGCTACTTTACTTTAGTTCAGGTGGTCAGGAAAGACCTCTCTGGGGCAGAGACCCTGGATCACAGCCATGAGGAAGTAAGGAGGGGAACCATGTAGTGAGGCACAACAGAGCCAGACTGCTTGGTACTGTGTGACCTTGAAAACATTTCTGGAAATTTTTGTATCTTGGATTTTCATATGGACTGAATGTTTGTGTCCATCCAAAATTCCTATGTTGGAATCCTTACCATCAGTATGATGGTATTAGGAGATAAAAGCTTTGAGAGGTAATTAGGTCATAAGGGTGAAGGCCTCCTACATGGGATTAGTGTTCTTATAAAGGGTGACCACAGGGAGGTGCCTGGGTGGCTCAGTCAGTTGAGCTTTGACTTCAGCTCAGGTTGTGATCTCAGGGTTTGTGAGTTCCACCCGCATTGGGCTCTGTGCTGACAGCTCAGAGCCTGGAGCCTGCTATGGATTCTGTGTCTCCCTCTCTCTCTGCCCCTCTCCCGCTCACATACTGTCTCTCCCTCTCTCAAAAATAAATAAACATTAGGAAAAAAAAAAAAAAGGAGATCACAGGCAGCTTTCTAGCTGTTTTACCACCATGTGATGACACAAGGAGATATTGGCAGTCTGCAACTTGGAGGAGGGTTCTCATAAGAACCTTACGCTGCTGACCCCCAAACTCAGATTTTCAGCCTCCAGAACTATAAGGAGTCAACTTGTTCATTGGCCACCCAGTCTTTAGTAATCTGTCATAGCATCCTGAGCTGACTGAGATAGATTCCTTTATCCGTGAAACAGAGATACTAACAGTAGTTGCCTCAGAGTGTCGCGAGGATTAAGTGGTTTACCTGTATGTCACTGACTCCAAGACCTTCTTTTTCGCAGTTTAGCATCTCAGAATCAGGACGTTCTTACGAAGAATGGGGCTTCCCCCTGCCGATGTCCACGCAGCAGTCCTGATAAAGCAATTGCTCCCCAGTTAGGACTGTCACTGTTCCAGGTGACACAACAGGATACTTGCAATTGCTCCATGTTTCAGGACACAAGTCATTAAAGACGATTTAAAAAAAATTTTTTTAATGTTCATTTTTGTGAGAGAGAAGCAAAGGGTGAGCAGGGGAAGGCAGAAAGAGAGGGCGACACAGAATCCAAAGCAGGCTTCAGGCTCTGAGCTGTCAGCACAGAGCCTGACGTGGGTCTTGAACTCACGTACCATGATGGGATCACGACCAGAGCTGAAGTCGGATGCCTAACTGCCCGAGCCACCCAGGCGCCCCCATTAAGGACCATTTTAGGATGCAACCTGAATCCTACCTATTGGAAAACATTCCAGGTGACACTTTATAGTCAGATTCCAAGAAACTCCAGTATCAAAACTAGAGAATGGGTGTCAGTGGCTTGAAAGAAAAGCTTGGAACTAGAATCCTAAAGTGAAGCACTCTCAAAACTTATTGAGAATAGACAGTCTCCAAATGTAAATAAGTTTTAGAAATATGTTAAATAACTTCTTTTTCTTATAGTTTCCTTTTTATATGTGAATGTTTGTGATCTCTGATTTTTTTTTAAATGCATTAACATAAGTGCCATCTTTGCTAAGTATAAAATGAAAACTCAAAGTGAAAGAAAGCCATGTTCATATTTAATTAGCATACTTTTTCATAGTGGCTCATAAAATAATAATGTGTTTTATAAACAAAGCATCTTAGCATCAGTGAACCGTAGGTGAATCTTTTAGAATAGTGTTTGTTACTAAGTAAAAAAGTCATAAAAGGTTATATGCTGTATGATTCCAACTACAAGGTGAGACTATGGAGATGGTAAAAAGATCAGGGGTTGCCAGGGGTTGGGAAAAAAAAGAGATAAAAAGGAGGAGCACAAAGGACCTTTAGGACAGTGAAACCACTCTGTGTGGTACTATAATGTTGGATACATGTGCATTAGGTCAACCCATAGAAAGTACACCAAGAATGAGCCCTAAGGTGAGGTATGGACTTTAGTTCAATTTATTTGAATACTCATAGTCAATGGAGGTTCATCAATCATAAAAAATGTGCCCTCTGGGGTGCCTGGGTGGCTCAGTTGGTTAGGCGTCCGACTTCAGCTCAGGTCACGATCTCACAGTCCGTGAGTTCGAGCCCCGCGTCGGGCTCTGTGCTGACAGCTCGGAGCCTGGAGCTGCTTCCGATTCTGTGTCTCTCTCTCTCTGCCCCTCCCCCGTTCATGCTCTCTCTCTCTCTGTCTCAAAAATAAATAAACATTAAAAAAAAATTAAAAAAAAAAAAGAAAAGAAAAAAATGTGCCCTCTGTTGCGTGATGATAATGGGGAGGCATACCCATTCTGTCTATGGGTAACCTGCATACCTTTTGCTTAATTCAGCTGTGAACCTAAAACTCTTCTAAAAATTAACATTTTTTTTTTTAAGAAAAGCTGAGGTCCTGGAAGAAACTACTGATTTCTGCAAATATTTTCCTTTCTTTTTTTTTTTTTTGCAAATATTTTTCTAGTCATTTTGACGTGTTCCCCATCTCCTGTCACATACACAAAATAAGTAAGCACAGAGCCTGAGGAGATACCAAGTACCTCCAAGTTGAGAAGAGAGTGTTCTAAGGAATTCAAGAGACAAACCAGTGAGGAGATTTGAAAAGTAGCACTGATACCCCTTCTCCCTTTAACTTCAAGATGACGGATGTAGGGGATGATAGTGCACTCAGAGAAATCAGAAGGTTTTTGACGAGGGGAAGTGTGTGCTCTGTTTCCCCTCTGCCCTGGGAGATAGGGAGCACATGTGGAGTTGTCACAACACCATGGTCATGGTGTGTGAGGCACCCAGGCTGATGGGCCAGAGGTGAACTCAGCTCCTTCACTCACCAATGGAGCACTGAGATCAAAAGATGTTTCTGGTATAGCCAAGAGGATTGTGGATGTGACACTGGAAGACAGACAAGCTCGGAGTACCTGGGGACCAGGACAATTCCCCTATTATGTACGGTCAACAGGCTCTGAGGGCCCCTGGAAACCTAGATGCCATGTTAGAGTAAAAAAGATTGAGGAAAAATTTTAAAGGGATAGCATTTCCCCTAAGAACATCTAAGATGTCAAATTTTACTCTGAATTGGCAACATTGTATTTCATTACTGATGGAGTAGTTGTTCTGAAGAAAGAAACCATGTTTAGTTCTAAGGGGAAAAAGGACAGTTCTAAGGATATGACTTGAAAATTCTTACCTGATATATGCACATAGCCTTAGAAAAGCCATTAATTTGGACAAATTATGAGTGGGGAGTAGTGTCCTCTAAACCCACAATGTGAAAAAAAATTTCTTCAACTACCAAGGAGTTTCCCTTATTTTGTAGTCACTTTCTTACAGGAATATAGACAAAGAATTTATCAAAATCATAAAAGAACAATATTAGGTTCTTTTGAACATCCACTTTGTTTCCAAATGAAGAATTCTAGATTAAATTTTTATAATTCAGTGATACACGCCCTTTTTATTGTATTCATTAGGAGGGCAGGGGATGCCAGCTACTTCTTTCCACCGTGGATTAATTGACATACTAAAGAAATACTCAGGGAAGCTTGTTTTCCTTAAAAACAACAACAACAAAAAAGTATGAACTCCTCCTAACTATATAGAAATTCCAGCAGAAGACTGAGGGACACCAAGAACACAGAGACAAAGAGATTCAAGAAAATTTTGTGGGATAATCTCCAAAAAGAAGTCTCAAATGTTGTATGTAAAAAAGGAGGTGAATGCCAAATTGTGTGACGAACACAAGAGGACTGCAAATGGAATGTGGGAGTTAATCCTAGAAATTCATGAGCAAGTCTGGACATGCCCAGGAAGTCACTGACAGTTATGTCACGAGAAAACATTTCACCTGAAATCATTGTTGCACCATATGCTAACTAACTTGGATGTAAATTAAACAAATAAATTAATAAAAAAAAGAGAAAACATTTCATTCACAATAAAGAATTATCGTAAACAAAACTTAAAAGTAAAATGTTATAAATCATGGATTTCTTAATTTTGGATTCTTTGCCATTGGCGCACAAAAGGCTTCATTAAGATGTCTGTGACAAAGTTGGGGGTGCCTGGGTGGCTCTGTCGGTTAGGTGTCTGACTCTCGATTTGAGCTCAGGTCATATTTCAGGGATTGAGTCCCCTGTTGGGCTCTGTGATGACAGCGTGGAGCCTGCTTAGGATACTCTCTCTCCCTCTCTGCCCAGCTCATGTTTCCTCTCTCTCTCTCAAAACCAATAAACATTTAAAAAAAAGATGTCTGTGACAAGGTTTAGATGAGGCATGGGCCTGTCATCTTCTATCATTGCATGGAGTAGATCCGAGCTTCCCCTCTTATTGAACAGTAAATTTCACACACCCCAGAGTCAAAAGCTGGGAGAGACAAGGGCAGCTGCAAACACTCACGAGCAGCACATCGCTCCTGTCTTACATCCTTTGCTTCAATAAACAAGTCCACTTGGGAGATGGCCAATGGTGGGTGTTGCTGGGATTTTCTTCAGCTGCATCGATGCAAAGTCTTTTTATTTTTTTATTTTTAATCTTGTTCTCATTTGGATTGCATATATTTGTTAGTTTAAGAAACATATTTAAATGAAAAATCCTATGTTTGAGACTATTTTTCCATTTTGTAATTTTTACCAGTTCCCAATAATGTCCTTTTCTGTTCCAGATCCAATTCAAGGTTATACACTGCACATAGTTGTCATTTCTATGTAGTCCTCTCCAATCTCCATGGCAAGAATTTTTAATAACTAAAAGTTTCGACATCTAATAAGTTTTCTAATCTACGCGAATTAAAAACAAGAGGATAAGAAGCCCAAAAGTTAGATACGGCTATTACACATGTAGAGAATGATTGAGAAAAAATGATGATGAAGTATCTGTCTTTTTTTTTTTTTTTTTTAAGTAGACTTCATGTCCAGCACAGAGCTCAGTATACAGTCCAGTGCGGGGCTTAAACTCACAACCCTGAGATCAAGACCTGAACTGGGATCAAGAGTTGGATGCTTAATCAGTTGAGTCACCCAGGCGCCTCATGATGATGAAGTAACTTAAACTGAAGAAACTAATGACTTCACATTAAATACAATCGAACTCTTGTAATGTACAGCCCTGTGAGTTTTGACAAACACATCCAGTTGCTCAACCACAGCAACCAAGGTATAGAAGGGCTCCATCGATCACAAGAATTTCTTTATCCCACCATTTCATAGTCAGGCCCTGAAAACACCCAGCCAAACTCTCCCCTAAAATACTCAGCCCATGGCAACTAGTTTATTGACATAAAGTTACTCACATATTCCCTTAATAATTTTCAGTATCTGTATCTAAAATTGATAATTTTCAATATCTACACAATCTGTAGGATGTGTAGTGACATCACTGTTCTCACTTCCAATACTGGTAACTTATGAGTTCCCTTTCTGATCAGATTTACTGCATATGCATCAATTTTACTGATTTTTAGACAAACAGCTTTTGATTTTATTAATTTTTCTCTGCTGTTATTCTATTTTATATTCCATTTATACAGATCATGATTAATTCCTTCTTTTATTTTTGGTTTAATATGCTCTTTTTCTAGTTTCTTAAGATAGAACTTAGCTTGTTGATTAGAGATAATTCTTGTCTACTAAACATTTATTTCTAGCAGTTTCCTTTCAATTACTGCTTAGCTACATTGAACACATTGTATACATTGTGTTTTATTTTCATTTGTTTAAAAATATTTTCTTTTTTAAAAACATTTTTTAAAGCTTATTTATTTATCTTGAGAGAGAGAGAGAGAGAGAGAGAGAGAGAAGGGGAGGGGCAAAGAGAGAGAGCATCCCAAGCAGGCTCCACACTGTCAGCGCAGAGCCTGATGTGGGGCTCGAGCTCATGAACCTTGAGATCATGACCTGATCCAACTCATGTGTCAGATGCTTAACCACCTGAGCCACCCAGGTGCCCCTAAAAATATTTTCTAATTTCCACTGGGTCTTGATCTTTGAGCCATGGGTTACTTAGAACTGTGTTGTTTAATTTCCAAATTTTTCAAGATTTTCTAGGTATTTTTCTGTTCATTACTAGTTCAATTTCTGAATGATAACATGTTTTGCATGATTTCAATTATTTTAAATTCATTAAAATTCAAGTTTGTTTTAAGGATACACAATTTTATAGAAAGTGCTCTCTTGTGGTACACTTCCAAATGCACTTGAAAATAATGTGCATTCTACTCTTGTTGGAAGGAGAGTTCTGTTAATGTCAGTTAGGTCAGGCTTGTTGATAGTGTTGTTTGTATCTTCTCTATCCTCACTGATATTTAAAGTCTATTTGTTTCATCAATTACTGGGATAGAAATATTGAAGTCACCAACTGCAATTGTGGATTCGTCAATTTCTTCATTTGCTATGAGTTTTTGCTTCAGGCATTTTGAAAGCTCCATTGTTACGTTCATATGCATTTAGGATTGCTATGTCTTCTTGATAAATTGACCTCTTTATCATTATGTAATAATGTCTGTCATCATCCCTGGTAATATTTCTTGTTCTAAAGTTCACTTTATCTGCTATTTATCTTCTCTAGCTTTCTTTTGGTTAGTGTTTTTATAGTAAATCTATTTTTCATTTTTTTACTTTTAACCTGTATTTAAAATCAGTTTTTTATAGATAGCATACAGTCAAGCTGCTCTCTTATCCAATATGATCATCTCTTTTAGCTGATATGTTCAGACTATTGATATGTGTTTGGTTAATACCTACGATTTTATTTAGTGATTTCAACTTGTTCCATGCATTCTTTGCTCCTATTTTTCCCACTTGTTTTGGATTGAGTATATTTCAATATTAAATATTATCTCCACATGTGGCCCATTATTCACAAATCTTTTTAAACAATTTTATTTTTGGTGGCTGTTCCAAGATTTACAATATTTATCATTAATAAGGCATGTTTCCCTAAAAGAATATTATACTACTTCAATATTATTTAAGAACCTCATGGCACATGCTCTATTCTTCCCTCCCATATTTGATATTGTTGCTGCCATACATTTTCCTTTTACATGTGCCGTGAGGCATCACTATTAATTTTACTTTGGGCAGCCAGTTATTTTTTAGAGTGATTAGAAATAAAAAGAAAACTTTTATATTTGTGTTTATTTTCACCATTCCCAAAGATCTTCATTCCTGTGTGCATCAAAGTTTCTCCCGGATAGCATCTTCCTTTTGCCTGAAGAGTTGTCTTTAGCATTTCTTATGGTACAAGTCTGCTAAAAAGAATTCTCTTGGCTTTTGTTTACTGATTCTTTCCTCAGCTGTCCCGATTCTCTTGATGGGTCCACTAAAGCTGTTTTTCATCTCTGTTACCCATTTTTTTTTTTTTCAAGCATTTCTATTTGGCATCCCTTTTCAGTTTCAATTCTCTGGGTTGGTGATATTCCTCAACTGTTTGTGTATGTTGTTCACCTTTTCTTTTTTCATAGATTAATTGTTAAATTGATGTCTAATAATTTCAATAACTGGGCAGTCTCTGGGTCTGGTTCTATCAATTGCTTTCTCTCCTGACAGTAGTTGTATTTTTTTTGCATGCTCGATGTGGTATGTAGAATAGTAGAGAGTGAGGTCAATATTTTTTATGCCTGCAAACAGGAATACTGCATCTTCTGCCGGTGTTTAAGTAAATAAGGTCAGAAATCCAGCTGGTTTCAATTTTATTCTTGCTTCAGGGCCTCACCAGTTTAACCCTTCTGATATTACCTTGTGCTTATGGTAAGAGTTGGCTTACCAGATAGTTTTGTCAACGCTGCTGCTCTACCCTCAGCTTTAGGCCTTGGCTGTGTACCTACATATCAGAGAAGTTGTCTCTCTAATACTCGTGCCTTTCACTCAGCAGTAGACTGCCATTGCTTGTTTCTTGTTGGTTGCTGGCATGGTAGTGGTAGTGGGGTCATAGGGATACTCTTTTTTACCCTTCTTTTGCTTCATTCTTAGGCAGGCCCTACATCCAAGGGTCTCAGTTGGAGCTTGCTTGGTGATCTTGCCCTGCCACCAAAGTAGGAGACCTCAAATGGTCTCACACAGTTTTCTGACCCTCGTCTAGTCATATGGCTTTTTCTTTTTTCTTTTTCCTTTTTCCCAGCTGAAATGAAACTTAACCTATGCCCTGGGGTGGGGAGGGGCAAGAGGGTTTGCTGCACTTCCGCTGACAGCTTAAATACTTTAAGGATAAAGGAGAAGGGTCAGGAAGGAATTTTGTGCTTTTTTCCATAGTAGCGCCTTCTCCCCTGTTCAGGCTTTCAAGGGAAGTTAGGATTGGGGCACCTGGGTGGCTCAGTTGGTTAAACGTCCAACTCTTGATCTCAGCTTCGGTCACGAGCTCATGGTTTGTGGGTTCTAGCCCCACATCAGGCTCTGCGGTGACAGCACAGAGCCCATTTGGTATTCTCTCTCTCCATCCCTACCCCACTTGTGCTCTCTTCTCAAAATAAAAAATAAACTTAAAAAAAAAAAAAGAAAAGGCAAGAAAAGTTAGTGTTTTGTTGGGTTTCCTGGAATCTTCTGTTGTGCGGTGTAAGAACAACGTATAAAAAGTTTGACCACTTAAAAAAAATAAAGAAATCATTTCACACAAAAACAACTCATTCAAGACTTATTTTCTCCTGCCTCAATTATAAGCTTTGGAGAAAATGGCTATAAATTTGAACTAAGGTATAATAACTCTGAACTTCAGGGTAAGGTGCTAATTCAACACTAAGAATCTGGACATGAGAAAGTATCACTTCATGGTGCACAAGTTTCAATCCAATGGTATGGAATGAATGTTCAGCAGTAAACCATATGGAAATGATCAGAGCATCAATTCTTGTGGACGTAAGTTTCCTAGTTCTCTCTAAGAGTATCTGAAAATAGAATTCGTCCACTGTTGTGTCTCTAGCACCTGTACCTGGCATATAATGGTCACTCCATAACATTTTTTTCTATGAATGAATGAATTAATTAATTAATGAGAAAGTCCCGTGTTTCTTGCACCATCAACTTTGAAGCCTCAAGGAGACACTGGACTCTGCCACTTGTAAGAGTATTTGAGAGTTTCAGTCATTAATTGAAAAGATAAAAGAGGTATACGAATTATATCTCAGGCTGGTAAACAGATAATGTAGTTGTGTTTCTTTAATGAGATTCATGCTGTTTTGTAAACTTCATTTTACTTTTTTAATGTCTTATTTATTTTTGAGAGAGAGAGAGAGACAGAGTACGAGCTGAGGAGGGGCAGAGAGAGAGGGCGACACAGAATCCAGAGCAGGTTCCAGGCTCTGAGCGGTCAGCACAGAGCTCGGTGCAGGGTTCGAACCTGTGAACCGTGAGATCATAACCTGAGCCGAAGTCAGATGCTTAACTGACTGAGCCACCCAGGCGCCCCTATAAACTTCATTTTCAACCCATTATTCATTTTGGACAAATCTCAACCAAAAAGAAACAAATAAGGGAAATTAACTTAGAAAATTGGTGGTGGAATACAAATTTTAAAGGAAACTAAGCATGAAGAAAGAGTAATTCACCAATAGGTATGATTCAATGCCATCTATTTGTTTAGCTTTGTGATAGACACTGTGGAATGCAGGTGCAAAAAAGTATTGAAAAGAGTCTCATCAAATAGCTGCAATAGAACAAAAGTTGGTTGAGAAATAAATTAAGAGGGGAAAAAGCCTTATCTGCACAAACGTACCTTATTGATAAAAATACTTAAAAATTCAAAAAGAATCAGAAAAAGAAGCAGTTAAACAAAGCAATGAGACCCATCATCTATGAGCCTTCTCAGACTCCAACCATTGGGATTTATTGATCATTTTAAGTCATCAAAGAATATCCAAAATATATTGATCAACAGCAATTAATTACCTTTTCTCTGGCTAAACTACCCCCGAGAATCTAAAATATTCTCCAACAGTAAGTTGTGTTTTAGTCTAAATTGTTTTTCACAATAAAAAATAAATCTTAGAAAATGTCAGTTTCTGTGCTGCCACCTTAACCTGCTGTCACAGTCAGACTATGTTGCCTTGGCAACCTCACAGGATAAAATGTGCTGCTGTGTCTACCTGTGATGTCATAGCAGATGGCCTTGTCTTGGCAGAATAAAATTGCTGCCCTCTCCTTAGCTATTTTTTCTGTTTGGACTATCTCAGCATCATTATTCATAGGAAGGATCACACAATGTCTATTCTGAATGTGGTACTCTTTTAAGTATTAGATTGTTCTAGAGTTCTTTATCTTTCTTCCTCTATGTCAGTCAATCAAAGCAGGACTGGAACATAAGGGGGTCCCTAGGTTCCTGCAGTTTATACTGTTTGCTGCTTAGGCAGTATCCATTCCTTCCTTCCTCCTTCCTAATTTTGTTTAGATAACCACCCCTCACCACTCCCTGACAGTCATATTTGTGACTTTAAAATAGTTTAACTTGGGGCACCTGGGTGGCTCAGTGGGTTGAGCATCCAACTCTTGATTTCAGTTCAGGTCATGATTCCAAGGTTGTGGGATCCAGCCCCGAGAGAAAGAAAGAGAGAGAGAAAGAGAGAGAAACAGCTTAACTTACCCGCACTCCATAAATGGATCCTAATAACTAAACCAAGCAGAGTAATTCTACCCCGAACCAGTGGTTTATTCAGGGACCCAGGTTTAAGCAAATCAGTGCACAGGCATTTCTTTGTGACTATATTGGTACAGAATTGAGCATATGATCAATCTGGCTCAGAGTACAGAGAAGAATTTCCATTTTACATTTGGAGGAAAGAATCTCTTTTGCTGGTTAGACAAGAACAAAGAATTCTTTTTGCCACAGTTACATGTTGGGAGCACATGGGATGCAGGCCCAACCCAAGGCTGACACCTGGGACAAGGGCAAAGCAGAGAGAGGAGCAGAGTAAGAGTCAAGAGCTCTTGACTCTGCTCTGCTTTCAGGCTGTTCCACTTCTGGACTTTTTGTTATATAATACATAATATAACGCATCCTGTTATTGTTTAACACAACTCAGAGTCAGAGTTTCTTGTAACCAGAAGCATCTCTTTTTTTTTTATTATTTTTTAAAATCGTTATTTATTTTTGAGAGAGAGAGGACAGACAGAGCATGAGCAGGAGAGGAACAGAGAGAAGGAGACACAGAATCCGAAGCAGGCTCCAGGCTCTGAGCTGTCAGCACAGAGCCCGACGCGGGGCTCCAACCCACAAACTGCGAGATCATGACCTGAGCCAAAGCTGGACGCTCAACCAGGCGCCCCTCTTGTAACCAGAAGCATCTTAACTCATACAGTTTTAGTATCTAGTAGCAAATACGTGATCTTGGACCAACCCCTTCATGTCTTTGGTACTTAGCTCTTTCATTAAACAATTAAGGTTTTAGATAGGAATCCTCTGACCTGTGTCCTAATTTTCTAAACTTCAGTGCCTAAAAGGTAAACCACAGTTCTGGGCACTAGGTCATTTTTTAAACAATGTAAGTAGTGGACACTTAAGGTCCAAACTTTAGGACAAGACACTATAAAGTATGACACATTTTAAAAACAATGAGCCTTCAGAAGTTTATGTGAGGGACTCAGTGGGAGGCACCAAAACTGCCCAAACTCTAGTTGTTACAAGAAGAACCAAGAAGGGGAGGAGGGAGTGAACCTTTTGGGAAGTACAGTTTGCAAAGAGTGCCTGTTTCCTTCCTCACTGTTGCCTGTGGAGGAGGGGTGGCCAGTTGCTTCAGAGCTCAGGAGACTCTGGTAAACTAGTTCCTAAAGATTAGGGGTGCCTGCAATGAGCGGAGACCTGAATTTAATCCCCATTTAGAAATCTGCTTGGCTGGCAGTTTATGAATCTGTCCCTTTATCACCATGAACACAGAGGAATAGAGAACTGGAACATAGCAGGGCTGAGAAAGGTACCAGAGTGAAGCAGCCTGCCCTGCAGATACCGGAGATCCCTGTGCATGGCACCAACAAAGGTTTTTGGACGTAACCTGGGCTGCCTGCTGAATCAGGGAGCCCGAGCAGGGGGAGGCCTGGGAGAATGGGGAAATGGAACAAAGTTTGGGTTTCTCAAATCATGGAGTTGCATAGACAAGAGATGTTCTGCTGTCTAGAGCGAGGACCTGAACATCTGCCGCATGTTCTGAAGGGCTACCCTGGTGCAAATGCACAATAAATGTTCGTGGAAGTATGGTAGGAAAGAAATACGGGAGCTGGTTAGTTCTTGTGCCGTAGTATGCCGCCTACATAATTACACACCCATGAACATTTTTTTTTGAGAAAAATGAGGGTGATAAAGATGATATGCCCAAGCTCCTATTCACAACACTAGCTCAGAAATGCTCACTTTCTTTGACTTCGTGTCTTCATATCTTACTACTCTTTTTTTTTTAAGTTTATTTATTTTTGACAGAGAGAGAGAAAGACAGAGCATGAGTGGGGGAGGGGCAGAGAGAGGGAGACACAGAATCTGAAACAGGCTCCAGGCTCTGAGCTGTCAGCACAGAGCCCCATGTGGGGCTCGAACTCATGGACCGCGAGATCATGACCTGACCCGAAGTCGGACGCTCAACCGACTGAGCCACCCAAGGCGCCCCAGCTTGCTACTCTTTAATACATGCCTGGAACTCTTGGTATACTGGACCCACTTGCTGCTCCCCAAGTACCAAGTGTCCCCCCACACTCACTTGGGCCTGAGCCCTAACTCCTTCTCTCCCAGCCTGACAAACTCCTCCTCTATTAAGAAGAGATCTTGAAAAGCTTTCTTGACTGTCTCTTACAAGATTTGGATCTTCCATGATACCTTGTGTATCTCTTTTCATTAATCTTATTAACTTCCTGACTCATGTATACTTGAGGCCTCTTGTATAATCTAAATTTGATATTTTTCTTACCTTGAATTAGTACCATTTACTTTCCTCCATATTAGTTTGCAATGAACATTTTCCCACTGCTTTCTTCCTACTTCTTTGCCATAATAGAGTTGTTTGGAATTCAAATTGCATTCTCTAAGGTGTTATCCTCACTTTCCATTCTAGAAAAATATTGACAGAGCTGCCTAGATAGTAAAATCCTGTGATTTCTATAGATAAGGAGGTTCTTTAAAGATTATCTAATCAATATCCTTGTTTCAATGAGTAGGACTCTGAGGTCAACAGAGTTTATAGAGCTACTGTATACTAAAGCCAAAGCACAAACCCTGATTGATATCCCAATACACAGTAAAGTGTGGTGAATTTTCTCCCCAGGTTCTAAAGGCAGGGCAAAACATACTATCTCAAATTCACCTAACTCATGATTTTATGATAAAAATACTAACTATCACCTGAGTAATCTCACATTCATTTCAGAACCTCTGGTCACAGGTTTGACCACAGGGTACTTACCCCAAGCCAATAAATAACATATTTAGGCAGGATCACAATATGTGTCAGAAAAGATAGAGTTAGCACAGGACAAGGTAACTAGCAAAAAATGTGATACACTCCTAGAATCATTCTTAGAATTTGGGATTCTGAAAACTAGAAGGAACCCCTACAAGTTACTCAGAGAACTGCCTCCTATGTGCCAAGCATTTCAATAGACCATTGACAAACAGAGTCTTATTTATTCAAAACAAAACAAATAATGTTGAGGAAGGTGTTAACCTCTGTTTTTAAGATGGCAGGATTTGGGTTCAGATAAGGTAATTCTTTACTCAAATTTATAGCCAAGAGATTATGGAGCTGATCTACAAACACAGGTGTGCCCAACTCCAAGACCTTAGCCTTTTGTACCTAAATCAGATTTACTTCCTTCAATCACAGGATTCTCCCTTACACACTCCAGGGAGTCAGGTCCCTATAGTCATCTGGAATACCATCGTCTGGGGTGGATTCTGTTTTGAGACATAGCTCTTTCTATATGTGAGTAGCTCTGTATTTTCTTCCTAATTTTTGACCTGCCAATTTGCCTACCAGAAATTTCCACCGAGTCTTTATGGAGTCTTTTGGAACAAAGCTAAACAAGCTAATTCCTTAACTTTTCCCTATCTTCCCCAACCGTGTGTCTTCATTTCTTCCGAGAAAACATCCAGTATTCTTTTTAACTAGTCCTTGTAAAACTTTCCTCCTGGGCTACTTCCCAGGTGGCACTTCTGGCACCTTCTATTTTATAGTTGCCAGTGTCACTGTTGTAGTGCAGCACTCAGAACAGGACACAATACTCCACTTGTAGTCTGTTTCCAACTTGATACAGAAGATATTAAGTTTCAATGAATGTAGTCGAAGTTTATTAGCTTTTCATCAGGATCCCAGGACACTAAGGACGGATTTTCTGAGCACCACTCTGCAAGGCTTGAGAACACTCAAGAAACCCTCACAAACTAAGCCAACAACACTTAAGATTTATCCCATTAAAAGGAAACACTATTAACACGCAGTCAAATGCCACTGAGTTAGATCTCAAGTCCCAACATTACAGACTTCTACAGGAAATTACAAGCTACTCAACCCTGTGTTTTTTGTTCGATTAGTTATAGAGCTGAGTTATGCTTGGTAGAAATTTTGCCAGCATCTGTGCTGAGATGTACAGTGGCCTTCATCTGATGCCATTTCCATGAACACCCCAGTTATTGAAACCAGGCCATAAGAATAATAGAACCACAAATTCCAGAATGGGTCATCACATGCTAAGATATTTAATTTATTCCTCTGACTGCACTTTTCAAGAATGCTTTTTACTTTAATGGGTTCCCAGGGTACCTGTTGAATCCTTTTCTCCCACACAAGAGAGAGACAGCAACAACCTAGAAAATCATTTTTCTCTATGTTCTCAATAATCAAGAAAGAAAAGGGGTAGCCAAAAAAATGTTCAACCAACACCGAATAACACAAATCTTTTACACTGTTAGTGCAGAAGCATTAGGTTATAAGAAGAAAAATATACCTTTTGGCTATCGTAGCTAATAAATGTTGTTTGTATGCTTGTGGTAGATAAAAGGTTCAACTAGATTATAAATTAGTTAAAGAGCATTTCTGTCTTTGGCATCGTATTGTATACATGGTAAATAAAGCTGTGTACACTTGCACGAATAACTGAATGAACCAATAGAATCAAATCAACTAATGGTCGACATTGACTTGAATCATTAGGTTTGAGTGTTTCCTGGTGGGGCCTTTAGATCCTCTTTCAGTGAGATGGCCTTTAGATTTTTGATGTCATTCCTTATTAGTAATGCCCATAATCAGGGCCTCTGGATAAAGTTGGATACCTCAGTTTTATATTCTTTCATAGTTTAATTGAATGAATGACTGAACTGAACTTCTCCACACATCTGGTTTTATTCTTCTAGCTTGGGAGAGATGATATGATCAAAAAGAATATTTTATATCAGGCCCATCTGGTCCAGACACAGACTTTCCAAGCTAATAAAATCGGCCTGATCGTATAAATTGGTTCAGGAAGAGGTCAGACGTTTTGACAGTATCCTGACAGAATTATTATTTTGTAAGGAGTAAGGTAAAAAGTTATGTTAATGGGATAAATGTGTTATTCTCATAACTCATAAGGATATCAGTTATCTTAGAAGAAAATACTTACTTTGATGAGGAGTGCTTGCTCTTAGGTAATTTGTAATGTATTGATACAGAGAGTAATTTGAAAGCAGAAAATGCAATCCATCTCACTCACAGAGTGACAACTTGTACCTTGCCATTTTATGTAAGATACCAAAACCCGGGCTACGAAAACCCTTTCATGTCCAGGCAAAGATATTAGCTAAGATAAAGACTGGGGCCCCTTCGCGCGCACACACACACACGCACGCACGCACAGACACATTTGTCCTCTACCACATAGTAGAGTAAGGAGCATCACAGCAGATAAAGCACATGGGTGAGGGAACCTGTTACACCAGAGCTACAATAGCACTTACTGCATTGTGTAATTGTATTTATTGTTTGACTATTTGGCTAATGCTTGTTTCTATATTCTGAGCTCCTCTGTACTACTCCCCCTTGCATCTCTGGTTCCTACCCTGATGCCTAGCATGTAGTACTCTATTTAAATGAATGAAGGTCAAATACATAAATGAAAAGTTTCCTTTCTTAGTAAAAATAAAACCCATAGTCTTCCAGGTTGGAACCAGAAGGAGAATCTTTCAGTGGTGAAGGGTGGCTGGTAAATCAGCCCAAATCTGTCCCAGTGATTCATCTAACCTGAATAAGTTAACATCTGTTTCTTAATAAAATATTAAATGGGTTTGTAAAAGCTGTAAACATGAAAGAGTTCAGAACCTAGAATACCATGCGGTCCAAATTTCTGTATTTTCAGGGAATCCCAAAATATGAAAAGAATTGTCAGCCATTATAGAGGACTAGTGGAAGAGACAGAACTGAAACTCAGTCCTTTTGATATCCTATCCAGTTCTTTGGTCACTCAGCTTAATGTTAATTACCAACTGCTTAATTCTTAAGGTCCCTGTGGGCCATAATCACTGAAATCTAAAATAGATTATAAATCAAATTAATTCTGTTTGTGATATTTTTGTTAAAATGCACATTATCTTTTTTAACTTCTTATTAGTTTGTAACTGAAGATGTAACCCGATGCATTAAAGAAATCTTGATAGCTGCTGTTTGCTGATAAAAGTGTTTGTAAGGTAGTAAGACAGGAGAGAGAAAAGGTAGTTGCTGGTTTAGAAAATGATAGAGTTCAGAGATAATTGCAACTTCGCTTTCAATTTGTCTGATGGAGTTTTGTGGATAATTCGGGAGACAATCACATTCAGGAGATTATCACATAAGAAATGAATGAATTGAATTGTTCTGGGCCAAGCGTGTGATGGAAGAAGTCTTCAAGGCTGATTAAGATGATGATACAAAGGGAATGTTGAGCACATTTGCCTGAGTGGAGCACGAGAATGTGCAGGAGAAATGGAGATAAGGGAAGTGAGATAGTTTATTTACCTAGAATGTCTGCCTAGAAGCTTTCCAATTCTTTCAGGTAGCCAACTGACCTCTATTAGATTATCCACCTGGAATCAGATATTGCACCATCACACAAAGCTATATCTCCAAGTGCACCGCAGTCAGAAATGGCTACTTTGCTAAGTTCTTACATGAACAGTTGTTAACAAAAAAGTTCGATCATAACACTGGAAGCAACTTCTGCCAAGGCAGCTTTTGAGCTAAACTCTGGAAAAATGTTATCAATTTTCAAGGGAATTAGATCACACCACATGATAAAACCTTTGTAGAAAAGATGGCAGGCATGGTCACTAGGACAGGACGAGGGAAAACCAGGTCATCCATGGAGCCTGGAGAAGGTTATCATGCGCAATGTTAACGGACTGAGCAAGTTTGGATGTGATTTTGACAAGTACGAGAATCAGAATTCTCATCAGAGGGACTGAGTATGTCCCTGGGAGTTGCTATAGGGGAATATGCGCAATCTGAGTTGCATATTGGACCTAGCTAGTAAGCTGTCCCTGGATATAACGAGAGGGCTACGCAGAGAAGCAAGGCAACGAACCTTGGAGTTCTATGGACTGGGGCAGCCACGGGAGTGTTGAAGGGAAATACTTGGAATATATCAGGCACTCAGGGTTTATTCAGTGCACCAAGGCTGAGTCTGTGGCACCAAAGTCCATCTACCTTTGGTGCACTAGATAAGGACAGTGATTTGGAGATTAAAAGCATTGTCTCTAAATCCTGGCTTTGCAGCTGCCCAGCTATGGGGCTTTGGGACATAAATTAATTCACCTATTTGAACCTCAGCTTCCCCACTTGTATAATGAGATAATGCCTAACTCGCGGACCTTATCAAGAAGATTACAGGAAATACTATTTTAGTTCATAGTTCAATATGTGGCATGTAGTCAACAAATGGTCAATATATTATTTTAATTAATTTTTATGGATGGGAGCAAAAATTGTTAACATGCCTGTGGCCCTAACCAGGACTGACAGGAACTAGGCAAACTTGCCTAACAGTGGTGGCATGAGATCTAGTTGAGCAAGTCAAGGAAACTGAGGAATTCAGAGGTGCAAACTGCGTCTCAACTGTCAAGGGGTCTATCTTTGTTTCTTTATTTTATTTTTTATTTATTTTTTAGAGAGAGAAAACATGTGAGCAAGGGTGAGAGGCAGACAGAGAGAGACAGAGAGACAGAGAGAGAGAGAGAATCTTAAGCAGGCTCCACACTTAGCATGCACCCCAACACAGGGCTTGATCCCATGACTTTGGGATCATGACCCAAGCCAAAATCAAGAGTCAGATGCTCAACTTACTGAGCTACCCAGGTGCTCCAATGGGGCCATCTTTGAATGCATCTATTTAATTTCTTTTAAAGTTTCTTGCCAAAAATGGAGTATAGAGGGGCACTTGGGTGGCTCAATCAGTTAAGTGTCCAACTCGTGGTTTCAGCTCATGTCATATCATGGTTCATGGGTTTGAACCCTGCATCAGGCTCTACACTGACAGTGTGGAGGCTGCTTGGAATTCTATCTCTCTCCCTCTCTCTCTGTATTGTTCATATTCTGAAAGAGACAAGACAGTAAGATATTATGGTTAAAAGTATGAGGTTTGAGTGAAATAATTTCAAAGCTCAGTTCTTAATTGTGTAGTCTTAAATAAGTTAACCAATCTTAACTCTGCTATAATTTCCCCAGATGTGCAACAAAACCTATTGACTTGGTCCTTCATCATATTATTATTGGTCCCTGCCAGATTATCTCCAAACTTATCATTAAATCATACCCTTCCCCTAGCTAAGCTTCACTTAATTGAACAATAAGGAAATAACACAGTGAGTTCACTTTATTAGAATCAGGAATGAAGGCAGAATGTTCTGGTGCCCAGAGGATGATCCCATACTGGATCTATTCTGTTGTCATTCCTGGACTCTAGTTGTCTCCTGTCTCTAAGAAGTTCTCCAGATGAAAGAGTTGGGCCTTTAACGTGTTAGATGAGGTCAAGGCTGCTGTCCCTGACTTAAGTTTCTTTGTAAGGCTTGGCTTTAAAAATAAGTTTCTGAAAAACAATGAACTCAATATATTCAAAGCCCAATGCCCCTTGTGCCAAATTTGCCTTCCACAGTTCCCAGGCTATTGGAGGGACCACAGAGAGTACTTGCATGGCTGGTCCTGCACTTTTGGCAACATCACTCATGTATCGGATGGACTTCATTCTGGCAGGCATGCAGAGACCCTTTTCCCTTTGGTATCAGGAATAAACTAGCTCCTTGACAACCGGCATGAAGTCTGCCTATCTGGTGCTGATACAGGAAGAGAAAAAAGGGCTTATACGCCTGTGGGGGCCTTGGGGACACAGCATGTAGGCGTGTGTGTGTGTGTGTGTGTGTGCGCGCGCACAGGGAGTAGTTAGGGGTAAGAGATGAACACTGAAACATGCTTCTTGTCAATATGCTTATTTGATAATGATGAATGTATTAAATAAAAGTATCCATATAAAGTAGTGACACAGCACCTTGCATACAGTAAACATTCAGTACGTGGTGGCTGCTCTTCTAATTAATAACCATGAAGCATGCTTGCATTGGTCAGGAGTAACCTGATAGCAAGAAACAGAACCCCAGGTTGAACTACCTTAGAGAGGGGCACCTGGGTGGCTCAGTCGGTCAAGCGTATGACTTTGGCTCAGGTCATGATCTTTTGCTTCAGATCCTCCATACCCCTCTCTTATTGCCACCCCCCTGCTTTCTCTCTCTATATCTCAAAATAAATAAACAGTTAAACTACCTTAGACAAAAAAGGAGTTTTTTAATGTATCAGCCAGAAAAAAAACAGAAATCCCAATTAGTTATCAGAGAGAATCATCTATAGGAAATAGTTTCATGGATGCTGGAAGGCTGAAAGGACAAAAAAGGAACCCTGAGCTAACACATAGATGGTAACTGCAGGAAGGAGACCTCCCTTGGCTGGGGCACAAAATAAAAGGGTTAAGCTTCCAGAACCGTGGATCTCAGAGAAGTGGCTCTGTGAACCTAATGCTCAGACTTTTGAGGAAGGAGCTGTTTGCACCCCAGCTACTATTGGTTCCTCTGAGCGGTGGTGATGAGTCAGCAACTGATAGCCAACTGGCACTGCTGGGAAGACACTGATAATAACAGCCAGAAAACAGAAAGGAACCCCCTGCCCTTCTCTTCGGGTCTCCTTCTCTCCCTCTATTGTTGTCTGTAAGTAAAAGAAGCCAGCTGGGAAAGGGTATTGGGAAATGCAGTTTGCGGAATACAGAAAGGCAGGATGGAGCTGAGAGACAACAGGTAAATAACTGGCAAATTGGTCATGGAATGCAAGGAATGTTTAACTCAGAAACCACAGGAATCAGGACATGGATGCTGTCTGGACCTACTCTCTCTTCTCAAACCTGTGTTTCTCACTCATCAACTTAGGTAGTCCTGTTCTCTATGGACATAAGCCATAGCCCACCAACAGTGATACCTTACAATTTTGGCCACTGAAAGAGAAAGCTTAGTTTTCTTTTTTTCTTGATTATAGTTGAAAAATTCTTAAGCAAGACTCTAATTTTAAACTTCCAGCTGGAAATAGGAGCTCCATCTAGAACCAGCCAACTATGACCAGGAACATAGGAATTGCCACAGAAAAAGAAACAGAGTAGGTGTTGGAGAAGGAACCAAGAAGTGGGTGCAGCCAGTCTCAGGATAGGCATCCTGGACGGACAAAACAAAAGATAGCCTCCACAATGGTAGCAAAGGACCTAAAACAGAAAAAAAAATGTTATGGAGTGGGAGAAGCAGAGATGGGGGAATGCTTCTCAAATGGCTGAGCACAGAAGCGAGTTGTTGAATCAAAGGGCCTTTGGAAACTGGAGGAGCCTGGAAAGGGCTTCAAGGGGGGAAGGAACATTGCTTGGAAAGGTGTGGAGATGATGTCCATGATGTCCAGGGCTCAGAAAGTAATCAATTTGACTGGTGCAGTGTGGAATAAAAGTGAGTATTTAATAAAAGTTGAAAAGCTAAATTAGGGGCAAAACATGGAATACCTGGCTAAAATGCATTTTTAAAAATTCTTTAGACATAGAGGTTTATGCTGCAGGGAGTTAGGAAGGATGGGTGGGAGGGGGAAACAGAACACAGGGAATACTATTGTATAAGAGTTTATGCCCAGGTGAATTGAAACTTAACTAAATTATGTCTGCCTCCACCTTAGTCTTGCTCTAATATGAACTTGACCTGAATTTGCAGCCTTTTGAGTTTTTGATTTTTTTTTCCTCTTCAAGGTAGAATGAATAAAATTGTGCTGATTGACTTAGATCATGTTTATGAAATACTTGACTTTAGGGAAGCAGAGATGAGGGCATCTCAAACTTCGTAGTCACAAGGGACATTTCTGTTCTCTTTTGTAATATTTCAGTGATGAATCACTAATATATTTGGAGACATCAAAATTCCCATAAGAATCAGGCTCGTAGTCTAAGGTTTTCAACATACCCTCTGTTTTGCTCTCAGAATACCACAGTGAACGCTTAGGCGTGGATCCCATTGTGACTCCTTCCTTTCCTCCCACTTCCTTTTGGCCTGAATCCCATTAACTACTGCACCACAGTGAGAAGAGGAAGAGAAAGATCAGAGCAGTGAAATGTCATTCAGACTATGTTTGTTCTTCAGGATTCTCAGGAATCTGGAGCAGGCACAACAAGGAAACAAGCTAACAGAGCCAACTTGGCCATATATGAGCCGAGCTGGTCACCAGGGGCTTTCTCTGAATCTCAGTTTTTTCATTTTTATTGTGAGAATAGTAACTATTATATTTCGCAGATAATATGAAGACAAAATGAGGTAACAATTGCAATAAAAAACATCATGTCTCAAGTCTTTTCTGATTTCTAAACACGGACACTCTAATGGCCACGTGAATGGAGCTGAGGCCAGGATTCACTTACTTGGTGACTTTGGTTCAGGTGGCATTTGTGGACCTTGCTGCTCAGCTTTTCTCTCCAATTCCCCTGCCACGTTTAGAGACCAACAGTCTCAGAAGAGCTCAAGATTAGAGATAAGGATGCCCAAATTTCTAAGTGGGCCAAAATCTGAGAAGGACCCAGAACTCAGATAAGTTGGAGGTACCCTGGGGGCAACTTTGGCTGTCAGATGGATAAATCAACTTGAAAGCACCTGCCAGGATTGATAACTATCTTCTGGTAGACTAACCAAAAGAGAATAATCCAAAAAAATACATGAATAAAGACACAACAATCATAACTGTTTCTTAACAAAGTGTGTCAATTATGATAAAGCTGTGTCTTTCCTAGATATGCAGTAGCTCAGTTAGTCACTTGAAGGCAGCAGCTTTAAAACTTCTGAGGGCTTCTAATTGTCCCCAGGGTAAAACCCAAACTCCCCGTCCCTTATCTCCAGGACCCTTCCTGAACTGGCTCCAAATTATTGCCTTCACAATCCCAGTTTCTCTCCCTGGACAGCTCTTCTTCTATTAGATCCAGGCTTCCCATGACTCTGTGCCTTTGGGGCTGGTGGCTTCCTCTCCCCAGCTGTCCCATTACCACTTCTGCTCATTTTTCATGACAGAGATCAGACATCACTTCCTCCAAGAAGATGGGCATTCTTACCTTCTCCCTCCTCATAACACATCCAACCTAAAACCCAACTATTAAAGTAGATTGTCTTTCAACTAAACTATGGGTAGTCCTTTGAAGGCAGAAGCTAGGGCTGATTCATTACATTCCACTTCCCTGGTTCTCTCCACTTCAATCTGACATTTATCAAGTCTTTAGAAAGAATGAGAAAAAAAAATATCTGTCTTGCATGAGTATCTATCCCTGAACACAATCTTTTCTGGGATTCCTCTCTCAATGAGAGCTAGGGTCCCACAGACCTTGTCATAGCCCTAGTATGCCACCTACTACCTATGTGACCATGGTCAAGTTAACTTAACTTCTCTGAACTCAGTTCTTTTCTTTTTGTAATGAGAATGGTAATAGCAATTACATTTTGTAGAAAATATGAGGACCAAATAAGAAAATACTTACAATTTTTAAAAATATAAGAGAAATGCTATGTAAAAATTAAATATTTTAAAGTAGAAACAACTATGTGGGTTTTTTAAGTTACTTACTCAGAGGGTTAGAGTAGAAAGTAAAATTCAACCAGACAGGAAACAATAAAGAAATGAAAGGGGACAAAGATAATTAGAGCATTTCATAAATGGCATCTGATAAGAGGTAAAAGAAGTGACCAAAATTAATATCTGAAATGAAAGGTTAAAGATTTTTCCAGAGATTATCAATAGTTTCCTGTGGTAGAATGTAAAATTCACATTACTGTTTTAATATTGACATTAAAACCCAAATGTCAATAAAATAATTTCTATTAAAGGACAAAAAATTCAAGTTTATACTTCAAGAGCGGATTACATTTTTAAACCCTTTTCCTTCTGCTATGCTTCTCTATTGCTTTATTCTTACATCAACCCTTCAAAACCAGTTTCTAGGTTTTACTCTGTTCCTCTTCTAGCCTCTTGATTCTGGCTGTACAGTTCTGCCCTTCCTCTCACACAAAAGCCATTTTTAAAAACTATTTCTCAAAGCAGCTTGGAAGATCTGAGTCATACAATCAAGTCACTTATCATCTCCACCTAGATCAGAAGTTGAAAAGGAAAAACCTCACTTTTCTACCTTCTGTAGAGGGAAAAACCCAGTCCCATCCTCCTGTGGGTCTGTATCCCTGTGTCTCCTTTACTTCTCACCCAGGACACTTCCCTCTGACACGAAATGCATAAAGGCTTTTCCCCCACACCAAGCAATTCTCTGTGACACCAGCTCGGTATCTTACAATTTAACCTAATTCTGACACTATCTTCTGGGGAGAATGTCAAATCACACAAGTTAAGGGTTCTGTCTCATAAGACTAAGATTGCCCCTCTCTCCACATACACTTCAGATGCCAGTCCCAAGCCCACATTATCACCCACTAGCTATGAATCAGAGGTTCCTTCAACCCCGTCCTCATTTTTGATTAATTTGCCAGAGTGGCTCACAGAACTCAGGGCAACACTTACTTACCTTTAACTGGTTGATCAAAGGGCATGATAAAGGACACAGATGAACAGCCAGATGAAGAGATACATGGCATGAAGTCTGGGAGTGTCCTGAGCACAGGAATGTTTGTCCCGTGGAACTGGGGGCCATCACCCTCCCAGTGTGGACATTTTCACCAGCCTGGAAGCTCTCCAAACCCCATACTATGGGGATTTTATGGAGGCTCAATTACAAAGCAGGATCAATTATTAATTCCATCCCCAACCCCTCTCCCTTCTCTGGAGGAGAAGATGTGGGACTGAAAGTTCTAAGCTTCCAATCCTGGCTTGGTCTTTCTGGTGACCAGTCCCCACCTGGGGGCCATCCAGGAGCCCACCCAGAGCCGCCTCATTAGAACAAAAGTTGTTCCTTGTGCTCTTATCACTTAGGAATTTATAAGGGTTTTGGGAGCCCTGTGCAGGAACCGGGGGCAGAGACCAATATATATATATTTTCTATTATCTCATAGTGGTCAACTCCAATTACGAGAAAACAAGGTAGTTTGTGAGGCAAGAAATTACTTAAGGCAAGAGAAAATTTCTTAAGGCAAGAAATAAAATACATCAAAGAAACATCCTTCTCTTATAACTTTGCGAAATGATAGTTGAAGATTTCAGGGGGAAAACAAATTGAAGAGTAATTGAAAGGTAAACTGGGACTCAGAGAGTAATAAAACGCAGGACAGCTATAATGAGAATTATCCAATTATAATTCTATGGGGAATATGAAATAATACCCTATCCAGTTCTTTATCACAAAAGGCATTCATTTAAGGCCTGCAATTGTGAATAATTTCTCCAATCAAAGATTTCCACAGAGTCACAATAGTGGTATATAAACTCTATAAATAATCAGTTAATGAAATGAGCCATAAAGAATGAGGTGAACATCTCTAATATTAACTATAAATGCAGTTTCTTTCTTGCTTTTCCTTTTTATAGAGCAATGAGAAATGGAGGCTGGATGAGAGGTATAAATAAAATTGAAATGTGTGCACAGTAAAGCAGCATCACTTAGCTGGAGGGCATGTGGTCAGTCACCTGAACTGCTAATGACAGAGTCTGATTGTCTGGAGATCATGGGTATGACAAAATGTGCAAATCAAAGTCACATTCCTATGGCATACATCAACCTCACAGGTCCTAGTTTAAGATGTGCTTATTTTTAATTTTTAAAGTAACCTTAATAGTTATTTGGTTTTTTTAGATTACTCAAGGGAAAATTGTTCTCTTTGTCTTTCTTTCTCTTTTTCTCTCTCTCTCTCTCTCTCTGGCTTAAGTAAAATAGAATACAGAAAAATTTAAAGAAGAAAATTAAACACCAACAGCAATGCCAACACACAAAATAACCACTTTTGCTATTTTGTGTATTTCATTCTAATCTTTTTTTCCTTGCATACGAATAGGAATATATTGAAAAATGAAAATCATTCTCTCTATACAATTCATGCCCTGCTTTTTTCATAGTGATCATTATTTTAAGCCCAGAGCTACCAAGTTTGGTTGTCTAAAATATTCAGAGCATTTTCAAAACAGCAAATTAGAAGAGACATTCAGGGACTGTTAAAGGAAAATATGCTTTCAACTCTCAAATGAATGTGTGAGAGTGTAGTAAGTTAGAAAAGTCTTTGAGCGAATAAAATAATGAAAAGCTCAGGATTAGAGAGGAACTCGGAGAATATGTAATTCAACTGTTGTGCAAATGTTAATTCCTTCTAAGGTATCTTTGCAGAAGGAAATACCTTAGTTACAAAGAATGAGGTGCTTCCCAATGGAGTCCTTTCCATTTCCAGAATGGTTCTTATACTAGTTAGGGCAGGGCTAGTATCTGTAACAGATAATCAAGTCAAATAAATTTAGCCAAGTCAAGTCCAAAACAGGTTACCTGATTGGTAGCAGGCTCCCTCCAGGCACTGATTCAGGGCACCATCTCTTTTCATCTCTGGCATGTAGCTTCTGAGGCTTCCAATAGCATCCACATAAAACCAGTGGAAGGAGAAAGAGCATGGAGGGTTGTGCAAGGAAGTTATTTATGGAGCAGGCCTGAAAGCAGCAAATGTCACAGTCCATTGGTCAGAATTCAATCACATGGACATACTAACTGCAAACAAGCTTGGGAAATGCATCTAACTTTGTGCCCAGGACAAGGAGAAATCGGGTTTTGTAAATGACTAGCCCTTGGAAGCCACAGTTTTATTCATCAGAAAGTTCATTCTCATCTTGAGCCAAAATTCCACATAATTGTTTCTAGTTCTTCCCCCGACAATACAAAATAATTAAAATCCCCCATTCACAAGATAGCCCTTCACATGTTTAAAGAATAATTTCATATATCTCATATGTCGTATTTTCTTCAATCTAAATACTCCAATTTCTTTAACTTCTTCATGTGACATTACTATTAAAGCATAGTCATTTGGGACCATTTGACATAGAAATAAGCACATTTATATACAGCAGGACACCCCAAAAGCATGGATTTTTAGGCATGAATATAATAACTAATATACATAATACAACTCTTCAGTTATCTACAAATAATTAAGCTTACAGGCAAAGTATGTAGCACATTTAAAATATATGCCACTCAGAAATCATTAGAATAAAAAGGAATCCATTGTTTTAAAAAGTTAAGTTTCATGTGACAAGGTGTTGTCTTAGTATCAGTTGAGGCGCTCATACTGTACCTGTCGGGATATCAAAATGAGCCGGAGATGTAACTCCTCCCCTTTTTCGTATTCTCACAAATCAGATTTATAAAGAAAATAACCCTGAGAAAATAGTCCACGTCTCTTAAACTCCTCAGTCAGATCAAAAATAAAAGTGGGGCTGGATTAAGAAAAAAAAAGGGAAAGAAGATGTCTTTGAGGAGTGCATTTGCTTTGCTGTGTGTGTCTACTTGGCCCGCTTTGGAAAAGTGAAGTTAAAATCTTCTCAACTCCTGTCCTAGTGAAGTGAGCTTCAAGACGACCACTTGGAGAGATTCTGTGTGTCGTCTGCAGTTGGGAGGTACCAGGGAGAAGACTGGTGTCTAAGAAAGCAGAAGCAGACTGTAGGCTATGTAGAAAGCGAAGAAGAGGTTGACTGATTAGTTTAGGGACCCAGAGCCAGGGTCGCGGTCACAGGGAGATCAGCCTTTATTCCACAGTCTGACAGGGCAAACAATATAGGCATGTTTCCTGTGGACCATGTGTGAGTCACACAGACCATATCAGTGCGGAGGCTTCTTGGGTCCTATTCAATAGAGTGACCCAGATGAGCAAGAAGATACCTGGGAACTGAGAAAGTAATCACAAGTCTTGCCTTTGAGAATAATGATGCATCTGCCTAGGTCAAAGGTAATGGAAAAGAGTAGAATTAGCATAGCACCTTCATAGAGCTCACAAAGGCACTTTAAGAGAAAGTCACCCTTAATTATCTTTTAGGCCCATCCAGAGCTATCAATTTAATCGTCTTCCAGGGTCATTAGCACATAAAGCTCTATAGCCAAGTAAAAACTTTCCCATCACTTTATCTCGCCTCACCACCCTTTGCCATATGGGAAGGTAGCATGTGAAGACCAGATGGGAAGGGACAGGAGAAGGAGAAATCCAAACGTCCCATTCCTGCTGTGAGCTCCAGTTCAAAGCAGACCCAACTGGGGGAGAGAACAAAATGTGGGTTTAAAGTTTTGATTAAAATCGTACACAAAGTATCCCAAATACTGAATTGAAAATGTGCTTGAAACTTAAAATAACTGTAACACTGTGTGTTTTCTGAGATTGGACAAAAAATATGTGTGAGACCTTCCCAATTTTCATTCAGGCATGGGGGGAGGATGATCACAAGTAGTTTGTTCAACATACTGGTTCCACTTGGGTATTTGGAAAATTTACTAATGTGGAACACCTCCTTCCCAGATGATTCGAGATAAAAGAGATTTTTATCTGAAATAAAAAGTGATTTAGTATAACCACAGGACATGTGACAAGAAACAGACAATTAGGAATACCTCGTATTTGAATAGGATTGGCTATGTTTTGGTAACAAATAAACCCAGACCCTAGTGGTCTTACACATACTAGTTTATTGTCACTCACAAAGTCTCCTTCAGATCAGACAGCTCTCTGTGGCTGTTCCCTTCCGAACAGGGTCCAGACTCCTTCCATTTTGTGGCTACACCATCTGGAAAAAATAGCTTCCAAAGTTACAAAAGAGAGAACTTGCAGAGCTCATGCCCACTCTCAGATGTTGCTGTGCAGGAACAACCCATGTCACTTTTGTTCAGACAACTGTCCAGATTAGTCACACGGCTCCCCCTGACTGCAAGGGCACAGAGTGTGTTCCTTTGTGATCAGGAAGGAAAGGAAAGCTGGATGAGGTGGGCACCAGTTCGTTTGTGTAGGGACCACAAACCTCCTGACTGGCTACTACAGTGTAGGTAAGAAGGACATTTAACACTGCATCACTGGGAGGGTCATAACGTTCATGTTCCTTCCTAACTGGAGATCCAGTTTTAATCTCATGTCTCTCCTAGCATGTAACTCTTTGCACCAAAGGGAGAGGAGCACAATAATCCTCCCTTCTGTTATAGGCGAGGCATGCAATCTGAAGAGAAGTGAGACACGGAGAGAGGTGAGAATAGTGAGGTTACCAAAAATGCTATAGGTTTAAATATACAGACACATGGTTATTGGGTTAACATATAATAGTGACTGGCAAGTTGCAAAGTATGTTTAAAGGAACACTCTCCAAGGAAATCTCTGATAAAAATTAGCATTTGAAGCACATATGAAGGAGCAGCATGAAACAGAAACATACATAAAGGACGCTGAGTGTCTTAGGCGGCCAGTGATAAGCATTGTAATGATACTGGTGACTTGATTAAATACACTCAGTATGTCCAACAATGGGCAAGATATTATATGAATTTTTTATCCTTATTACAAAACAAAGAATGAATAAGGATACTGATTTTATATATGATACATGAGAAGAGATGAAGTAAGGTCATACGAGCTAGGATTCTTTTAGCTATAAGCAACAGAAACCATTGCTTAAATGATTTGAAAATGCGCTGTTTCACTTAACAGCAAGTCCAGAGGATCAGAGCTAGGGCCAACTCCAGGCATTAAGTCTATACTATGTTTCCAGGGTGCCAAGCTATTCCCATCCTTCCATTCTGCCGTTAAAGCATCAGTCTGTTCTCCTTTTGGTCATAAGATGGCTGCCACCAGGAGATGCTTTCCAATTAACATCCAGTAGGAGAAGGAAAATAAAACTGTTTTCCCTTTCTCAGAAGCCACCTGTTTTCCATCAGATCAGTGGTCCTCAACTGAGGATAATTATGCCTCCCCAGGGAGATTTGGCAATGTCTGGAAATATTTTTTGGTTGTCATGAGAGGGAGCAGTGACATTACCAGCATCTAGAGGGTACAGATGCTGCTACAGGATATGTGCAGGATAGCCTCCCAAAACAAAACATTATTCAGTACAAAAGATCAATGGTGTTGAGGTTGAAGAACCTTGTGTTAGACTGAAGCTACACAAGGCCACGAAACACATCTGTGCTCACCAGTTTATCCCAGCATGTAGCAGAGTGCCTGACACATAGAAAGTATGTGGTAAATATTTGCTTAAAATTGATGGAATAAATTTGATCCTCATGATGGTTCTGTGGTGTAATCAGGGTGGGTATCATTATTCCTTTTTTTTTTTTTTTTTTGCAGAAAAGGATGTTTAGCTCCAGAGAGCTTAAGTGCCTAGCTCAAAGTCAATGTCACAAAATCAAGATTCAAATTTGACCTTTCAAAAATGTCTAGTAGTGTTCTTCCCCCTTCCTCATGCTTCGCTACCAGTATAGATCTTGGTCTAAAACTATGCTTACCTAGATTTCAAGAAGCCATGACTCAAGTGGACGCACAGAGATCATCAGTTCCCAAAGCTAGATTGCCTCGGCCTTACACAATCTTTCTCTAGATACAGGCCCACACTTATTTTGCAATTCGTTATTGGAGTCTACCTATATGGGAAGCTATTCCCCCTGGCCCCAGAGACTGGGATGTTACTGTAGTTTTTTTTCTGTGAAGCAGGCCTGAGATCTCAACTAACCGAAGACGTGAGCTGGATGTTTTCAGTGCTCCTGTTATTGCTGTTTCCTTCTTTCTGATACTGGAAAGAATTTGATAGTTTGAGTGATCTACAGGAAAGCAGGGCAAGTTGTTCACTCCCTCGATCTGATTCTGGATGTTTTTATAAAACATCTCCATATGGAAGCTTAGATGAGTGTCCATGGCCTGGGTTTCTTGAAGGTATCTGGGATTTGAAAATTCCTGAGGAGTAGGAAGGACCTTCAAGGATTGCTGAGAGCGGATACCTCATTCTTAGCTTTTTGTCCCTCCAACCTTGCCCAAGAGATTACTGGTGTGATAGGATAGCACATATAAGTCATCTCTTGCATAATAGGAGTTAAATACATACTCTCTTCCTGTATCTCTTTTCATCCCTGGACATTTAAGTCTCAGATCAATCTTAAACCAAAGAGTAAAGTTGACGTGGTACAGAAACCCTGTAATAATGGGATTGAAGGGAAGTGCCTAAAAAATGAGCCTTATAAGTAAAGATGACCTTGCTGTCACCTTCATTTCTCTTCTTGTTTACTTGATCGCTCAACTATTTTACTGAAATATGGAAACTAATGATTTAAAAAAAAAAACTTGGGAGTAAGAAGATAGCCTCTCTAAATGTCACGAAGACAAGGATGCTACTACCCAAGAGGAATAATTTCATCAGGTGACAAATACTTACTGAGCCTGCTCTGTATAACATTGCATTGGACCCTCTGGAAGGCTCAGAGAAACTTTAGACTCAGGTCCCATCTCCAGAAGCTCATATTACTTCTAACTTAAAATCTCATGGGTTGTACAAGATATAAACTTGATAGAACTGAATACTTAGTGTCTATAATTAACAATAATTTATTATAACCTCCGAATAGAAGTCTCAAGACAATATGGGGAAAAAATGGGCAAACATAGGGTATTAGAAATTAATTGTAAACAATTCAGTACAAAATGGAAATTGCTTTAAGTTGGCTCCATTTGAGAAATTTTCAGAAATCAGATCAGATATGAGATCATCTTTAAAGAATGCAAAGTATTTCGGTAGAATAAGTTCAAAGCATATTGCCCAGGCCAGTTTATCCAAAATAATTTCTTTACGGGAGTAGTAGTTGATCTGGTTTACTAGTTTCTAAAACATACACAACTCCAGGAAATGATTCATCATTTCTTGGTATTTTGTTTTTAAATTGAGATTACTGAAAACTCTACTCTAAAAAAAAACAAACTCTCAAGGTAATTTCAAATATATATGAAATTTGTTCCATTGTTCCCTGGAGTTCTTACACAGTTCCCAGGGTGTGGGTAAATATAACACATCAAGGAAATCATGAGTCAATAATACCAGTCTGTAGTTCTGAGCCACCCCTTGTAGAATTTGACAGCACGTTCCCTAACTCCCATTTCCTTCTGTGGCTGACATGGTCTGAGTGGCCTCAGCTTTACTCCTTTAGCCACTGCATTTCACCACCTGCCTATTGATCTCTCTTCTCCAAAGCCAGAGTGATCTTTCGAAAACTCAAACCTGAACATAACACTACTCTGATCAGTGTAATCGGTGGTTCCTTGTTGCTTGTAGCAATGTTCTGCAGGGTTTATGTACTCCTGTGGATAATCAAAACATGCCAAGTATAGTTTTTAGAGAATCCATTTCCAGATGCCTAACTTCCATTCATACTCTCTCCTAAAGTTGATGTCCCTGAAAAAGCACCTTTGGCTAGAAAATCCCTTTCTCTACTTTCCAGAAAATAGCCAAACATCACACTCATTCTAAATTGCTATGGGAAATTCCTTAGGTTGTAAACAACTTCAAGGTACCACAAAAGGGAACAATTTGAAATATTAGTGTTGATATGCAGAATGTGAATATCTCTCATGAGTGGGTAGAAAAACTCTATTGCAAGTTCGATGGGTCCCTATTCCTTGTTTGCACAGCTAGTAGAAGACATTGAAAGAGAACTTAAATTGTAAGCTGACTACTAACATAGGCACATAAAAAATTCCATGAACTTGGTAACATTTCTATAACAAAACATCTTCCACTTCCATCTACTTAAATTTATATGAAAGACTTAGAACCTAAGTGTTTAAAAACAACCACAAAAGCAATAGAGTTGATGCTTACCCTTGACTCATTCTAGCAAAAATTAATATTTACTCATGGATTTTTAAACCTAACTTTTTAAAAAGTCACTATCCTTCTTACTAAGAAATTCAGTGCCAATGGAATTCTAATGTTTCATACTTATCAAAACGTATAATACATTTTTGGATGTTTGTCAGACTATACCTGTACTATATCAATTTTAGACAGTTTTACTAGCCAAATATGTTTGTTACTAATTTAGAAAAGTGTTTTCACTTTTCCAAGTTTCAAATTATTTTTTGAATTTCAGGATTTGAGGTAAGGGGTTAAGAAATTGTTCTTATGCTAACAATTATAATGATAACTCGATCAAGAAAAAATATAATAAAGATCTATGGTTACAGAAAATTTTTGAAGTGTTAAAGTATTTTTCTTTTAGGGAAACATGAAGTGATCAATGAACTGTTTTCACGAATAAAAGTAATTAAGATAGAATTCTGAACAGAACCACATTTATGTAGAAGGGTAGAGTTTCACGCAAATGGAATAATTATTCCCCTGGTTAACTATCTTAGAAAGATGTCAATTTCAGTAGCGTTCAAATGGTCACCTTTTAAATTGTTTGAAAAACATCTTTCTCTTTCTGGTGGAGATCTTATCTCTGATTGGTAACTGTGTGTACTCTGAGACATGTAAATGTTGAGAATAATTAGGGTTTTCCCAGTAGCAGTGAAGTTTGCAGAGGATAGTGCCTCCTGCCAGAAGGAAGCAGGCCTCGACCCAGGAGGAAACTTGAAAAGAGAGCCTGGGTTCGGGTCTGTGCCTATGAGCTATAGGGGTAGCTACTTTGTAGCAAGCAAACATTGCTCTTTGTGTGGTACTTCATTAACAGCCCTTTGCTCTTGTAGAGTTTATAAACTTTTAAGATGCTGGAATAATTAAAAATATGCAAAAGACTAATCTGGTTGATCACCAAAGAAAGAGCAATACAGCAGCCCAAGCCTAGTCAAGAAAAATATTCTTTTAATCAGATTTTACTGAACATCCTGTTCACAGCACAGAATAACACAGTCTTCACATTTCAGTTCCTTCTTATAAAATCACACCCATTATATAATGGGGTAAAGTGAGAGTAGAAGAAATATTAGGCAATTCAGGACAAATTAACTTATTACTGCAACCTTCACCTTTTTCCTAAGATATACATATATATATATCTTATATATAAAAAAAATCTTTGTAGGCCTCAGTTTCTTCATCTGCAAAATGGGGATAATAGCAATTGTACCTCTTTCATAGGACTGTTTGCGGGTATTAGAAATAATGTGTGCAAATACTTAAAACAATATCTAGAATATATTAAACACTCACTAAATGTCAACATTTACTATCAAAATAGTGCCATAGCACTCACAGATTATTCATGACTTAGATCATTTGATCATTTGATCAACTACCAGAAATCACTGTGAGATTTTTATAATTTCACAGAAGAAGGAGCTTAGATCTAGGTAGGGAAAGAATATAAACACACACACGCACACACACAATTTGAAGACCAGAAAAAAAACAGGAAATAAACATTTTTAAAAGGCATATTTCATAATAGCCAGTAAAAATATGAGAACACTACATGAATTTAACAAATACATGTAAGATTTTTATGCAGAAAATTATAAAATGTTATTGAAAGACTCTAAAGACAGAAATAAATGCTCCTGAATTGGAAAACTTTTAAGATGTCAGTTCTCCTCCAAATTGTTCTATGAAGCGCTCACTTCAGCAGCACATATGCAAATTGTTCTATGAAGAAATAAAACATAAAATCCTAAAAGGTTTTCCATGGAATTTGATGTTACAGGCTCATGTCTCCTCAGAATTCATGTAGTGAAGTCTTAACCCCCAGTACCTCAGATTGTGACTGTATGTGAAGACAGGGCTTTTAAAGGGTAATTAAGTTAAAATTGAGGTTATTAGGGTAAAGTTGAAAGTAAGCATACCCCGGGGTGCCTGGGTGGCTCCGTCTGTTAGGCATTTGACTTTTGATTTGGCTCAGGTCATGATCTCACGGTTCGTGAGATCGAACCCGCGTCAGGCTCTGTGCTGGGATTCTCCCTCTCTCTCTCAAAATAAATACATAAACTTAAAAGTTAAAAAAAGAAGAAGAAGAAAAGAAGCATACACCATAATCCAGTATTTCAACTCTTTGTTGTATATACCTTGAATGCATTTTAATGGGCACACAGAAACATGTAGAAGAATGTTCAGAGAAGCACTTTTTTGTAATAGTAAATAATTGAAAAAAGCCCAAATATCCACCTCCAGGAAAATGATTACATGATTTAACCACAGTGGATTCTATCTACTAGTGACAATAAATGAATTAAAGCACTACAAGTAAACATGATTCTTCTTACAGCCACAAAAATTAGATTAAAAAATTAAGTTGCAAAAAAAAAATGTAATGAGATGCCCCTGATATCAAATTAAAATGAAAACGATTGCTAATGGTAACTCACATGTGAGGTTAAAAAAAAATTTTTTTTAAAGAAATCAGAATTATCAAGATGAAATTTGGAACAGTATTTCTGAGTATGGCTTGGTGGATAGGTAACACAGACATCCCAACGCTTTGAGTAATAATAAATAAATAAATAAAATTAAGCTTTTTGTACTAGATTTATATCTTTTATATATCTTAAATTTACACTTTCTGTATATCTTAAATACTTTATAATACAGTAAATAAAACAGCAATTTCACTGTAATTTCTGTTACATCCAAATTATTAAAAAAACAAGTCACTTTATTAGCAATAATTATCTCCTTCTCTAGCTATATCATTTCCCATAATTACTTTTATTTTTTTCTCAGAGGGACAACTTCCATAAAAATATAGACGCTTACATTTCAAATGGTAAAGGTTGACTGTGTTGTAGAAAAATTTGACTAAAAGACTGTTTGTCTCTCTTTACACTGAATGACAAGAAAATGCAACAGATAAATCTCTCACATGAGAGACCACAAAAAAACTTTTCCTTAGTAAGGATGACCACAGCTTGTCATCCAAACAGGAACTCTTTTGACAGTGAAATGGAGACGTATTCAATTAAAGTAAATGGAGAAATAATAAACCTGGACCATGAAGTATAAAGAGGGACTGTCCTAGACAATCTATCCTCAGTTGTTGACTTCACTGACCAACACTCTTTGTTTCCTTCGCCAATTATTACACTGAGGTTTCTTTATTAACACCACAAAGGTACCTGCATAAATGAAGTAGTTTGTGTCCTTGCCAGAGTTTCCTCCCTATTAAAGCTAATTCCCAGATTTCCACTTCTGACAAATTGTTAAGCAGTCTGGAGAAAAGTTTCTGGTATATCACATCAAAAAACACGTGATGGAAGTATTTTATAGGTGTCGTTCCGCTAGAGCAAAATAAGGTCTAGAAACTGCAGCCCAGAAATGATAAGGAAGAGGGAAATCAGCAAGGTCAGGTACCTCTGGAGTAGCAGTGTCTTGAAAGTATTTGATTCTGGTGGCCAAGAGTTTGGGCATTAATGCTTCAACTGGGCCACAAAGCTGAGTAAATGGGAGGGTGGTCCAGAATCATGTTTTCAAGCAGGGGCCTAAAAACTGATATCCTTTCGGGATGATTAGGTGAGGAGGGTGAAATACCCTGTAAAGGGAGACAGTGAAAATACTTGCCTTCTCAGCATTGATTGTGAGTGAAAAGGTAAAAAGAAAATAAATCTCCCCAGAGAATTCTCAACACAGGCCCACAGTCGCCGTAACTTTGGGCACGAAACTCACACTTCTTTGTGAAGTGACAACTTGACAAAGCCTGACAACTTGAAATAAAATTTAAACTCGATTTAAAATTTAGTTGAAAGTAATCCTATGTTGGTAATGTCTGACAGATACCTGACAGAGCATAAGTGGATCTTCTTTTAGGGGAGATCACATTAAATTCAGTCTTAAAAAAAAATAGGGGCACCTGGGTGGCTCAGTTGGTTGAGTGACAGACTTTGGCTCAGGTCATGATCTCATGGTTTGTGAGTTCTAGCCCCGCGTCGGGCTCTGTGCTGACAGCTCAGAGCCTGGAGCCTGCTTCGGATTCTGTGTCTCCCTCTCTCTCTGCCCCTCCCCCTCTCATGCTCTGTCTCTCTCTGTCTCAGAAATAAATAAACATAAAAAAATTGAAATATATATATAAATAATACATATACATATATATATTATATTTTCAGTCACATGAGTTCACAGTCAGAAACCAAAAACGTGTGAAGCAAAATGCAACAGAAACAACCGGTAGAATTAGAACCAGTAAGAGTTTTTTTTTAATTTTTTTTAATGTTTATTTATTTTTGAGAGAGAGAGAGAGAGAGAGCAACAGGGGAGGAGCACAGAGAGGGAGACACAGAATCGGAAGCAGTCTCCAGGCTCCAAGCTGTCAGCACAGAACCCGACGCAGGGCTCAAACTCACAGACTGAGATCATGACCTGAGCCGAAGTCGGAAGCTTAACTGACTGAGTCCCCCGAGATTTAAAAAAAAATAGAAAATTAAATGACACTTTAAAAAATAAAATGCCCAGTGTGGAGCCCAATGCAGGGCTTGAACTCACAACTCTGAGATCAAGACCTGAGCTGAGACCAAGAGTGGGACACTTAACTGCCTGAGCCACTTGGGCGTCCTAGACCCAGTAAGATTTATATATAAAAATTAACAAATAGATATTTTAAAAGCAGGCTTAATATGCTTAAAGAACCAATAAGAGTATCAAAGTTAGACCAGAAAGATGTGGAAAAGAAAACAAAACTTTTAGAAGTGAAAAATATAATAATTGAAATGAGAACTCAATACATTGGCTGAATAGAAGATTAAGACAGAGCTAAAGATATTTAGAGATTTTAGAAGAAATTTAGAAGATTTAGAAGAAATTTCATAGATTGCATCACAGAAGATGAGTTCATTTTTAGTCATCTTTTTGCTATTGATTTTGAACATTTGTAAATAACTCATGGATCAAAAGAGAGCTTATTATGGAAAATAGAAAATATATAAAACTGCATGTAAAAAAATAAAAGATAATGAAACTTGGGATGTCCAGCTAAAGCAGTATTTGAAGGAATTTTATACCATAAATGGTAATATTAGAAAATAAAAAGACAGGGGCCCCTGGGTGGCTCAGTTGGCTAAGCGTCTGACTACAGCTTAGGTCATGATCTTGTGGTTGGTGAGTTCAAGCCCTGAATCAGGCTCTGTGCTGACAGCTCAGAGCGTGGAGCCTGCTTTGGATTCTGTGTCTCCCTCTCTCTCTGCCCTCCAACCCCCGCCACCATTCCTGCTCTGTCTCTCTCAAAAATAAACATTAAAAGAAAATTTAAAAAAAAAGAAAAGAAAAAGAGGGAAGGCTTAACATTCCTTAAGCCAAGCATTGTACTTAAGAAATTATAATTACTAGAAGAGAATAAGCCCTGAGAAAGTAGAATCAAAGAGATTCTAAAGCAAGAGAGCAACAGATTAAATAAACAACGAGGATACAATAGACAGATTCAACAAACCACATCCAGTAATATATAACAAAATGAATATGTAATATCTGTATTATATTTATCCCAGCTATTCAGAGTTTAAAATGTTAGAAAACCAATTAACAGGGGCATCTGGGTGGCTCAGTTGATTAAGCATCTGATCTTGTCTCAGGTCATGATCTCGCAGTTTGTGAGTTTGAGTCCCAGGTTAGGCTCTGGACGGATAGCTCAGAGCCTGGAGCCTGCTTCGAATTCTGTGTCCCCTCTCTCTGCCCTTCTCCCATTTGCATTCTGTCTCTCTGTCTCTCAAAAATAAATAAACATTGGGGCGCCTGGGTGGCTCAGTCGGTTAAGTGTCCGACTTTGGCTCAGGTTATGATCTCACGGTCTGTGAGTTTGAGCCCCACGTCGGGCTCTGTGCTGACAGCTCAGAGCCTGGAGCCTGCTTTGGATTCTGTGTCTCCCTCTCTCTGACCCTCCCCCATTCATGCTGTCTTGAAAATAAACATTAAAAAAAAAATTAAAAAAAAAATAAACATTAAAGAAAACCTTCCTTTAAAAAAAAAAAAAAAGAAAACCAGTTAATATAACTGGACACATTATGTTCTTTATAAAAGAAGTAAAAATGGTATGAAAATCTCAAGAGACATAGGAAGTACATTCAATAAAATTCAGCACCCTTTCATAATAATTCTTCTTTGTAAACTAGGAAACAAAGGAAATTTCCTTCATCCGATATACATTATATCTTTAAACCTTAAGAGAAAATATCATTTTAATGTGGCACCTATAATTCCTTCATTTTATAGCAAGGGCCAGCTTATACTATAAAAATATAACCCGCTGCTAGGAAATGTGTATGTGTCTTCTGTACAGGTGTTAGTTTTATTGAATTGCATTTTTTAATTACCATAAATAATTTCCCCACCCTACAGTTAGGTATTATAGGTAGCCGAGAGGAATATATGGCTTGTAGTACTCCAAAGTTCTGTTTATAAAAGTGAGTTGGTGGTGATTTGGGTTAAAAGGTACTAGTTTATAGCTCTGTCTCAATTTCAGTGACAGTGTTTTCAGAGCCCCAAATCAAAACTCATTGCCTGGGAAGCATAAGAAAACTTCAGAAGAAAATGGAACAGTATATTTGAAATCTGGACTCTTCTGTGGCTTAGTCCGTTCAGGCTGTTATAACAAAAATACCTGAAACTGGGTAGCTTATAAACAGCAAACTTCTTTCTCACAGTTCTGGAGTCTGGGACAAATGTCCAAGATCAAACAGCACTATGTGTTTCCATGTCTGGGGAGAGTGCTTCCTCACTGACAGCTATCTTCTCACAGTGTCCTCCCATAACAGAAGGTACAAGAGAAGTTTCCTGCGCAGCTCTATGAGGGGCACAAATCCCATTCATGAAGTGGAGCCCCTCGAAGATCCCACCTCCTAATACCATCAATTTGGGGGTTATATTTTAACATATGAATGGGGGGCACAAATATTCAGAGGACTGCATTCTACAAATTTTGAAATGTGTAATTATTGGAATTGGACAATAATACAGAGTTTTGCATCTGATTAGTGGAATGAACTCAGAAAGTACATAATGCACTATGGCAAATCCTTCTTGAGTTATTAGAATGACATGATTTAAAGCATGGAGAGTCCTTTAAAAAATCCTTTAAAAACAACTGTGTTACTTATTTTTGTTTTTGTTTTTTCTGGAATTTTTACTCCTAGATTATAACAAACAAACAAGAGCTCTCTAGAGGCAGACAGAACGGGGTTCCGACTCGAATTCTTCTTCTTACTAGCTATTTGCCCTTGAGAAGGTACGTAAACTGTCTGGTCTTCATTTTTTCACCTGTAAAGTGGAGATAATAACATCTATATCATAGCGCACGGATAAAAGAAATACGGCATTTCCTGTGCTTAGCATAGCATTTGGCTCAAGGTAAGCTCAACAAATGGTTGTAATTCTTATCTTTGTATTTCCATGTCCATTTCCCTTTTGAAGTAACTCATCCTTTAAAATCCTACTTAAACATCCCTGGTTTTATATTTTGCTGCCCATTGGGGAATGAAGGTAAGTAGTCTACATCCAAGACTAAGACTGAATATTAAAGGTGGAACAGCGCCTCCCTGAGGTCAAAGTGAATTTGGCACTCGTCACCTCCAGTCTCTCCAAGATCACTGCATTTGCTGGGATGGAAGGTTCAGTTCAGCTGCCACTTGGTCTTGGAACTAACTCCAGCTACATAATTGGCAGAACCTAGTGCAGAATGAAAATGTGGGACCTCTTGTTTAAAATTAACCAGAATTTCAAGACAGCAATAGTAGAACAGTAAACCAAGCATGGGACCCTTTGAGCTATGGAGGCTCTGTGTGATTGCACATGTTGCCTGTCCGTGAAGCTGGCTCTGCCTAGAAACAGCTCTCTCTAGTTTTACTCTTGGAAAAACAGGATTTAGTTCTTAATATGAAACCATTGAGTCTCTTATGGATGACCTTGAGTTTCAATTCAGAATTCCCTGAGAGGATGTAAGATAGCTCTGTTTCCTTTCCTAAGGTGATTTTGGTGTGTAAATCAATCTATTTGCACTCTCCGTTTAGCCATTGTAGGTTCACACATCTTAATAAGAATAAAACTCTCCATAAATGTAATTACTTAAAAAACATTTTCTTACATTTATTTGTTTATTTTTGAGAGACAGAGAGAGACAGAGCACAAGTGGGAGATGGGCAGAGAGAAGGAGACACAGAATCCGAAGCAGGCTCCAGGCTCTGAGCTGTCAGCACAGAGCCTGACGCGGGGCTCAAACTCATGAACCGTGAGATCATGACCTGAGCTGAAGTTGGACACTTAACTGACTGAGCCACCCAGGCACCCTTAATGTAACTACTTTTGAAGACGATCCTAAATGAGAAATACCAAATTTGTTATAATGGTTATCTCTGAGGAAGGAGGGAAGTGATGAGAATTTTGGAGAATGTGAGGGAAGAGCTTCAACTCTATATTTCATTGCCAGATATAAAGACATTTGCATTTCTTTAGGTTGGTAATAAGTACATATATACTAATATATTAAACTCTGTAAGCTTCTGTGTTTGCCATATTTTACAATAAAAGTATTTCCAAAGAACCCAAACCGAAGAAATTATAATCTTTAAATTTAATTTTGGGGAGTAAAGACAACAATTTAAATTCCAGTTATGTCACTCAGTATGGTTGCTTAACCTTGAATGTGTTAACACCTTGTGCTTCCTTTCCTTTCTGATGAATCAAGAAGGTTGAATGTATAAGCCTCAATGCAATTTTTGAGCTATTAATTTTATTTCTATGAAACAAAAAATATATTTAGAATATAATTTGAAATGACTTATGCTTTAGGAAATGAATTCTATTTTATGTTCAATGAGTATAATTGATTATTAACTGATGGGGCAACATGATAAAAAAATATCTTAATGTCAAACTGACTTAATGTCAAACTGACTTAATGTCAAGATCTCTCAGATCTTGGAAGGAAATAGATACATTTCCTTCTCTGATCTTCACTTTTCCAAGTAGCTTTAGCAATCTTGCGCAGTCATTTGGTCAAAATATTGTCTAGTAATTTAACACAGAACTGAAAACTCAAATGCCAGTAGGTGAGACATATAAATAACAGGACGGGTGCCTGAGTGGCTCAGTAGGTTGAGCATCTGACTCTTGATTTCAGTTCAGGTTATGATCTTGCAGTTTGTGGGATAGAGCCCTGCATCATGCTCTGCACTGACAGCACAAAGACTGCTTGGGATTCTCTCTCTCCCCCTCTCTCCGTCCCTCCCCCATTCACAAGCACTCTTTCTCTCTAGATAGATGCTGGATAGATAGATAGATAGATAGATAGATAGATAGATAGATAAAAGATGTCAGGCGTGGCACAAGGGAGTGGTGGGGACCATGGCAAATTGGAGAAGGTGTGTCCTGTCTAACTAGGCAGTCATCAGTCAGCTCCAGTTTATTATTACTGTGTGTCAGTGAGCCCAATATTGATAAAACTTTCCATTCATCAGGAGAAAATGGAAACCTGGACTTTTATGAGATGAATTCTGGTTTTTATAGCTAATCCAAATCTTTTTAAAAAAAGTGAATTGTTGGGGTGCCTGGGTGGCTCAGTCGGTTAAGTGTCCGACATCGGCTCAGGTCATGATGTCACAGTCTGTAAGTTCAAGCCCCACGTCGGGGTCTGTGCTGACAGCTCAGAGCCTGGAGTCTGTTTCAGATTCTGTGTCTCCCTCTCTCTCTGCCCCTCCCCTGCTCATGCTCTGTTTCCCTCTGTCTCAAAAATAAATAAAAACATCAAAAAATAATAATAAAATAAAAAAGTGAATTGTATATCAGGTAAAAAATATCAGAGGACTTGATTTAATACATGGTTCTAATGCTTCACTGGCCTAAGACTTCAGAACTGAAGTGTGTTTATTGGTCTCTATGCTCAGTTTTGAGGTTTTTTTGTAATACTACTCTTGAGCAAGTGGAATTGGGGCTGTTATCTATTGGCTCCCACGTTATCGCCCACCTTTACATTTTCTGGTGATTTCAGTTCCTGGCTCACTCTCATGCTGTCCATACACTTAAATCTTAACTCTTAGTAATTTCCATATTATGCATGTATGATGCTTTCACAGCAGGGCGATCATATGCTTAATGTCTTTCTCTCAGTGATCTTACATCCACCCTACCTCTGCCTCCACACTCCCCAAGTCAAACTGTAGACCTTATCAAGATTGTTATCTGCAACCAAGCCTTAATCTACCCTGATCATCACCTCTCTTCTTTCCAGCTTATTCTCTTTACCTGACTACTGGTTCCAACGATCTTTTGGCTCTTCAAGGCACCTCTAACATACAAGGTTTGTTCATACAAATAAGTTAAAGACTCAGAACTGAAGTGGACTTCCCCCCCAGATCAATTGCTTCACTTCTCTAATCAATTGATCATTCTACCTTTCCACTATACCTTATACTTCATTCTCTTCTTTTCTTTCTTTGTGGCTTAAAGTTCCAGGGTGAATATTTATAGTCACTTGGTTGCATCTGTCAAATCCTTTGCCCATTGCTCACTTCATCTTACCTGCAGGCAAAACCACAGTGCTGGCAATCCAGTATTTCTCCACTATTTCACATCTGCATCTCAGCTGGAGGTGCCTAAGGGAAAACATTCAACCATGTTGACAGAGGTCATCTTAAAATGCTGACCAGGAACCTCAAATATGTCCTTAATGCTACCAAATCATTGTCCTATCTTCCCGTAGTTGTCACAGGCAGTATGTGATAAGATACAATGAAAGGTTATGAGGAAAATGGATAACCTTCTGAGGGCATGGCTAGGGAATTAGCATTCATGCTGGAAACCCACTAGTCTAATATTTATTCAGGAAGAAGTTCAAGATTGGTTAAATGACTAAAGACTAAGCAAGGTGAAAATGCTGTTGAAAGTCTTAGCGCAGCTCTTGAACATGCAATGGTTCAATGCTTATTGGACTCTATAACCATCAAAGCAGTGATGAGGAAACAAGCAAGCACTGGGATGTTCTATGGCTGCCCTGAGGAGCATCAGTGTGTGTGTGTGTGTGTGTGTGTGTGTGTGTGTGTGCGTGCACCTCCGCATGTGCACGTGGGCTTTGGGGTGAGGTGGTGCTCAACAACCTGTGCTAATTTTAAATGTTAATGAAACTGATCTTTTTTGGAAAAATTTCTCTGAGACAACATCCACCAATTCAAACCTGGAAAAATTTGAACTTGGTTTTCATCTGTGAATGAACAAATCACACTTCAATTTGGTTAGAACTGCATCAAGGAAATACAGGTGAAAACCTCTTTCAACATTTTACAATTATGAACAAACAGATTCAGAAATAACCCTTGAAACCTAACTTGCTTTATATTTTTAAAAGGAAAGATTTTATAATTAAATAACTACAATAATGACAGAAACATTCACTTTTGAGTTATGTTTAGTTACAAGTCTTTTTATGACACTAGACTAAGAATGTTGAGGAAAGAAATTATATCTTTTGTGTTTGTATTCCTAGCATCTAGCAATTTCTGTTAAAGTGAGCACTTAGAAAAACGTATGTAGGTTAAATGAATCATTGATAATCAATGATAACACAGGTATCATTAGATTCTAAGACAACAAAAAAAATTCTCAAGAATGTACATATTTTATAGACTATGGCTAGAAAATTTTAAAACTTTCTCCTTGAAAAGTGTTCAAGTACAAGTGTGGGTGGAAAAATTGTTTTGAAGTTCTTTCTCAGTTAACTAAAATTCTTCTCTTCTCTGAGCATTTCGGTTAATTAAAAATTGTATTGTATTTTGAATTAACTTTTGGAAGTCTGATAGTGGAAACCTGTGTTTATTGTGCTCAGTGCAGTTCCAAAATTAACATTAAAGATTAAAGGAATAAAAATCAAAGAGCTCAATGTCCTTTCAGATACTGATAACTGTTTATGCCAAGCCTGTGCCTGCTCTTTTTATTCACATGGATTCATTTCTGAATTAACCTCCTTCATCATTTATTATCTTACTATTTCACAGGATGGTGACACATACGAAGTCCAGGCAGATATGAGAAATAGGTGATTCAGTTGTGGGAGCTTAGGCAACATACATGCACACAAAATTTCCCTGGTGCCTCAATTTCCTCATTTTTAATCTCAATTCAGTTTCTTGAACGCCTCCTTTATTCTAGTAACTGGGCTTGGATGTTCACAAAGAGTATCTGATTTCATCCTTAAAAGAATTTTATAGGGTGGTTCTTCTTAGGTTCATTTGATAGAAGAGAAATCTGTGGCTCACAGAGGTGAAGTTCTTTCATCAAGATCAAATGACAAACAAATAAATGAGGATTAAAAATTAGATCTATATGATGCATTATGAAGCCCATGCATTTGCCACTAAGACATGCTGCTAACTTCCAAGAAAAATGGTAGTTTGAGTACAGTCCAATAAGAATGACCAAAATAAAAAATAAGGAAGATATTGTGAATCCTGACTCCAAAGAAAGATCCCTGTCTCATGTTATAGACTTTGACTGTTATTGTTTATAGAAATAATACCGGTCACCCAAGCTAAAAATTTGGGAGTTATCTCAGTATCCCCCATCTTCCACACCCCCCATATTCATTGTAGGTGGGTGACAGCAGTTCCTATTTTAAGAAAATTCTGTGTATGAGGTTTGTTCATACAGTTAAGTTATAGACTCAGAACTGAAGTGGACTTCCCCTCCAGATCAAGTGCTTCACTCCTCAGATGAGTAAACTGAAATTCAGCAAGTTTAATTCACCTGCCCAAGGTCATCTGACCAGGCAGCAAGTGAGGAAGAGCTAGAACGGAGCTCTCTTGATGGTCTATTAGCACTCTTTTCTTTACATCTTGTTGTCACCTTTGCAAAGGATGGCATGGTGCTATCAGTTGATACATTCATCAAATATTTACTGAGCACCTATTATGTATCAGGCACTGTGATATAATGGTAAGCAAAAGGGTGTAGTGGTAAACAAAACAGTCATAGTCTCTGTCCTCCTGAGACTTACAGTTTAGGGGGAGTTAGAATTATTAAATAATTGCACAAATGTGTAAGTACATTCTATGGTAAGTGCTATAGAGAAGTACAAAGTGCTGCTATGCGAATGAAGTCGATCTGATCTGACAGGGTGGTTTAGGTGGATGGGAAGTCAGGCTAAATTTTGCTAAGGATATGATGTTTGAACTAAAATTAAGGTGATGGAATCACAGACCTCAGGAGGCTTAGAATGGCTTCTACCTACAGCTGCCATAGAGACTTGGTTTCCAAAATCCCAAAGGATTAACAAAGCCAAACTCAAGTTCGAACACATAAACCACCTGGTTCAGTCCAGAAACATGGTTCCCCCAACTCAGTGTAATGTTCTGAAAAGCAAATTTAAAACGGATCTTTGAATCGAATGCTGAGCAGTTACTTTTGGAAGTTGATTCATCAGTGCTAGGGAGGGTATTCAAAAGCACATTGAGGTAAAACAAACAAGAATTGAAACACTGGGCTTATTATAGGTGGCAAAGTGGGACAATGGAGATTCACGACTAGTTGTAAAACTGGCGAGTATGTTGTGTTTGTTGTCCACTTGTTAGCATCACCTCTAGTCCCTTTTAAGGCTAAGAACTACATTACCCAGAATTCCCTCATCTGTAAATTTCTGGGTTAGGATTTGCCAATGGACGAACTTGCATGAGATTTGAAAAGCAGAAGTGAAGGATAAGCTATTATAATTGCAATATCATGGCAGTCATAAGTGGCAGCCTTCCAAACCATCTTCCAAAGCTCTACTTTTAAGTTGCGGTGGTTGCAGACTTCTCCAAAATGGCAGCTTCTGTTCTCTAGTCTAGGGCTTTTGTTGATGTCACAGTGAAACTTTCTCCCATCATCCAGCCTCAGACTAGCAGATATCCCAGCTCCCCCAGATCCTTCATATTTGTAAGCTCTAATTTCTATATTCAAGTAATTCTTTTCATTATACTTGTTAAAGCTCTGTTTTCCTGACCAAGCCAAAACGAATGCAACTTTTGTTATTAAATGTAGTCTTAGGGTCACAGAAACTTGTGAATGGGAGTGTTGCATTGATTCTCTGACCTGATTAGATTAAAAAATGTTAATAACCTTCGTTTTTAGTGGTAGTGAGTCAATGGCAGTTAATGGCAAGCAGTAGCAAAACCAGTTACTTAAATTATCACTGTAGTTACCTGGAGTCAAATACTGATAGAAGTCAAGGCTGTGAGCTTCTGCAGTACAACATTATAATGGAAATAAGTGCATTGTAACTGTTAGATGGGCTGGTTGCTTCTAAATGTAATGGAGAATTTAGGATGGGAGGGATATATTTAGGCCTCTAAAATTACTGCTTAAGTCTAGATAAATAATAAGAAAACTTCTATGACTACCCCGAAGGGAACTCATCTCCTGTAGCCTCACAGTTGAAGTTTCTGACACAAAATCCAAAAGTTTTTTCTTTTTTCTTTCTCATGTTAAATTTAAGGCATTGATTGGGAAAGAACAGGACCCTAAAAATTGGGCTGAGAATATCTGGTAGATTTTAATCAAGCTAAGGACCTAGAACTTCCAAATTCCCCTGAGCCTCTCTTGCCAATAAAAGCAGCCCTTCCTTCCCTGTGTAAGAGGGTTAGACTCTTCTTGCCTACGGAACCTGTAAGGACCACTCCAGAAACAGATTTCTTGTAGGTAAATGCTGATCCTTAAGAGCAACCCCCATCACCTTTATTGATACTAGACCTGTTACATGACTCAATACACAGTATAATCCAGATGGACAGGCATTGAGTATAAACTCCTACCAATTATATCAGCAGAAACTTGAAAAATATGGATGAGAAGAGATCTTAAGAGAGGCAACAAAAGTAAAAATAAGTGGGACCACATCAAGCTAAAAAGTTTCTACCCAGCAAAGGAAGGCATCAACGAAAAGAAAATATAACCTATGGAATGGGAGAAAATATTTTCAAATTATATATCTGATAAAGGGTTAATACCCAAAAAATGTAAAGAACTCATACAGCTCAAGGACAAAACAAACAAACAAACAAACAAAAACAAAAACAAATCCAATTTAAAAATACGCTTTTCCGGGGTGCCTGGGTGGCTCAGTCGGTTAAGCGTCCGACTTCGGCTCAGGTCACCATCTCGCGGTCCGTGAGTTCGAGCCCCGCGTCCGGCTCTGTGCTGACTGCTTAGAGCCTGGAGCCTGTTTCAGATTCTGTCTCCCTCTCTCTCTGACCCTCCCCCGTTCATGCTCTGTCTCTCTCTGTCTCAAAAATAAATAAACATTAAAAAAAAATTTTTTTTAAATAAATAAAAATACGCTTTTCCTAAAAAGCCATACAAATTATGGCCAACAGGCACATAAAAAGATGCTCAATGTCACTAATTGTCAGGAAAATGCAAACTCACAGTGAGCTATCACTTCACACCTTAGAATAGCTATTATCAAAAATACAAAAAATAGTAAGCGTTATTGAGGATGTGGAAGAAGGAAACCCTTGTGCACTGTTGGTGAGAATGTAAATTGTGCGGCACCTATGGAAAACAATATGGAGTTTCCTCAAAAAATTAAAAATAGAACTACTGTATGATCCAATATTCTCACTTCTGGGTATATATCCAAAGGAAATGAAAACAGAGATATCAAAGGTTATCTGTATGCCCATGTCATTACAACATCATTAGCGATAGCCAAGACGTGAGTACAATCTAAGTGTCCATCAACAGATGAACAGATCAAGAAGATGTGATGTATATGTACACTGGAATATTATTAAGCCATGAGAAAATAAAAAATCTTGCCATTTGCTACAAAATGGCTGGATCTTGAGAGCACTATGCTAAGTGAAATAAGCCAGACAAAGACAAATACCAACTTATATCATTTATATGTAGAATCTAATTTTTTTTTTAAGTCAAACTCATGGAAACACAGAGTAGTAAAGTGGTTTCAAGGACTAGGAGGTGGGGGGAATAGGGAGAGGTTGGTAAAAGGATACAAATAATGATTTTTTAAAGAAGGAATTTCAAGGTCATTAGACCAGAGTGGGAAAGAATATAATATTGAATTGGACTGAATTTATTAATATGGGTGCATCAACTAGAGATTTTGAATTCAATGTACTAGCTCAACCAGCTGAGAATGACTCTAACAGTTTCTAGATGGGTTGTCTGAAATCTAGACCTGTTAGTGGTCTATAATTATAATGAAGCTAAGATATCAGAACACCCTCGGTATACTCTAGAGCAGGGATTTTCAATTTTGGCCCTGTTGACATTTGGAGTCAGGTAATTCTTTGTTGGGGGTTGAAGGAGCCTGCAGATTATAGAATGCTTAGCAGTATCTCTAGACATTACCTACTAGATGCTTGTTAGTACCTCTCCCAATTTATGTCAATTAAAAACATCTCTAGATACTGTCAAATGTACCCTGAGGGAGCAAAATTGGCTCCAGTTGAGAGCCATTGCTACAGAGGAAGGTATCCAAAGGTTTATAGAGATAAGAATGCTGGAGTACATTTATTATGAATGGCCTGCTTACCAACCTGCTAGCTATATCACCTGGAGGGTTTAGAGTACACATCTTCAGCAAGGCTTTGAGAAATAAATTGATTAAGGCACTATCACATCCTTAAAAGGCTCTGTAGTGGCAATTGTCTGCAAATAAAGTATGAAATGCTGCCATGGAAATAGGATCTGAATTCAATGGGTATTGAAATCCCTGAGTTATGGGATCCAAGAAGTAACCAGAATGATTTGGCCTGTAGAAATCTTCGGTGGTGGCTAACTTATCATGGGGTCCCTTGCACCACAATGAACCACCTTCTTCATTCATATAAGTGAAGTGAAAAAAACCAAACTTCATTGGTGACAGAGACCTGACGTGAATCAATACAACAGATGGTCGTGTGTCTTCAGAAAATTCCCAGACTTGAAGCAGAAGAGTCAGAACTGAAGAGATGGCATTGTGAGAAAGAGTCTACTGATCACTGCTGATTTTGAAGATATGAGGGGATAATGAGCAGTGCTGGTAGCCTCTGGAAAAGGCAAGTCGAATCTGGAAAAGATAAGAAAATATATTGTCCCCTAGAGCCTCTCAAAAGGAATATAAGCCTACAAAAACCTTAATGTTAGTCCAGTGAGACCCACATTTGGACTTCTAATCTCCAAAACTGTTAAGGTAATAAATTTGTATTTCTGTTGTTTTAAACCACTACATTTGTGGTAATTTATTACAGCAGCCATAGGAAACTAGTAATACATTAGGTCACTTTAAGTAAAGGATCTGCTATGCTTATGAATATTGTCTATAAATCTGCCTCCCAACCTTTCCCAAAGGAACTTGTGTCCATTTATCAGAGTGACTACATACTGAAAGATATGGAAATAGACACACTTTCCAGGAATTAATAGAAATTACTTTGAACTGACGTTCATTCCTGTAGACTCATATGTCACTGTGCTCCAATGGTCTAAGTACAGACTTATGGAGGCTGGGTGGTTGGTTAATGGAGTTTCAGCTCATGTGTTTTTATAAGGCCATTAGGTCTCCAAGCCTCTCACTGTTTACCTAATTCTGAATGCATAGCTCAACTAGGCACATACAGACATCTCATATTAGTTCCTTGATCTGTGGACTGACAGCTATTATGGTAGGAAAGGCCTCTCTCTACAAAAATAATAAATCCAAAGTAATGTTGCATTAAAGACTTGAAACATGGAAGCATATTGGTTCCTACCAATCTACCCATTCTACTTACTACTTGGCTGGTGCAGAGGAAAAAACTTAGAGTGTGACTTTAGTTGAAGCTATTGACCACATGTGGGTTTTTACTGGAACAAATCGACACAGCTCCTGATACCTGGTATACAGCCATTGATCTGATAGATGCTTTTTTTTCTACACTTGTTGGTAAACACAACCAGAAGTTTTCTTTTCTATAGAGCGAGTAGCGATACACTTTCACTAGGTTGCCTTACCTCACACCTCTGTAATACTTCAGGCCTCAAGGACCTTGATTGTCTAGCTATTCCATAGAATACTATTCTGGTCTACTGCTCTGATGATATAAGGCTCACTGGAACTGCTAAGCAGGAAGTAGCTAATATCCTTGAATACCTTAATAAAATCTATACGTGTCAGAAGGTGGGTCCACAAAATTCAGAGCCTGAAACCTCAGTGAAATTTCTAGGAATTCTGTTGTCTGGGATATAATGAGATAGTACCTATAAAGTGAAAAGTAAGTGGCTCCAATCACTAAGAACAAGATACAACACCTAGGGTGCCTCTTTGGATTTTGAGGCAATCGGTACTTTATTTAGGAATTCTGCTTTGATCCATGCATTTACTGAGTAATCTTAATAATGACAGTTTTGAGTAGGAAACAGAGCAAGCGAAAGCTATGCGACAGGTCCATGCTGCTTGCTGTTCAAGCTGCTCTTCCACTTGGGCCACATAACCCTGCAAGTTCAATGGTGGGGAGGTGTCTGTAACAGATATGAATGCTATATAGAGTCATTGGCAGTTCCCTAGAGATAAATAACAGTACAGGCCTTTTGAATTTTGGAGTAAAGTTATGTCGTCTTCTGAAGATCACTATTTTCCTTTTGAGAAATAGCTTTTGGCTTGCTCCTGGGTCCTGGAAGAGACTTTTTTTTTTTTCCTAGGGAATTAGACTGGACCTACTGGTTCTGGGTTCACAGAATCCACAGAGTCCCAGCCCCATTGAGTCCCACCTTTCAGAAGCAGCTGTCTGAGAAGTCTGATGATAAGACCAGGCCCTCGGGCTATTCCTGAGCGAGGGATGTGTGTCTGGCATCCACACCTGCCTTCTCCAGAAGGACCTGTGCCCAGCAAGCAGGGGCAAGCCAAGTGGGGAACTCACACAAAAAAAATGATCAACAACATCCGTGTATTGGACAATTGCAAGTTCTTTCCTAATAAGATATATCCCGTAGCTTTATTCAGATATTTGTACATTTCATCCAGTTAATAGAGAAGGGGAAGAGATGTAAGTGAAAGACACAGATATATTGAGAGAAATCTTTGAGAGTGATTGTTTGATACGGGCCACCAAACAAAATACACTCTCATAGAGAAGATTTTCTCATAAAATGTGTGTCACCTAGCTCACCAAGTTATAAATCTGGGTAAGTCCAACAGTGCTTCATTATCAAGCAGAAGTGGCATCACCAAGATAGAGCTCAAGCAGGTCTTGAAAGCAGAAGCAATTTGCATAGTAATTACTGAGACTTCTACCAGTCTTACTCCTATGCCAGACTTCTTGTCCTCAGTCAGCACCTTTAGCTTCATGGTGAGTCCCCTATGACCAGTTCATTGACAAAAACAAAGCTTGTTCACAGATGATCTACACTAGAGCCTGGTGGATATTAAGTGGGTAGCTGCAACATTGCTCATCACTCAGGAGTGACCCTAAAGAATGATAGTGAAGAGAAATCTTCCCAGTACAAAGAATGTTGAGCACTATGCTTTACTATCCATTTTTTCTTAGAACTATAGGCAGAGATATAGATCTTTACTGTTTATGGGCAGTGGCTAACGGTTTCGTTAGATGGTGATAGAATTGAAAAACATAAAATTGCAAAATTGTTTACAAGGAGGTCTGGAGAAGAGGTAAGTGGTTTGAATTCTCCAAATTCACATTGAATATAAGGATATTTGTACCCTTAAGTAAATGGCCACTGGAGGGCTACCATAGTAGAGGGGACTTTCAATAATCAGATGGACAATATAACCCCACGTGTGAATGTCAATCAGTCTCTCTCCAGCGACATCTTTTCTTGCCCAATGTGCTTATGATCAAAATGTCTATAGCAACAGGGATGAAGACCGTGTGCACTCTTCAAGGCTGTTGGCTATTGTTTCTACTGAGTGACCAATCTGCCAAAGCAAAGATCAGTACTGATCCCCTCCCTATAGAGCCATTTCCTGGGAGGACCACCCAGCTGCCTAGTGGCAGTGATTTGTTCTTACCAAAACAAACATTTATTCTGGATGTAGATTTGCCTTCCCTGTCTGCAATGCTTCTACTAGCCCCATTACCTGTGGACTTATAGAATGCTTCATTCACCATCAGGTAATTCCACACAGGCATTGCTCTTAGCCAAGGAAACAATTTTGCAGTGAATGCAATATGGCTATAGGCTCATGCCCTCAGAATTCAGAATCCACTTGTCTTGTCATGTCTCCCGTTACCCTGAAGCAGCTGATCTAATGTAACAGTGGCACTGCCATTTTAAGATATAGGCCTGTAGCTGCTTGACAAACTTTGCAAGGCTGGGGAAATGTCCTCGGGATACTGTATATGCTCTGAATCAGCAACCAGTATATAATGTTATTTCACCCATAGCCAGAATGCGTGGATTTAAGAACCACAAGAAGGAACTGGCTCCTCTCATCACTACTTTTAATGATCCACTAGCAGGTTTCCATTTCCATTATTACCACTTGGGCTTGCTGCTTTTAAGATATTAATTCTTAGAATCAGGGGACACACAATAATTATTATTAATTAGAAGCTGTAACTGCCATCTGGCCATTATAAGCACCTTATACCACTGAACCAACAACAAAGTAGGGTGTTACTATAATTGTTGGGGTAATTCATTCCAGTTATAAAGGGGAAATTGGGCTGCCACTACAAAATGGGAGTAAAGCTGGTATGACTAGAACCCAGAATATCCTACAGGGTGTCTCTTAGTCCTCCTATGTTCTGCAGCAAAAGATAATGGGGATCTATAGAAAGCCAATACAGATAGGAGTGCTAATGACAGAGATCCTCCAAGAGGATTTGCTCCACTGGGCAAAGAACCACAATGAACTGAGTCACTTACTGTAGACAAACAGACTAAGGGAAGTTTAGTAGGATAAGAAACATATAAATAGCAATTATGGCCAAATTACTACTTGTAGAAATAATAATTGTAGTGATTATACTCATTTTCTTTATTGCCTTGACTTATTTATATTTACATAAGTGAATGAATGATTTGTTTCTTTTTCCTTTCTTCATTGTCATATTATCTAATATTAGTTATTTTAATCATAGTTACCTGTCTATTTCAATATTAAATCATAGGATTTCAAAGAGATAAATGTAACTCGGTTTAAGATGATTAGACATAATCTCGGGATAGTTAAAATGACATATGGGACTTAAGTCTCCTTTTTGGGAAGATTGCTAGTTGGTCTTTGGTTGTTAAAAGATGGTTGCATAGTTTGTTTTTTTAATTTTTTTTAAGGTTTATTCATTTTTCAGAGACAGAGAGAGAGACAGAGCATGAGCGGGGAGGGGCAGAAAGAGAGGGAGACACAGAATCGGAAGCAGGCTCCAGGCTCTGAGCTCTCCGCACACAGCTTGATGTGAGGTTTGAACCCACAGACCCGAGATCATGACATGAGCCGAAGTCGGACGCTCAACTGACTGAGCCACCCAGGTGCCCCGATGTTTGCATAGTTCTAATTATAAGCATGATGTTATTTTATTCTATAATTGGGGGTTAAATGTGATAAAAAGACATGGGCCTAGATGTCAAATTTCCGAAGGAGTTGACACTGCTAGATTGTTGTCAATGTAGTAGCATCTTGACATCCCCCCTTTTGAGCCTGGAAAACATGTTTCCTAAAATCTCCTTCCCTATATGGTTCTGGATTATAACTTTCCAGTGAGAACAACTTTCTTGTGATTTAGAAGGTAGATGCAAAGCAAATGAGTTTTGGGAAAGTCCTTGCAATCCCTTGTGGTGTGCTTCCAGGTGTCTTCCTCAGCCAGCAATTGCAGAAGTGTGAAAACTTCCCTTCCCTGCTCCTTTGCTTCAGTCTGACATTTATGCCTATTTCTTGATTCTCCAGCCTTGATCATCAAGACTGATGCTTCCCCAGCTCTTTCTACATTTGTGTAAACCCTGTCTTCATGATTAAACCCAATTATACCCATTAATATTCGAAGTATCACAACTGTCTTGAACAAACTCAGACATGCAGGGAGTGATCATCTATTGCTGTTTTATATTCAGCTTGTGGCCTCTGTGACAGTGATGTTCAGTGATGTAAAATGGCAAGTGGAAATTGGATACCAATTCTGTTTGGTAAAACTAGAAAAAGCATCAGAATCCCTGACAAGCAGGTCTTGTGAAGAATAAGCAGGAAAAGTAAAGGAAGATCAGGGATAGGGACCACAATAAAATGGTAGAGAGCATTCAGGCATCCAGAACTCACCCAAAGCACACTGATACCATGCTGAAAACATAAATAATTGTAGGCTTCCCCTGCTGGTAGGAATGAGTGCAATTACTAACATTTTCTCGAGCTTTTGTCAGAGAAGATTCACAAGAAGTGCAGTTGCAGGTACAGACAAAAGGTATCAATGATGCTGTTTCAGAGGAATTGAAAAAGGCGTGGCTTAAACTAGGGATATAAATAAACCTAGGTTGTTATAGATCAGAACTAAAACTAGGGCAAAGCTTATAATCCACAATATTTAATTAATGTGCTAGATTATAACCAGCTAATACCATAATGAAATTAATAACCCCTATATTACTTGTCTTTCACAAAGCAAATATATTCCCCATCTCAAATCCATTGGTCAGGTCTACCCTGTGTATCTAATTTATAGTGCAGAGTTTCTCATTTAATAGAATTTATATTCCTATTACTATTTATCAAGCAACACTGAAACTGAAATGATTTATTTTGCAAGACCCTTTTCTTATTCCATTTTATGGGTGTAATAATTTGGTTAAAGTGTCAACTATAAAAGCAATTAAGATTTAGAGAACTTCGTAATTTGTCCTTCTTAATGGTAGAAACATTACACCATGACCTATTTCCAGTGAAGTGACTGAATAGGGGAACAATGATTTTAAAAAAAAATTGCATAAGCAACTCCCAAACTTTAAATATGAATGGTTAATATTACAGCTTGGGCACACATTGATCCATTTAAATTAGCAGCCTTCAAAAATATTTGGTCATACTACTTGAGTATACTGATGGTAGATTCTGCGATGAATTGGATTGGACAATAATCACAGAACCCACAGGAAGCAATTGGAAATGCAGCACTTTTTATTGGATTATGGACTGTGTGAAAACACTGCACAGTTTCAACTGATAAACACACGTGCATGTATGCATGCACGTGTGTGTGTGTATATATATATATATGTGTGTGTGTGTGTGTGTGTGTGTGTGTATATATATATATATATATATATGATGCATACCACACACTCGTACATGCACATCAGAAAACATAAGGTGAGTCATACACATGTTATTTACTTCCAGCTGGAAAATAAGAGCAGTTTTCAATTCACTTCACGGGATAGGCTTAATTGCAGCAGAAGCTCCCCAGGATCCTCCCACTTCTTCTGGCTCCTAGCTGCGCTCCCCTCGGATGGGTTCTGTTGACAAGACACCTTCTGGACACTTGCTGACAGGGACAAGTAGCTTATGGGTTTTAAGTGAAAAGGATTTGCTAAATAAAGCTTCAGTCGAAGACTTCACCCCTCTCTCCTAGAGGTCAGGGTGCTAAAGTCCTTGGTAGCTATGGAAATCACAAGGTGAACCAATGAATTATTTACATTTTAGAGCTTGCTGCTTGACACTGATCCCCAGTTAAACCCAGTTAGGAAATTAAGCTCATGCAATTATATTTTCGAAAGGCAAATGCAGAGTGCGAAAGCTTCTTTTTTTTTATAGTCAAATAATTAGTGGTGGGTGTGCCTCTCTGATTTACTGTTAAAGACCAATTCTGGCCTAATCTAAACCTCAACACATCATCCTGGTGAAATTAAGTCTACCAAGAGTCAAGACTCTTCTTCTGTGAATAGATTCCTTTTTTTTTTTTCAGGAGTAGATTCTCTAATGCCCCTTACCCATTTAGTCCATCCCCCCTCCCACCACCCCTCCAGTAACCCTTTGTTTGTTCTCCCCCTCCCACCACCCCTCCAGTAACCCTTTGTTTGTTCTCCATATTTAAGAGTCTCTTATGTTTCGTCCCCCTCCCTGTTTTTATATTATTTTTGCTTCCCTTCCCTTATATTCATCTGTTCTCTGTCTTAAAGTCTTCATATGAGTGAATTCATAGGATATTTGTCTTCCTCTGACTGACTAATTTTGCTTAGCATAATACCCTCTAGTTCCATCCATGTAGTTGCAAATGGCAAGATTTCATTCTTTTTGATTGCCAAGTAATACTCCATTGTATATGTATACCACATCTTCTTTATCCATTCATTGATCGATGGACATTTGGGCTCTTTCCATACTTTGGCTATTGTCGATAGTGCTGCTATAAACATGGGGGTGCATGTGTCCCTTCGAAACAGCATACCTGTATCCCGTGGATAAATACCGAGTAGTGCAATTGCTGGGTCGTAGGGTAGTTCTATTTTTAGTTTTTTGAGGAAACTCCATACTGTTTTCCAGAGCAGCTGCACCAGCTTGCATTCCCACCAGCAATGCAAAAGAGATCCTCTTTTTTCGCATCCTTGCCAACATCTTTTGTTGCCTGAGTTGTTAATGTTAGCCATTCTGACAGGTGTAAGGTGGTATCTCATTGTGGTTTTGATTTGTATTTCCCTGATGAGTGATGTTGAGCATTTCTTTCATGTGTCAGTTGGCCATCTGGATGTCTTCTTTGGAAAAGTGTCTATTCATGTCTTTTGCCCAATTCTTCACTGGATTATTTGGTTTTTGGGTGTTGAGTTTGATAAGTTCTTTATAGATTTTGGATACTAACCCTTTATCTGATATGTCGTTTGCAAATATCTTCTCCCGTTCTGCCAGTTGCCTTTTAGTTTTGTTGATTGTTTCCTTCGCTGTGCAGAAGCTTTTTATTTTGATGAGGTCCCAGTAGTTCATTTTTGCTTTTGTTTCCCTTGCCTCCAGAGACACGTCACGTAAGAAGTTGCTGTGGCTGAGGTCAAAGAGGTTGTTGCCTGTTTTCTTCTCTAGGATTTTGGTGGCTTCCTGTCTTACGTTTAGGTCTTTTATCCATTTTGAGTTTATTTTTTTTGTATGGTGTAAGAAAGTGGTCCAGGTTCATTCTGCATGTCGCTGTCCAGTTTTCCCAGCACCACTTGCTGAAGAGACTGTCTTTATTCCATTGATATTCTTTCCTGCTTTGTCAAAGATTAGTTGGCCATATGGTTGTGGTCCATTTCTGGGTTCTCTATTCTGTTTCATTGATCTGAGTGTCTGTTTTTGTGCAACCATATTGCCTTGATGATTACTGCTTTGTAGTATAGCTTGAAGTTTGGGATTGTGATGCCTCCTGCTTTGGTTTTCTTTTTCAAGATTGCTTTGGGTATTTGGGGTCTTTTCTGGTTCCATACCAATTTTAGGATTATTTGTTCTAACTGTGTGAAGAATGCTGGTATTATTTTGATAGGGATTGTGTTGAATATATAGATTGCTTTGGGTAATATCAACATTTTAACAATATTTGTTCTTCCTATCCAGGAGTGTGGAATCTTTTTCCATTTCTTTGTGTCTTCTTCAATTTCTTTCATAAGCTTTCTGTAGTTTTCAGTGTATAGATTTTTCACCTCTTTGGTTAGATTTATTCATAGATATTTTATGGTTTGGGTGTTCTGTGAATAGATTCTATATGACTTTAGGTCCTTGGCTAATATGACATATTACATATTCAAATGTCTTTATTTCCTTTTGATTCCTTCCTTTGGTCTAGCACATGATTTATTAAGTTTGTAGGAGGTGATGAATACCAGTGAAAAACTCCATAAGATGCAGAGGCTTCATTTGGGCTTGATTCTTAAAAGGTTCATTGGTTTTATTCCATCCATGTCTTTGAACAAAGTTGACATACTGATTCTTATTTTGGCCAATGATCTTTAAAAAGAAAAAAGCTTCATTTAGACTTCTTTGCAAGTGACAAATAGCCAACCTGAGTTTGCTTGAGCAAAATGGGGAAGTTATCCAACTGTAGGAAGGTCAGAAGCAACAGCAGACAGAAAAAAAAAGGTGGAGGTGCTCCCAAGCCCAGAGGGCTGGCTCTCTCTCCCTCTCTCTCCTTGTCAGTTGCATTCCCTCCTACACACATGCTTTGTCCAGGTGAAGGGCATGGCTACCATGGCTCCAGGTTTACATTCTTACAGCTTGTGTACCTAACAGGAAAAGGCTCCTCACTGACACGTTGGGTCTCTTGACCCTAAGGAAAGAATTCTAATTGGGTAATAATGCCTAATTCTAAGGCATTATTGGCTCAGCTTTGGCCAGGTATGTCTCCCTTGACCAAACATTGTATATGAGGAGGTATAGCCATGTCAGGAGATGACAGAAACCATTTCTTCTTCATGACAGAGTGTAGTAGGGAGAGGAAGGGACTTTCTCCCCCAAAAAGGGGAGTGGTGTTACCATAACAAAGGAGGAATATTGAATCCCCAAAATAGCAATTAATATTCTCAAGCAAATTTACAATCCTGTAATTCCAAGGTTAAGTCATGAGCTTTAGAGTCAGACAGAGGTGAGTTCAAATCCCAGTTCTGATACTTCCTGTTTTGTTGGACAAGTTATTGACTACTTCTGAGCTCTATTTTCTCATCTGTAAATTAGGACTAGAATACCTAAATCAGGTTTGGGGGAATTACTTGAAATAATGGCCACAAATTACCTAATGGACTACCTATAGAATGCTCAATCAAATATAGAATACTATGAAATGCCTAATAAACTCAGCTATTATCACAGTGCCCTGTGGTTTTTGTTTCTGGTTGCTCTAATAACAACCCCACTAACCAGGTTTGGCTTTTGGGCCCCATCTGAGAGGTAATTTTCTGGGCTTATGGTCCTACTGGGATATTCCCAGACCTCTCTCATAAAAAATGATATACTTGTTTATCAAATAATTTTTGAACACCAAATATGCATCCAGCATTGTGTTATCCGTTGCAGGAAAAATCAAAGAAATAGAAGGTATACTTTCTTCCTCATAGACTTTCTTTGGGTAATAATTAATAGACACAAAATAATTAGGAGATGGTAAGCTATATAGTCAGAAGCTGATATGCCACATGCAGTAGGAGTTAAGAGAATGAAAGATCCATGTGCTTAATTTCCTGGAGAGGATTTGAGTTTGACCTTGAAAAAAGCATGGCATTTATAGAAATAAAAGTAGGCATTTCAGATTAGGTAAGTGCAAGAAGAGAACGGCTAGAGCAAAATAGAGCAGTATTATGTTGTGAAGGAGGGATTGCTTTCAAGGATCCCCCCATCCACTTTACCACACATAAACACAGATTTTACTCCCAAGGCTATGAGAAATGAATAAGGAAGGTCTCAGCCCTAGGAATCACAATAAGAAGCAAATGTAGATTCGGGATGTGATAAGGCATATGTATGATATGGGGAGGGTGGTGAAGGGTGGATAAATAGTTCAGAAGCCAAAGAAATATACAGTGTGAAATATTGGAGATAAACAAAGATGAAGTCCAAAATGTGGCTATACTCTTAGTGCCTAAGACTTAATGGAAATGAAGGTCATTGGCATTAAGAAAGTCAAGTAACTGTGAAGTAGGTATGTTGGATCATGGCAGGGATGCTGAAGTCATGGATAATGAGGACAGGTGGTGAGGTAAAGAGGACTATGATACAGTTGCTGAAGTCATAGAGAAAAGTTTAACCTGGAGTTGGTTTAGGGTTGGTCAAAAGAGAAACAACTAAAATGGAAAAAAGTAAGCAGGATGGATTCTAAAAGATATTGTGGTAATGGCAGCAAATGATTGACACAGAGGCTGAAATGGGGAACTAAGAAAATGCTCTTCACCTAGTGAGTTGGGGATGAAGGGTAGGATATGGGAGAGGGAGATGGCCTCCTGTAGAGTAGATACAGAGGAAAGACAAAATAAGCCATTAAAGGAAAACCAGGATTGGGGTTAGGCAAGCAGATGGTAAAGTTTGACTATAGGCATTTTTATTGACCATACAAGAGGAAATCCAGAATGCTGAAAGGGCTACTGGAGGGGAAATTGAGGTTGGGGAGAGATAAGGATGGAGGTAGGGCTGGGTAAGGATGGGTCTGTCAGAGCATCTTACTTTCCCTTGAAAGAGCAACTCAAGCAATATCTCTTCTCACAAGCTTTGCCTCCTCTCTACCCTAGCTGTTCCTCTTTTGTGTTGTCTTACATCAGAACATTTATAAATCTGTGTTTAATCTTGGTTTTCTCATCTGCTTCCTCCCCTGTGCAATAAGCTTCTTGAAAGGATTGTGACTTTTTCATCTTTATGTCCCAAAGCCTAAAAGTCCCTGAGCAGAGACAATTCTTAACATATGTTTGCTGGATGAAGAAATGAATGAATGTGAATGTGGTGGTGATAAATACCATTAGCACGTAACCCTCAATGGTAACCCATGCCCCTTGCCCACGGTGTTTATTTGGTTGGTTTTCTGTCAGTCTCTAGAACAGCAGTGTCCAATGGAAATATAATGTGAGCTATAAATGTGAACCACATATATAATTTAAACTTTTCAAGAGCACATTTTATTTAATCAAATATACATATAAAATATTATTTCAACATAAAATCAATATAAAAATTATTAATGAGATATTTTATATTCGCTTTGTGTTGTACTCTCTTTGAAGTCTGGTGTGCATTTTGACACTTACATCACTTACATCACATCTCAATTCAGACTAGGCAGATTTTAAGTGCTAAATAACCACATGTGGCTAGTGACTAGATAATGCAATTCTAGATTCTAGAACATACATAGTGCTTTCCCTTTGGATGGCCTCTACACTTTCCTCTGTTTATATTACTCTTCCTCTAGCTCTTCTAAACAATATGCATTTTTATTATATCGTTCATTAAGGCTATAGACACAACATGTAAACATATGCAAATATTAATGTACACATTGTATATAAATTTTATAAAGATTGACAAAATGAAGGTTTATTTCTTGCACATTCAAAGTCCAATATAGATCAAGTAGCTGTCTATCATTTGGGAGGCATAAAGAAGTAAGGAGTATGTGTAGGATGTTTGCAAAGACTAGGGCTGGAAAATTCCATTGCCTTGATTTAGTCATATACCTTCACCCAGGTGCAAGAAAAGCCAACAGATACAGTCTTCCTGTGTATCCAGATAGAGAAAATGGTATGATAAACGCACATCACTGTTTCTGACACAATTTTATGTATTTTTCTTCCTAATTTTTTAGCCAGCATCCAAATAACAGGACTCAGCATTACATAACGATGATAAAAAAACACTTAAGTCTTAGTCCTAGTTTTAATAGTTTTTTTTCATTGTGTCTCCATTTAACAAGGGGAAAGATCTGGGGAAGAGATTTGTGTATTTTATCATCCTAAAGAAGTTTTTATTCTTTTATTGTTAATAAGGTTTTTATTTTATTTTATTTATTTTTAAAATGTTTATTTATTTTGAGAGAGAAGGAGAGAGAGAGAAAGAGAGAAAGGGAGAGAGGGAGAGAGAATAAGCAGGGGAGGGGCAGAGAGAGGGCGACAGGCATCTAAGCAGTTTCTGCACTGGCAGTGCAGAGCTGGACAGGGGGCTCAAACCCACAAACCATGAGTTCATGACCTGAGCTGAAATCAAGAGCCAGATGCTTAACCAACTGAGTCACCCAGGTTCCCCAAGGTTTTTATTTATTTAACAAATGATATAAATTAAAATTTATCAGCTATCTCTTCAGCAACTGTGGAGATGATATAATTTTCTTTTTAGTAACAATATTGTGAATGTGATTTATAGATTTTTTAAATGTTGAACTATTTTTTTTTACTCCTAGAATAGTCTAACTTATTATGATATACATATACATGTGTGTATGTGTGTGTGTGTGTGTGTGTGTATGTATATATAATTTTTTTTTGACAAGCTGGATGTTGTGTGCTGCTATTTTATTTAAAATCTTTGCATGATATTCAGGAATCAGATTGGACTATATATAGTCTTACCAGGTTTTATAATTCGTAAAGTGAATTTTGGAGCGTTTTCTCTTTCTCTAGTTTCTTGTGCTGTTCAAGTTGCATGTGGGTTAACTGATTCTTCAAAAAGGAAAAGAATTCCTCTGTGCCTGGGCCAGTTATTGTTGCCGTGGGTCTGTGCTTCAAGCATATTGTTGCTGGGCAGTATCCATTATATCACTGATCATAGCTGTAGCATTCAAACATTTTTAATGAGAATGTTTTTACTACTTTCATGCACTCTTTCTGGCCCTCAGTCTGCTCTTTTACCATAGCACTCTGATCTTATTTATTGTTACTGCATCCTGAAAATTATAGCAAAAGCAAAAAAATGGGGTTTTTAAATGCTTTTTCCCGTTTTCTTTTTTTTTTTTTAATGTTTATTTATTTTTGAGACAGAGAGAGACAGAGCATGAACGGGGGAGGGTCAGAGAGAGAGAGGGAGACACAGAATCTGAAGCAGGCTCCAGGCTCTGAGCTGTCAGCACAGAGCCTGACGTGGGGCTCGAACTCACAAACCATGAGATCATGACCTGAGCCGAAGTTGGGCGCTTAACCGACTGAGCCACCCAGGCGCCCCGCTTTTTCCCGTTTTCTGCATTTCCTCGGGGTGCTTCCGCTGCTTTAGTGTGTTGTAATTGTTTACTTTCTTTCTCTTTTGAAGCCGCTGACTTCTCATGCACTCAGCCTTTATTGCTTGTCTTTATCCATGTAGGTCCAAATTAAGCAGCACTCCTAGCTGATGCACATTCCTTCCATACTCCAGGAAGTCTGGGCAGGGATAGACCGGTGAGTGGCAAGCATACCAGGGCATGTCTCGTATTTGGAGGGCCAAGAAGTAAGGTCCGCTTCCCCCTTCCCCTTCTCTCCCACAGAGAGGAGAATGACTATGGGGTCTGCAAGTTTTCTCAGGATGCAGTGAGTGAGGATATACGAAGAACCTCTCAAGTATGCTGGATGGGATTAGTGTGGCATTCTGAGTCCCTCTGGATCATGAATCCTTTTGTTAAGTTTTATCTTAGGTGAACTGAGTAAGCCTATTGTGGACGGCTTTTGTTTCAGTTGCTCTCCCCACAGTGATTCTGGTAATGGTGCTCCTTCTTTCTCTGACGATGTCTTTTCTACCCCTCCAATTATATAGTGGGTTCATACTATTAAGGGTTGTTTGTCATAGAAATTTGTCTACCTCCTCCCCATGTTTAGTCACGGGGTGGTGGACATGTGATGAATTTCAATGTAAACCCATTTTGGTTTGAATGCGTCCAGCATAAGTCACCAACCTGGTCCCATTGATTGGTCCAAAGGGTAAACAATGAGCCAAGCCAGGTCAATTAGAGCCCTTCTCCAGAAGTTTTTAGAAGTAGGTCTTGAATCGTCAGGCTGTGAAGATGTGCGTTTAATATAACATACTTGAGCAATTTTTTATTTGAAGCAGAACTTTGTTCATCAGGTGTTCTTACAGTTGGTAATTAGCAATTGGTACTTACAGTTGGTAATAAACTCACACAAAGTTTAACCAAGATTGTGACTTGTCCTACCACCTTCAACTACACATCCCCTTCTTGGTCCTTCTCTGACAATCTTATCTGGACACTTCTTTTTCCTGTAAACACCCCACTGACTAAAAAAAATCTTTGAACTGTCTTTCTGTCTCTACCTAGCTGCGTTCTATGCCTAAAACAAAACTGATATGTGTCCATACCAAGTGTAGCTGAGAAGTTTGCTCTAATACACGGCAAAATGTACACTGGGTGAGAGGAAGCAGGCAGCCTGGGTTTCTCTGGTTCTCTTGGTCCCTTATTTCTCTGACAATAATCCGCACACCTCAGTGCTTGCTCTTACCTCCAGATTTTATCTGAGCCATTTTTCTTATTTAGAACTCCCTATTTTATTTAGAATTGCCACGCCAATTCCAGTCCATTTTTTTTCTGAACTCTAAACTTCCACCTCTGTAAGTGGGCCTTCCCTAACCTCCTTTGATTTAAATCTCTCTTCTACTCACCTGTCCCTCGGAACCTCAGAACGCTCCAACATGTTACACCCCTGGATGCGTCACCCGGTCTGCCACTAAGTTGTTCTCTGTGCATGTAGTGTAACTCTCAGCTACAAACTTCTCTGATGCCTCTGGCTGCCCTTTGGTGGTAGTAACACTAAATATCAAAACGCTAACATGAGGGGTTTATTATACTCCAGACACAATGCTAAGTAATTTACTGGCAAGGTATTTAGAATAGTGTTTGCACGTAGTAAGCAATTAATAAAGGTTTGTTATTACTGCTATTTATAACCCTATGAACTTGGTGTTATTTTTATCTCCACTTCACAGATAAGGAAACTGTGAGGCACAGAGAGTTACATAACTTGTACAGGGTCACAGAGCTCATTGAGTGGCTGAGACAGAACTTGATCCTAGTCTGTTTGATGGCAGTATTTATCCATGTTCTTACCCACCACAAAAAAGTTGGCTAAATGCACCTACACCAATGAATCTTTTTCCTGTAGTTATCAGAACAGTGTAAGTTTTCCTCAATACAGGTTTTACTGCGTAATTTTTTTCCCTTTCAAAATTCGATGGCCGCACAGATGTAATGAACAGGGTACAAGTATTTGTACCTCCCTGGAGAGTGTCTATCTGAAATTTCAAGGCCATTGAAATATCTGTTCTTAGGGAGAATAATGAGTTTTTAAAAACTTCTAAGTTGCTATGGAATTGAGTTTTTGGTTTTTTGTTTGTTTAACTGTTCATATGCCTTCCACTCAGCTTTTTGAGTTATATTTCTTTTTGTAGTTCTTAGCCAGCAATACCTCGTATTTGCTCTGGTAGAAAGAACTAGACTATGTCAAGGGCTAAGCAATATTAAAAGTTCGTGGCTATGTTTATGACATAAATGATTAACAGTAGCATCAGAGACTCAACATTGATCATGTGGTGATCTTACTTCTTAAAGTTATTTCATCTGATGCACATTGCTCTGTGATGTTATGGCTTTTCTCCCAATCCTGGTGCTAGATTGGAGAAATGACCACTTCTGCTGTTGTCCCCTAGAGTTCTACAGACGATTTTCCCTTTCTTCTGAACTCCCCTCCTCCTACTCCTCCCTCCCACGTGCCGCCGCCTGCTTCTTCCTTAGCTGTCAGAGCCTACCAAAACGGAACCGAAGATCGCCGGCCCCCAGGGCCCGAGGCCTTCGGAAAGGCTCTCGGGGTCCCTGGGGACTAGTCAGGTGACAGATTCTCAGCCAAAGCAGCCCGGGTGCCATAACCCTTCCCACTTAGGCAGCAGCCCGCAGGCACCCAGATCCCATCCCTGGAAGCTGCAAAACCCTGGGCTCCACCCACCCATCCGGCCAGAAGCCGGCAACCACTGCTTCCCTCCGGATTTCCACCGGGGCGAACGAATGGGCTTGAAGGCGGTTACAGATGCCGGAGGCGCGGGGCGAAAAACGGTGTCCTTTAGAAGAAAGTTGGTTTATTACTGGGCCTGCAGTTGGCGGCACGGCCCCGCTCCACCTGGGGAAGGAGGCGGCGCCCGCGCGCGGGGCCTCGGGGAGGCGCGCGGCGGGCCCGGAGCGGGGACTGGAAAGCCGAGCGGCGGCGCCGCGGGGTCGGGTCCCGGCCGGCGGCGCGACCCGGTTGCCTCTGGAACAAGCGGCGTGCACAGCTGTCTTCCGTCGGGCGCGGGCCCGGCCGCCCGGCCTGCTGCCCTCTCTCCCGCCTCCCGCCCCAGAAATTATCTCAAGCGTTGCCAGTTTGATTCCAGAGCCCCACTCGGGTGGGTTCTTTTGTTTCTTTGTTTTAATGACAGTTCCCAGCCCTTGGGCATGTCATGCGCGATTAATTCCCTGGCTCTGTTGAAGGCAGCTGGGATGAAATTTCTTCTGCATCATCCTTTTGGGGATAATTGCTTATAATGTGACGTCAGCCGGATTGATTTTTCTCTCTTGAAAGAGACAGAGAGAGGCGGGGGGTTGGAGAGAGAGAGAGAGAGATCGAGAGAGAGAGAGAGAGAGAGAGAGAGAGAGAGACTGACTCACGGACGTGTGCGGAGGCCACAGACATTAACATTTGAAAATGTGGAATTCCTTCAGGGCAAAAGGAGACGGGGATGGAAGCTTAAAAGTGTGCAGCTAAGACATCAGACTGCAGGGAATTAAGTTTTTCTTTAAAAAAAAAAAAAAATCCCCTCCGCAGAGAGCCACTTAGGTGCTCCTTTCATGCCCGAGTCCCCGTTAAGGTGGCAGCGTCTGATAATTAATCTCGGGTACCCAGCCGCTGCAATAGGCTTAAGAAGACGAAGAGGAGGGGCGGGGAAGTGCGTCACCAGGTGGGGAAGGGGCTGTGCGTTGGGTGCCAAGCGGGAGGGGTGGGGGTGGAGGGGAATAGGGACGGAAAATAGGTTCTGTGTGCTCTCCCGGGGTATTGTGTCAGGAGATGCAGGCTGGCTACCATGTGACGCGGTCCAGAGCTGAAGGGATTGGCCGAGGCAGCGCAGGCGGTGCAGCTTGGCCGGCTTGCTGTTCCTCTCCCTTTCTCTCGCAGCATCTTCCTGGGAGCCTGTAGGTGAAGCAGCACCAGCAGCATCCATGGCCTATCTTTGGGGTTAACATTTGTCTCATTTGGCTTCAGCAGTGGACGGAGCAGACCTCTCGGCAGCAGCGTCGTGAGGACTTAGCTGGGACCTGGAATCGTATCCTCCTGTGTTTTTCAGACTCCTTGGAAATTAAGGAATGCAATTCTGCCACCATGATGGAAGGTAGGATGCTTTCTGCTGTGGTTGACTGGCTTCAGGCAAGGTTTGGGCAGAACAGCGTTGAAGAATGCGTGCAGCCTGTGTCGGTGGCTGGTCTAGAACCTGGTTGCCAGGATTTGCAAGCAGAAATGCTGCAGTTTGCTTGCAGCGGACCAGGGCTCAGACTAATGGAATCAAACCACAAGGCTTCTGTTTAGCTCAGAACCTACAGAGCTCCCAGCTCTTTTGAGAGGAAACAAAACAAAACAAAACAAAACAAAACAAAGCAAAACAAAAAAACTAAAGTGCATCCAGGGAGCTGAGATAGAGCTAAGAAAGAGCTTGCAGAGCAAATAAGTTGGGAGAGAAGATAAGGTTTTCTGCTCTGGGTTCCTGGGACTACACTGATTAAACATTTACAATGGAAACTTGTTTTCTGAAATTGACATTAGATAGGAGAGGTCATTGACTGAGTTATCTATGCTGTCATTTTCAGTGAACTGTTTAAAAATTTTTTCTTAATTTTTGTAAGATATTTTTATCTCTGCAATTTACATCTTATTGTTGGGGTGAGAGGTGCAGCAAATTTGGTCCATAAACTATAGTTATATGGGGATGCCATTGCAACAGAATGAGCAATATGAGGAAAGTGTCTGCGCCTCTTAGCCCTGGGTCCAGGGTGTTATCAGGTTAAAAAAAAGAATTTTGTGCTTCCTAAATGCATTCCATGCAATGATTCTTAGCCAAGCTCCAAATGATTACTTACTGATTACCTTTCTGCATTCAATATTGAGTATAAGAAGGAACTTTCCCTGGGGAGATGTTGTTTAAACTATATTTTGTTCTGCTAAATTACCCTTCCAAGCCTGAGATAGTGACAGCCAAGATTGCTTCAAAAAAGCACCAAGCTGATTAAGAAAGAAGCAGGCAGCCCTACCCCGGCTTTGATTTTGTTTTCACACTACAGGATGGTGCAAAACTCCTGGCCTTTCCTAAGATGACAGGCAGAAATTTGTCCCCAGCCTGGATTTCACAATGCAGAATCGAGTGCATAATGGGTCTCAAATCAGCCATGAAAATGGCAGAGAGGCCACCTCTTAAAGCCAAGGTCTGTCCTACAGATTTTAAACATTCCTTAGAAATTTACCAAAATGGAATAAGAGGAGGATGGTTTCAAAAAGCAGTCATGTAGCCTGCACTAATTTGGCAGAAATGAATTCTTTTTGCTCTCTCTGTTATCATGTCAAAAATTGTTAATGTAATTTTGGGGAGTGAAGAATTCTACAGTCATGGCCCACAGATTTTAGAAAATAGATTTAAAAGAGAGATTGGGTATCGTTTTATTATGGAGCCTGGTCTCAAGCTAGTTCTTTAAAATACTGGTCTAAATAAACTGAGATTACTAATGCTGTAAGATTAAATCATTTTCATTAATTCAAAATGAATTTAATCTTTGAATAACAAGACAAGACGAACAGAAAGTGTATTACTGATACACTTTTCAATTTAAACTCAGGTGGATTACCCTCTTCAGAAAAAAAAACAAAAACAAAAACAAATCTTGTCTACAGAGGTACTGTATTTCTCCAGCTAAATTTCAGTTGCAGTATCTCTTAAAAATAAATCTGCATACATTCTGATGAGGTTTGAATCTTACACATGAGAGTGGAAGATCATTCATTTTTACTTCTTGCTTTGCAAACTATGGAGTTCAAGCGTTCTTTTTGAAGGAAGTTGTATTTATTGATGCTCGTTAATGACTCTCCTGGAAATATTGTCTATTGTGCCATCCCAGAATGTCAGTTCAAAGCCCTATGATAAGCTTATCTGAGCTGCCTAAACTGAAATGAGAACTGTAACAAAGACGTGTGTAGGAGCTGAATTAGCACTATTGCTCTGGGTTTGCCAGATTGATCTAATGAAGGATGTTATCTTAGCACTTGTGAATTAGAGGTGACACTATGGATCCCTTCCATCAGATCCCTGCAAAAGGAAATGGACAAGTGTTCCCATTGGCTTCAAAATTTACATGAAACTAATAATTTGTGTCTACCCACAGTTCCTACTTAAATGCTTTTCAAGACTTATTATCTTAATGGTTCCTGACCTTAGAAAGGCAGGTAGGAATCTTAACCAGAAATCAATTTGCCCGGCAATAGCATTTCCACTTAGTTGCCAGTCTTTTTGGCAATATATGCATGTTTCTGATACTGCATCCCAGAATTTCACCTCCAAATAGCTCTTATTCTGAAGATGTGGCATAGCAGTTACCATATCCATTAATTCACCCCTAGAGGAAGTTAGGTTGTTCCATCTATCACAGTAACCTTGGAAAGATAAGGAACCCCCTAAAGTCACCCTAAATCCTGTCATGGAAGCCCTCTGCTGAAACATCAGTGGGCTCTGAGAATGTGTCACCCAACATTAAGATAGTTAAAATTGTGTCTCTCCTCAACTAGTACATGTCACACACACACACACACACACACACACACACACACAGAGTTACACACATGTAGTCGTCAATACTACATTATTAACACTACATTATCAACACTAATTATTAAGAAAGGGAGAGACCCTACATTTACATTGTGTATGTATATATATTTCTATATTCACCAGAGTCCGTTAGTCTGCTGCTCAGGAAAGCATGGCCATGGCAACTTTTCAAGCCACTTCTCTACTTTGTGTAAAACAGGAGTAAACAAATAGTCTTCAGAATGGCTCATAGTTTAGGTTTGTGTTCTTGTTTTGATGGAACAAGATATGAGCTCCATTCATCCAATGCCTATTAGAAATTCTGGTCATAGATGAGGAACATTACTACCTCCACAGTGATACTAATATCATATAAGGTAGTGAAATAATTCTGCAGGGGCCTCCAACATGTTACCAGTAGTTTGTGGCCCCATGATTCCTTTCAAATATTTTTATTTAAAAACATGCATTTTAATTTTATATTTGATTCATTGATTCCTGCAGTCTTTATTTTTCGGCAGTGGTTGGTATTGAGTTGTGTCTTTCCTAAAGTATGCCACGTGATATGGAGCCTTCCATGGTATGAATGTGAAGGGAAGGAGGGTGAGCAAAGGGAGTTATTTGCTTAAAGGCACATGCATGGGTTAAGCTTACAATGCGGTCTATGTGGTTTGGGCAGCTCATCAAGGATTCTGTTGTTTTCACATATTATTATTAAAGTTTGAAAATGCCATTTTAGCTACCCCTTCCAAGATAAGTGAAGCTAAGTCAGGGTTTCTTAGGAAGTCTGTTTACTTGTAGGGCAGCCTGGGAAGTTGTCCCTTGTCTTGAAGAACTGCACCAAAAGTACTTGTTTTTAGTTCCATGGTCAGGTTCTTAGGTACTGTACTGGAAGGATAAATGTTTGGGCACCAGTGGTTTCATCCTGTGTAACAATTTTTGAGATTAACAAGCATATTGTTAATGGCTTACTGGATATAATTGATTTAATAAATTTTATTATATTTACTATTCACAATAACCTGTGAGTAAGTATATTCTGCATGCAGTAGTTTTGGTGTCCTTTTTCTAAATTGGAAAAATAAAAAATAATATTTTGAGGCAGAAAAATGGCAGAATGGAATATGAACCCAAGTTTGTGTTTTTTAAATCAATTCAAGGTCTAATAGATGGTATAGAATGAATGAGATTCCTTTATTATAAAAAAAAAATATATATATATATATTTTATATATTAAAATATATATATATATAAAAAAAATATATATATATATATATATATTTTTTTTTTTTTTTGCCTCCTTGAATTGTAGAGGAAAAACAATGAACCAGCATCATCACCTGGCTGTTTTGCCCCCAGCGTGTTTACCTCAGAAAACAGAATACACATTTTTCCTGAATTCTCATAAATAGAGATGAGAATTTTCTGGACCCAAGTTCATTTAACAACAAAGCTCATATTTTTGACCCCTCATAACATTTCAATAGGAACCATTTTAAAATTTGTATCAAGATGGGCATCGTAACCTAATTGAAAACTAGGACTTGATTTCTTTTGTGGCATATTCTGTCTCTCTTTTTTTTAAATATGAATACTCACAGGACCATGCCTTTTAATTCCTCATTATTGCCTTTTATCTCCAAAATTATTGTTTAGACAATTTTGAACAATTGTAAATTAATTGAGCTTCTGTTGTTGCAATGAACCTTATAATAGTAAAGATTTTTTTTTCTCCGTCTAGAAATAGAGTTTTATTTATTTGGAAAATTCTTTGATGTGATCAAAAAGGAACAAAGCATTTTCAAGCTGGAACTATTCATTTTCTAGTTAGCTAAGAAGTTCTAAAGGGAATTCTCTTAATTTCCCAGAAATAGTGAAGTTATTTTGGAAAATCTTAAGCATGCGTATGAGATTCTAATACATGGACTATCGTATATGTAATTTCTCTCCTTCCTCAAGGTTCAGTGTTAGAAAGGGCCTTCTTATATGCATAAGTTCCCGTACAACTCCAGGGATCAACTTTAAATCTCTACGAAGAATATGCAGCTTTAAAACAATTATCTTAGCTAAACCATTCTAGAAGACTGGGTAAATCTTTCTGTTGGATTTGATTGACCCATACGTTATCTATGTTTCAAATAAACAAATTGCAGGAAGTCACCAGCTCACAGCTTTTATGTTCCTGAAAGTTTGTTTATGAATTGCTCACTTGAAACAAATTTTCCCATAGGGATAATGATATATATGATGATTAGATTCCCACACTGGTCCTTCAAAGGCTATTGACCCATTATCTAGTTGAAATACTAAATATTTGCAATGAAATGTGTGAAGAAGAGTACTGATACTGCAGTAAGTAGCCAGAAGAGAACCATGGAATTAAATGTGTTTTCAATTTTAAATGTTGCTATTTGTAAAAAGGAAGGTCTAATTAAAGGACAATGAGATGGAGAGAGAATTTGAAGGTAGTTTTTAGGTATAGTTTCAGAAGTTTTAGAGACTTATGGCACTGGATTTTCAATTATGTTCAATTTTACTTCCATACTTGTGGTTTACTTTTTCTCAATTCAACTTTATCATATATACTGCTGTTGAACTGTGATTAATTTCATTATGTAAACTCGCAAATGGAGTTAATAAAGGGAGAGAGAATTTACTGAGATGATGGTACAGGAGTTGAAAGGGGGAAAACGCTTAAGGGATTATAACGGATTTGGGCTCACGTGTCTGAAAAAGTCCCTGAGGAGTAATGAACTGAATAAGGAGATAGACAGGAACTGGGGGCAGGATCCCCTTAAGGAGAAAGTGGGTGTGTGGCAGAGGGGCTGGGTCTAACCGATTTCTCTGCTGACTACCAAATATTTCTGCGGGCACAGAATGGTTTGCTTAGAGGGACCGGGCTACTGGGGATGGAGCTTTAGACTTGGAGAGGGGTCAGTCCCCTTTCTCGGAACATATATGCCATTTAAGTGTATCCACAGAATGTCACAAAGATACTTAGAATCTTTATTTAAATATCGTATATCATGTCACTTCCTTGTTGAGAAAAACTTCTCTATCTTCTCATTTCTGTTAAAATTCATTGCATACTGGAGACTGCACACTCTGGCCCACTGTGCCTCTCCAAGCTCATTGCATGCCTTACTGCCACTCTCGGAGTGTTTAGAAAAAATGCTTTCCTGCCTCAGGGCTTTTGCTCTGCCTAGGACACTATTTTGCCAGTTCATGGAGTGACCGATGTTCTTGTGGTCCTAGCAAAACTGCCACCTTCTCAGGAGGGCTTCCCTACCATCTTGTCATCCCAAGCTCTCAAACACACAACCTGGGCCACTGAGTACATCCCAGTCTACCCTCTCTCCTCAGAGATGTATTTATGATTCATCATTATTTAATGGTGTATGGGCTGAATTTCTCAGAGCTAAGCTCCGCAAGGGCAGGAATCTGGTCTATCATATTCACCTCCTTACCTTTGGTTCTTGACACACAGTGGACACTTGGTGTGTTTATTTATTGGATAAATGAGTAAAACCAGATATAAATGACTCCAGTGACTTCATATGGTACATTGTAAGGTATTATTTGGTGCATTATAGTGGATGTAAGAAAAATAAATGCTCAAACTTGTTTTCTTGCTGGAGAAGCAACATGAAATGAGAAAAAGCAATGTATTATGAAGTGGGATATTGTGAGATACAGATAATACATTTTGAGAAGCAAAAGAAAAGAAATAGTCCATTTGACAATATATGCATGAGCTTGAATTATTTTGGTGATTAGCTCCAAAGAAATGATTTTATAATACAAAGAGGCAAGTTATAGCACAGCCATTCAAAGAAATTCCCAGGATCAGTGTTGTCAATATGCTGTACAGATTTTTCCTTCTCTCTCTCCCTTCTGCTCTCCTTTATTTCTGCCTTTTCGTTCTCTTCTTCTCTCATTCTTCCACCCCATCTTTCTCTTCTTGGGCAGTCTTTGCTTTTCTCTGGTTTATGACCAAATCTGAAAATCCTGGCTCCTGGAGCTAGAGTTTGACTTGGAATTTGGCAAAGTATTTTTAAATAAATAAATGAATATAAATGAGTGTAATGTTGTATGATATATTTGTGCAAGCAGTGGCAGTGTCTTATGGTATATGAGGCTTTTCAAATGCCAAATTATTCCTGATCAGAGAATTCATTACTCTTGGAAACTCAGTATGGTCGTTGAATTTGTGCAGTGGATTTTTTTTTTGTAGAAAGAGCATGGACCCAGAAGTCAGACATGGGTTTGAGCCTTAAGTGTTGTGACTGCTTGGCTGTGTGCCTTGAAGAGGTTACTGTAACTTCCTGGGGTTCTGTTTACTTGCAAACAAAATAAGAGAATTGATCTGCCTACCTCTAGAACTTCTAGCTCTAAGAGTTTCTGGCATTCATTGAATGGTTTGGAGTCTCCATTCTTACTGTCTTCAAGGTTTACACTGAATGATTGACCCCTTTTCCTCCCATCTCAAAATATACTTGTCCCTAACACAAAAGCAATTCAAATGTATTACTATCTTCCTTTTGTTGGATACTCCTCCTCCTTTGTTGGATGCTGCTCCTTGCACGTATGCCACAAGTTGGTCTTGCACGTTTAAGGTACTGGAAGACAAAAGTGCAGTTATGCAACCCTTTTCTATAGCCCCTAGCATAGAACTACTTGCCATGTACTCATCAGAAATTGCATGAATTATATGAATGCATACTAGGTGTTCGGCCCTGTTCCACATGCTAGAGGTTCTATAGTGAACAATAGATACAAAGTCCTGCCTATGTGGACCTTCCTTTTAGTGCGGGAGAGATAGGAAATAAAATGAAACACAGAGTACATTTGATGGGGATAAGAACTTTGGAGAAGAATGGAGTGGAGAAAGGGGATGGAGGAAGTAGTGGAAGGAGTAGGGTGGAGAGGGTTGCTATCGTAAATAAGGTGGTAATGGATGGCCTCACTGAGAAGCCATATAAGCACAGACTTGAAGGAGCAGAGGCAGTGAGCAGCCATTTAATTATTTGGAGGAGCAATCCAATGTGGAAGGAAGAAGAGCATGTGCAAAGGCCTCAGAATATGGGCAGACCAGCAAGGATAGGGAGGGAGATGTTCAAGAGAGGAACTTAGGGGTAATATATATAAGTAGACACTCGTGAATCTTCAGTGGTAGTAAGGCCTGCTTCCTTTTGCGTTAGTCACCATGAGCCTGTGTTATCCATGTGTCTAGTGACAGGTAGGAATTGAGAAGCCTGGCATTCTGACACGGGTTTTGTGGTGCTTCTTGGACTCATTCTTTCCACATATTAAAGTAAATGGGTGAATATCATGCTCTTACCTTAGCTCATGGTTCCAAGCCCAGAGTTAGAGCTGAGTGTTCAGCTCCAACTTTAGGCTTGAACGTTTCCACGCAAGAGAAATGGTCCCATGACAAGGGTGACCCCGGAATCAAAATCACCTATCAGTTCAGAAATGTTTGACTATATACAAAAGACCATCATTTGTATTTTTTGTTCATATCAACTCCTTCTTTTAATCGAGACTAGTATTTTAGGATTTTTAAAAAGAACCATGCAGAGTGACTCATGGTACATATCTTTAACGAACAGTATAATGAGTAAAATATTGTGCTCACTTAGGACATTGTCATAAGATTATATGACATTTGCATACGCTTCAAACTTTCCAAAATGCTTCATTTATTCAGCAGATAAATCAGGAGCTTTTTTCTTAGTTTCAGGTATTCTAGGCACTATGAATACGACAGGCGAAAAAAAGGCAGCTGTCGTCTCTGTCCTCAGAAGCTTAGGGTCCAGTACAATGTTGTCACACACTGTTGTACATATGCTTTTTATTCTCACATCATCCCTGTGTGGTAGGAAGAATAGGTATTACCACCCTTATTTCAAATAGGAAGAAAGTAGAGCCCAATGATATTAAGTGACTTGCTTAAGGTGACCATCTTACCAAGTGGCAGAACCAGCATTTATTTACTATGCTTGACTCTTACCTCCTCACACCTGAAATTGTTTGGCCTGGGTCTCTGGCTGACAAGCAAACAACAGATTGACTAGATTGGACACAGTATTTCAAAAGCCTTCTTCAGTACTAAGCAGAGTAATTTTATCAGCAGGTTATGATCATTCAGATCAGCCATCAGCTTGAAGAAGGTCACCTAACACAGAAGTGTTTCATCCCAGTGGGCTTCTTTCAGTGACCCTCACTGGTTTTCCAGAATTTTATGATGAGGAGGGAAATGTGATATCAACCAGCCAGCAGACTCTAAACTTTCACAGCTTACCTTCCACACAACGTTTTATCAAAAAGCTTGGCTCCCGCTATGAACAAAAGCCCTTTCTCCCTGAGAAGGACAGTTCGGTGTTCACTGACATTCTGTGAAAGCCTTGACCGTTATCAGGAAAACATGATGGTGTGTGCTGCCATTGAAGATTAACCAATCTAGTCCAACCTCATTTTACAGCTGAGGAAACCAAAACCAAATGAAATAACTTACCCAAGGATTTTTATTCTCTCCGTAAGAGGACACGTCAAAGTTGATTTTTTTTTTTTTTTTTTTTTTTTTTTTACTAATGATTCCAAAAATGTGAATAGACAAAGACTTGGAACCCATGGTGTCTTTCACATTCAAAGGTGCTGAGACTGGTTGGGTGACTGCCCAAAGACACACAAATGAATGTGTCCGCAGGGTCCACCGCTCTCCTGAGTACACACACAATGTGGCCATTTATAGCTCTCTCCTGTGCTTCCATGTCTCATGCATCTAATGTCAATGAGTCAGCGCTGTGTAGAGGGAAGAACCAGGACTTGAAGGGGCTGGATCTCCTGACTAGTTCTATGACCTTGAGTGAGTTCTGGAACTGCTTTGGCCTCTGCATCCCCATTTGTAAGGTGGGAATAATGCCGGCTCCCTACCTCGTAGGGTCATTGTGAAGATCAAATGAGATAATAAAGATGAAAACATCTGCAGAAGTATGGTGCATATGCCAGTTATTTTCTCAGATCATTCTCTCTCAGACTGATTATTACGTGTGGTTTCTTAGCATTCAGGGGCTAGGTATTCCTGCTTGCTGTTTTACTTCTCAAGTAGATTATCGCTGCACCCTCTTTTGTAGATAGGCCTACAGATTTCTCTCCTCTCTTCACCATACTGTTAATTACTAGCATATTCTACATCATCCTCGATTCTCGATGTCCACGGGCTACGCTACCCCTTTCTTGACGGTGGAAGACATCACAACCAATCTCATCCATTTTTTTCTTTTTTAAAAAAAATTTTTTTTAACGTTTATTTATTTTTGAGACAGAGAGAGACAGAGCATGAACGGGGGAGGGTCAGAGAGAGAGAGGGAGACACAGAATCTGAAACAGGCTCCAGGCTCTAAGCCATCAGCACAGAGCCTGACGCGGGGCTTGAACTCACGAACCGCGAGATCATGACCTGAGCCGAAGTCGGACGCTTAACCGACTGAGCCACCCAGGCGCCCCTCATCCATTTTTTTCTATCTCAACATCTATCTCAGTGTCTATCTCAACATCGTAGACTGGGCTGCCCCTGCCAGTTGTTTGGAATTGGCACATAAGATGATATCACATTGCTTTCCCTACCACGGGCAGTTTCCCAAAGTTGAAAAACGACGACTAAAACAGGAATGTAGGTGGTCTCGCTGTGCAGTCAGCCTTTACAGATGCCCTTAGTGTATCACTGAAAAATGACAGGTGAAAAATTGCTCATAGCACTAGGTATGGTAACAGTGGTAGAAAATGGTCTGCAAGCCCTATAACAGGTAGGACCCTACTCCTGTTCTACAGACTCTAATCAGCAAGTTTTTCTTAGCCTCTTTGTTCCTCCAATTCAAAGAACTGTGACTACCAGGTAGCTAAGCCACAGTCAGTGTTTGGATTCACTCCTGATTTCTCCTTCCTGCTTGCCTCACAACAGTAGGCCCTTTAGAGCTGTGGATTATCATTCCTAAAAGATCTTGGCTCTCTCCCTTTCATCCTCTGCTACCACCCCTGATCAGACTTTGGTGCTTCCAATCCATGCTTCTCACGGCCATCAAAGACATCACTTTCCCCCACTTGCCTTTGATTATTCCCATGCTTCTAAGACGAAGTGCAAATGCCCTGGTGTGCGGCATAACACTTTCATACACAGGCAGCCTTATCTGCTCATATCCCGCTGTGCCAGCCAGACGGGGAGCTCCTTGTCCTTCTCTTTCCCTTGTATATGCTCTTCTTTCCCTTTTATGCAAGGTCGCAGTCTGTTCTGATCACTCAAGGTCAGACAGAAGTGCCCCTCTTCAATGAAGCCTCCCACATTCCCCCACATTGAGAGTGAGGTGCTCCCTGAGCTCAGTTAGCTCTCGGTTCTTGCCCCTCAAAGCCACATATTGGAAGGGTTAAGAGCACTGGCTTTGGAGTCAGAATGACCTAGGTGAAACCTCATGTATGTGACCTTGGGAAGCTAATGCACCTGCTTCCTCATCTAGAAAATGGAAGTGATAATAACAGTTAACTTTCTCACGGGTAATTTGAGCACATGAGGTCATAAGGATTAAACCAGAAAGGGCACTTATAGCCAGTGAGTTCTCCAGAGATACAAGACCAATAGGTTAAGAGGGAGAGGGAGAGCAAGAAAGAGAGAGAAGGAGAAACGGAAAGGGTGAGGGAGAGGGAGAGGGAGAGGGAGAAGGAAAGAGAGAGACAGAGACAGAGGGAGAAAGATATTTTTAAGGAACTGGTTCACTTGATTGTGGGGACTGGCATTGCAAGTCTAGAATCCATAGATCAGACTGGCAGGTAGAGGTTGATGCTGCAGTCTTGAGGTAAAGTGTTAAGCTCTCAATAAATCTTAGCTGCTATTTTCTGTTATATACCTACCTTGTTTGTTCCTCCCCCAAGAACCAAGGACTCCTCCAGAGCAAGGACTGTGTCTCATTCAATTTTGTATTCTTTTTTTTTTTTTTTTTTTTTTTTTTATTTATTTTTGGGACAGAGAGAGACAGAGCATGAACGGGGGAGGGGCAGAGAGAGAGGGAGACACAGAATCTGAAACAGGCTCCAGGCTCCGAGCCATCAGCCCAGAGCCTGACGCGGGGCTCGAACTCACGGACCGCGAGATCGTGACCTGGCTGAAGTCGGACGCTCAACCGACTGCGCCACCCAGGCGCCCCTCAATTTTGTATTCTTAATGTGTGGCATGTGTAAGTGCTCAATAAAAATCCAGTGAATGAATAAATGCTATTGAGGGATCACATTTTGGGGGGAAATATGCAATATTTGGCCCATAATAAAGATGTATGAAATGTTACTCGGTTGGGAACATTGAAGGCACCAGTATGGCTCCTGGATGCCAGGCAGTCCCCAGGACTGTGCGCCACCACCTCTCCCCAGAGCACCCATCTGCCGTGTAGGGTCACTCTGGCAGAGAGCCACATTCTGGTTCAGGAGCATGCAGTTGATCTAGTATCTCACAAAATCTGCCTGACTGCTTTAATTGTTTTGCTTTCATTTTGAGAGAGACCAGGTTTCATTGTAGAAAACTCAGAAAATAGGAAGATAACAAAGAAGAAATTGAAATCACCGATTATCGCATTATTATGGAATAATGAACCGCAGTTTGGCGAGTGTAGAACATGGACTTTGGGGACAATCTGAGGCTCTTCAAGCCTCAGCGGTATTAGCGGTCAAGAGGGTGAAATAACACCTTCCACATAAGACGTGGGGAAATTAAATAAGATAACATATGGACTTCACTTGGCATTTACCTGGCTTATTAACTAAGCACTCAAGGAATGCTAGCTCTTAATAGCTTTACATGCAAAACAAATATTTATGTCAGAGAACCCAATTTGACCTGTACATGTATATGCATACATGTGTATATATACACACACAGACAGACACAGCTTTCACAATTGACGTTAGATTATAACCACTGTCCTAGGCAGTGTGTATATTTGTTAAGAGTGTAGGATCTGGAAGCAAACTTCCGGCTGCAACCCTTGACCTCTGTACACTTGCCAACTGTGTCAGTTTAGGCATCTCATTTACGTGCTTTGTGCTTCAGTTTCTTCTTCTGTATGAGATAATCCCTATCTGGAAAGGCTATGATAAAGATTAGATGAACTTAATATATTGTACATAGTTATTATTATTTTTATAACATATAATATATATGTGGTATATAATATACATAAAGAACAGTATTTGGTACAGAGTAAACGCTCAGTCAAGAAATGTTAGCTATCATTATCATCCCCCTGAAGTAGTCTCCAAAAGCATTATTTTTACCGGTTGTGGCATATGCCATTGCATCACGATTTATGTTATGATTTCCCTGTTGTCAGACATTTAGACTGTTAGCTGGAGCTTGATGTGTATATTGAGCTAGAATGGCTCATATTAACGAGTCATGTGGTGTGTCGTGAATTCTTCATTTTCATTTAATAAGATAGCCCTGTGAGGTGGTAGAAGTTCTGCATTAGGTTCTAGTCCTGACACTGCTCCAGCCAACTGAGTGACTTTGGACAAGTCATTTAACACTGGGGAGAGAAAGCAAAGTAGTAGAAAGAGAAATTGATTTTAATTCAAAAAATTCTAACATCTCCTGGCACCGTTCTTTATTAGCTATGAGGATGAGGCCAAAAATTTACCAGGTGGGTAGGAATTGATTTTTTATGTCCTCTTTGAAAGTCCTGGCTGTATATTTCAGGCAAGTCCCCATCTCTTCAATTTTCCCATCTGTGGGATCGCAAATGAGTTTCCCTGCCTTTCTCACTTGGTTGTAAACATCAAAGCACAAAATATATGTGAAAGTACTTTTAAAAGCAGTAAATTTACATGTAAATATAAAGTAATATTAGGGCTGTTGTTATGTTGAGTATCTTGGAAACTGTTTTCAAATTCACATTAGGTTAAATAAGTTTGAAGGTGCTAACCAGTTTTCAAATGCCCAGCTCTTATTACAAGGCTTTCTGGATGTATCCCCACTACAGTTAACTGTTCTCTCAGTAACTTCCACCCTTCATGCATACAAATGATTTTCTTCATTCCTGGATACTAGGAATGCACACCTTTCCTCATTTGATGAATTATTTATTTGAATGGGAAAAGCTATATAGAATTTTGTGAAACTGGGTAAAAATAATGTTTCTAATAATGAATATGCAGTGGAACAATTTAAAATGCATTTTAAAGTGTGTTCGAATGAAATCTATCTTGGCCTAGTTGCAAAACCAAATATAGTTCTGTATATAATCTCAGCAAGGTCTAATCCATGCAATCTAATTGCCAGATCAAATTATGTAATCTGGATTTCTTCTCTTGTGTTTTCCGCCATCTTCTATCTTTGTGGCAACCCACTTCACGCTGGCAGATTGAAGAGTAGAGATTTTTGCTGCCTTGATGAATTTTCGCTAAGATACAGAGGAAGTTTTTCAGTGGCAGTGAAATGCTGTGAGCTAGCCATGGTTCTAGATGTGAGATACAAGTGAGCAAAACACCTAGAACCCTTGCTCTCCTGGAGATTGCATCTGACTCTGAGGAAACAAGACTCACAAACCAAATGAATAAACAAGATTATTTCAGATGGTGGTAAAATCAGTGAAAAAAAAAAAAAAAGACAGAATCATGAAAAGAGTGGGAGTCGTGGTGAAAGCTGTTTTAGGTGGTCAGGGAAGGCATGTAAGCTAACCCTTCTTCACGAGGTGACCTGAGAAGATCTGGGAGCAGAGTATTTCAGGAGTGAGAACTGCTGAGGCCAAAAAACTGCCTGAAACTTGGTAAAGCTCAAGGAACAAAAGAAAAGCTAATGTGGCTGGAGACCAGTGAAGGGAGGGGAGGGAAGCGGGAGAGAAGGAAGGCAAGATTCAGATCAAGCAGGGCTGTGTGGGCAATGGAGATGGATCTGGAATTGGTTGGGAGGCAATGGAAAGCCACTGGAGGGGTTTAAGGAGAAGTCATATTTCCATTTGCATCTTTAAACAATTACTTTGGATGTTGGATGGACTTGAATAGCTACAGATGGCCTTCTGGTTTGTTTTTTTTTTTAATGTTGTTTTGAGAGGAGGTTGTCTTGAATCTGTGTTTGAGTAATAACTACTCTGACTTTATTTAATTGTTATGTTAATTTTCTGGAAAGCTAAGAGAGATTGAAAGGGATTGTGGTGCCCTTCCCCTAAGCCACTCAGCACTGTCACTGCTGAGGTCTGAGGGCTCAGGGGATGGTTTAATTGAGCTATGGAATGAACTCTGTTTCTAACCCAAATGGTTCTGATGTTAGATTTTTTCAGAGGCACAATGACGGGTAAAAACGATGAAAATCTTAGAATATATCATGTGCTTTTTTTCTCATGTACTTGTTTTTAAATGGCTTTGAAGCACTTCAATTATTTGATAGTCATTTTGATACTGAATCAACCAGTTTATGAGGCTGGCTTTCATCACTGAAGCTCTTTCCCTCTAAGCCAGATGGAAAAGATAGTAGTACGTAAGAGATCTTGCTGTTGACAGAGGTTGACCTCTCCGTGTTCCATTTTTCTCCACAAATTTTTCGATTAAAACCTGTGTCCTTGCTAAATTCCATTGAAAGAGACCCCGACTGTCTCTCATAACGAAGCTCCCCTCCTCCTACCTCCAGGGGCTCAATCTATTCTCTGAAATGTATTTGTAACCCAGAGGAAAATATATGAAGCTTCCTGTAGGTGGGACTTGTTCCTGTTCCATTCTTCTTTATACCAAAGACTCTGTTTTTCTTTTCTAATTACCTCTACGATATAGGAGGTAAGTGTTCAGGCTTAGAAGTCAAAACAGACATGGGTTCAAGTCCTGCCTCTGCAACTTACTGGCTGTTTGCGTTTGGGCAAACCTGAGTTTCAGGTTGTCTTTGTTGATTGTTTCTTTCTTTCTTAGCTTTTTAATCTATCATGAATTTACAAGATTTTCAGCAAGTATTTATTAAGGCTCCAAACATTGTGCTAGGTGTTAGGTGTTCAGTGCGTATGGTAAGTAAACATGAACACAGGTCTTGTGGACCCTACAGAATAATGACAAAGACATTAAATTAATACAGATAAATAAATGATTATAAATGAGCAAAATGCTATAAAGGAAGCACTGAATCAGATTCTCAAAGAGCTTTTTAAATATGGGACCTAACCTGATAAGGTGAGGGTAAGTTAGAATTGTTGTAAGCATCATACGACACTTTGCTTTTAACATATGGCAGTTCCCCCTTTGCTGTGGGTTTGCTTTTGGCGGTTTTAGTTACCCACGGTCAAACAGTCAACAGATGATCTGCCTTCTGACCTTCAGAATGTCAGTAGTAGCCTAACACTACGTTACAGAGCCTACAGAGCTTACGTCACTCACCTCGCTTCATCATCACGTAGACGTTTTATCATCTCACATCATCACAAGAAGAGTGAGTATTGTGCAGTAAGATATTTTGAGAGAGAGACCACATTCACGTGGCTTTTATTATAGCATGTTCTTACAATTGCTCTATTTTTATTCTTGCCAATCTCTTACTGTGCCTACTTTATAAATTAAAATTTATCATAGATATGTATATGTATGGAAAACAGTAATTACAGGTTTCTTCGGTACGATCTGTAGTTTCAGGCATCCACTTGGGGGTTTGGGGAGGTATGCCCCATGGATGAGAGTGGACTACTGTATGTCCTTTGTGTTCGGTTGATCATAGCTATTGTTATCATTATTGTTATCATTACTGTGGCCACTGTTGATATTACACACACCCCATGCTTGTATATATTGGATGCAGTGAGCTTTCCCAGAACTTGTTACATGGTGCTCCAAAAATGTCTGTTGACTGTGTTCATGGTTAGTTGCCTAGAACTGTTCTACATCTGTGCTCCCTGACTCCTGCCAGCTTACTTCATTTTTGACCTGGTATCTGAGTAGTTTCTGGGGCTGGCCACTCATGTCTTGGATACCATCCATCCTTGACTCTCCCAGATTCCTTAGAAAGCTCCTGATCTTGCTGCTCTATCTCCTACATGAATGCCAACCAAATCCCAATGTGGCAACTGCTATGTTGTTATGTTATGCTTCTGAAGGAGGACTCTTTAAGAAAACTTTCTGAAAGAAAAGAGAGTGCCTCCCTTTCTCCTGAAGCCCTTTAAAGAGCCCATTGCTACAACCACTATGCAGTATAAGCACCTGTTCTGGCTGAATTATGACCCTGAAGGATTTTTCTTCCTGTAAGTTTTACAGTCTTTAAAAAAAAATTTTTTTTTAATGCTTATTTATTTTTGAGAGAGAGAGAGGGGCAGAGAGAGACACACACACACAGAATCCAAAGCAGGCTCCAGGCTGTGAGCTGTCAGCACAGAGCCTGACGTGGGGCTCGAACCCATGAACCATGAGATCATGACCTGAATGGAAGTCGGACGTGTAAGCGACCGAGCCACCCAGCCACCCCTCCAGTCTTTTTTTTTTTTTTAATTTTTAATGTTTATTTTTGAGAGAGAGAGAAAGTGTGCATGAGTGGGGGAGGGGCAGAGAGAGGGAGGCTGTCAGCACAGAGCCCAAAGCAGGGCTCGAACCCACAAACTGCAAGATCATGACCTGAGCCGAAGTCAGACGCTTAACTGACTGAGCCACCCAGACACCCCAGTTTTCTAGTCTTTTTTATTCATCATTGACCTAGAGGCAAGACCATAATAATCTTCAGACTTTTCCATTTCTCCATACCAAAGCTTGTGAAAATATGCTTTTTAAATTTTGATGTTGTGGGTGCATATGTGATACAAACATCTGTTCATGGTAAACTCTTGATTTTCCCAGCTGATTGGTGAGAGGAATAGCTCTTCAGGGTCATTACCTCTAAATCGCCTCTTCAACTGGAGTTTCTCATAACTGAGTTTAGTTCTTCCTGTTCTCCAGGTAGCTGCCCTAGAACTTACCAAAAGATGGCTGCCCCAGATCAACCCTAGGTCTCTGGATGTTGTATAATAAGAAATACTGAGAATAACATTCTCCCTGAAATGTGCCATAATTTCTCTCTTTTTTTTAAAGGTTTATTTATTTATTTATTTATTTATTTATTTAAAGGTTTATTTATTTTTGAGAGAGAGAGAGAGAGAGAGAGAGAGCATGAGTGGGGGAGGGACAGAAGGAGGGGGGGCTAGAGAATCTAAAGCAGCCTCTGCGCTGACAGCAGTGAGCCCAGTGCAGGGTTTGAATTCACGAACCATGAGATCATCACCTGAGCCGAAGTCAGACACTCAACTGACTGAGCAAGTCAGGTGCCCCACGCCAAAATAATTTCACTTAACAAGTAGGTGTAACTACTTCCCTCCCCAGGAGGAAGAAATGTTCAAGGAGGGCTCAGATTTATTAACGTAAAAACAGCTACCATTTCTTGAACTCCTGCTATGTGCTGGAAACTGTTCTTAAATTCTCCGTAGGCGTTTGTGTCATTTGCAATAATTCTATGAGGTTACTAGCATGGTCATTATCTCCATTATGTCAACGAGAGAACGGAGAATTGGAGAGTTTATGACTTGCCCAAATATTTAGGACTTGTGCACTGATCTCTCTGACTCTCAAACTTATGTTGTGAACCACTCAATAATACTGTCTCAAATTTTACCTTTGAGAAATTAGATCGAAGATATTCCCAGGTAGGGGCAAAACAGTGACATCACCTGCACCACAACAATTGAAAGTTTGCAATAAGTAATACTGTGATGGCATGCTCACCTATCTCTTCTCACCATACAAATACTAAATTTGAGGAGATGCCCGTCCAGTTCCTGTAATACTATCAAACATCTGTAATACCTCACATATAAAGTTCCAGCTAATAAAGAACATGAGTAGATAATTATAGAAGTAACAAAACTATTATCCAGAATGCCTTTGTTTGGATTATTTTGTAATCCAATTGGCTTACAGTTTCTCACTCTTTATAGGTTTCTATGGCGTTGTATGTTAAAGCAAACTTTAATAAACTGTGTCGTATATTTCAGAGAAACTTGCAATGCTCTCTTCAGCACTTAATGCACTTCTCCCATGCTAGACTGAGAAATCTATTTCCTCTTCTTGCTTAACAATCTATTGAGCACACCTCCTAGTTTCAGTTATCACAGAAGTTTTATTTTATAGCATTTCAGAGGCAATTCAGTCATCAGCTGACCTTTGTTTCATATGAGAAATAAAGTCATTTTGACTGCGTGGTTCCATATTAATGGCTTCGTTGTAGTTCAGACATAACACTGCTTTTGATTGTAATATTACTAACAGCTGCTCAGGCCTCAATAACTATAAGAAAATGCATATTTTAGAAACGTGTGAAAATATGCAGATCCTCTCCAAGTTTATTTATAAACTCGAAATAGAGCCTTTATACTATTTATTTTGCAGTAAATACAAGTACAGCCCTTAGGTATTGCCTTTTTACCTGCACCTTGTGTTTCTTGTTTTCATCCCAAGTTCTTTCGTCAAAGCAGGCAAACCAATAGTACAGATGAACTCTTTATATGAGGCACATGTATCCAAAGTGTACAAAAATCCACGACTTTGTAGATTCTCTGAGGGCAAAACGGGCTCATAGAAAAGTGGGCCACGGTCACCTGAGGGGGTAGTAATCATAGTCATTATTATTACTATGTATGACAGAAGAGTATGCCAGGCTCTGAGTGAGGGGCTGTATAGAATGGCATACCACTTATGTCTCACCATAACCCTGTGAAGGTTATTCTTAGTCCCATTTGATAAACAAGGAAAATGAGGCCCAAGGTTACGTGCACAAGGAGGAAGTGGCAGAACAGTGTGGAACCAACGAGCCCCGATCCTATAATCTCTGAACCACTGTGTTTAGTGACTGCCAGTCACCATTGTGGGCCTGTCCAGGGCAGCTGGGCTGGTGAGGCTCTTGTCCATTGTCAGGAGAGGCCGGAGACTTCACATGGGACCTCTTTATCACCACTCCTCACCCCGTCTGAGCTCTCGAGTACGCCTTTTTGACTGGCTCTGTCTTGTTAAGAGCCTTTACTGACTTCGGTGAACTCACTTAGCAACATAGCCTTCAGGGCTGTCCTACTCTGGGAGCCTCCGCTGTGTCCTTTTCTGCGCGGCGTGCGATTTTGCACCGTGACACTGCCTCCTCTTCTGTCTTTCCTCGTTTCTCCTTATGTTCTCTCGTGTGGTTTGCGCTGTGCCGCCGCTTTCTGTGTTCCTGTTCTGTGGTCTCTGCTCCTCATGCTCCCTTCATTCAGTCAGATTAGGTAGCAGTAGAGTAGCCATCAATGCGGTGGCAGGCAGCCTCTTGAGCCCCAGACCACTTGGGTCAAGTCCTGACCCCCTCACTTTCTAGCTGTGCAGTCTTGGCTCAGGTCCTTCTCAGTTTTAAAATCAATATTCTAATAATAATACCTATCTCAGATTTATTATGAGGAATGAATAAGCGGTCACATATGAAGTGCTTAGCTTAGTGCCTGGCACATAGCAATTGCTCATCTAACCTTTTTTTGGGGGGGTGGGGGTTGTTTTTACATTTGCATGCTGACAGGTACTTTATGTGAGGAAATCCCGCCATTTGTTTGAGGGAGAAGTGCCTTCAACCACACAAGGAAAACCCTTCCCCCAGGAAGAAAACAAAATGAGTTCTCCCTTTAAGATGCTTCCCATTCCTTCATTTTCAAGTTCTCTTTGGCCACAACACAAGTTGGCCAACTGCCACTGGGGCCTCAGAGACCAAAACATCAGCCAAGTTTTGTTTTACTTTTAACTCTTGCAATTCCTGTCTCTCCAGGTCCCTGCCACCCGTATTTACAACGTAGGAGGGTGTGGGCAATAGCTTCACATTTGCGGTTTGGGTCTCGGTTGACCTGGCCTTGTGGTCTTAGAGGTTGGGCAGAAAGCTGGGGGATAATGGCTTTCTGATCACTTGCCCCACAACAGATGTGCACCAGAGCACATATGACAACTTCGTGTGCAGGTGGGGAGGAGTGCCTGTGAAGATGAATTCCAAATGACCCTCAGAGCCAGCTGTGCCCAGTGCTTTTCGTAAAGCGTTTCATTTGATAATCACTGGCTCCTCTTAGATGGTATTATTTTTTTCCATTTTAAAAATAAGGTCATCAACAATGAGGCCGAGAGAAGTTGAGTAATTTGACTGAGATCTACCTGGTTCTACTGTATGTGCTTTTCACCACCCACCATCCTGCTCCCTTCACTTTGTTGTAGACCTTCTTTCCTGTACTACCTTCTTCTGACCTCAGTGTCCTTATCTGTAAACCAAGAGGATTCTGCAGGATGATTTGGAGTTCCCTTTCAGCTCTGACATTCTGACACTCTGGATCAACCTCTGAGCTTAGACACCCTCTGAGTGTCCATCCAGAGGTGTGTGAACTGGCCTCATTTGCTCACTGCTGCTTGGTTTAGGCTGCAACTGTCTGAGACTCTGTCTCTTAGTGCATTCCAGCTCCCATTACCGTGTCTCCTGTATTGACCAAACACACTTCGTTCTATTACTTCTGAGCAAATCCTCTACAGAATCCAAGAGCTTCAGGAATTCCCTTCTGGTGGTTGTTGAATGTGTGTTGCCTTAATCCATAAGTTTATGCAATTTCAGAAGGAAAGATGCTCTGCAGAATCTTAACAGGTTGGAGTTGAGTGGAGAGGAGAGGGAACCCGACAGCAATTGAGCTCCACTGAGTTAAATATCTTTTGCTTTGCTTTTTACAATCTTGTGAGATTAGATACTTTCTTCAGCGCTCATACAGAAGAAGGCCCTATAACTTGTGCAGAGAATTCAAATTTGAGTCTGCCTATATTTCATATATGAGGCTGTGACCTTTACCTTGGTGTATGGTAGAAAGAGGCACTAGATTAGAAATTTCATTCTAGTTTTGCTACTAATTTTTAATGTGCTATTTTGATTAAGATACTCTTCATCGATCAAATCAGTCTATAAAATTGATTATCTTTAAACCAAGTAATCTTAGGGACTCTATGTCTTGAGCTGTGTTAATGGTTTAATTATCTCAGCTGCTTGGGAGGACATGAGATCACTCTTTATTCCTTTTTGTGCTTTATCTCCTACTTTCAGTCACCAAGTACTATCAGTTCTGATTTTATTTTTTAATGTTTATTTATTTTTGGAGAGAGAGAGAGTGAGCGAGTGCAGGAGGGGCAGAGAGATTGGGAGAGAGAGGATCCAGAGCTGGCTCTGCACTGTCAGCCCAGAGCCTGATGTGGGGCTCAAACCCATTAACTGTGAGATTATGACCTGAGCTGAAGTTGGATGCTTAGCCAACTGAGCCATCCAGGCACCCCGATGTCAGTTCTGATTCTAAAATGACTCTCTGTGTTCGTCTTTCCTATTTCCACCATCCACTATGGTGAATCTGGAACTTATTTCACTTCTGGAATCCTGAAATAGATTTCAAGTTGTCCACATTCCCAGGCTGTACCCAATTTCTCTCCCAGTGCTTCATATATGTCCTCCTTATGTATATATGCTTGTTCACTGTTTGCTCTTGTCCAAAACCTCAATTGTTCCTTCTCTGTTTTTTGCAGCATCAAGTTCTCTAGGCCTCCGTAAGCAGAAACTGCACAAAATCAACTTTCTGTTTTCCGTGTCCACCATCTTTATCTTATCTCCGAACCTTTGCCAAGGCTGTTTTCTGCAACTCTCTTCACTGAATTCTTTGAAGTCCTTCAAGGTCCAATCCAAGTACAAAAAAGGGCCCTGTCACTCTTGTTCATCAAGAACATATTCTGAGCATAAGCTTGATGCCAGGCACATAATGAGCAAGTAGTAAATATTTGCTGAATTAATGTATGATTCCCTCTCATAAAGGTATCCTTGATTGCTTCTTCTTACATTTATGTCAGGATTTTTAAAGACCCAATGATACTCGTTTAGCATCTCTGGAGTGTTATAGTTTCAGAGTTGCATTGTTTCATACTAAAGGAAGAATAAAATGAAGAAATCAAAGAAGATTTTCGAATTGACCAAATCCTGGCCTTAGCCATTTCTCTTATGGACTGGAGGAGTAGGAAGTTCTTCCTATGTGTCACTGTCAGGCCCTGTCCTGTCTATCTGTCTATCAATCTATCTATCTGTCGGTGCTTTACTCACTGAACCATTACAACAGCATTGTGAGGTAGGTGCTACATTATCCCTATTTTACTGATAAGAAAACTGACGTCCAGAGAGGTTAAGTAACTTACCTAAGATAAAGCTAGAACATGGTTAAATCAGGTTTCAGATTCAAGGATTCGGGCTACAGGGTGTATAATTGTCAGCATTATATACCATGTGCTACCTCTCACACCACTGCAAATCATAGGAAAATATTGAACATATTATTAGGCTAACCTCAAGAATGAAAAAAAAAAACCTCTTAAATCAGACTTTATAGTCAATGGAACACAGTGGGTGTTACTTTACTAGGAATGGGTAGCCCTTTAGATTTAGCTCTCATTTATTCATAATCCCCAATAAGATGCTCTCCTAGCTGTTTATAAATAGATATATTCTAGTATTTTGGCATTAAATATAAATGATAACAACCTTGTCCTAGTTGGAGGTCCTCTTTTTCCCCTGAGGGGTCTTCTTGGGCCCTCTGAAATGCCACATGGCTAACGACAGAATATGTTTTCTTTAAGGAAGCTCTACTTCCTGGAGCTTCTCTGGCATGCTGTCCTAGGAAGCTCTGCGCTGCAAGCCTCTAATCAGCTGAATAAAAATGAAGTGGGCATTTGTATTTCCCCACTGATTGAGTTGGCTCAACCTGATGTAGGTTCAAATTCACAAAAGCATAGACAGGCTTGCTTCCAGGCTTGCAATGGAGATGGAGGAAGGCAGGCTGTGTGCCCAGCTTCCTTGCAAAGCATGGCATTGGATATGTGTCACTGGTACCCTTTGAAACCAAGGCTCCAGAACTCCCCCTCACCCACCCAGAAGTCATGGGATGATTTGTTCAAGATGCCCTACTTCTGATGCCAACTGGACCCTGTTCAAATGAGCGTGCAGATCAGAAAGTGTTTTTAGAGGGTGAGTGCATCCATCATGGATAAAATGATCTGCAAAACAAGATGTCTCAAACTGTTCCCCATTCGTCTTTCAAACTTAGTATTTGTGCTATACTTGAAAGCCTTTTCTCAGAAAAGCCTAATCTTGATCATGTGAATTCCAGTTATTTAAGAGAATGTCAACTTGGTTAAATTATGTTTTCTGGGTCCATGCTTGACAAAATATTAGAGTAGTATCTTGATATTTACAAGTTTAACATTCAGGTTTCCATTATTCATATAAAGCATTTTAGGTTCATAATAAGGAGTAATTTGTAGGTTTCCTAAGGTGTGAATATGAATCACCCACTTAGAGATGCAGGGGTTTAGGTGGGGGTCAATTAGAGAGTAGACCTAATTGTGGGTCCAACATTGACATCTCAGTGTGATTTGTTATTCTCTCAGGTAAGAATTATAATTTGGCAATTCTCTTCCAAGTGTCAAGGGTAAACTCTACATCTGAATCAGTGAAATAGCTTTAATTTTTTGTAAAAATGGTTGTAACATAAGGATTTTGGAATTTTCCCACTCAAAACTCGTGGCCAGCATTGCTAATCAATCAACTGCCCTGGCCAAATTCAGCCTGCATGAGAATCATCTACAAAAGGTTAATTGGATTTGGTATTCAAAGATGCGAAAATTGCTCACTTACTGGGATTTGAAAGGTCTAAAATAAGTTGCCTCTGTCTTTTTTCTGTCTTTATTTGAGCTTGATTTTAAATACAGATTTCTCCATTCCCTGCTATGCACAAGTTTGAGTCTCTTAGACATTGCCAAGCATTCTCCAAACACATCAGGAAAATGGGTCACTTTATTTGGTCTCCCTACTTCTGGCAGTGAGACTGGAACAGATATTTTGGGAGGATATAGAGAAGAAAAAACGAATCGGGGCCAGATTTCATGCATGAGGAAAATAGGTACGTACACAATAGACAACATTCCCATGTAGGCACAATGATGTGCCTCATCCCTCAACCAGAAGGAACCTCTACTTGTTATACCTTAGAACAACCTGCTTCTTCTTGGCTTCATCTAAAAAGTTTGCCACACACAAAAATAACCTTTGCTAAGAGGAGAACTTTACTAGTCTGTAAAAACCAGATTTTATGGATTTGTCATTCAGTTTCAAATACTTAATATTTTTGGAGTATTCTATTCTAACAACCAGATTATAGGCCCATTTTCATGTCAGTTTTCCCACTAAAGTGTGAGACCCATTAGGAAGGGAGGATGTCTTTTCTTTTTTAAATTTGTATCCAAGGAAACTAGCAATGTGTCTTGATTTGAATTAAGAAATGAATAAATGATATTTAGTCAGAATGGTTTTCTCAAGTCTTATTCACCATGAACGAATCTTGGACCTGTTGCAATGACAATTTCTCTTCAATGGAAAAAGTTTTCTGAAAGTAGAGACAATTGCATCCATTTCTCTTCTGTTCATTTTTATCCTGAGAGCAGGGCTGGCTTCATGTGTACAGTTGCATAAGGCTTAAAAGGGCCCTGCCCTTGGTGTAGCGCTCTGCTATCACTTTCTTAAAATTCTGAATAATTCTTGGGACGCCATTGGGGTGCCTGGGTGGCTCAGTCTGTTAAGCATCTGACTTTGGCTCAGGTCATGAACTCACAGCTCATGAGTTCGAGCCCCACATTGGGCTCTCTGCTGTCAGCTCAGAGCCTAGACCCTGTTTCAGATTCTGTGTCTCCCCTTCTCTCTCTGCCCCTCCCCTGCTCATGATCTGTGTCTCTCTCAAAAGTAAATAAACATTAAACATTTAAAAAAAAATTCTTGGGGCACCTGGGTGGCTCAGTCAGTTAAGCATCTGACTTCAGCCCAGGTCACGATCGCACGGTTCGTGAGTTCGAGCCCCGCATCAGGCTTGCTACCATCAGCTCAGAGCGAGCTTTGGATCCTCTGTCTCCCTCTCTCCGTGCCTCTCTTTCTCTCCTTCTCTCTCAAAAATGAAAAACATTCTTAATGTAATTCTTATAATTCTTAATAATTCTTGAGTTAGGGACCTTGCATTCTCATTTTGCACCAGGCCCCACACATCAAGTCCCAGGTTCTGCCTGAATACCTAGTATACACAGTATGTTATCGTGGCAGCTACGGGTTGGTATACCCTTCCAATTCAGCTTTCCTTGCCCCAAGTGGAAGTCACAAGCAAGGGTTGTTAGTGAAGTGTGGCTCCAGTTGTTTAATACAAAGCCCTCTAGGGCAGACAGTATCAGGGAGAAGCATCCCGTGTCACCTGGGCTTCAGGGGAATAGTCCTAGAATCCTCGAGGTAAGCGTCGCGGTTTAGTTTCAAAGGGTCAAAGAAAAGAATCTTTAGAGAAGGCAACTGGGAGAGGGGCTGGCACATGTAAATGACTTTCAGACCCTTCCCTCCAGCTAGAAACAAGGGAAAGGGGAGGCAAGCTGACCCTGGAAAGCTCCTCAAGAAATGCCTGGGGAACCACATTTATGGGCCCTTTTGTCCTGCTTCTCTTCCAGAACTCAAGTATCATGGGATAATGCTTCTCCACCTTTAATGTAGACAGGAAACACCTACCAATCTTGTCAAAAATGCATGTTCTGATGCAGTAGGTCAGGGTGGGGGCTTGAGATTCTGCATTTCAAATAAGCTCATGGTTTTACCAGCATTGTGCAGCATAGTTACTCCGTCCAGACACTATGAATTTTACAGTGAGCAATTAAAAAGCAACCACGCTTCTTGAAAACATTCCTGGAAGATGTAGTGAACTACCAAAAACTACTTTTTTAAAAAGTTTATTTATTTTGAGAGAGAGAACAGGAGCTGGGGAGGGGCAGAGAGAGAGGGTGAGAGAGAATCCCAAGCAGGCTCCGAACTGTCAGCACAGAGCCTGACGTGGGGCTCAATCTCACAAATTGTGAGATCATGACCTGAGCCAAAACCAAGTGTCAGACGTTTAACGACTGAGCCACCCAGGCACCCTCAAAAACTACTTTTAAAAGTATGTTAGAAGAATTTGTTTCTTGATATAAATTGCTATGGTTAGAGAATGCATTGAGTGAACCTTGGGTCCTCATTTATTAATGAATGCTGCTAATAAAAAAAAAAAAAGGGGCAGAGCAACGTGCTGGGTAAAAATACAGACTCTGAAACCCAATTGCTTGAGTCACTAAGTAACTGTGTGACCTGAGACAAGTTACTTAACCACTTTATGCTTTAGGTTCCTCATCTGTGAAGTGAGGATAAGAAAAGCAGCTCTCTCTCTTGGTTGTCGTGATTATTAAATGTGCATAAATAGAGGAGTGCTTGGCATAGAGTAAGCGCTCTGTAAGTATTAACACATTTTGGTGTTTTTACATGCCTTCCGTGAGACAGGCCCTGTATTCCATGCTTTGTCTCTAATCCTCAAAACAGACCAAGATTATGTAGTATTGCAAACACCAATAACTAATAATAGTTTAATATTAACTGAGGACCTACCATGTACCAGGCACTATTTTGGGTACCAAGTAGGCATCATCTCATTAAAGCCTCACAGTAACCCACAGAAATATGATTTTTCTCGTTTTCCAGACGAGAAAACTTGAAGTACAGAGATCAATTAGAAAAATATGTTTCCTCTTTGTAGATGTGCAAGACTAGTCCCAGGGCATGGCAGAGGAGCATCAATAGAAAAGAGAGAGAAGTGAACTGCTCTACAAAATGAAGTTGGACAAATCTGAAGTATCTAGAAATTTCCCTGGAGGGGACATGGAAAGGAACAAGGAGTGAGGGGCTGAGGGAGATAAGGAGATTTGGCAGGTGTAGGGTTCTCTGTGATAGTCATGACGTGTGACTTTTTAGAATAGAAATATTTAAAATTCAGTTTTAAGTGACCTGCTTTCTGTAACCCTTTCTTTGTTATTCCTTATTCATTGTTGTTGTTGTTAAAGTCTATTACCCACTCCTCTCTAATATGTGATATTTAGAGGAAATTGGAAAGAAAAAGTGGGGGTGGGGGAGGCATTGTCCTGAAATATCAGTATAAAGTACAGAGAAATATAAAAATCAGCCATGAAAGGAAAAATACAACATCAAGAATTCAGTGTAAAAAGACCATCCAGAACAAGATATGCCTGAGAGGAATGTGACCCACTCAGTAAACCTTGGAGGTACTGATAGGGGGTAAGTGGTTATATCATGGTCTACGGAGTTAGGGCTTGAGGCATTTCTGTTCAATCCTGAGAGGTGTTACATAGGCCAGAGGACTCACGGTTGTTCATTTTGCTGACTCCTAGGTTATTTGAAGGAACACGGTATGATGTAGCAAGAATGGACTTTAGTAACACATATCTAGTCTAGAATCTTCCTTTAACAGATTTGGAACCCCAAGTCCAGCTAGGAAAGTGACGTGCTCAGTTCTAAACAAAGAGGGGCATAGAAAAGACCACAACCAGATCCTCTGACTGCAAGCCTGGAGGGCAGTTCACTCTGTCCCTGTCTCTTTCACACGAGATGATTCTGTACTTTGAGGATGCTTTGGGAAAGTCCTAGTGATTTAGAACTCTCCAGTGGGCCGACTGGCTTAGCATCTGGGAAATTCTGAATCACATCGGATGGAATGTTTTGTTTACTTCCTCCCCACAGTGCTAAAGGGGAAAAAGAGTTCTTTTTTTTCCTCCAGCTAATTTGCTGGAAACAGTAAATAATTTCCCAGTTCATCTGGTCTCACTTGCAACCAGGGCCTTCCTGTGGCCATTTATTGGCTGGTTTCAGAGAATGAATATCATTTGAAATATTTTACTTCTCAGAAGTTAGCCAAGAGGAGGAAAGTCTATCCATTAACTTCTCTTAGTAAACCTGCTATACCTCTGACTAGAAATAAACTGTAAAACAAAGCTCCCACCTAAGGCAGTCAGTACATCCTGGGATGGATGTGCATTCACAGATTGTTAAGCCAGGACCATTAACAATCATCTACTTCAATTGGTCAGAAGCTCTTTTTAAAACCAAATTAAAGTCAACACCCAGTAAATAAAACTCAACAAAACTGGAGCCACCCAGATTTAAGTTAGGGGCTGAGAACATTCTAATTTCCTCCTTACCCTGGAGTCACAGTCCCTGAGACAGGTCTCCAAAGAAGCAATTAGGTAACTACTAAGCTTGTCCAGTGACAAGTTAGGTGTTAGAGTAACCCTCCCAAGGTCCTGTGGCTAGTGATGATATGTCTGAACTTGAACTCAGGCCTCTTCAATCTCAGTTCATTGACTCCCTGTATCTCACTTGCATGGTAAATGCTCTCAACTTCTGCTGGAGAGTAAAGGGATGAGACTGGATGGGCAATATGTCACTGTGTGCAATAACCAGGGAAAATTCAGGGAGACAGAGGAAGCTGTGGTTTGACTTGACTGATCTGAAATAATGCACAGAAACACACAAAAGATTATTCAGTGGAATTCTTGAGAGATTTGAGATTTCTATGTCATCCGCCATTTCCTCTTTACATTGGTCCAAACATGCCCTGGTCCAAAGATGCCCTGTAGTCTTGAGGAAATGATATATGTAAGAAATCATGCCACCAGTTATTCTTTTTGTAAAAGTGTTGATGGTGGGAGATATTCACCAGGCCAGGCAAGGAAAAGGGGATTAACTTTGATTGAATGCCCACAGGAGAGTCACAGTCTGCTAGCTGTGGGACCTTGGGTCAGTTACTTCATCCTGATACTTTAGTCACCTCCCTCAGAAGGAGAGAATGAAAGGGAAATGAGATGTGACACATGGAGCCCTTGGCATAGGGCCTGGTACAGTAAGCATGCAATAGTATTGACTATTACTACTACTGCTACGATGATGATGATGAGGAGGAGGAGGAGGAGGAGAAAGAGAGGAGAAGAAGAAGAAGAAGAAGAAGAAGAAGAAGAAGAAGAAGAAGAAGAAGAAGAAGAAGGAGGAGGAGGGGAGGGGGAGGAGGAGAAGAACAAGAACAAGGAGAAGAAGGGGAGGAGGAAGAAGAAAGAGGGAGGAGGAGAGGGGGAGGGAGAGGGAGAAGGAGAAGGAGAAGAAGAAACTGGCTTAATTGCAATACTCCTTACAATAGTTCTGTGGGGTTTGTAGTTACCAAAGTCCTCATTTTCCAAAATGAGCTGGAGAGGTGAAACGCCTTGCCCCAAGCCACACAATTAGGAAAGGGCAGAAAATGAGGTATAAAACCAGGACCACCTGACTCCAATGCACATTTGCTTTCTTTTGCAATGGTCCCTGACAAATTTCTATAGTCATTTAATTTCAAGGGGGAAAGCTTTCTGCCACTGCATAGCCATTGGCATGTAATTAGAGTGTTTCCCTTTTTCTTTTGTGCTAGAACACTGGAACCAAATTTCTTGCCCAAGTGTAATTATCTCATTAACTCCAAAAGAATTTATCCTTTCCTTCTATTTACATGGACTTATTTTCAGTGGCCTGGTTTTTATTTATTTTATGTTTAAACATTGGACTATATTTCCCTTGGGTATATCTTTCCAAAAACTGTTTAGGTTATCAGAAACAAGTGGAAATTCAAACTTAGGAATTTAAGGGCTGTATTAGGTTGTGAGGGATTTAAAGAGGATAAACCTAGGTTTCTGACATTAAGGAACTTGCAGTCTGAGGAAAATAAAATATATACATGAAAATGACAAGGCAGTAAATAAATGCCAAGTGAGGGGGCATGAGCAGAAAATGTAAGACAGTTCTGAAGAAAGGGAGATCTTTCTGAAATGGGGGTTACAGTAGAAAGGACTCTCTGAAATTTGGGCTTAGAGTTCTACAAAACAAAGTATGTCATGGTGGAATCCAAAAACTGGAAGACTCATTCCTCTAAGAAAGCTACATAAATCATTTGCTTACTCATTTATTCAACACACTTTATTTACCTCCCCTCTGCTAATCTTTGTGTGCATGCCAGCCCGTGAGCACAACAGGAATGGTCTTCCCCCCTGTGGATTATAAAATCTAGTCCGTTAAGAAAAACATTGTTAGTTATACCGTGTGGTGCTTCTAAGAGAAGGCAAAGAGCAAGAGGTACCAAAATGGAACCGTCTAGTCTGAATTTTAAATATTCATCTCATTCCCATTTGCCAGCTGATTTTCTTAAAAAGCAAATTTTATTCAAGTAAATTTTTCTAGGTTGTTATGGTTTCAGTTAAGTTCAACACAGACCACTCATTACACCAAGTGAAAGATGTATTCATTTTAACGTCTTCCTTTTATTGGGGGAAATTAACCATTCAGCTAGAATATATTGAAATTTAAACCAGTAACTATGTAAATCTTGTAATTGGAAGGGCACTAGGGTGATTTTCCCTATGGTAAGCAACGCACCTCAGCACACTCTGCCAGCTACTTTGCTATTTGAATCGTGGAATCTTTTTAAGATCAATGTGACTAAGAAGCAAGTTTTGTCCTTTTGGGCCATCAACTTTCCTAGGAGCTGACTCTTACTCCATTCATCACTTTGATTTCAGAGACATTTGGACTAACAACTGATAATTTGCAAAGAGTAACTTTTATATTTTATTCCAAAATCTTTTATTTTAGCCAGCAAGAAAAAAAACACAATGTTTCTGGGGAAGTGTTCTTTTATTCATTTTTGGAATAATGGATTTCCTACTATGCAGAGCAGTCTAGTCCAGTGGAATAACACCAGGTTGAGAAAGAGGAGAACCAAGTTTTAGTCCTGACCACTACTCAGTGGGCTTGAAACAATTTTTTTTAATGTTTATATATTTTTGAGAGAGAGATTGAGAGAGAGAGAGAGAGAGCTGGAGAGGGGCAGAGAGATAGGGACACACAGAATCCAAAATACCTCCAGGCTCTGAGCTGTCAACACAGAGCCACATGCGGGACTCAAACCCACAAACCGTGAGATCGTGACCTGAGCCAAAGTGGACGCTCAACCATCTGAGCCACACAGGTGCCCCTCAGTGGGTTTTAGTTTTTTTATCTATGAAGTGGGGATAGTAATGAAATCAGGATGACTATGAAAGCGTAGTACAAACCAGAGAATATTTTATTGTTTTTACCTTCCTAGAATGCATTTCCTCTTTTTATGGTAGCGGTATCCAAAATTTCCTTTGGGATCCAGCCACCCCTCTATATGGATGAGTGCATGTGGCACAGACCTAGCCAATCAGAAGATAAAATAACTACAGCGATTGCATCAGGGATGGACAAATTATCCAAACTGGCCGAATCAGGATGCAAAAGCAGTAGTGGCAGAAGGCACTCTTGTCTTGTTCCTGATCTTAGTGGGAAAGCTTTGAGTTTCTCATCAGTAAATGTAAAATTAGTTGTAGGGTTTTTGTGATGTGCCTTATCAATTTGAGGAACTTCCCCTCTAGTCTTAGTTTGCTAAGTTTTATCATCAATGGCTATTGACTTTTGTCAAATATTTTTCTTCATCCGCTTATATGATCATGGGATATTTCTTCTTTACCCGTTGGTGTGATTACGTTAATTGGTTTTTGAATGTTGAACCAGCCTCGCATGCCTGGGATAAATCCTGGCATTAAACACTACTTGGTTGTGGTATTTAATCCTTTGTATATATTGTGCGGCTCAGTTTGTTAATATTTTGCTAAGGATTGTTGTGTCTGTGTTCATAAGAGATACTGATCTTTAGTTTTCTTTCCATGTAATATCTTTGTCTGGTTTTGGCAGTAGGGTAATGCTGGCCTTATAGACTGAGTTAGGAAGTATTCCCTCTACGTCTTTCTTCTGGAAGAATTTTACAGAATTGGTATAATTTCTTCCTTGAAGGTTTAGTGGAATTTGCCAGTATACACATCTGAGCCTGATGCTGTTTTGAGAGGTTACTAATTATTTATTCAAGTTCTTTAATAGATACAGGTCTTTTCAGATTTCCTATTCATTTTGGTATGAAGTTAGGTAGATTATGCCTTTTAAAGAATTGGTACATTTCATATATATTATCAAATTTGTTGGCCTAATGTTTCTTTATTACCCTTTTAATGTCAATGGAATCTGTGATAACATCCCCTCTTTCATTTTTGATGTATGTAATTTTGTATCATTTCTTTTTTTTTTTTTTTCTTAGTTAGCCTGGCTAGAGGCTTATTGATTTTATTGATCTTTAAAAAAAACAAAGATTTTGGCTTTGATAATTTGTTATTACTTTTAATGCTCCTGACTTTACCATGTGAAATGCTGCTCAGTGGATATGGCTGAATTCTTACATTATCAGCATCCTAGAAACTTTCTGAAACTTCTATAAGTAATTTGAGGCTAAAAAAAAAAACAAAATTCATCCCTGTATTTCTATAATCCCTATATATATTCTGAGAAATATATTTATATTTATTTAGGTATTGCTTTACATCCCTGGGCTATATAATTTGAAATATACTTTACAACGTTAAGCATTTTCCAGAGGTATTAATGATCAATAGAGAAATATCTTGAAGTAAAGTCAAATTTGAAGGATGTTTCAAATTTTCTCCCCAGCGCTCAGGAATAGTGTGAACATCTAATTAGCTTCTATTTTAGAAGTTTCCACACTATCTCTCTACCCATCTATCCACCCATCCGTTCATACTTGTATTTAACAAATATTTTTCAAATAACTATTCAAGCATGGTGCTAAGAATTAGGCAACATATGTGTAATTGTTTGCTGTCATGGAACTTATGTTCTTTTGTCCCCACCATTTGCTCACCTGCTCCATCTCTTACCCCCATTTAAACTTGGAGTAAATTTCCAATCTTCCAATAATTCTACTCCAGAATTATTTCTTGACTGTGATATCGTCTCTGTTTATCTATTGTTCCTGACTTAGGTCACACCCACTTCATTGTTCCTGTAGTGCTGTAATGCCTGATTTTCCTAGCATCCCTGTGAGTGCAGCAACCAGATATTAAGTGCCTCTCAATGGGATGCAATGTAAAGTGTACAATACAACCTGTGAAGTAGTCTTGCCTTAGAAAAATTGAAGGTGAATCTTTAGGCTTTTTAAACTACCAGTTGTATGAAGTGGGAAAAATATAAGAAAAAGTTAAATTAGGGGCAGCCAGGTGGCTCGGCTGGTGGAGCATCCAACTTCAGCTCAGGTCATGCGTGATCTCACAGTTCGTGAGTTTGAGCCCCATGTCGGGCTCTGTGCTAACAGCTCAGGGCCTGGAGCCTGATTCTGTGCCTCCCTCTCTCTTTGCCCCTCCCCTGCTCATACTCTGTCCTTCTCCAAAATAAAATAAACATTAAAAAAAGTAAAAAATAAAAGTTAAATTATACCAACAAAGAAGCAAATAATAAATGAAATATGTGGATTGGACTCGCGGACATTATACCAAGTTTCTTTAGTAAGTCAATAGGATGGGAATAATAAGAGGGTGGGATGAATAGGAAGAGCTGTAAGTTAAGATTTTTAAGAATCATTACAACTCAGTGCAACATGGGAAATTAATTGGGATCTTCATTTGAGCAAACCTACAGTAAAAAAGGTATTTATGAAATAATTGAGGACATTTCAGTCCACAAGTGGTTACATGATGTCAATACAATGTTATTAATTTAGTTAGATGTGAAATGCATCATGGTTAGATAAGAACATATCCATATGTAGTTTCAGGGGTAGAATGAAATCAGGTGAGAGGTTTGCTTTAAAATCCTTTATTTAAATAAAATGAGGAAAAAGTGGTAAAATGTTGATAATTGTTGAGCGGCTGATATATGTATATATATGGTTATTTTTATATTATTCTTTTGTGAATATTTGTTTTTACAGTAAAAATTTTAAACTAGCCCAACCATGTACCTCTTTATTTAAAAAAAAAAAAAAAAAAAAAAAAGCTAATCCCCTGGCTAAAGAACAAAACCTAAACACGTGAGCTTGCCATATATGTCCCTTTATAGACTGACCCTAAACTAGTTTCTAAGCTACTTTTCCATTCTCCATAATTCTACCTTGAATAAATCCCTTTTTCCTAAATCTGCCACGCCCTTTCATGACTCCCAAATCTTTGTGCCTCCCATTACCACTGTCCAGAATTTCCTTGCTCTCCTTCTCACAGAGCAAATGTGTTCATCCCTCAAGACCCATCACAATATATTTTCCATTGAGACAAGAAGTTTAGTTAGAATTAGCCATTCTCTCCAAGCTTCTCCTTTACCCATGACTCTCTTACAGGTCTTACTATGTTCTATTGTAATCACCAAACCAGTGTCTCTGTATCTCTATATCCTTGGTTCCACCATTGTGTCCAGGAAACAAGGGATGCTTGACAAGTGTCTATCAAACAAATGCAACTCACACAAAGTCAGTCCTTTCTTTGTGAATGTCTTCCTGATGGCCTGAAGAGAGCAAATAGAGAAAGAGCACTTTTCTTTCTTGCAGCCTTGTAAATCTTCTCAGAAATTTAACTTCTCTAATATGGAAAGGCAATCACAGTTCTCAATTTCCAGGCTACAGAAATATGTTAATATTTCATTTGTAAACACCACCAACAAATTGATTCTGTCATTAAGATTTAATGATTTTTAGACTAGCTGGGATTTATCTTTAGAAAAACACTGAGACTTGATTCCTTTAATGAACTTTTTCCCCTGACCCAGCAATACTTCATTTCTACTTAATTGCTTTGTGTTGACATTAGGTTTAGTTCTTTGGGTTCCTCCTCAAGATATATCCTGATGGAGGCTGCTGCCAGGCTGTTTGGTTACAGTGCATTATTTTTTCCTTAAAACTCTTGAGTTAAAAAGAGTTTCCTTAAAACTCTTGAGAAACTATGTGCTTTCCTCTTGTTTTTCTTTTCTTTCTTTTTTTTTTTTTTTTTATTCTTGAGGCCTTGGTATATTATTACTCTGAAAGGAGTTTCCAATTTTCTGAGTGATTTTAAATCAAATAATCATTTTTTTGGTAAAATGTTGATAGTTGTAATCTACCTACCAGAGTTTGAATGTGTGTGTGTGTTCTCTAGATAAATGAATCTCCTCTTTTTTAAAATTAATTTTTTTTATTTTAGAGAGAGAGAGAGAGCATGAGCAAGGGAATGAGGCACAGAGAGAGAGAGAGAAAGAGAGAGAGAGAGAGAGAGAGAGAGAGAGAGAGAGAATTCCAAGCAGGCTCCACACTCACCACAAAGCCCTACACGTGGCTCAATCCTACAACCCAGGGATCATGACCTGAGCCAAAAGTCAAGAGTCAAAGGATGCTCAACCAACTTAGCCACCCAGGCACCCCTGAATCTCCTCCTTATTATGGTGTGATAGGGTTTAAAGAGTCTACAGCAGAGATAATAAAAGATTGGTCATGAGTCATTGACAAGTACAATATGGTATATCCATACAATAGAATGCTATTCGGTGACAAAAAGGAATGGAGTACTGGTACATACTACATGAATGAACCTTAAAAATGATGTGCCATGTGAAAGGAGCTAGTCACAAAAGATCATATATTATGTTATTCCATTAATAGGAAATATCCAGAATAGGCAAATCTATAAAAATGTAAAAAAGGATGAGTAGTTGTCTATGGCTGGTGGCCGGGACGGGGTTGGGGGGGGGTGGGTGTTAAAAAATGGGGAGAGACTGCAAATGGGTTTCTTTGTGGAATGATCAGAATGTTCCAGAATTCAATGCCAGTGATGGCTGCAACTCAGTGAACATACTAAAAACCATTGACTTGTAAAGGTAGGGTATATAAAATGAACCTCAATAAAGCTGTTCTTTTTCTTTAAAGCTTAGGCATGAGAATTGGGTGTCATATGTTTAGGGTAATGCTGACTGATGTAACAAATAAACTCAAGCATTATTGTGGTTTCACACCAGCAAATTTGTTTGCCTTCTCATTTACGTAACAGTCCAATTCAAGTATTCCTGATAGGTGAGGAGCCTCCCATGCATTCACTCAGAGACCCGGGTTTTTTCCACCTTCTATCTCTGCCCATCGCTATGCCTCAGAGTCCTCTGCATTCAATAGGGAAAGGGAATGGAAAGAAGCACATCCATTTCTTTGCTCTCTCAGCTTGTGAGTGCCAGTATCACTTGCACTTAAGTTCCATTGTATTGAATGGCACACCTAACTGTAAATGTATTCTTGAAAATGTACCATAGCTATGTGTCCAGGAAGAAGAGGAAACTGGTTTGGCAAATGTCTATCCAGTTTCTGCTGTGATTTCCCCACCCTTCACAATCCTATCCATCCTCTTCTTTCTCCTTGTTCGTCACATTTTACTCATCACCTAATATAATTTGCTATCCTATACATTGTCAGTCCTTAACTAGGCACATATAGTATATATCTATGAGAATAATTAGATTGTTTTTAATCCCTTAAAGCGAAGGAGAGTGTGGTTTGCTCTATATGCAGCACATGGAGAGTTTTCAATCTGTCCTGTTGCTCCTTAATCCATAGTCTTTATCAAATCTATTCTTGTTACTCCCCTTTTTAGAACACGCAGTGACTCTCCATTGCATATAGCTATGGTTTTCAAATGCCAGTATGTTGACTGCTCTTGGTCCATAATGGAGTGATCAACATGAAGCAATGTGGTGGGGCGCCTGGGTAGCTCAGTCAGTTAAGTGTCTGACTTTAGCTCAAGTCATGTTCTCACCATTCCTGGTTCCCAAGTTTGAGCCCTGCATCAGGCTCTGTGCTCACAGCTCAGAGCCTGGAGCCTGTTTCAGATTCTGTGTCTCCTTCTCTATCTCTGCCCCTCCCTCACTCATGATCTGTCTCTCTCTCTCTCTGTCTCAAAAATAAATAAACATTAAAAAAACTAAAAAAAAAAAATTAAGCAATGTTGTGTGTGTGTTTTATTTAAGGTTGCCAACCTTCTTATTCAATAAGTTTAGCTGAAGATTATGTCATTCTGATCTTTTGGGTATTAAAATATTATTTTCTTTCATGAAGCTATGGTGCTACTTGATAATTTTTAAATGCCCTTCCATTCTAAAATACATTTAACCTTATACTTTGTCAAAATATGGATGAGACACACTGACCACATGATGTGTGATTTTTTCACCTTCTGCTTAGAAAGCTTGTGTCTATCTGGGATTCATGGTGATAAAATTGAAGGATATTCCAGAAATTTAGGTAATCTTGTAAAGAAGATGGGAGGGCTTATACTAGTTCATGTGTGAGTTTCCCATAAGATTGATAGTGATACAACAGCCTACGGTCCTAACTATAGTCTGTAGAGGAGGAAAAACTTCTTTCTATCCCCTAGGTTCTGTGGTTGGCCTAAGAATTAAACTGACATCAGAGAGATTAATAGGAAAACAGCAAGCAAATTTGTTTAATATTTTTATATGCACACAGGAGTCTTCAGAAGGAAAATGAAGACCCGAAGAAGCTGTTAGGCCCAATAGCTTATATGTCTTTTTACACAAAAAGGTGAATAGACTGTGGGCATGTGACCAGACAAAGCAGCTTAAGCTGGGGCAGTAAATTGTGGGACAGTGGCTAGGAAATATATGGGGGCAACTAATGGAGGATCAGGGTTATCTGAGTAGGTTTGTTTGCATAGGTCCATTTTGGCATTGACTGTCATTCTCTGGTGATAAGAACATTCTTCTCTTCCTAGTAAAGGGAGGGCCCCTTTTCTCATGGGAAATTTTATGATTTACTTTTAGGTAGAAAGGGAGAGTTCAGAGAGCCCTTCTCGCATCTACTGTTCCTCAAGTACCTTCAGCTTAACCTAATCAATATGCCAAATATTTTGGGGTGGCATGTTCTTTCGGGCACCTGGCAGGCTCAGTCAGTAGAACATGTGACTCTTGATCTCAGGGTCATGAGTTCAAGCCCCACATTGGGCATAGAGCCTGCTTAAGAAAATAAATAAGTAAAATTTAAAAAACAAAGTTATTTTTTAAGAATTAAAAAAAAACATCCTATGTCATTTGGCCAACTTTCTCATTCCTGTATTCAAGTTGGTCTTACATTTACTTGTAGACACGCCTCAAAATTTTCTCTACTTGCTGTGGTTTTAGAGTAGAGCCACTTAAAAATAACAGTCAAAAAGCCTCAAAACTGGACCCAAGTAGCAATAGCACAAATTTAGTAAATGTCTATTCTGTCAAACCCATGTGTGTCGACATCCTGCACTTGTCTCAATGTAGGTCGTTACGTAACTCATGCCAACACTTCAGGCTTCAGTTTTCAGCAATTAAAAATGGAAGACTGAGGGGCGCCTGGGTGGCGCAGTCGGTTAAGCGTCCGACTTCAGCCAGGTCACGATCTCGCGGTCCGTGAGTTCGAGCCCCGCGTCAGGCTCTGGGCTGATGGCTCGGAGCCTGGAGCCTGTTTCCGATTCTGTGTCTCCCTCTCTCTCTGCCCCTCCCCCGTTCATGCTCTGTCTCTCTCTGTCCCAAAAATAAAATAAAAAACGTTGAAAAAAAAAAAATTTATAAAAAAAAAAAAAAAAAAAAAGGAAGACTGGGCCAGTGTCTCTTCATTTCTGACACTGTATAAATGGGATTCTTCATGCCCGTGCATATGTACTCCATGGTCCAATCGCATCCGGGGCTTTATGTTCTATCCATGGTTAGATTCGGATAAACTTCAAGGTAAATAAAATACATTTTGTGTATTTAAAGCTTAAATAGAAACCACTCGTCAGCTGGGCGTCTTGGAAAGACAACTAGAGACAGAGTTTGCCTTTGTTATCGGTTACTCATGCTCCAAACAGATCCATGCTTCCCTTGCCAGTGACAGTTTTAGCATCACACCAGGAGCAATGTGCAATTCGTTTTGTTTCTAGGACTTTTCTTCCTAGGAACATGTGGGCACTGGAGCCGAAATGAAGGTGCAGAGATCCAAAGTGGGCCAATATTTATTTTTGTATTACTGCAAGTGGTCAAAAAATGAGAACTGACATACACTTGAAACTAATATAACACTGTGCATTAATTATACTGGAAATAAATAAATAAATAAGAGAATTGATAGTAACAATATGGAGAATAGGACCGGGGATTGGGTCCTTCTGGAGTCATAAAGATGAATATATTTTAAGTTATTGTTAACAAGGAAAGAGTTACTGTGTTAGCATTAGCATTTTCTTGAAAAGAAGGTGCTGATGAAGTATGTATCAATTTTCAAATCACTAAAGATGAGGAAGAATGAGAAAACCTGTGTAAGTTAGGCAAACTGAAATAATTGTAACCAAGTAGCTTCCCGTTGCTGAACCGAGGTGGTTAATCTCATTACAATGTGGGGTTCGGAGCCTGGGTTTCTGGAGTCAGTAACCTGGGTTCCTGCTTTTTTTAGATTCAGCCACTAAAAAGCTTTATGAATCTGTGCAAGTTATTTACTTTCCAAGTCTGTGTCTTCATCTACAAGATGGAGATGAGAGTACAGGTAGTGGAAAGGATCTGAAGGGATCGTGAACCCAATAGAATGGTAAGCACTCAGGAATTGAGAGCTATTTCTATTTCCACACCAACCTCTATTATACACCCTGAGATCTCCTGGACTAGCCTCTTCTATCTTCACCAGCTTTGCTCCAAAAAATCCATCTATTCAAATTTTTTGAAACTATTTGTGGTTTTCTTTTCTTCCCCTCTTCCTGTCCTTTCCTTTTTTCTCAGCCCTCTTCTCAGAGTAGGTAGGAATGGGTAGTGGCCATATGCCAAACTGTTCTTGAAAGAATATGCCTGCACATTAGCCTTGTGTCATCTGAAGTTCAGGATCTGGGAATTATTCTTCAGCGATTGCAAACTAGACAGAAAGAGTGATTGTTTTATTTTCCCTCCCACCTCCTCCCCAGGCCGAGCTACTGCCTGCTCAGGCTGCAGCATCAGCTGGGTTGTGCCTGGTGCTTGGAGTGCAGCTGCAGCCGTCAGAGCTGAGAGAGCTCCATTTTCTTTTTTGAGAAGGGCAACTGCCAGTTACTTGGGTCACACTCGAGTGTCTTAAATAACTACCGAACTGCTATACTCTAGGGGTTTTCTCCCACAGAAAGCCCAAGCTGTCACTGGAACTGCCCTTCTCCCATCTCTGCTAATCAAATGTGTTTTGCCATTTTTCAAAGTCCATTCCAAATATGAATTCCTCCATGAAGGCCCTTCTTGGTCTCTCTTCTGGACTTCCTTCTCCTCTCAGCGCATAGCATGTGCTTATAGCAGAGAATCATACCTCTAAGTCTCCTTGAGTAATCTGGTGAAGTATTGAAGGGCCTCTTCATGTAAATGGACCCCTTGAAGAACGTTTGCCATTCATAGACTAACCCTGAACAATTTGTTTTAATATACTTGTTTTTTGATTTGATAACCATTCTCTACTTTTAATCCATTCTAACTCTGATGCTTAAATCAATTAATTAACTTTATCCCTCCTGGCTTCTGATTCTGACTACATGGGACAATGGTCACAAGTGAAGTACACAGAGAGAGGTCATGGGGCTATCTTAACTGGAGGTGTTACCTTCATTTATTTGTATTACAGTGACAGGTGTACTTGTCTTATTTCTGTCTCAAAGCAAGATTCCAGAGACTTGTTTTTCTACATAAAATGAGGCTTTGAACATAGCAAGCACTCAAATGATGAATAATTTGAATCTGATGAGCTAATTTACTTAGCAGCCTAGAAAAGTGATACTAATCCAGCCGTGTGTGTGTGTGTGTGTGTGTGTGTGTGTGTGTGTATGCATGTTGTATACCCAGAGAGAAAAAGAGGAATAAGAAGGACACCATGGCAGGAGGCTCGATCCTAGGTTACATTTTTATTTTCTTTATAACTTTTGCATTTTTCCTTCTTATGTGAAGTCAGGATTCAAAACCAGATGATCATTTTTAGCTTCAAGATTGGTTTCTTGGAATCATTCTCCTATTAACACATGTTCTAATCAAAATACCACATTGTCATTTATAAATTAGTGTGACATTTTCAAAACCTTACCTCTTGCAGAGACATTTTATTTTAAACTTTCTCTATTATCAAATATAAGTTCCTACTATGTCTTGAAACTGGGCATTACTGGGGATGGGGAATATCCAGTGCCATGTAAGAATAGTTCCCCAGTCTGGCACCTTGCCTGAGTCACATGGGAGCTTTTATGCCTGACCTCAACCCTGGAGATTCTGAGTCAGGATATCTGGGGTCGGTCAGGTGCTGGAAATGTATACCTTTAAAAAGCTTCCCAAAAGGCACCTGTGTGAATGACTCAGTCAGTTGAGCATTCAACTCTTGATTTCAGCTCAGGTCATGATCCCAGAGTTGTAGGATTGAATCCTGTGTTGTTCTCCATGCTGAGCTTGGAGACTACTTGGGATTCTCTCTATCCCTCCCTCTGGCCCTCTCCCCACTTTCACATGCTCTCTCTCTCTCTCTCTCTCTCTCTCTCATTCTCTCTCTAAAAAAGAAAAAAAAAGTTTCCCAAATGGGACTAATGAACAACTGACATGGGAACCACTGGGGTGAAAAGATTGGGTCCTGCCCATTGTGAGTTTGTAAGCTGCTCAGGGAGATTAGACATAGGAAAAAATAACTCAGAAACTTTAATTATGTTATGAAATATATAATTTACATGTTTAAAGTACTTTACCATTGGTGAAGCATTTTATAAAGTGCTCTCATATACCCTATTCTTTCTATAAAGTAGGTAAAGCCATTATTTTTATTCTATTTTTTAATGGGTACTGAGGCAAAGACATTAACTCAATTGCCTAGAAACCCAAAGTCCTGACCAAGGCCAGATTCAAATTTCCCCTTCCCTTTTCTCCACAAACTTACTCAGTGGTCCGAGGAGAGGACTTTAAGATCATCTACAAGTAAAATACCACTGATATTCCAAAGACACATCGGTAACCATTTGTTTTTCAGGTTATCTGGATAAAAATCTGCTGAAAGAAAAAGAGCAAAACTTTTTTCCCTTCCTGTTTAAGTATTCCAGAGTGTGGTCTCACTTTTGTCCATCTTGGGGTTCCATCCTTACTGTCAGGATGAACCAAGTTTCATTTTTGTCATTTGTTTTTACTCTCTTTCAAGAAATTAAAGTGAGGAGAAACCATTTCTGTCCTGTTTTCCCACTATGTCAGTACCCAACATCCTCTTTGTCAAGGCTAGATGTACTCAGCTTTAGCCATTTTTCACTTAGCCCAGCCCTTTATGTTAGTGTCTCTGAAGACACCCAGGAAGATAATTGGCATAAGATGGTGGACATAGGGGTGCCCAATATCAGAAGTCTGTGTAAGGTTCTGTAAAACGATAGGGACAGATGTAGACTTTTCACAGAATAGAGAAAGACATATATGGGATTAGGGCAGCTATATAGGATTAGAAAATGAATTCTATTTGGAATTATGGAAGAAGGCTGACTTCATAGGACAAGAAATTTAAAGATATCCACTGAGACCATGGTTCTCGATTCTGCCCATGTAGCAAAGTAGCTGTAGAACAAAGAGCACATGTGGACGGCTCTTTATTATTTGGGCCCTGCCGGTTTCCCTAGTCTTACGCTCCCCGTTCTGGTCCAAACAGATCACTTGTGGTTCTCACAACATTCTAACTTTCTTATCTACTTTTGCCTTGGCTCATGTTATCCATTTTTTTTTAATGTTTTTATTTATTTTTGAGACAGAGAGACAGAGCATGAGCAGAGAAGGGGCAGAGAGAGAGGGAGACACAGAATCTGAAGCAGGCTCCAGACTCTGAGCTGTCAGCACAGAGCCCGACGCGGGGCTCGAACTCACACACTGCGAGAACATGACCTGAGCCGAAGTCGGACGCTCAACCGACCGAGCCACCCAGGCGCCCCTCATGTTATCCATTTTGATGAAAATAAGAATCATCCTTGTCCATGATCCCTGGAGGACCTCCCCTAATTTTATAAGATCTACTCAAGATTCTGTTCAAGTGTTATGTTTTCCTTCAAAACCTTTTTTTTTTCTTTCTTGGTGACAGCCCCACCAAAATACAACCCACCATTCTCCCTTCTTTCCAATACCAATCTTAGTAAATAAATACCTTAGTAAATAAATACAAATCTTGTTCTTGAAGTTGCTTTAACCAAAAAGTTTGAGTCCTCCTGATTCTTCTTTGTTTCTCACACACCGCATCCAATCAACCAACTATCCTGTTTCTCCTGTCAGAATATATCCCCAGTACAATCACTTCTTACCATTTCCAAACCTTTTACCCTGGTATAAGCCCTGGTCTACTCTCAGATGGCTTATTTTAATAGCCTCTTAATTATCTTCTCCATTTTCATCTTAGCCCCATTCCTATCTATTATCTACATGACAGTGAGGGCAATCTCTTTACAATGTAAAGCAGATCATGCCACAGTTCTTTAGGACAATTAAATGGCTCTCCATCTCGCTCAACAAAAGACCCAAATTTGAACAATTGTTCCTGAGCCCCTATGTAACCTAGAGTCCCACTATCTCTCTCACTTCCTCTTCTGCCCTTCTCTTCCACATTAAGATCCTTACTGTTTCCTGTACCTTCAAGTCTTTAGCTGCCCCTGGATCTTTGCCCTTGCTTTTCTCCAGTCTGGAACCCTCCTTCTCTAATAACCACGTGGTACATTCCCTTACTTCCTTTAGGTCTCTGCTCAGATATCACTTAACCAGAGATGCCTTTCTTGAGCATACCGCATAATTTGAGCATACCACATTTGAGGTTGCAAACACTGTCTCAAATACCTACCACCTGAATCTGCTTTTTCTATCAAGAATACTTCTCTCCACTGGGCACAAGATGTATTATTTATTTGTCCATCATCTATCTCTCCATATACAGCAAGAATTTTTTTTTTTACTATGTCTTCAATACCAGTATAGTACTTGGTACATTTTTTGTGATCTTCCGGCTGTGACCTATAAAAAAGCTAGCATAGATACCAAAGTCTTAAAATATATATATATGAAAAATATATAAAGTATATATTATATTTTATATTATATATATGAAATATTATATAAATATGAAAAAATGGAGGAATTTTATTCTTTAAGGTTTTCTTGCCATAGTTACTTGTTCTATTGATGGCAAAACTTGAGACCTTCTCACTGTACTGAAATACTCTGAGATATGAGAGTAAATGATAAAGGCTCACTGTTTTAGACTAATAAAGCCCCACTCTGTTTAAATTACCAATTCATTAATTTAAGGCAAGGTAATATAGTGGTCAAGACTCTAGAATCAGACTGTGTATTTTTCAATTCTAGCTTCAACAGTCACTAGTTGTGTGTCCTTGGAAAAGTTCTTAACATTTCTATTTCTTGTTTATAAATGAGGATGATAATATGTTACTTCCTCACGTCAATGAGAGGATTTAATTATATATATATATCCATAAAACACTTAAAATACTGCCTTGTAAATAGTAAAAGCTTAATGTTAGCTATTGTTATGGTTATTATTATAAAATACAGTTTTTAGGGGAGCCTGGGTGGCTCAGTTGGTTAAGTGTAGGACTTTGGCTCAGGTCGTGATCTTGCAGTTCCTGGGTTTGAGTCCCACGTCAGGCCCTGTGCTGACAGCTCAGAGCCTGGAGTCTGCTTTGGATTCTGTGTCTCCGTCTCTCTCTACCCCTCTTCCGCTCACTCTCTCTCTCTCTCACGCTCAAAAATAAATAAACATTAAAATATATATGTATAGTTTTTATTGCTTTTTAGTTGCACATAATAGCTTTCAACAAGGTATTTTCCAGTAGGTCCTGCTGTTCTTGATTCAAAGAATAGATTAAAAACTATGATTAACATTGATTTCTATAAAAATAATTCATGTGTTAGGGTCCATGAATTCTTTTAAATTTAAAATGTATAATAGTGGAGTTTTGTGTTCCCTGCTGAAAACTAAAGAATGATTGTCTTAGTAATACATGGCATCAAATATAAGTTTGGTACTGACACAATTAACATTTTATTATTTAAAAAAGAAGACTGGAGACTTTTATCAAATCTTACTTCAGCAAATGAAGAGAGGCACAGGACATTAATTAGAAATAAGCAAGTAGATTATAATCCGGCTAATGCTTCTGTACCATCATCTAATTTACCTTACAAAGTGTCAGCTGCCCACATCCCACTTGAGGGTCTGCATGAGCTCACAAGGGACAACCTCTCATTCTGTGTGTGGCGTACTTGTAACAGTTGATGTGGGACCTGGTGACCAATGTGTACCTTAAAGAGCTACGGCATTTCCACTAATTTCCACTAATGGGTATCTTATTAGAAATAAGATTAGGTCACTAACTACTATAGCATCAGAATTACACAAAAAGAAAAGGAGAAACATTGAACCATGGTTCAGAGAGGAAAATGATGACTTCTGAATCTCTCACTTCCCAGAAAGGAAAGAGCCTGTCATGTTAGTAGTGAAGACGGGATTGGAATCTGTGTCTCCCCAAGTCTGCTCAGCTCTCCTTCCACTCTGCCTGTTCATGGGGCTGGTAAAGGAGGTTGTGGGTCATCTAGAAATCTGGGGAAAGTCATCTTGATTTTAAAAAGGCTCATAAATTCTGAATGAGAATAAATGGACTAAAATAGTAACAGGATGGATAATATAAAACATCACTTATTGTGTAATGTTGCCTTTGAAAACGAATGGCTTTGCTCTGAGGTATTTTTTCTCAGGGGAAGTGGTCAAATGAACTGGCAAGTGAAGATAGAAGGACTTTACTGTTCAGCATCCCTTCCAGGGATACTCTGTATGAAAACGGGTCAGGTCCCATGACTACAAATATGAATGGAGAGTCATTGTTCTCTGGAAGATCTGGGGAAAGACATTTACCTCTGGTTTTGATTAAACGAGGAGAAAACACACTTCACAGACTGAACATGATTTTTTTCTTTTTTGTAAAGGGCTTTGCTAATTTATGTCAGTGGAAAAGCAGTTAACTCTTTCTAGCCAAAGACATAGGACGCAATAGAGCTATCCATGCATAAAATAAGCCAAAAAGATGACCCACCTTGAATAATCTAAGATTATGGTAAGATAAGTTAACCCCCACATTTCATTCTTAAATCCTTGGGACTTTGTTTACTTTAACAAAGTGACAATCAGTTGTACTATGCTAGAAAGACTATTAACCTATGAGTACATGTTACTTTAAACCAAAGGAAATTTAAATTCAGATTTGTGAAAAATATATAGATTAAGGAGTGATTTTATCTTATACATATTTATAAAATAACACATTAAGTCTGTTATGTGTTTCACATCAATTGAGTTGTAAATATGTGAATTACACATGGCTTTTTACATTTTGCCTTAAAATTATGTATCAAGAAGAAGGTGACACAGATATGCCTATAAGCACCTCAAATTATATATGACTTCTCAAATAAGACACCCAGCTATAATGGTATGTCAGAAAAGTCCGAGCAGTTCTGACAAAGCTGGATTTGAACAGGAAATGAGCCACCAGCTCCAGACAGCAGTAGGAAAGTTGGGAATATTCTCAAAGTGTGGTCCTGAATTACTTGCACTGGAATCCCCTGAAGTGGGAATTATAAATTCTGATTAAACCCATGCTGCTGCATGTCGTGGAATGGGCCCTAGTAACCGTATTGAGTAAGCTCCTTTGTTTGTTCATATGCATCCTACAGTTTGTCAACCATTAGGACTGTCTATTTGCCTAGAGGCTGAGTTTCACCTTTGCAAAAGTTGATGGTGCTTCTATTTTAAGAAATAAAAATCTGAGTTCCTGAGTTTGTGAAGCAGGGCGCCAGGGTGGCTCAGTCAGTTAAGCATCCATCTCTTGATTTTGGCTCAGATCATGATCTCACAGTTCATGAGTTCGAGCTCCACATCAAGCTCTACTCTGATAGCATGGAATCTGCTTGGTATTCCATCTCTCTCTCTACCTCTCCCCACTTGCTCTATCTCTGTCAATGTAAATACAAAATAAAAAAAAAAAACACATATAAGCATAATTCTCTGAGCCTAAATGCCCATTCATTAGGTGTACCCTTATACTGTCTCACTGCATTTTGTTTACATCTTGGTTAAGGCCTTTTATTTCCCACCAAGCAGAGATTAGTGGTGTCTTCCCCTTGAAGCATTAGAGAGCAATATTAAAATAATAGGCAAGGAGGCACACTTGGGTGGCTCAGTTGGTTAAGCGTCTGACTCTTGGTATCAGCTCCGATCATGATCTTGCAGTTTGTGGGTTCAAGCCCCACATCAGGCTCTGCACTGTCAGCATGGAGTCTGCTTGGGATTCTCTCTCTTCCTCTCTCACTACCCCTCCCCTGTGCTCGCTCGCTCACTCTCTCAAAATAAATAAAAATAAATAAATAATAGGCAAAGACTGTTGTTTATTTATACCCCAAGTTGCCCCTGACTCACTGTTGGTCTCTTAGAAGATACTTGCCCTCTCTCACCCTCAATGTCTTCAACTGTAAAAGGTGAAAATTTTAGAACCTCCCCTCCTTCACTGGACTGTTGGAGAGGAAGTGAGGCAATGGTGTTTTGATGTACTGTGAAGGACAGATTCATTAATATGCAGATTTCTCAATATCTGAGGCCAAGGGATCCAAGGCAGAGATATATTCAGTCTATAATATATGGTAATTTGATTTTTACTGTAAAAGAAAAGAAATAAGAATTAATTGAAGAGAGTTAATTTTTCACCGTTTCTAGTGGATCTTCCTTCCTGTATTTCACATTTCATTTTAAGCCTATGATCTCTAGAAAGCTCTGCATGAAGTTGACGGTGCAGTTAACATTCACAATGTCCCATTCTCATTTTTCATTCTTACCTCCCTTTTGATTTTACATTTAATTTGTGTTTTAGTCTTTGTAGACCATTAGCAATAGATTCTGAGTTGAACATTTTCTTAAAACTAACCAAAACACCTTTATTATTAAGTGTCCTCTGAGTTTTTAAAATAAGAGGAATATACTACCTTTCTGATTCTGGCCCTTAAAAGAGTAAAATTTGATAAAAATGTGGTAAGAAAAGAAAAATCCTTCCACCTAACACAAGAAACAGCAGCAGAACCCTTACCTTATTAATTTTTTCCCCAACAATAAAACACAGGCCTGCTTTAATCAATATGAAATCACACCTTATGTTCTGTTTAGCATCTAAATATGTCATCATTAATTTTCTTCACTTAGTTTCCTAATATGTACACAGTAACTTTTTTTTTTTTATGGGAGTGAGAATAAAGAAAAAGTGAAAGGCTCAGGGATTTCTCATGACTGGAAGGAAATGGAATGAATTAATTTAATGTTTGCTGAAGGAGCTAAGACCTGCCTATTTTAGACTTTGTTTCCTTAAATCATCTGGGCACAAAAATTTCCCCAGTCATCAACCCCCATGTCTCTTCTTTTTTTAAAACAAAACAAAACAAATTCCCTAAACACTGGACTAGAAGGTCAAGAGTCCTAAAAGCAAATTCAAACTGTCAGCCTTTCCAGTCCATGAATTCCATGAAGACGGGTTTTCCCAGGACCTCTGAGCTTATGATGGGACCTTTTGCCTCCCCATCATTGAGCTTCCAAAGGGTACCTGTGGTGAAAACCCAAAAAACACTCTCCTGATGCTCCATCCCTTTATGTCTAATGCTCCTAAGCCCTGAAGACTCAACAAGTGAGGTGTTTGACCACATATTTTGAAAACATTATCTTTTAGTAAAGACTTTTAAAAGGAATCATCTTCAGAAATCATGGGAATGGCTGGATGTTTAAACTTGCCATGGCTATAAAATTGCACACCTCCTTCTGAATATCAAGGTCCTACCCAGTTCTATTGGCCTTGCTTAAGTCTTGTCTCTTCTATAAAATTATTGTCTAAGGTCTCATAAAATTTGCATTCTGTTTGTAGACAGAAACACAGTTTGCCACATGATGATAGAATGCTGTGTATTCTCTTTTTATTATGGGTGTGTTTTTACCTCCCCATCAAGTTTTTTAATTCCTTGAGAACAGAAATTAGATTAAGTTTCAAGAGACCCTAGGTACTAAAAGATTTTGGCATCCTCTCCACAAGCACGTCTAACTCAAAATAAAAATGACCTTATTAGTCAAATAAGCATAGGAAAGTCTAGAAAATTTCAAAAATCTCTGTACTCATCCTGGGAAATGACATTCTTTAAATTTTTTTTTCTCATTTTGGTGCCCTAAGCAAATATATAGGTGGACTTTTGGGTAATCCCGATCTGTCTGAAGATAAAAAACAAATATTATCCTCCTTGTGTGTTCCCAGGAATAATTGGACTCTATCAACATCTGTTGGATTAACAGTGTCCTGGAGTAAATCTCTGTAAAGTGGGAAGACACATTAGAAAGTAATTTTCTTCTGAATTACTTGGTTTTAAGTATGTTTTCTGTATATCTGAGTTTTTTAAAATAAGAAAGACATTCTGTTTCTGTCAGTGCCCCCCCCCCTTGTCCTCCTTTTTGGTCTGCCCCAACAGAAAGTCCACTCTCATCAATGCTTCTGCGTTAGTGAGTGATATAAAATTTGCTAAATATTTTTTAGGGGAGATGGAGATATTTTAATATGATGCACTCACAATAAACTTGAAGTCTTCTGTGTTCATTGGTTTTTGTCTAAAGTTGAGCATGGACCATACCACTTCAGAGGCAGGGGAAAGGAGTCTTTGACACTTCTGTCCATCCTACAGTCCCTCTCTACCTTTTGGATTTGGTACCAAAATCCTAAAGCATATTATCAAGCCATTTCCAAACAATGCCAGATTCCTCCTTACCAGAAATCTTCACCCAATTGCTAAATGATACAGTTGTCTCGATAATTATACCTCATTTTGGCCAAGAATATGATTCTTAGGTTCAGCATAAGTCTGTAAGAATGATCACGTCTAGGTGATGGACACATTCTTCTTGACCCCCATTTTGATAAAGCCTCTTTTGCCAGTCTGTTTACTTTTTTTTTCTCTTAATAGGGCATATTTTAGGTTTGCCCCAAAATTGAGTGGAAAGCACAGAGAGTCTGGTATCCTCCCTGCCCCACCCCGACACAGATGGCCTCTTCCACTATCAACGTCCTCCATTCTCTAGTGGTACATTTGTTACAATTGATGAACCTACATTGACACATCATTATCAGCCAAATTCCATACTTGACACTGGGGTTCACTCTTTGTGTTGTACATTCTATGGGTTTGGACAAATATTTAATGACATGTATCCACCATTGTGGTATCATACAGAATAGTTCCATCGCCCTAAAAATCTTTTGTGTTCCACCTATTCATCTGCCCCTTTCCGCTTAACCCTGGCAACCACTGATCTTTGTACTGTCTCCATAGTTTGCCTTTTCCAAAATGTCATGTATTTGGGATCATACAGTGTGCAGCCTTTTCAGGTTGGCTTCTTTCATTTAGTAATATGCATTTGAATTTCCTCCATATCTTCATAGTTGGATAGCTCATTTATTTTTAGCACTGAGTAATATTCCATTATCTGGAGGTATCCTGGTTTATTTATCCATTCACCTACTGAAGACATCTTGGTTGTCTCCAGGTTTTGGCAATTATGAGTAAAAGCTGCTATAAACATCCACGTATAGGTTTTTGTGTGAACATTAAGTTTTCACCTCCTTTGGGCAAATACCAACGAGCTCAATTGCTAGATAAGAGTGTCTTTGTAGGAAACTGCTCTATTGGCTGTACCATTTTGCATTGCCACCAGCACTGGATGAGATTTTCTCTTGTTCCACAGTCCTGTTCATTTTTAACATGGGTTGGAGGAGTCTATTGGCTCACAGCACTTACTACTATGTGTGACTGATTAGGTCCATGGTTCCCTTATAAGATTGTCTTCTAGTTATTTAGGAAAGCAGAATATTGGTGTGAGTTATAAGACTCAGTTAATTTCACTTGAGATCACAAATAGGACTCAGTTCTGCTCCTCATTTGCCATATAACTTGCCAATTATTTTTTAAATCTCATATGCTTTTGTTTCCTTGTCTTCTAAATAAAGTTAAGAGATACCCACATAATTTAAAGAGTATCTAATAATATTCTTAAAGTTTTTTTAGTGTTTATTTATTTCCGAGAGACAGCGCATGAGTGAGGGGAGGGGCAGAGAGAGAGGGAGACACAGAATCTGAAGCAAGCTCCAGGCTCTGAGTTGTCAGCACAGAACCCGATGTGGGGCTTGAATTCACAAGTCGTGAGATCATGACCTGAGCCAAAGTCGGATGCTCAACTGACTGAGCCACCCAGGTGTCCCACTAATAATATTCTAAAATTAGAGAATAAAACAAATATTCTGATAAGCTTTATAAGTTTCCTCATGAATGATATCATGGGAGGGGAAATAAAAGAATTGCATTCATGATTACCTAATAACAAGAATGTGTTTTTCTTCTTCACAACTTAACATTATAAAGTGCAATGTGAGTATAAATTTAGAAATTTAAAATACTGCTATATCTACCAAATGTAGAAGTGAGAATGAAGGGTATTCATGGGATGCTCTAGTGGGAATAAATAACATATGTGAAAGAAAAAAATAGAAACACTTTTTGTTTTTTTAAATGTAACGGTTTTACCCGTTAAATTCCTAATACTTATTTAGTCCTAAAAATTATTTCCTTCTACTTCCTTGTAGGTTTCATGGGGAAATGTGTCCCAATCTATTAGACCTGCTATTATTATTATTATTATTATTTAAGTTTATTTATTTATTTTGAGAGAGAGTGCGAGTGGGGAAGGGGCAGAGAGATAGGGAGAGAGAATCCCAAGCAGGCTCCCCACTATCATTGTGGAGCCCTATATGGGGCTTGAACTCACCAACCGTGTGAGGTCAAAACCTGAGCCAAAACCAAGAGTCAGACGCTTAATTAATTGAGTCAGCCAGGAGCCCCAGATCTGTTATTATTAACACAATTTCTCACCTTGCAGGTGCTGAAATATAATTACAGCCATTTTTTTTTCAGATTCCTGTCATTTATGATGAGATCTGTGTTGTGGTTTGTTAGCATGATAAAGAAGGATATGGCTTAGGAAGGCTTGCTCAAGACTAAACAAAGTGGCTTCAAAAAACACAAGTCTGTCTCCATTTCCCAGATCTAGTCTTTAACCTTTGGGGATATAAGCACTTGATTTTGCCAGTGCCCACAGGTGAGCAAGCCCCAGGAATGTGGGAATGATCATGCAGCCCAGACTCACAAGAGATTTGTGTATTAAACGTAACTCCAGTTTATGAACTTATAATGGGAAAAAAAAGGCTAAAGAGAAGGAAAGGCAGTGGAGGCAGACAACAAGGGCTTCCTTTTCCTAGCCTTTAACCCGAGGTCTCATCTGTGAATGGAGATAATAATAGGACCCAACTTCATAAGATTGGGTGAGAATTAATGAGATAGTGTATATAAAATGTATTAGCACCCTGATTGTCACTTACCAAACACTCAAATAGTAGGGGAACAGAGAACTTTTAGCTCCTTTGGTCACTGTTTTCTCTCTCAGAATGAACTACTTTATTGATGTGGGTAGAGTTGGAATAAAAAGGAGGCAGGAGACTGTAATGAAGGGATTCCTGGCTTGAGCCATCCTTTCCAACTACAGAGATAAATTTTCCAGTGATGCCCTGTTTGCTGGGAGCTTCTTCCCTGAACAATGCCAGAGACATACTAACCAGATTTGATTTTCTAAAAACATTGTTTTTACTTATTTCATGTGGGTTGTTGACCTTTCTTTAAACTCTAACACCACTACGGACAAACAACTGGCACAGATGTGGCAATACCACCACCAATATCTGGGGCAGACGGCAGGAACCAGCGGGTTTCTGCTTCTGCTGAGCCTGGACTCATCCTCTGAATCATCATCACGGCCCTCCAGGCAGCCACTTCTGATAGCTCATAATTTTTACTGGAAGTGAAATGCCATCCTGTGAATAAGCCACAATGAAGTCACCTGACCCCACTTTTAGCTTAAAACACATTATTTCTCATCACTGTGTGCTGTTTCCATTAATCAGATCTTCACCTTGCTAAGACATCTTATGGTGCCTCCCAGATACCTTCCATAATCTCAAAAAACATGAGAGGATAAAGATAAAAGTTTGGTGAGCTCCTGAGTTCCACTGTCAGGTATTATGCATGTCAGGGTTTGTACGTTGGCATTTTCAGTCATTGGATTTCTTGAACTAGTCATGAAATTTACTATAGGGGTGAATGGTTAAACCACTCCATGGAATCCATATTATGACTCAATAAAAAAAGAATGAACTAGAGGGGCACCTGGGTGACCCGGTCAAGTGTCAACTCTCGGTTTCGGCTCAGGTCTTGATCTCATGGTTTCGTGAGTTCAGGCCCCACATCGGGCTCTGTGATGGCAGTGTGAAACCTGCTTGGGATTCTCTCTCTCCCTCTCTCTTTCTCTTTCTATCCCTCCCTCTCTCTCTCAAAATAAATAAATAAACATTTAAAAAAAAGGATGAACTAGTGATACATACAACAAACAGGATGGGTCTCAGAAGAATTATATTGCAAAAGCCAGTCTCAAAAGGTTACATACTGTATAGTTGCATTTATATCACATTTTTAAAATGAAAAAATTATAGAGTGGAAAAGAGATCGATGGTTATCAGAAGTTAGGAAGAGGACAGAGAAGGAGGTGGTTGTGTCTGCTAAAGAATAGTACAAGAAGGGAGGTTTCAGAAGAAATCAACCCTGCCTAAGCCTTAATCTTGGACTTCTAGCTTCCAGAACTGTGAGAAAATAAATTTCTGTTATTTAAGCCAAAAAAAAAAAAAAAGTAGTACAAGGAGTCCTTGTAATAGAACTGTTCTGTAGTTTAACTGTTTTGGCAGTCACAAGAAGCTACATACGTTATAAAACTGTATTTAAAAATACATACATACACAACACACACACACACACACACACACACACACACACACACACACACAATGCATGTAAGTCTGGTGAAATCTGAATGGTTGGGTGAATTATATCCATGCCAATTTCCTGGTTGTGATCTTGGACTATAGTCATACAAGATTTGCCATTGGAATGAGAAATGGTTCTTTATTATTTCTTACAACTACATGTGAATCTTCAATTATCTCAAAAGATTTTTTAAAGATCTGAAATGAGATTCTGGGAATTGCAACTGCATCTTATAGGAATTAGGTATCAGATAAAGAGAATTGTTTCTTTTCTTTTTTTATTTGAGAGAGAGAGAGAGAGAGAGAGAGGGAGAGAGATTGGGAAGGGAAGAGGGAGAGAGAGAGAATCTTAAGCAGGCTCCGTGCTCAGCCCAGAAGCAGACACAGGACTTGATCCCACAACTCCAGGATCATGACCTGAGCGGAAATCAAGAGTCGGATGCTCAACTAACTGAGCCACCCAGGTGCCCCAAGAATTGTTTCTTTAAAATAGCAGGAGAGAATGATGCTCAGGTGTTTCAGCCACCTAACGTGGCTGTGTTCTTACTATTTCCTAATATTGCTACTTTGGGAACTATTCTCAAAGATGTATTTGCTCCCTTACTTGACCTGAATCACTGATACTATAGCAGAAAGTTGTTAGTCTAACATTCTGTTAGCCTGAGAACTTTATTTAAAACTTGAGAGGATATTAGTTTATAGTTATTTATTTTATTTTCTATTTTTAATACAAAACAGTAAAATAAATAAGCAAAAATGCAATCTGGCTCTTTTTCCATAAAAATGGGAGAGGGAGAATGTTCTGGAGTTCTGTATATTTTGGCCACAAGTGACAAACATGCAGCATGTAGACTGACAGTCTCTGCTCCTAAGTCAATGGCATACGTCACTAGTGGATCGTGGCACTTTGCTTTTTGAAGAGCTTGAATTTTTCCTCAGAATCCTTCTTAACACAACACTTCAGACAGCCATTAACAGTAAGTTGCCCGTGACACAAGATGGAGCCCCAGAGTCAACATTTATGTCCTAATTCTCCTTCCCAGAATATGGGATTTTTCTGGCATATGGGATTTTTCTAGTGTACTCTATTCCCTGTCCATGCCAAATATATGTATATGTATATATGTATGTATATATATATGTATGTATATACATATGTATACATATGTGTATGTATATATGTGTATATATATGTATATATATATACACATTAACATTTTTTCCTCCCCTAGCGTCACCTCCTCTCAATGTGATTCACATACTTGCTCACATGCCTTTTATCTTTCGTAAATAAAAATTCCCCCAGTTGAGTGTTTTTGTATTTAAATACAACATTCCTTAAAAAGTAGTGCCATATGCAGCTGGCAAATTGTGAACAGATTTTAATTCCTTTACAGTTCAAGCAGAAAAAGATCACAACTGGCCAGTGTAGGGGAAAGTAATTTCTCTTGGGCATGTACATATTTTTAAATACATTTGCCCCTTTTTGCAATGATTAAGACATATTGGCAACCTTCAGTGCCAAAGATTATTAGTATCTAGAGACTGACACCAGTGACTTTTGATAATAAAGATGCCTTTCAATTCAGAAGAAAGGAGAAAATAAGTGATTTAAATTTATTTTCTTTACATAAATTATGTCCCGACTAGTATAAGAAAAGCAATAAAAAAAAAACCTATTTGTAGAACTGTTTAGAAAGAGATAATTCATCTAGTTGAGATCCCTCCTGAGCACCTACTATGTGCTAGGGTCGTAGTTTCCAAGCTGTGTGCCAAGATGCCCCCGGGCACTAGATACACTTTAAATTTTCATGGGAAAGACAGTAATATATGTCAGACACTGAACGAACTTAACGTATCTCACACTTTTAACCTTATACCATGCTATGTTCCTTCGGATGACTATCTTTGCAGACCTGGTTTTAGATGGTAACTGATGAAAAGCAAGTATAGCATGTAAATCATTGTGGAAGAGGAAATGAAGGAGGCAGTATTCTGTGCAGATCCCAACACACGCATCTCATTAGGAAGTAATTGTAGTTATTCACAAATACAATAAAATTGTTATTTTTTAATTTCAATTTATGTGTGTTTTTTTTTCATAAAATTACTCAATTGTTAAGGACAAGAAAATACTCATTAAGTTATTTGTACCTAACAACTTAATGAATGGAGCTGTTAGATATTTCCATTGTGTGCAAATATTACTTAGACATCAAGTTGAGTTTGGGAACCTCTGCTTTGGGACACTGAGGACCATGTTTCATCCATGCTACCTCATTTATTCCTCATGAAATCCCATAAGGTAGGTATAGTCAGCTTAATTTTAAGCCAGAAGAAATAGACGTACAGAGTTTTGGTGACCTGTCCGAGTCTAAACCGCTGGTAAGTGACTGGGGCTGCAGGGTCTTAGTGACCTGCCTAAAAATGCGTAGCAAATTGGAGGCAGACCTGAAAAAAAATCCTGGTGTCCTGATTCCCCTCCTGGGACATTTTTTACAAAGCCATTCTTTCTTTCCAAATCCTCATTTGTCTTCTTTCTTCCACGTTTAAATTTACTATATAAAGAGGTGGGCTTCCATTCTACGTATCTTATTTAATTACAAGAGTATTTGTGCTGTTTTAATTGCTACCCCCTCTTGATTTTTGAGTTTGTGAGCAAAATGTACGTATTGTGGGGTGAGAATTTTTGTTCAGTTTGAATAAATGCTAAAATAATATTAAAACAACTTTCGGCTCCTGTAACCAAGGAGACCTTGAGGCCTTTCAGAAAGCATTGTCCTCTCCTCAGGTTTCCTGTAGCTAAATGGCTGATCCTGTGTTTCAGGGAATTGGACACTTGGGATCTATTTTCAGCCTGGTGAGCTCCAATTTAACACTGAAGAGAGTCTGGATTTTCCCATCAGTCCTCACAGAAACAATCCCTGATACCATCTTGTTAAGACAGAGGGGCAGCCAATATTAAAATCCAAGCCCCAATGAATGCTGATAGAACCTTTATAAGACGTGACACATTGGCCTCCATTATTGTGGGTATTTTACTTTTTATTTATTTATTTTGAGAGAGAGAGGGAGCACATGTGCATGTGCAGGGGAGAGTCAGAGAGAAGGGGAGAGAGAGAATCCCAGCCCACATGGAGCTGATCCCACAAACCATGAGATCATGATCTGAGCCAAAATCGAGTCAGACGCTTAACCAACTGAAACACCCAGGCGCCCATGTAATGGGTATTTTAAAACACAGCTTCCCAGAGCTTTGGTGAGCTTTTGCTTTGTTTTTGTTCAGCGGCATTTAACATGCAGCTTTATGAACAGCATGATAAACATTCAGTTCTTTCTACCTTTGGGTTTATTTCAATAAACTTTTAGAAATTTAATTGTCTAAAAAGATTTATTACAAAGATGTGTGATTATGACTCACATCCAGACAAAACTTTGCATCTAAGACTTCATCATTTTTTGATTTGAATCATCTTCATTTGTTCAGATATTTCTTGAATGTATATTATTTGCCAATCATTCTGCTAGAAACTGGAGATGCAAAGGGGGAGCAAGCACAGAGCACCCCCCCTTATAAATGGAAGTCATGAAAATGAAGTCCTAGTCATGAAGTAATTGTAATGATAAAGCTTTATTGATAAGACAGTTGTAATAATAAGGCTTTCACAAGTTCTGATGGCTGTGGCAAGGAAAAGAGCAACCAGTTCTGTCTAGGTGATGCTTGCAACGCAACCTTTACAGAGAAGGTGATGGCTGAGTTTTATGCAGAAGCTGGAGGAGGCGTTTTGCTGGATGAGCATGTTGAGAAAAGGAAGTCAAAGCAGAAAGAAGAGTGTGCTCAGCAACCAGAGGCTGAAATGGCATGTCATTAGGAGATGTGAGTACTTGAGTATAAGTGGGCTGTGGAATGTCACAGGAGGGCATCAGGAGGTAGAGCTAGTGAGTAGAGGAGATTGTCATGATGAATAGTCTTGTACACCATTCAGGAATATGGGTTTAAGAGGAAAAGAACTGACAGGGTGTAGGCAGGGGCATGGCATGATCAGATTTGCAGATATGAAGAACCACTCTGCCAAAAGTGTGGAGAATAGCTTGGAATAGGTAAGAAACCCAAAACAGGAAGACCTACTCCAGGATCCTGCTGCCCCTTATGGAGATAACTATGAAGTCCTCCTGTCACTGAAAAGAACAGGAATAACTGGACTGGATTTATACCAGGGTCTTACCGGAAGTTGCATTTTAGAGTAAATCTGTGAGAAAATTTAAATGTTATTGAAAGTATTTTTTTAAAAGCCATATGAATCAAATTCACCGTGAACTTGCTCAAGGCTGTGTCTTGTTAGACATAGTGACCACTCTACATGACTGGTTCTGGTACCTTCACTGATGTCTCTGCTAGAAGGCCACAAGGTGAGGCAGAAAGTGGAAAGTTCAAGTATCACCTATCCATGTCTTTCTTCTTTCATTGAGCTTTTTAATTCCTCTAAATTTTCTCGTCTGTAAAAGGCCGATAATAATTAACTATTTGGTAGTGGTCAGGATTATCTGAGATTATTTAATCTTATATAGAGTACAATAGCCGACATAGAGTATGTGGTCTCTAAGAGCTAGCTCCCTTCTTGCACCTTATTGCAGAAAATGTTTCACATGTTATGTTAAGAAATCCAGCTGGACACTGCCACATTTCCAACATTCCACATATCAATTTCTCCCCAGGGTTCAGATTTTACATTGACTCCATTCTCAAGAAGCATCATAGCATAGAGGAAAGAGTATAGGTTTGGAAGTCAGACTTCGGTTGGAACTCTGCTCTGCCACTTACTGTGAGAACTTGGACAGGTTTTTTTACCCTCTCTGGGTCTCAGCTTTTCCCCTTCTTAAATAAGGGCTGTATTGTTTATCTCGTAGGGTTGTTATGAGACTAACAGCTCAGGGCTAACAGCTACTAACAGGACTAACAGCTACTCATTTGAGGATGAGCTCTGATACACCCTGAGGGTTGGAGCACTTCGTATCCCTGAATTTCAGAGCAGCATACCCAAATGCCAACTGGATATTCCCATTTGCATCGGTCTCTGGCATCTTAAAGTTAATGTGTTTATGAACTCCCCATTACGCTTACTTATTCTCCTGTTTATCTGTATCCACAGCACAATACATGGCATCATTATGTATCCTAATTAGTTAAAATAGAATATAAGTCCATCCTCTGCCTCTGTTCAATGATAAGGTCCTGCTAATTTTAGCTCCTAATTTTTCATTTTTATTTTATCCCTTCTTCTCCATTTCAACTGTCATGGGCATCATCATCTCTCATTTGGATCACTGTTAAGTCCTTTCCATTTAGTTGTCAGGCCTTTAGTCTTGCCTACATGGTCACTAGAATTTTCTACCAAGCAACACATCTGATGATGTCAATATCTGCTTAAAACCCTTTGGAGGTTTCCCATTGCCTCCTGTATGAAGTCTGAACTATTTAATAAATGATATAAAACTTGTCATAACCTTAGCTATTTCTTTCAGCCTCATTTTCCTGATTTATTTGGTATTCCAGTTGCTCTGCATTGCTTTTAGGCTCCCACATGCACCATGCCATTTCTCACTGCCGTCTTCACGCTGTCCAACTCTGCCTGTATGTACCCCCCTTCCCGCCTGTTTTTCCCCTCAGTAACTTGTACTGAATCTGCCACTACCACCACTCCTACCCTGGAAAACCTGGGTACAGGGGGAGATGCTGGAGGGACACCTCTAAATACAGTTCAGTGGGAGAAATGTCAGTATGTCCTTGCACATCTCTCTTTGCCTTGCCAAGCCCAGGAACTAAGGACTGGTCCTCACTAAATGCTTCCTGAACTGAACTGAACTGAACTGTCATATTAATTGTTAATACCACTGACATTTTCTGGTATTTTTTGTTTTCATTTCTTTTCCTTTTCCATTTCTTTTCTTTCTTTCTTCTTCTTCTTCTTCTTCTTCTTCTTCTTCTTCTTCTTCTTCTTCTCCTTCATCTTCTTCTTCTTCTCCTCCTCCTCCTCCTCCTCCTCCTCCTCCCCCTTCCTCCTCCTCCTTCTTCTCTTTCTTCTCCTTTTCCTTCTCCTCCTCAACTCACCTCCCCCTTCCTCCTCTCCTTCCTCTCCTCCTCCTCCTCTTCCTCCTTCTTCTTCTAAGCAGGAATTATTTACATGGTATGACTTTCTAAACCTCCTCTATAGTACCTGACCTCCTGGGAGAGAATATAGCAAACACTATTTTATGGTAAAAGCTTATTCACTTAGACTCTCATCATTGACAATTTGTGATGATTTAGGGCTCCAACCTTTGCCTAACAGTGCAAGTCTCCTCAGTATGAACGTAAAGGGAATGCTTGACTTTCACGAATACAAATGTTGGTCCTGCTCAAAAGAAATATAAAGATTCTACTAAAAGCAATTTTGTACTTCTTTAATAAAACTCATATGTATTTTTCTTTCCACTGCTTTTGCCAGTTTTTTGGGGGGATTATTTTTTGATCATGTATGTATGTATGAAAATAGACTTCTAAAGTCTATAATTGAAAGGAAACTAAATGATCTAATCCAGTGTTTAAAAAAAAATTTTTATACTGACCCCCTAGTTAGCAAAAAATGTTACATTGGATCTGGGCATACACACATACATACACAGTTTAAAGGAAAGTATTTTCCAAAAAAATAATAACCTATGCTTCCTATAGGAGTAGCACCCTATTTTCTATTCCATTTCATTTTTAAAATGCTTGTCAAAACCCAATAAATTGATTTCCTGACCCACTCATGAGTGATTGCGTGCAGTTTGAAAAATCCTGATCTAGTTCAGTTTCCATTCTGAGGTAGAAATCCTTTCTTTATAATAGTCAGATAATAAAGCATTGTATTTAATCAGTGCATAGACCCTTTCTCTGTAGAAATGCAGTGTCTCAAGCGCCTCTGTATAATTCCTTTACTACGCACAGACACTCCTGGTGTCAGGGGAACAGAAAGGAGATGATTGAGCTGAGAACCCATGGTCTGGAGAAGCCAGACTCTTAGCATCCTAGACTGCATGGATTTTCTACTAGAGGGTACACTTATGAGTCCAAATAAATAGGAAGGGTGTAAGATTGGGGTAGTAGAAAGAAACTTGCCATAGGATTTCAGCACCCCTAGATTTTGTTCATGTGACCCAAGCTACTCAGTGCCCGAGTAAGATACTGGCTGCATCAGAACCACCTAGGAAACATTTGTATAAATTCTTGGGTCTCAACCCCAGAGTTATGAGCACTGTCATGAGTGAAGCGTGGGAATGTGAACATTTTAAAAGCTCCCTGCATGATCCACATGTGTGAGCATGACAGGAAACCTCTGATTTGGGCTTTATGAACCCTGGATTCTTCCTCCAGAGAACAATCACATAGTCTGTCTTTCTGCAAAGGCTGCTATGAGGAATAAATGAAATAGTGTGTGTAAAAGCCCCCAAAACAGTCAAAGCCTTACAGGTGCACGGTACCAATATGAAGGTCTTCTAGCTTTTCCTACCAGTCTGGGCAAATTAACAATGCTTTTATGAATTTTGAAATTCCAGATTCAATTGCAATGTTTAGGCTGAGAATAATAGATATACCCAAATTTCCAAGTGTAGAACAGAAAGCAAGTAGCTTAAAGTTATTTTCCTAATTCATGTTTTTCTATGCTTACCTTGAAAATTATTATAACTGAGTATGTAAAAAGATTCTTATTTTTAAAATAATTTTAGGGGTGCCTGGGTAGCTCAGTTAGTGAAGGGTCCGACTTGGTCTCAGGTCACAATCTCGTGGTTCGTGAGTTCGAGTCCTGCATGAGGCTCTGTGCTGACAGCTCGGAGCCTGGAGCCTGCTTTGGATTCTGTGTCTCCCTCTCTCTCTGCCTCTCTCCCACTCACACTCTGTCTGTCTCTCTCTCTCTCTCTCTCTCTCTCTTTCAAAAATAAACATTAAAAAACGAACTTTAAATATTTTGTTTGTGATAACAGCAGAAATTTTCTAGAACTTAAAAAAAATGTTTCACCTAAAATTTTACAAGTGTTAAAAATTTAGAAGTGTGCTGAGCTGTCAGCACAGAGCCTGATGCGGGGCTCAAACTCACCAACAGTGAGATCATGACCTGAGCTGAAGTCAGATGCTCAAATGACTAAGCGACCCAGGCACCCCTCATCTTCTATTTTAAAAGTAAGTGAAGCCTAAATGAATCAGTCTTAAAATACATGAAAAATATCAAGCTAATGCTATTTGACAGTGGTTAGTCTTGGAAAAAGAGAAGGGACTAGACGTGTTCAGTCTTTGAGAAGAGGATATTAAAGGTTATGCAGTCTATTTGTGAGCAACAACAACAAACTGCTTTCTCTTAGTTCTTTCATGGTGTTTCTCAAGTATAGATCTTTATTTCCTAATATAGGACATATAGTGGGATTTATATATAAAATTGCATTCGAGGGGTGCCTGGGTGGCTCAGTCGGTTAAGCGTCTGACTTCAGCTCAGGTCATGATCTCATGGTCCGTGAGTTTGAGCCCCGCGTCAGGCTCTGTGCTGCCAGCTGAGAGCCTGGAGCCTGCTTCGGATTCTGTGTCTCCCTCTCTCTCTGCCCCTCCCCCCTCATGCTCTGTCTCTCTCTGTCTCAAAAATAAATAAACATTAAGAAAATTCTTTTATATTGCATTCGTGTAGCATTTATATCTCAAACCCCACACTTTTATGGGTCAGTGAATTCAGAGACTGTCTTGGTTAGAGGCCCAGAAGAGTTAAATTTCCATTTTAAAAATAAGCAATCAATGCTTTCTCAGTGGTTTGAGATACCATTAGGACAACTTTAGAACTGAAAGTAAAGGACTAGAATTAGAATATTTGCTTGTCTGGCTTCTGATAGAGCATCTGAATTGTAAAGCTGTGCTGGAAAAAGAATGAGAAGAACTAATCACGCAGGCCACACCAATTGGGCTGCAGAACACATTGAGAGACCCTTTATTAAATGCTTGATATAAATTTTCAGGGTAGGAAAGCCTAATCTTTTTAGGTGAAGTATTTAAGGTACGATCGAGGAAGGACAGAAAAATGAAATAGAGAGAGAACAGTACTCAGGATGGCTGACATTACTTCTGATAGACCTATATCTGGGCCGTTGCTTCCCAGCTGTCCCCCAATACCTGATAAGAAAAGTGGTTCTGGAATATTTTTTTTAATTTTTCTGTAACTAGATATAATTAACACTGAGCTGCGTGAACCACAGATGAATGCTGGAATGTGCTGATGTGGGGAATATACTAAGAATCAGAAAGGAGTCTGAAGGAAATTAAAGTTTTTCATCCTCCTCCTTTTTATTACATTACTGACCAGAAAATAACAATGCAGTAATATGTGTCAGACAGCAGTCTATAGTTTATGAGTCCCCTTTACATGTATTATCTTATCTGACCTTCATAGGAACCTACTAAGATAGCTAGAATCTGTCCCTGGGAAAATATCTCTAAGGTTAGCTAAGTACAATGAAATGTCTGAGAAGAAAAAGTTCTAGAAAAAAAAGAAGCCGCTTTTCCACACATCAAAGTTACCAAGACTATAAAGCTTACTCCTTGAATTAATTAGCCAGATCTGAATTTTAGCTCATAATATGGCAGAAATGTCTGTGTAGGAAAACCACTAGAATACAGAAACAAAGCTTCTGACATGAAGAATGAAGTGGAAGGCTGCATTTCCATCATGGAGGTCTCAGACAATGAGATTTCTCCATGGAAGAACCATGTGAAATTTCCAAAACAGTCAAAAGCATGAGATATGGATAATTTTATACAGTATGCCTTAAAAAGAAAGATCATTTTCTGTGTTTTTGGTGTAAACCTGAGTCTGCTTTGTTACATGATTCTGACCAAGTCCATTTAACTTTCCCTAGACCCATCTCCTCAGCTGTGACAAAATATTTTCTTCATAGGACACTTGGCAAAATATGTATTGTGATGAATATCTAATTCATAAAACTGTCACTACTCTGTAACTATAAAAGATGTGAATTATTGCATTGGATTAGCAAAGGGTTAGCTGGTTTGTGTAATCTGAGACAGTCGAGTCTTCCCTGGTCAACCTGTAGCCCCTGACTTCTAACGATGAGTCATCTTGAGTTCTTCCCACTCCTCAATCCAACATCTATCATTCACTAAACTTTCCCTACTCTGTCTCCTAAATAACTTTTGGTCCACTCTCTGTTTCTATTGCCAGTTTTAGGCCTCATTATCTGTCTTGGCTAGATTGTTATGATGGTCTCTAAACTGGTCTCCTGCTTCTAGTCTTCGCCACTTAACCCACCTTCCCCACTGCGTGCAAATCTAACCATGTAAATACTTTGCTAGAAGCCTACATTTGCTTCCTAATAACCTACAGAACAAAGTCCAAGTCACTTAGTGTAACATGTGGGCACCCTATGACCTGATCCTTACCTACCTTTTTAGCCCCATCTCATATCATTGTCTCCTTCTTACTTAGTGTGACTAACAAATAGCAAGTAGCTTTTATTTCTCCATACGTATCATCCATTTCATGCTTTTGTGACCATGTTTGTGTGGTTTCCGTGGTCTGGAATGTTAATCTCACTTTTTTGGCTCTCACCAGACTCTTACTTATCTTTTGGGACTCAGATTATGCATGTCAGATGAGACTCCTCTCCGAATCCCCAGGTTACGGTGGGTGCCTTTCCTCTGTGCTCTAGTGGACTCTAACTGCTGCACATAAGTGGACCCTAATATCATGCTATGCTGAAATCATATATTTGTGAATCTCTCATACCACTCAGCAGTGCTCCTCAAAGGCAGAAGCTCTATCTTATTAATTCTGTCACCCAATACATAGAAAAATTTACAGCATGTAGCGGGTGACCAATAAACATCTGCCAAAAGTTTTCAGGTTGCTGGAGGCAGTTACTAAGGGAGAACCCAGGGTCAGTTCTGAGCATGACTTTGGAATTCGTCATGTGGGCAGATATTAAAGGCTTTCTTACCTGACTAGGCAATTGCTCTATGGCAGTGGCTCCCCAGGTGGAGAGAGCCCCGTGGGCAGGGTTTTCTGGATACATAGGTCCTTGGATTGGCTGCTCAGTTACCTTGCCCAAGAGGTAGATAAATGAAAGAAGACACAGAAATGGGAAGCTGAAGATGCAAAGAAGGGAAATGGAAAGTCAAAGAAGGCTGAAGAGATGTGACGCTTCTAAAAATGTCCCTAACGGATTGTCATGTGGCTTTGTTTTCAACCTGGATGCTTGAAATTCATTTCAGGAGACTGGTACCGTGGTCATTATAACAGACTGTGTCTTATTGAGATGTGTGGGGAGGCAATCAGTCTAGAGACCACAAAACTACTATGTCAGCGTGTCGCAGAGCTCTTAACAAATACAGCCAAGCAGTAACTCATGACCCCTGTATGGGCCAACACAAGCTGATATTCTTGCCATGATAGTTCATTAGGGCTTTTATTTTCGATCTAGAAGAAAATACAGGTGAAAGCTAATTTGGTGTCTAAGGGTGAATGGAAACAGGATATGAAGTTTCCTCGTTACTGCCTGATACCACTGATTGTCTCTGTGGCTCAATTAGCCACATCTTGAAAGAAAAGGCAGCATGAGTCTGAATGCTCCTGGAAGGAAGCCCAGTTCTCCAGGTAAGGTTTCAATTGCTTTGTGGCTCAGCCAAGACCATGTGACCTTAGTGTTGGAATCCACCTGAGTATTCTAGGAGGTGCAGGGCGTCTTTTCTCCTCCATGCATATCTTTTCATCTGGGGAAGCTTTGAAGTCTCTCAGACATAGGGAATTTTAAGATACTGGAAGCGTGGAGTTAGATCTCATTTTTAAATAAGTACTTTTAAAAGCATTATACAGTAGGAAAAAAATACTAGACTTGGAGTCAGACACAAATATATTTATTTATTTATTTTAATTTAAAAAAAAGTTTTTTTTAACGTTTATTTACTTTTGAGACAGAGAGAGACAGAGCATGAACAGGGGAGGGTCGGAGAGAGAGAGGGAGACACAGAATCTGAAACAGGCTCCAGGCTCTGAGCTGTCAGCACAGAGCCTGATGCGGGGCTCGAACTCACGAGCCGTGAGATCATGACCTGAGCTGAAGTTGGACGCTTAACCAACTGAGCCACCCAGGCGCCCCAGACACAAATATATTTAAATATTAGTGTAATTTATTAACCAGGGGGTCTTACACAAGTCATATAATCTCTTCTAGCCTCTGGCTACCCGTAAAATAATGGATGAATGACATCTACCCAGCAGGATGAATTTATGGATTCAGTGACATGAGACATGTGAGAGGGCTTACCATTGTAATTAGCACACAGTAGGAACTCTGTTTTTTCTTTGCTTATTACTGCTAATGACCAAGTTCTTTAGTTTCTATTTCTGCTCCTGAAGTAAATGGGTTTTTATTTTCCTCCTCTACCCAGTTTTAAAAGCTGTGGGTCTAAAAAAGCACTGGAGCTGTTTGTAACAGAAACAGATGGATGACTAGAGCAGCCAGAAGAAAAATAGGGAGGCTCCATCAGGGAGACATAACAGAGGGCTCGGCTGATTGACTGTAATTTAGGACATCCATCATCATGGGTCCAAGGACAAACACTATGAATTCTAAGCCTGACTCAGGCTCTGATTCCTTCTAAAGTGTTAAATAACTCCTTTAATATCTGACGAAGATTCACCACAATGCTTGGCATAGCTGGGTTGTCTCAGCCAAGATCATTTATTATACACTATCGTTACACATTAATGCAAAAAAATAATTGAGTTCCTACATAGTAAGGGACTTAACTTGGGTCTGTGATACATTTAGGCAGTCTATGAATTCCCTACACACAGGTTGGTAGATATATGTGCATGCCAGTATTTTATGGGGAGAGGATCCATAGCTTTGATTAGATTCTCAATGAAGTCTGTGATCAAAAAGAAGTTAAGAGCTACTGCTATATACTAACAGACGTTTCTTGTTATAGTTAGGACATTTTCATGACTATGTTTTTCCTGGAATCCTAAAACATTCACCCTGATGAAAACAAGATTGTTTTTCACGCATTGTTTCTATGCATTATTTCTATGACCTATACTATCTTGTAATGGGACTTTTACTACATCAGTTTCTCAACAGAACTCAAACATATTCCAGAGTTTTAATTGATGATAAAACATGCTTGAATTTATAACACGCTTCTCCTAACCACGAACTTTCTCCATCATTCTCTCGTATTTCAAAAGACAAAATAGCAACTGGTCATCTCAAACAATGAGTTCCTTGAAGATAAGGAACCAAGGCTTGGAGTTTTATCACATCCAAAGGCCAGGTAGCCCAGCAATCTCAATGCATTACTTATAAATAAAACCTGCTCTATACTGGAGAGCACCCTTAGGCAGCTGTGAAGCAGCAAGCTGTTTCAGGCATGGCCTACCATTGGGCATAGCTGAGTGATAGACGATGCACCATAGTGGTAGTGGTGGGAGGGAGGGAGTTTGCTAGCGATTGATGGTTGAGAGTATTTGAAGCAAAGAAGCTGAAGTCGCTGTCTCTAGTGCTAAAATGAAAACCAGTAATTCAGAGACAGAAATGGTATTCATTCCCCCCTTGCCTTTTGATTGTGTGGCTGACTCTATTCTATCACAGGGGAGCCCTGAAAGGCCTAGAGTGAACCCCAGCACCCCACCCCCTCCTAATCAGGGGACACTCTGTCACAAAGATGCCTGATCCACCTCTTTAATTTCTTCAGAGGTGAGACCAACTCAAAAGGTTAGGACTTGTTTGGCAAAGGGAGTATTTCATCCCACATGCAAACCACTGACTTAGTTGTATATTGCTCTTTGCTTTCCTGACTACAAACTTATTTTTCTGTAATACTGATAGCGATAGAATGGAGCAGACCATATAGAACAGATACTCCCAGGAGCGCTGGGAGAGGAGACTAGGGAAGCACAAGATCACTGGGTCTCATGAGCTATTTAGCAAGTGCATGGTCGGGGCAGTGTGCAGCAACTGCTCTCCACTCAGCCTCGCAGCAGACATGTGTACATGGGTCGAGAGCCTGGGCCTTGGGTTCCGACAAGCCTGAATTTGACCCCTGACCCATCATTTACTATCTCTACCATGTTGGAAATTTGTGGTGCTTCTCTGAGAGGTGTGCCTCATCTGCAAAGCGGGGATGGTTATACCCACATAACAGTGTGGGGCTGTGAGTTCTAATGAGATAATCCATGAAAATTACACGATGGCATTTAACAAATTCTAGCTAGCCTTCTTCCACAGAATTTAATTTTCTTAAAAAAATGTATTTTTATGTATAATATATGTAAAATGTAATGTATATTACATTTTGGAAATATAAAAAGTTAGGTTTTGATCTATTCTGTTAATGTAGATTATAGATATATATTAATATATTTAATATATGTCTTTAATATACATGTAAAATATATTCTTAAAAATCAATATTCTTACATTGCTTCTGTTTCTTATGCAAAGACCAAACATAACTGAATCTATTTTTTGATGGTGAAGGTAACATTCTTGCATCGACCTGAGACAACTTTAAAAGTGCTTTTTATATGTATCATTTTTAGAATTCCAATTAATGCCCCATGCTCTACTTCAACAAAGCCATCAGGCACTGTTCATTGGGCCGGTGGCCCCAAGATAAAAGCCCTTTCCTTCTCCAGACAGTGTGATGCATCTTTTTGTCTTTGGCAGTTGCCCTAACTACCTATCTTTAACTTTGCCTCTTTGACTCATCTATTTGGCTGCTGCCCTTCTGGTCTGGAAAAGGAGATCAAGAAGGATGTTCTATCTGTCCTTAAAACAAGAGGGAACAGGCACTGAGGGAGAATCTGAGGGTCTCTTCTGTGTTATATACACAAGTGTGAGTACACTTTATTTGTACATACATATCCAAGTGTGACACCTTCTTTCACCTTTCCTTCTACTTCTTCATTTACTTTGCTGTATTTTTAGGACTTTGGCTGTATTTATGATTCATGCCCTTAGATAAGTAAAGATTTGCAAGTGAGTATTTAGTGGAGGTTCTTTTCTCAGTGATGGAAAAAGTCTTAACCTGAAAACTCCTTGTTCAGTTGCTTATACCAAATAATGATGGAGAAGGTCATTTTTAGCACTCAAGTCTTTGCCTGGCTTGGAACCTTTTTTTTCAATTCAGTGAATGTTCACTGACTATCTGCTGTGTATATGGCACTGAATTAGGTTCACAAATGGGGCACAAGATGAATAAGAAGTGGGTCCCATTCTCAAGCAGTTTAAAGTCTAAAAGAACAAAGATAATGTAAACTGTAATAGGGGGCAAAAATTTGGTAAGTTCTATAATGAAGTCGTAAGTGAAGTTTGGAAGAACCCAAGGGGGGAAAGTTCAGTTCTGTAGGAAAACTTGGTACAGACATAGGTGGGCACTTCTGAGCCAGCCTGAGGATGGGTGGGCTTCTGTGGGTATAGTTTGAAGAAACGGTCATCCAAAGAGATAGACCTCCAAACAGAGGCTGACACATAGATCATGAATATACTTGTTTAGGGAATGAGGAGAATGTTTGGTTGCAGAGCACAGTGTTCAAAGAGTAATGATGACAGATAAAACTGGAGAACTTTGAAAGACCTGGTCCTAAATGCCACACGAAGTAGGGAGTTCTGTCTTCTGATGACTTCAGAGCAGATTGAATTCCACTGAAATCACTGAGATGGGCTGTACTTAGACCCAAGTGGCTGAGGCGAGAAGGTGTGTGCATGTGTTTACGTGGCCATAAAAAAGAAAGATAAAAAACGAGAGCTAGCCTTGGTTTTCTTTTTAAAAAAAAATTTTTTTTAACATTTATTTATTTTTGAGACAGAGACAGAGCATGAACGGGGGAGGGTCAGAGAGAGAGGGAGACACAGAATCCGAAACAGGCTCCAGGCTCTGAGTGGTCAGCACAGAGCCTGATGCGGGGCTTGAACTCACGGACCGTGAGATCATGACCTGAGCTGAAGTTGGACGCTTAACCAACTGAGCCACCCAGGTACCCCTAGCCTTGGTTTTCAAGTGAGTTTCAAAGGAGAAATATCTGGGGCAGCCTGACTAGTGTGCTGGCAAAATTTTAAATTAAGCGTGTAGATTCTGTTATAAATGTGGCTGTTCCAGGAAGAACAAAATACATTTGTGAAAGGTACCACATAATTAGCTTAATTCAGATTCAGCATTTGTATCTTGGCATTTCTACAGATACCATTTCTAATGACTTTTTTTTTCTGTTTTGTTTTGTTTTCTATTATTAAAGTCACCTTTTACTTTCCTTGTCTTTGAGGTTATAGTCTCATAAAGTGAAAAGTCTTTTTGGAGTACTTAACAGAAAATTTAATCAAAATGCTAAGCCAGATCTCAGCTAAAAAAGTATTGGCGTCATTGGAAATGTGATTCAGATTGCTAGGGCAGTGCCGTTCAGCCAAATAGGGGTTCGTGACACTATTCTAGACATTTACAAAGTAATGAGTTATATTTATCATAGAAGTGGAAACAAAAACATATTCAAACATAAAGCTACATGGTAATTTAGAGTACTAGAGAAGATGGATTTGTAGTTTTGTGTTCTCTCTCTCTACATATATAGGTACACATATTTATATTTTTATATTGGTCTATATATCATACACACATATTTGAGCTGAAGTAAAGCATGAAAGTTGGAGTCCGGTCCCCTCTATAATTCTCTGTGTGGCTGTGGGCCTATTGCTTTAAACTCTCAGGGCTTTAGTTTTGCTGATCTAGTCCCAAACCAAATGTTGATGTCCACTCTGCTATTCTGTGACTTAATTACCTGTCAGTTGTGCTGTGTTATTTCCTCTTTTTTGTCCTTTAACAGAAGCTGATTAAAACCCCCTTCCAAGAACAAACAAACATAAAAATTGGCTTAAATTATCATTTGGAAGTTGGTTAAAAACCTCAAAGCCTTCTTCAACCATTACCTTTGGGGGGGAAAAGTAATTCAGCAAACCATACCATAGATTTTTATTAATCCAAAAAATTTTAAGAATTTAACCTGGGATCAGTTTTATATTCAGACTCAATTTTTAGAAAATAATGATGTGACAAGCCATTGATTTTGCTAAGAACATTATTTGTTAAGCATGATTTATTTAGGTTTCATAGCAATCCTATGACATAAGATCCATTTTATGGATGAGCATATTGAGGTTAAGAGAGGTGTAAATTTATTCAAATTAGCACAAGTAGCTAGTGGCAGAACCGGTTAGTTATGCGGGACTAGAGCTGCAGAGAAGTGATAGCATCTCACATCCATGCAGGGATTGAAAGAGACAGCTGACTTCCAAAGAACCAAGTTCCCTTGCCAGAGTGCAAAGCTTTTGCTGGGGCGTGGCTTCACAGACTAGGACTGTTTTTCAGCATCTCTTACATCTAGGTGAGACTATTTGGTATACAAGCCATGCTATTCTGGCCAGTGGCATATAAGCAGGACTATCTCTTTCTTGGCTGTGGTGGTAAAGTATCTGAGATACCTTTCTCATACTCTTCCACAGCAATCTTAGAGACCATGTCTTAAAGGTGACAGCTTTATGAGATGGAAGGAGCCTAGGTGAACAGATTGGAGATATATAGATACAGATACAGATACAGATACAGATACAGATACAGATATAGATATAGATATATAGACACATATTTGATACATATCAAGAAGGATTCATATATATGAAATTGAGCTAACAGCACTCCCTGATGGATTGGCTATGGAGAACAAGGGAAAGGAAGAGTGCAAGGTGCTTCTTAGGTTTCTAGATGAAGCATCTTGGGGGATGATGGTACCATTTTACTTGGAGAGAAACCCCCTGAAAAAGAAACTGGCTTGGGAGGAAGATCAGCTTTCAATTACCCATGCTTCATGTGAACATTTGTCATTATCTTGTTAGACTGGTGAAAAGTAGGCAAGATTTTATAGAATCTTACAGTAAACATATCCAACAGAAGAAACCAGAAAATATACTAGAAGGTTTGTGAGGGGAAATGCATTTTCCTTCCCTTTTCATATTAACAAGGAAAGAGAAGAACCTTACTATTTTCACTGGATTGGATACTTTACTTTTAGATGATATATACTACCACAGTTTACTGTATTTCAACCCCCAATTAAGATGATAAAAATAATCACACAAATAAATAATGATATTGCTTTCTGCTTGGGTAGCATTTAATTTACATATCCAAATCCATTTTCTCGTTTAAGACAATAATCATGGGAAGCAGGTAGTTTACAGGTCAGGAAGCTGAATTCTGGAGAGATTGATCTTTTTTTCAACATCACATATCTGGTTAGTGGTAAATCTACAGTCTGGTTTCGGGACTGACTGCAAATGTAGCACAACTCTGTGAGGGGTTTGAGTTCAGGAAGTATGGAGGTTTCAACAGAAGGCTCTTAATTAGGTTGAATCTCAATTAGGATTATCAAAAGTGATATATTTATATACTGTCACAAATGGTAAACTCTTAAGTGGTAAGAAATGTTCAGGAATTCAGGAAATTTAAATACTTTGGTTAGAGTTTCTATACAGAACCTAACTCAAATGTTAGTTTTCAAATAACTAGTGTAGCATAGTACTTTTGGCAAAAGAACAGTGTAATTTTATCTCTTGATGATCTAGAAGAGACTCATTTCATTTATTTAGCATATCATAGTGACATTAAACAATTTAATTACTTTTGGAGCTTTCTGAAACAAGGTAATAGATGATGTTACTTTCCTTCTTGAATACTTCCTTTTTTTAAATTTTTTAAATATTATTTTTGAGAGCGAGATAGAGTGAGAGTGGGGAGGTGCAGAGAGAGAGGGGGGCACAGAATTCAAAACAGGCTCCAGACTCTGAGCCATCAGCACAGAGTCAGACGCAGGGCTCAAGCTCATGAGCTGTGAGATCATGACCTGAGCCGAAGTCAGACGCTTCACCGACTGAGCCACCCAGGCGCCCCTCAAACACTTTCAATGACTGCCTGTTGCTCTTAAAATCTAAAGTCTCTAACTTGACCTTCAAGAACTTGAATGATATGGCCTTGCACTTCCTCATTTTATGTCACTCTTCACTCCAAACACCACAAAATTATGCATACATGTCATACTGATGAAGAGATAAACAGTTAAAGTGGCTGGCAGCTACTTAATTGAAGGTGGGTGTTTTAGGGTTACTTAGTAACTGATCTGTGATCTCACATTATTCAAGGGTAATATTAGATATAGTATCCCTAGACCAGAAGAATCTCTGGCACATGACAGATATTCAGCAGGTTCCTATTCTATCAACCACTGAGTGAGAAGATGAGGAGGTCTTCTGATAGTGATCACAAATAGTCTGGAACTTGCACGACTCTAAGCATGACTCTAAGCACTGAATAAAAGGCTAGGGTTGTATCCCTGGCTATTACTGGGATATTGGTGAAGAGAATACTGACCAATATGGAAAAATTGCCATTCTGACCTTGCTAGGTAAGAATGAGGATCTAGAACCAAAGAATCATTAGTAGACTAACAAACATCAATTTGAATGTTTAGCATATAAGATTTATAAGTATGACCATTTAGCCATGCGGAGGGGATTGCTTGATAATTCTGCAAGCCTACCAAGGATTAATTTCCCAAGAGCATTAGGTTGATATTTTCTGCCTCCAATGAGAATACACAAAAGGGGATCAGGTTTTCAATGCAATTTGATAGATTTATATTATCCCACAGGAATAATTTCACGTCAATGAATTTTGTTATCTGTTAGGATTTATAGCCAAAGGATGGATGGTGGGACAACAAAAGGATGGATGGAGGGAGGGCAGGTGAATAAATACATGGATAATCATTATCTTTATGACCCTTGTAAGTGGGATCCATCTACATACATCCCAGAGGCCTTTAAGACCTCTCAAAAGAACTTAGAGCTAAAGTCTCTATTTAGTTCCTTTTTGATACTTGTATTTTTTGTGCATGTTTATCTGATGACTGATCTTATTTTTTAAAAATATCTCCTTCTTTATATATTTTTAACTTTTCAGACCATTTCTATTCTATTTTGGAAGTAGGCTTCATGGGCTCTTGGTAAGTGATGTTGGCTAACGGCCTGTGATGGGTTGGCTCTGCAGTGCCACGTAAATCTCCTTTCCTCTTGTCCACCTCTGTGCCTCTCCCTAGTAGGTTAGAATTAAACCACGAGAATTCTATGCAGAATGTGTTCCAGCTTTGTTTTTCAATTCACCTTTGACAAATTTAACTCAGAGCACTAAATGGCACATGTAGTAACAAGTTAGAGGTTTTACCAAAGTACTTGCTCTTTCCTCCCTGGATGAAATATAAAAAGACAAGGGCACATGAAAAGGATTTTTGTTACTGTCCAGTTTGCTTTCTTTGGGATGTATTCCCTTGTTGAAAATGGAGTGTTTTGGAAATGAAATTTGGTGAATTGTGATTCAGTGAATTTTTCTGTTTATGCCTCAAAACCAGAGTCCATCTGAACAGGATCATTAACTTTAATTTAATCTTACATGTCAGTGTCAGGCAGGGGAGGGACTGGAGATGGAGGGGAGAGAAGAGAGTCAGTGTACGTGGGAAGAGAGAATGAGAGAGAGGAAGGGGGAATAAGAGGGAAGCCATTTTATAGAACAAGATTCTCATTGAACAGGTCAAATTAATTTTGTGTTTGAAGTGTTATTTTCCAAGCAAAGCATGTGTGTCTCCTCATCACAATGGAAGCAAGAAACTCCAAATTCAATATACCACTAATCCAAGTAGAGGTGACATTGGCTTATTCTCAAATCACACTGGGAAGACCAGCTGATTAAGTTCGTAATAGACTTGCACATAGTAAAGGCTTCATCAATGCTGTATTTTTATGCTACAGGAGATAGTTATATTTCCTGAAAAGACTGTGAATCTTCTAATCCCCACTTATCTGTTGTGATAGATGTTACCAGATTAAATTTATTGAGACCAAGTTTGGTTTCGCTATTAAAACTGTAATCCAAGAAAGCTCAAGATTTTGAAAATTTGATTATTAGCGATTTTTGATGTATTTTTATTTCTAGAAGAATAGATCTACAAATCAGGCATTTAGTTGCTTTTATGTAATCAGCTGAAATAACTGGTTCCCAAATGCCTCGTAACTATCAAAACTGCAAGAAAAGCAAGAGAAATCTGCATATAGTGGTGCACAATATAATGTAGGTGTTATACAGGACTTTTATACCCATTTAAACTTTACCCAAAGCTTTTATGATGGACAGCTGAGAAAACTGAGACTCAGAAGTTACTTGCCCCAGGAGATAGAATAGACGACATTCGAATCCAAGTCTTTCAGAGCTCAACCCTCCTAACTTTCATTACAACTGCATACTCTTCCCATGGATCTTTCTGCTTAAATCTTAATAGAAGTTGTTCATCTGCTTAAAATTCCTCCTAATTCTACTCAGCTCCTTCATTACATTAATAATAGTATAGCAGACACTAAGTCCTTTTGTGGCAAATCCGTTCCATGACCATCTTCTCTTTAACATTTTCTTCCATGTCACCAAATGTCAAATATTTCTTTTAAAAAAAAAAAGTCATCACTGTTTTTAATTCCTTGAAGTTCTGAATTGCCTTCTAGCAATCTCCATTTTAGTGCATGAACATGAACTCTCACGTATCAAATCTGAATGTCAAGGTGCTGTCCATCTCACATCCTTTCACAGTCCAGTCCTAATGGAGGACATCATCAGGATGCACATTTCTCCCAGTAGGCTCCCCTCAGAATGATCGGGTACCATCTTTGTGCCTATTAAGTACAAAGAACAACCAAATTTCCTTTGAGTCACATAAGAATGAAGGTAAAACATTCAGACCAAAGGGCACATGCCCATCAATTTTGGACAATTTTGATGAGAATTGCAAATAGATAGAGCAACCAGCAAACATTTGCTGAGTGACTACCATGTACCAAGTACTGCCTGACACTGAACTTTCCTTTATTAAGCAGTTCCCGTATCTTATGCAGTAGTCTAAGTACTGAAAATCATAAACATAAAAAACCATGGGAAGGGCTGAACTCTGTCTTAACCTATCTTACATTGTTCTGTAAGACCCTCTGACAAAGAATCTGAATTGGATTATAGTACCTATATTTAAAACTTAGAGGAAGAGCTGATATGCAAAGAATCTTAATCTTTCCTGACAGAAATACAGCGACCATCATAATGAATAGATATTGACAGTCTAGAGTTACTGTCAATATGCGGCATTATGCCCAGGACAATTAAATTTGTCTGTTTTATATTACTGAGACCAAGTGCTTGGCCTGGGTTCCTGCAGAAAATAAATAATTCCATTACATGTGATTCACCTTTGAGTAACCCTCCAAGCTGAAGGCTTAAGCTGAAAATTTACATTATTACACAAAGAATAGATTTTGCAAACATTTATTAGGTGTCCTTATGTTCCCTGGGCAGCATACAAAGATTTAAACATGCAAAATACAGTCTTCATGTGTAAGAAATGTGCGTCTTAATTTTCCTAAAAAGGTCTTTCAATTAAAAAAAATCTAGTTGGTTTTTGTTTGTTTGTTTTTTAATAAGAAAGCAAAATGAATTGTGATGACTGACAAAGAGATATCCGGACACGTGAGGAACATGGAGTCTGGAGTCAGGCAGAAGGGACTCTGAAATGTGGTCTGTCAGCTACTAGCTGTGTGTTCTGGTACCAGTTACTGCTCATACTCCATGGTATAGAATCAATACGATAATAGCTCCCATCATATGAGGTTGTACTGGGGTAAGATAAAGAACTTCCTGATACATTCCCTAAACCATCGTAAGTACTTAATAATTTACTTCCGTTCGTTTTTCACTATGCTATGTGTTTTGGGCTAACTTGAGCTTTTTGATGTGCTCTTATACACATTATTCACCCAAAAATGTGATGAGGCCTTAGCACGCCGCTCACCCTGCATTTCCATTCTCTGCTCTAATGCCTATGCATTCATTCAGATAGTTCCATCCTGTGCTGTTCGGGGCTCCTTCTTCCCTAATACTTCCTTTTGCACAAATGCATATCAAAAACCTGAACATCCATGGAATTGTAGATTGCAAAGATCAGAAAAAGTCATTAGTTTTTAACTATTATAAAAACTTTGGCCATTTTTTTTTACTTGTTAAACAGATATGGATGGTGTGCCCACCATGTCCCATGCATTGCTCTGGGTACTACAAGAAGCATCATGACCACCCTGTAAAAAGTTGCCTGGTTTTGGAGTCAGACAGAACTGGCTCAAATCTTGGTCTTATCGCTTGTTTGCTTAGTGATCTTAGAACTTAATCCCTTGGAGTCTGTTTCTTAATTCATAAGATAGGGGGTTGGTGATACCTTCTGAGCTCATTGAAAGGGTTAGTCTGTGTGAAGTGCTTAGCACAGTGCCTGGCACATACGAGGTACTCAGTGAGTAAGAGGTACCTCCCTTTGCTCTTAGTGATTGCAAAGAGAAAAACTGGGATTATCCCTCCAAACCTCATGCCCTGTGAGGACATTAATCTTATATTAAAAGTAACATAATGCCTCTTAGATTCTCTTTGCTGCAAATGACAGCCACCAATGGGTCAAATTGGGATTTGACCCCAAATCTTTGGATTCCAAAGAGGGCCATGCATTCTGCTCCTTCCCACCAGGTCTCCTGCTTGTGTTTCTGGGAACTGGTATCTTCATGCTTTGAGTGAGATACATGAGGGAATGATTTGTGTCCCTCTAAGAACTGTGTTTTGCATACTGACTGACCCTAAACAGCTCACCGCCATCCCTCCTCCTCGTGCTCCTTTTTTTTTTTTTTTCCACACCAGTAGGTCACTCTAGAGCCAGCTTTGTGCCCTGGCCTTGCATTGTCCAAGCTCTGCTCCAAAGCACTGTTTTGGGAAAGATAGGAAGTGGAAGAACCAAATATACCCCAGGAAGATGATCTCCAAAAGTAGTGCCTTTTCAACAATTTCATAGGCAATACGCTTATACGAAGGCTTTAACACCACAATGAAGAGCTATTAGTGAAAGCAATGTGTAAGCAAGATGGTGAAATGAGTAAAGAAAGTAATCAAAAAACAATACCTTCAAAGGAGCTCTGTCTCTCAACAATCAAATACAGAGAATATGCCCCCCCGCCCAACCCCAGCAGGGCCTTCTCTCCCCCAGCATTAGAACCTGGCTTTGTCTTTGGCTCTTCTCCTCTCTACTGCATCCCTACATCTCTCCCCATCTCAGCCCCTTTACATTAGCTCATATGATAAACCAGTTACTGCCAATGTGCTAATAGGACAGTGACCATTTTACATTTGGATTCTCCTTGTTGTCCTACAGCTAGCAGTGGAATGGCAGGAATTCTGGACAAGGACAGAAAGGAGGATGTAACTGGCAGGACTCTCCACTTAGATTCCTCTATGGGAGGACGGCATCTCTGGTTAAGGCCAGCAGTGTCTTCTGCGTGTCTGGGTCTCAGCTCCTGCCTAGAGGATGTTCACACCTCAGTTTCTCTTTTTCTGGACTCAATTCCAGGACGGTTACCTCAACTTGTCCATCTACAGAATCAGTCTTCATTTCTAAGGAGAACAAAATTTCAAATGGGATTTTTAAAAATAAAACAGAAGACATAAAACCAAGCAAAAACCCTGTAGGTTCTTTTGAGTATCAGATTTTGATGTTTGACCTAAAATTAATATAGAGTCCAAATTTTTCTTTTTGGAATTTCCCTCTGAACAATTCTGTTTTCAGTATAACATTTAAAGGCTCATATTCAGAATTTAGCATTTGTTTAATGAGTTTTTATAGAACAGTTGTACTCAAGAGAAAAGAAATGGATAAAGGTCATTATGTTCTGCTGTACTATTCTTCACCTGCAGAGTTGTATACTCTTAAAACCAGGAAGTTCCAAGGTAATTTGACTTTTTTTTTTAATTATCTCAGGGAAGTTTCAGAGAACAACACCAGTAAACACAATTTGTGTTTTAAACTTAAAAGATACTTTAAGTTAAAAAAAAAGACTCTCCAACTTTTTGGACCTTTCACAAGAAATATATTTTACATATGAGTATACTAAATTTTGTTTATCCATTTATCTATTGATAGAGAACAATTTCATTATAAAATTTTTATTATTGAAGTATAGTTGATATAAAGTGTTATGTTAGTTTCAGGTACAAACATAATGATTTGACAATTCTATACATTATGCAATGTTTACCTCAATAAGTATAGTCACCATCTGTCACCGTGAGAACGATTTCATTTTGAGGAGAATTTTATTCAGAAAATAATTGTAACTAAATGATCAGGCGTACCTTTATAGGTTTAATTGCATATATATAATAAGTGGAGCTTAGGGGCACCTGGGTGGCTCAGTCGGTTAAGTGTCCGACTTCGGCTCAGGTCATGATCTCGCGGTCTGTGAGTTCGAGCCCCGCGTCGGGCTCTGTGCTGACCGCTCAGAGCCTGGCGCCTGTTTCAGATTCTGTGTCTCCCTCTCTCTCTGACCCTCCCCCGTTCATGCTCTGTCTCTCTCTGTCTCAAAAATAAATAAACGTTAAAAAAAATTAAAAAAAAAATAAGTGGAGCTTAAAGGCTTTTGAAGAAATCTGTCAATTTAGAAAAGCCTGACTGTGAGAAGTACTGTGTATTTAGAAGCTCATGAGATATTACTGGGCCTGACCTATAGATTCAGGGTTCATCTATGTACAGATGGCAAGTGCAACCATGTGGGTTTGCCCCAGGGAGAGGGTATAGAGGACCCTAGGACAAAATCCTGAAGAACTTCAGCATTTGGGGAGCAATAGAGGTAAGGGAGCCTCCAATTTCCTCCCTGGAAATGATGATAATAAAACCTAACTTAGGCAGTTATTTGAGAAGAAAATACCTCCTACTTTTTCACATACATGAGACAACAGATGTAAAGCAACTGGTGCCTGGCTTATAGGTAAGGCCTCAGTAACGATAACTAATAATATTACACTGATGAAACTTCTTATTCTATATTTTTCTTATGTTATCACTGTTGTCAATTTCTGTACTCTTTGCTTTATGTTATTACCTTGTAACGTCATATCCAGGATCACCTATTTTGAAATGAGCTTTCCCACCCTCTTAAAAAATCAGTCTATTTTTAATTTCATTGTTATTCCCAGACTTGACTAGCTCCTCTGGTAGTACCAAAGGAAACTAAAAGAATCTAAATTAAGTGGAGAGGAGCTAGAGGCACAGGCCAGACTTCCTGTGTGGCTGACCCAAGGCTGCAGTTCTGGATGTACACTGGAGGATGTTCTCACCTCCACAGCTTGGAGGAGAATCGTTCTAGCCCAAGATCATCAAGACAACAAAATTCTTTCCCTTAATATCTCTTTGTTTTGATATTGACAAAGGAATAGTTACTTCATTTCTTAAAAAACAAGTGATGTTTTTCCGTCCCATTTCTGGTAAAGAATAGTTGACAAATATTCATGACCCAACCTAAAAACAATTACAGAAATTGACTTTAAAATTGTCATGAAGTTCTGGAGTCAGAAGTGGAAAATCATTACTCCCTTTCAAAAAATTTATTTGAATATTTTTTTAATGAACTCTGAAACGTATGACCACACCTGTACATTCACTTTTAACACAGTTGGTATGATTGTTTCTTCCTGGATCTTCTCAAAGAGCTGTTAAGATACAAATAACTTCTACGTTTCATAACTGTTTGCTTTAGTCTTTCAGAGTTGTCTTCCTACTTTCCTAAATTTCTCCAACCTTTCCACTTCTCGAGGGGGAAAAATGTTTCCAATGCTTTCTCTTATTTGACAATTTGGTTAGTTCTGTTTTTCTGGAATGTCACATATTTGGTGTATTCCCGTATGTGTTCCGTATACAGAAAAGTATTCTAGATATGGGAAATGCCACTTTCAGTGAAATTAAAATTACAGATTGGCATAGGATTTTGTGAATGTGTGCAAATTCTTTCTTCCCTTATTATTGGCTTATTTCTTATAGACAGAGATTGAGACACAAAGAGATAGAACTTGTATTAAGCTACACAATTTAAAATGATGCTGGAAATGAACTCTGTCCACTGAATCCTGATCCTTTGCACTTTTCACTGGAAGATGGACAATTCATGGTGTTTGTGACTTAGTTCATATTGGCTATTGTCCAAATTTGGTGGTCATAACAGGACAGAATCTATGGAAAACTACTATTGCCTGTTCTCTTACCAGTTTAACACAAGAATTACTGGAATTTATGTGTATTTTCTGATCTGTTTGGTGGAACATGCTGTCTCTTACAGTCAAGTTATAGAAAATAAAATGATTTGAAAACATAAAATAATAATAGCATTTATTTTAAAGTCCTATAAAAACCAGCAGTGATTGGTAAAATACATCATTTACTGTGACCCCAAACCTGAATTAGAAGCATGGAAAAGCCAATTAAGAGGCCTGGACCCAAGAAGAAAATGATGATTGTCATTATGATATTTTTTCCCTATAAGAGGATAAGGCAATTTGAGGTAAGAAGCAAGAAAGCTTTTAACGATTAAAATTAAAAATGAGGGTGCCTGGGTGGCTCAGTCAGTTGAGCATCCCACTGTTGATTTCAGCTCGGGTCATGATTTCAGCGTCATGGGATGGAGCCCCATGTCAGGCTCCATACAAAGTGTGGAGAATCTCTCTCACCCTCTTCCCCTCTCCCCACTGACATGCACTCTCTCTCTCTCTTTAAAATTAAAAAAATTAATAAATAAAAATTAATGGGGGAAGGTGTTCCTAAATATTATGGGTGGGTAGTTTTAAATGTCAGTGAGTTTTCCTATAAATTCATGTGAAGAGTAATGAAGAGCTTAATGTGGGAAGAGATTTTTTTTAAACAAACATTGACATTTTAAAGACCTAAACATCTTAAATGGAATGACTATTAAAATGCAAAATTAGACTGAACAGAGACATTTTGGGGATCACATATGAGTAGAATCCTAAGAGCCAGATAATGAATGACTCACGTAAGCTGAGCGGTTTGGGCTGACTCACATGTTTTGGAAGAAGGTGTCATCAAATCTCTGATTCTGTCAATGTTTTTCCCTTTGTTCCACCTGTTAGTGCAAAACAAATCCTGAAATTCAGTGACTTTTCCAGCTCCAATTTGTCAAGAAGACTTTCCAAACCACCAATAACAAGTCTAAGACTTTGAAATATATAGGCATCTAGTATATCTGAATAATACTCACTAAGGAACATGAGCCATATATGTAACTATGGAACATGTAGGAGATAGGAATCCCAGACAGAGCCTTGACAAGATAGGAATGGAAGAACCAAGATTGGGCTTGGTTTCTCCAGGATGGAAGAAAGGAGCCTTCTTACCCCAATACTTCCTGAATGATGCTTCCTAGAAGATATTTTAAATCAACAAATGTTATCTGGTACCTATACCAGGTGTAGGGAACATACAGAAGGAATCCTTGGCCTGTGTCGTAGAAAAGCTCACAGCCTGTGAGGGAAACTGACATAGGAACTAAGTGAAACAATTCGATAAATAAAAATATACCTAAGAGCAACATTAGGGGTGGGGGGGGGGGGCACAGAATAGTCAGTTTCCTATACCTCTAGGACTGAGAAGCCTTCACAGAGAAGGTGGCATTTGTCTGGGCCTTGATAGATGGTTGAAATTCTAAATATCCGAATAGGAAAAGCACCTCAACCAGAGGTAAGAACCACTTATAGAAGAAAGATATACTGGAGTACAGATGTTGGGGTATGTTCAGAGAATGGTTAATAATCCACAGAATTGAAGAATTAGAAAAAGATGAGATGGGACTATGGGAGACAAAGATGTGTTCAGTCAATGTAGCTCTCTTGTTCATGTAATCTGTGCCTTGGAATGGTCCTACTCTCAGGATATGTCTCACCCAAAAATTGCTGTTTATATAAATCTGTGATAGGGTTTCTTGACCAAGGACCTATTTAGTGATGAATAACAATAATCTAAGAGAAGCTTGCAATCTTTTCTATATCTAGCCCTGATCTCCTTTGCATTCTTTATATTCTTAGATTGTTCAGAGAGCTAAGAACTTACAGTGCTGGGTCTTTGATAAACATCTGTTGACAATAATAATGAATCATGTCCACGTGCACACACAGATACTTACATAAACTTTCACTGCTTTTTAAATGTTCAAAGTTAACTGGTGTGTTGCAACTTCAAAAATTTCGTTCACTTGGGGGCGCCCAGGTAGCTCAGTCGGTTAAGCTTATGACTTTGGCTCAGGTAATGATCTCACAGTTCATGAGTTGGAGCCCTGATACCATGTACTTGAATGTTGCTAGGAGTGTTCAAAGAGAAATTCGATCTCCTTGACCCTTTGTTGTTTTTTCCACAGGATTGAAAAAACGTACAAGGAAGGCCTTTGGAATACGGAAGAAAGAAAAGGACACTGATTCGACGTATGTACTTTGGGACAGCACAGCGGCTCAGCTGCAGCTGAGGGACCACATGTGGCCATGTGGTGTGGTCAGCTGCATGGCAGAATGAAGCACCCGTTAAACCCTTTATTTGGCTAGAATCCCCGAAAGTTACAAAATGGGAAAATCAACAGTTGTTTGGATACAGGTGAAACCAAAGAGGGCTACATTTACTGCTCACCTTTAGCTTTTCATCCCATATATTTTTATCATGCATCAATTTTAGCACAGTATGAGCGCTGTACTGTGTCCTTGTCCTCCAAGAACGTATAAATCATGGGATAAAATATCTACCATACCAAAGAAATATCTTCCATATAACAAAATGAGATAACATAGTTGAAATGCCTCCTATGGTAGCTAGTGCTTAGTAAATGCTCAGTAAATGACAGTGGATGCTACTCTTACTCTTACTAATACAAATTAATATGTGGTCAGTTCCTTATGAGCAGTTAAAAATGAAATTTCATGGAAATTTGAGGGTGGGAAAACTCATGTTTGGACAGATGATCAGTGAAGCCTCAGAGAGGGAGGAACCTTGAGTTTGGACTTCAAGTAGGTGAGGACATGCATCTCATGCCAAGGGAACAATGACAGCCAAGGGAGAGAGATGGAAAAGTCCAGTAGGCATTCAGGACAAGATAGCTAGGACAGTTTGTCTACATGACGGCTGCAGGTAAAGGTGGTAATGGGAGGCAACGCTGGAAAGGAGACCAGGCCCAGATAGGAAGGGCTTTAAGGGCTAGGGTGAGGTGTCTGGGCTTCCTTCCTTAGGAATGGGCAACCTTGAAGCCTTGAAGCCTTTTAAACCAGATAGTGTAAAAAGTTTCCTAAGGGGAGGAAGCAATTTGTGTGTGTGTGTGTGTGTGTGTGTGTGTGTGTGTGTGTGTAGATATCACTTGTTAAAATCTCTGGTTCTTACCTTTTCTGTATGCATTTTCTTTTGGTAAATAATTATTTCAGGGAAATGACATTCACTCTAGTCTTGCAAGTTTTTCTTTTTTTAAATTTTTTTAATGTTTTATTTATTTTTGAGAGAGAGAGAGAGAGAGACAGAGCATGAGTAGGGGAGGGGCAGAGACAGAGAGGGAGACACAGAATCCGAAGCAGGCTTCAGGCTCTGAGCTGTTGCACAGAACCCGACACAGGGCTTGAACCCACGAACCGTAAGATCATGACCTGAGCCAAAGTCGGAGGCTTAACCGAGTGAGCCACCCAGGCACCCCAGCCATAAACTTATTCTACCAGCAATGATAGTTGAAGGACATGCTGTTTAGTATAAACCTTTGCTTTTCATGAACCCCTGCTCTCGAATTGGGTCATGCATCATTCTTGCAAAAGGCTGGGAAGTTGTTCTGGCAATTTACTGTCCCTTCAGTGTTAGGTAATGCTTATGTTCGTCTGCAATCATTGAAACCTTGTTGATGCAAACTGTTTTCAGGACTGTCACAACTCCGTGAGTGTTGCCAAGCAACCTGCTCCAGTAGCCGACCAGCTCCAACTATAGCTGATTGAAACTCCTTAGACAGAGAGTGGGGTCGGGACCAGAGCTTCCTGATTTGATCATCATTACAGCGTCTGATAGAGGAAAAGAGAGAGCCTGTGCTAAGTGGCAGGCCCTGTGCAGGGTATTTTTGTATGCACTGATATCCTTTTTAATCCTCACGGCGATTCAATAAGGTTAGAAATAATATCTCAATTTTAGAAATGAGAAATCAGTGCCAAAAGGGATTAAGTAACTCTCTGAAGGCTATCTGGAAATAAGAGTTGGAGCCAGAATTCTAGTCCAAATCAAGTGCCCATCCTCTGTCACCCAGAAGAAAAAGACTAGGTGGGCAAAATGTTAATCAAGACCTGTAGCGGAGTAAGAGAAAAGGCAGTAGCTGCGAAAGGGAACTGACACTTCTTAAAATAGAGACAAAGGCCCATGGTAGATGATTAGTTTTCAAATAGAAGTCAGTAAATATAATGGGTTCACTGCTAAAAAGAAAATAAAATTACTAAAAATATATGTATAAAACTTCATAAGAGGGGGTTAGAAAATGCATTGATAACATGCTCTAGCAGCTGAGACTGAGATGTTAGCAAACATCTCTCCACTCCCCATCCTAGGTCAGATTGTATAAAAACTTTATTCTAGATAACATTTCATGAGTGTTTACTATATTCGAGACACTATTCCAGGCTCTTCACTTTCTTCACTTCATTGAATCCTTTAATAGGCCTATGTGGTATATGCCATTTTCATAGCTATTTAGTAAATGAGGAAACTGAGACACAAAAGGCTCAAAGAACTTGCCCAAGGTTATGCAGTTAGGAATCTATGTTGACTGAATCCAGGCAGTCTGGCACTACAGCCAGTGGTCTTCACTGCCATGCTTACAGCCACCAGACTAGGAGACACAGGCTCCATTCCGTCAATGGTTAAGACAGAGGCAGGATAGGACCCTATGCCGCTATGTCCAATTACAGGGAAATGCCACCCCTATAGCTGCAATATGCATGAGATCAAGCAGCCTCTCATTTAGATTGCCTATTGATACACCCTTGTACCTGGACCAATAGTGGGCAACGCCATAGCCAGGCCTATCTGCAGAGCCTTGTCTTCATATCTATAATGTGCTGCCCCAAAGACATCCCCGTGAAGATCAGTACCTTTGTATATATCCTACCCTAAATGTGACACAATCATCTCTCTCTCAGTTCCTTCAGTACAGGTTTGCTATCCTGGTAAGAAATGCTTATTTTTTGCGGTATATAAATCTGAAAAAGGAAGTTTGCTTTGATGAATGTAGGGCGGTACCTTTCCTCTATGCTTTCTGTCCAACCTGGGCTTATTGGTAACTTTGGTAACCCCCTGGATTTACTCGCCTGTCTCATTCTTTTTACCATGAGCATGACTTCTTCATTATTTCTGTCCTCTGATTCTAGCCTAGTGCCTGGCTATAAACACTCAGTATTCATTCAGTGAATTATAACTTTTAGCAACCTTTATCTTCCTACACTTTGTTTTATATGAAATTTCTTTGAACCAACTAATTCCCATAGCCAGGTTCAAAGACCCCAAGATTTCTGTCAACTCCCATGGGTCTTTCAATATCTGGGTCCTTTCTGCATCTAGTCCATGTATCGCTGATTTACCTCTGCATCCCCACAGACACAGAACTGCTTACGAAAATGATGTGCTCCCATCAAGTGTTTTATAATCCAAATGGAATATCTTGCTGAATTTGAAGGGGGTGTTAGTAGAAAAAGGAAATCCCATCATGGAGCCCAGAAGATGTGCTCCTAACTCTCTGCATTTCTCTCCGCCTCTCTCCCTCCCTCCCTCTCCTCTCTCCTCCTCCCCACCCCATGAATCAATAAGGAATGTTGTTACTTGGTCCCACCTCCTAAAGAACAGTTCCAACCACACCAAACTCCATAAGACTTCAGAGTCCACCTCAAGCACTTATTAAGTTTACCTTCCAAACAATGCAGGTCCTTATCTAAGCATAACTCTGGCCTCCGTGTTAATAGAATAACATTTTTCTAGCTCTTTACAGAGTGAACTAAAATAGGAAGTTATAAAGTCACAGTGACTACCCTTTTATTTCTCCCTTCCTCTGGCTCCTTCAGTTCAGTTTTCCACAGGAACAATAATATTACTTGCTTTGAAGTCTAACATGGCTGCAAATGGTCAGTTTTGTGTTCTCAGTGATGAGACACCATGAAAGAGAAAAAAAAAACATAACAAATGAACAGTTTTGAATAGTTAGTATGGGCCAGGAACTAATTACAAGTTCTTTATATACTTTATTTTATTTAAACAGACTTTGAGAGATTAAGTAATGTATTCAGGGTCACAGAACTAATGAGTGGTGGAGTCTGGACACCCACGTTCATCCTACTCTGGAACCTTTACTGCTAGGCACTGCAACACAGTGTCACCCTGGATGATGAACTCTCTTGGCCTTAGGTCATCAAGGGGGCCATTTGGCAAACATTGTCCTCCATTCCCTGCTCTCCTGAAATCAAAGGAGCAGTAGGTATACAAACATAGAAGAAAATACAGATTCTCAAAGTAAAGAGAGAAATACCATAGGAGTTCCTTTCTATAGGGAGAGATTCAAGACCAGTCACAGGGGAGAAGATGAGAGAGGGCAAGTCAGTTTACATTCCTTGTGGTAGTTTAAATGGAGCCAGCTGAGTGGGACAGACTCTTAATAAACTCCCCTCTCAAAAGTGAACCAAGACACCGCGATAGCAACATGTACCTTTTGGACAACAGCTTTTAACGAGAATCTGCCTCCTCCCCCACACACAGGCACACCTCCCACTCTCAAATATCATTCGACTAATTTGTTTTGATTTCGTTTTCATTAGCCAGGTTCACTGGGGTGGGAACACAGGAAAGGGGGAGAGAGGTGGTCTGCAATTCTTATTGTTGTATGTTAGTCTATGTAGCAAGAATGATTCATTTTCCTAATAGCTACCCATTTCTTTTTGTTACAGAGGTTCACCAGATAGAGATGGAATTGTAAGTATTTAAATGACCATTTTCAGTAGGTTTGCATTTCAATATGTATACTATGTTTGAATTTCTTAAAGCCCCATTTCTTTTTTTTTTTTTTTTCCTGTAGGGAAAAAATAGCTTAAATGACTTTTCAGACCTCTCACTGTTGTAATTTTCTGTAGTAATTGCATGGGACATATAAATGCAGTCTTGGTCAAGTTAAACTTATTTATTGCATTCACCTAAAATCCTGCCCCAGAGTAGGCGAGCAAACCTCAACAATATGGTGGGTCAAAAGCCAGACAGTTCCTGCAGGGGCTGCTACCATTAACTGTTATTTCATTTCCAATTTAATGATATAATAGCTCATTATATGAGAATGTTTTTCTCCAACAGAGGCCACAAAGTCATAATGGAGCTCAGATCCAATAAAATTGAAAGAAGGTTTTCCCCTTTAGTTGAGTTGCAGATACATTTTCTATATTAAATTCCTAAGTAGGGAATGGTCTTGAAACCACTTATGCCTGAATTTACAGCCTGAAGGAGGAAAATGTGTCCACTGGGTTTAGGCTTAACAGTAACTCTGACTTCTTGCTGGCCACCAGATTTCTTGCTTTTTTAAAGAAGTCTATGGCACATGGGCTTTGGATTTATCTGAGTTGAGCTTATGGGAGTCTGTACCAACTTCTAAAATGACTTCCTTTGAATCTAAATCAGACGCCTATTCAGAAGGTTCAAAAGAACAGCTGTTACTGAAAAAAAAATGGACTCACATTAGGCTCATTGGGCTGGAGTGGGAACTAAAATAAATCTGGTGGTTAAAAATATTTTTTAAAAAATCACCCTTCATCATATTATACTCAAATTGAGGTGTTAATTGCAGCTATAGCAGAAGTTTTTTCTTCCATACTTGACTCAAGGTTCTTAGCTTTGGGGTCCCTTTTGCATTCATGTAGTTCTCACCATGAAATGTTAAGAAAATAGACATAAATTGACCAGACATTGGGTAACACTATAATCAAGGCTCTATTCAGCAGGGGAAAAAAAAGACCCAGAAGACTCAGCTTCTCCTCACCTCTTGCTTCTGGCTCAGAGCCCTCTCGTTAACTCTGTCTCAGGTACTCTCTGCTTCTGTGTCTTCTCTCTGCTTCTGTCTTGGTCCCCTCCCTGGGTTCTCTTGTCTCCTTCATTCTGACCTCGGCAAGGCTCTGTTAGCTACTCTCTGCTTTCTGTCCCTGCTGCTCTTAGGCTAGACTGCTGTTTCCTGCTTCTCTCCCTCTACCACCTCAGTCTTGTCCCTTTTTCTCTAATGCCCTGCTCCTCCTGCCCTCCGCCACCTCCTCACTCCCTACCCCATTGCTACCTCAGTGTTCTCTGCTCTTCTAGGGACCACCAGTTTAAATCTCTGGTAGAACCGCAGCCCTGGCATGTCGGTGCAGCCCTGGCATGCAGCTGGCAATGATGAGCATGTGCTGCATTAAAGAGCCCAGCCGTGATTCTGTGGATTCATGTACCCTAAGTCAGGGCTTCATAGCTGAGCTCCCTGAGATCTCTCTCTCTCTGCCACCAATCCAAGTCATATATTTATCTATCGGCAGTGGCACCCTCCTTGTTCCCTAATTGGAAATGCCATAAATATCACTGGTCGTGATTTTAGGAAAGAGGAATTGTTTAATTTTGACTTCTCAGGAAGTAAGGCAGACCTGTTTGAAAAAAGGCCACATTCTAAGTAAATGCAGCTTCCTAGATAATTGGCATTTATTAGCCAGCTGCTAGTTTTACCGTTTGGAAGGACTCCCCAGATATTCCTCACTCACTGTGGTCACCAAATTTTGAGAACTCCTGCGTTGGTGGTATAGTGGTGAGCATAGCTGCCTTCCAAATTTTGAGAACTCCTTGTCATATCAATGCTGTAGGAAGTCAAGTTTCTGCTTGCATTCAGTCCTTAGCGATCTCAATTTTCTTTCAAACCCAGGCTGATTTCTTTAATCCCTTGTGTCTGTGGACCCAGGCGCACTTTTATCTTTTACCTGGCTGATTTAGCTTCCAAATTATTGTCTCCTGGGTATCTGAAGTTGAACTGCATGGTTTCACTAATGTGGTTCTGCAAACCACAGGTGGTGGTGCACCCCCTTAATGCTTATAAATGGCTATGCGATAAGTTCGATGTACTGATACCTATTTAATTTCAGTTTCTCAAAACTTAATGAGGCCCATCTCTGGTGACCGCACTTTTGAGGGTTAGTCTACAGAGGCTTCGTGGCAAGGCTGCATGTGTGAAGGTGGGCTTGTCTTGCTCCCCACTGGTGAATGTCCCTCCAGCAGAGCTGTCTGGCATGATGTCTGAGACTTCAGGCAGCTGCGAGTGACAATGCATTCTAACCCAGAGACCAACTCACCTTTGTGCAGGGTGCACTCAAAACATTTTCCTGAGCAGTTTAGATTTCCATCCACACAGGCGGGGGGGGGGGGGGGGGGGGTGGGCACAGGGAATCACAGCCATTGCTGTGAGGAGATCTCTGCTCATCCTGAACGCGTGTGCAGGAAAGGGCCCAGATTTGAAGCTGTCAGCAGTTCATGCTGTATGTATTGACAACCTTCAGGAAAGCTTTGAAAAGGAGGGATATACGGTAGAGCTCGACTTACTGGACTCCTATTGGAAATATAACCATTTTTATTTAGTCTCTTTGGTGTGTCCCAGTGTCTGTTCTCTACCTGTAAATTAAGTTCTGGCTGAATGAGGCCCAGATCCACGTAATCCCTAGTGCCTGGGATGCCTCTTCCTCCTTCTCCCTTCTTCTCCTGGCCTAGCTACACTGGCCTGCTGAATAGAGCCTCATTATGGGCCCCAAAGTCCACTCCTTGCTTAAGGAACCCTGCCGAGATTGGTAGGCCCTACGATTTGGCCTAGAAATTGTTTCTTCTATGGTATGTTTGCTGACTCCATGTGATTCTTTATATGTGTCTTAAAGAACAAACAGATCCTTTAACAACTTTTTTCTACATGAAAACAATCAATTCCAGCAGCCCAGCCCACATGAACCACCCTACAATAACAAAGCAGAGTGTGCGCGTGAAGGAGGAAAAAAAGTTTCGGTAAGGAAACAGATTTTAGTTTAAAATTTCCAAGGGGTTGTAGAAACAGTGAGTAAAATCCCAATTTGAAATTTGGAAAAAACAGTGGCATTTATTTAACCAATCTAAGAAAAACTTTCTTAGCTATTTCTAAATTATTCTTGAATATCCAAGGCCAATTTTTAAATCAACCATATAGACCTGATATACTGACGTCTGAATATACTTTTTAAAGAGTAATCGGGTTTAAAGGACATGTGTTTCCTTTGTCTTAGACAAAGGACAGGGATTCAAACTTGTAAAATAATATGCTGTCTATAAGAAAGCTTTGGCTATAATATAAGCATCACCATACAACTTGAGTAGTCATTTGTTAGGATAAACACTATATTAGTAACATCATGAATTCAGCAGGGCCTTGGCTTGTGGCAACGAATATACTCGGCCAAACGATGGTGAGTCAGGGATGCTGATCCAGGCCCAGACCATACAGCAACTATTACCGTCTTGTCCAGTACAGTAGCTACATATGCTTATTCAAAATTCAGTTCCTCAGTAGCACCTGCCACATTTCAGGTACTCCATAGCTAATTGTGGCTGGTGGCTACCGTATTGGACAGTCCACATATAGAATATTTTCATCTTCACCGATAATTCTATTGAACAGTACTGTTCTATGGGATTATTTACAAAGTGAGTCAAGTCTTGGCTCGGTGGCAAGAAGATAATTTTTAAGTAGAATACCATGTATCTTTAATACTTCATGTCTAAGGAACACTACATGGCCATGAGCTGACCTTGGAAAAGAAAAGCATTCACAGTAGAAATTGAGAAATTTGATGAATGTATAATTGAACACAACTGTTACTGCATTTATTGATTTAGCCCATCATAATATCTGAGAGCAGATAATAAGCCTGACCAAAGTAAAATACCTATTAAAGCATGACTAATATTAATATGAGCCTCAATTATGTTTAAGTAACAGTCATATATTCAAGTGAGAAAAGTTGACTTATGCTAATTGTAGAATTTTAGAAAAGAAAGAAGTAAAAGAATACATAACTCCAACTCCAAGAGAAAAATCACTATTTATATGTTAGCCAATATCTGATATTGCTTTTACTATGAGGCCTAGTTTTTAAATGATATCTTCCTACTTATATTCTTTCTTGCTTCTTCAATGTTTTCCGATCAAAAATCAAAAGAGCCATTACCTTCCCTATTACTACTATGAGCTGTACCTTGCTTTGGTGGTATAACCAGGAGAATTGCTTTTTTCTTGGGGTTTGGCCTAAAACAATTCAGCCAGGCTCCAGCCAAACTTAAACTCGATCATTTCCACTTGTGAAGCCAAATATGTTCATAATAATCCGCTAGCATGAGTGAGGCCAAATTGCCAGTTCCTCGAATAAAGCCATGTTTGTGTGTGCTTGTGTGCTGAAGAGCTGCCTCTAAGTGTATTGTTTATGATTTGTTGTTTGTGTTTGGTATTTGTGTTAAAAAGATTCCTAGTTTAAAAGACATTTTCTTTTTATAGATTTTGCTTTCTCTCCTTTTAGTCTTCTATATTGGTTTCCATGGAAACTGGGAATTTTTTCACTCAGCCCAGATCCTGAAAAATCAGGAACTTTTTATCCATAATGTTGAATATATGTTCTCAAGAAAGACACACACACACACACACACACACACACACACACACATTTATTTATTTAGCTGAACACATAAGCTATCTTGGTTGTAAAGGGCTTTGAGTATGGAGATGAGACTACTATGGAAGCAAGCTAGAAGTTTGAACTCAGTAATTTACGTAAACTTTTTGATTTTTAGATAACAATCTTTTGTATTTAAGAATTGTTTCAGAAGCAAACTTTATATTAATAGTAATACTATAGTGATCACAAAATTCATGAGTTTAATTCTTTGGAACAACATAGTTCATTTGATTTCTCATTATTATAAACTAAATCTGTATATTGAATTTATTACGATGTTTGTTAAAAGGAATTTGGAGAATTTTGCAAAGAATTCATATGGAAATAGATTGGTAAAGTATGAATTACAAAAGAGAGTAAATATGACAAAAAGAAAATAGGAACCATATCCATTCTCCATGGGAGAGGTTTTTTTTTTTATTATTCGATGGCACATTATGTAGTGGACCTTGTCCTTAACTCCATAACTCATACAGGTACAAGGATGATGTGGCAGGTTTTAAAAATGCCCTTTGTTCAAAGTAGGGAGAGTATTGCTGAAGCACTAATTCAATGAAGGCAATTCTGTGAAAAGGTTAAAATGGTGTAGTCTGACAAAGTATATAATCTTTGTCAGGAGCAAAACAAGGAAAAAGAGGGTCACGGAGTCAATGTTCCTGAGTGCTGGAAGCATGGCAGAGTTCTTGTATATGTGCATTCTAGTGCAGTGGTGGTGTATAAGAAGAGGAAGAAAGAGGGCACGGACACTATCTATTATGCCTTACCCGCTATTCACTCTAGCTATAAACTAGGCTAGTTCTTAGAATGCCCAGTCCAGCATTCAGTAATCAATGACAATGGTTACTAGGTTACCTCTAATTTGCTTTTCTAGTGATAGGCATACATGAAAACTTCCTTCTCCTACCTACTTGTCAAATTAGATGTTAGCTGTTCAATGTTGTAGTTCAAGTGGATTTTATCTGTGATTGTAAAATTAGAAGTCCTGTCCTCAAGCCGCATGCTTCACTATTTGATATGTGCTGTTCTGAGTTCTGCTAGTTCTCGGTGACATACCATTGTTTTATGTGCTAAACACAGGAATGTTGTTGAATGGACCCTCCCTTACCAACCTGATTTGTGTTTTTGTCCTTTGCTCCCAGAAAGTAGGGAATCTTAGAAATTTCTGTTTGTATGATGCCACAGCCTTACTCAAATGCTTGTGGCCATATATCATGATTGTTTAGGTGCTAAAATAGAACTTGAAAAGAATCCAAAGAGTAATGGCTGATATCCAGTCATCTTGCAATGACGTATGCTCATGAAGCCGTAGAACACACGGATGACAGAAATCCACAATCAATCCTTGGATTCTATTTTAATAATTTGATAAGAAAAGCCACTTGGAAAGAATAACAAAACTATTTTTAATACGTAGGAACTGAATTAACTTGGAGTTGATTCCCCTTACATTCTATCAAGGGGGTGGTTAGGGAAAAGTTGAGTCAGTGTTAGAAAAGCTAAAGGAAGATTAGTTAATGACTTGGAGAGATACTCTTTAGGTATGTTGGAACTAATTGTATATGAGAACAACATGGCAGTCAAAATGTTTCCATATATATATATCGGATTATATCCCCTGAAGGTATAGAGGATTAAATTATACTGTAGGTGCTTCTAATTTTTTAGTAACCAATAAAATTTGAACAGCTAGCTGTTACCATTCCTATGCTTAGGTATCTTACAGTCTTTTGTGAAATAAGTATGTAAGCTCTTTTATGCAGTGTCATGGCAGCTCAATTTACCATTCAGTTACACCAGTGTGGTTGCTTAATAGGCTGCTCTAATTTGTCTTTCCAGTGCTGGATTTTGATAGCTCTTGCTAAATACAGATAAGAGTTAAGTGTTCTTTGTTCCTTGTCTCTTATTCAAATGTTTCTCTTCTAAATTTATTTTCAAATTTATTGCAGAAGAAAAGTAACGGAGCACCAAATGGATTTTATGCAGAAATTGATTGGGAAAGATACGTGAGTATCAGAACATTGTTTTTCTTTATTAAGTATTTCACAATTTGAAAATGAGTTGAGGCATTCTTATGTTTATAATAAGACATAGAAATAAGTGAAACATTCTCCATCTCATTAGGCAGTGCCTGGCATGCTTACGGTGGTTACAGAGTTTCAGAGCCCTAAGGTCTGTTAGACTGGGTTCATGACCTAGCCCCTCCACAGATTGATCCTCTGTGTGTGGCTTTGGGATGGTTATTTCCTGACCAACAGAAATGAAGTCAGTAGTTACGTTATAACATCGTTGAAAGGATTCAATGAGCTCATTATTTGCAGATTATTTTAGTTCCTGCCTAGCCTATGATATGTGTTTTAAAAAAAATGCCTTTTTAAATATTAAGTCCAAATGTTGCAGTCCTGGTTCTATTTCTAAGCAGCTTTGAGAATCAAGTCAATCAGTTAACCTCTGGGGTTTGGTCTCATAGTGTCTTAGTCCATTCAGGCTGCTATAACAAAAATACCATAAACTTAGTGACTTCTAAACAACAAAAATTTATTTCTAACAGTTGTGTAGGCTGAGAAGTTCGCGGTCATAGTGCCGGCAGACTCGGTGTCTGTTGTGTCTGGTCGAGGGCCCATTTTCTGGTTTGTACATGGCACCTTCTAGCTGTAACCTCCTGGGATCTCCTTTGTAAGGGCACTAATCCCAATGATGATGGCTCCACCCTCAGGACCCAATCACCTCTAAAAAGCCCCGCTTCCTAACACCATCATTTTGGGGTTAAGATTTCAACATATAAATTTGAGGGGAGCACAAACATTCAGACCACAGCACAAAACAATTCACAGAACCTCGTGGTACAGACTTTTCCCAGGTCAAGTGACAATCACTTGTTGCTTTTCAATGAGTGAGGGTGACTCTCAGCTGACACCTAAACTCTCCACCTGATTCCCCTGGAAACTGATTTACATCAACACCCACTTCACCAACCACAACAGGACAGCCACAGTGATTCTTGGATTTCTAATCATATAAAACATGTAAATCATATGCACATCAAAGGTCATTTCTATTATATAGTAGGTACCTAAATTCACAATCCTTACAAAATGCTTTTGTATGTATGTCCTTTAGATGACTGTCTTGACCAAACCTCCCCTTGCATAAAAGCTAATTTTAATGTTAAAGCTTTTGCATATTTGTTGATAATAACTTTATTTGTACAGTAAATAATACCACCACTTATTGAATATTCCCTATTTGTCAGTCATAATATTAAATGCTGTGGAATCCTCACAGCCTTAAAAAGCAAATGCTTTTTGCATTATATTATTTGCCTTTTATAGAAAAGAAAACTAAAGCTCAGCAGGTTAAATTATTTTTTCAGGTTATTACTTTATCTTGAGAGAGAGAGAAAGAGAGAGAGAGAGAGTGGGAGAGGGGCAAAGAGAGGGGGAGAGAGAGAATCGAATCAGGGCTCGATCTCAGGAACTGAGATCATGACCTGAGCCGAAATCAAGATTCAGATGCCCAACCGACTGAGCCACCCAGCTGCCCCAGCAGGTTACATTCTTGATGTTTCCCACTCCTCCACTCTAAAACGTGTCACTCTGCCAACCTCATCACCTGGTTCTCTCATATCTGTTTCCCGGGATTGGGATCTTTTAGATATTTTTAGCAGTTCAAGTCCCTAAAATCTATGCCGATCCCTCTGTTACCCTAAATCCAAATTGTTCACAAATAATGTTATAAAGGAAGCTACTAAATATTAAAAAAATATGCTCTCTTTTCCCAGAGTTAATTCTTCTTTACCGAGAAAGACCTCTATTATATTTTGTAGGATTCTTTAATATACAAAAATGGGATGTTGTAAGCAAACAAGAAGTATGACAGTAAAAATACCAAATTACTCATCAAAGTAATATTACCCCCTCTAAACCCTACACTCTAGCGCTATCCCTGGTCAACATTGTGAATGCTTAAATGGAGCATAATTTCCCTCAAATTTGTTTAGTCCTGAAAACTAATCAGGTCACATAGGAATTGTCGTTGTGATTATACATTAGACATCACTTTCTCGAAGTAATAAGAAAGGTTTTATTCTTAAGAGATTATGTCATCTTGCTTTGGCAGAGAGAGGGGAGAGTAAGGAAGGCCCATGGAGGATGTGACCCTTAAGCAAAGCCCTTAAGTATAATAGGGGTTAACTGACTGAGCATTGAAAAGAAGAGAATTCCAAGCAGAGAGAATGGCATTTATGAGGACCCTGAAATGGGAAAGCGCTTACGTATTCAAACCATAAAAGTTAACAATAGAATGAAGGCCTTGCAGCTGAGGAGGATCCGGGAAGGGAATCTCAGACCTGGAGCCAGGTCAGACAGGGCTGTGAGCTGCACAGTGGCCCTGGGCTTTCATTCCAAGTGCAGTGAGAAGCCAGGGTCAGGTTTTTATCAGGCAAGTGACCTCAATACACTTAAATTAAAAAAAAAAAAAACCCTCAGGTACTGAAGAAGGGCAAGAGAGAAACAATAAATGCTCAATAAATCGTGGCTTTTTGGGGCGCCTGGGTGGCTCAGTCGGTTAAGTGGCCGACTTCGGCTCAGGTCATGATCTCGCGGTCCGTGAGTTCGAGCCCCGCGTCGGCCTCTGTGCTGACAGCTCAGAGCCTGGAGCCTGTTTCGGATTCTATGTCTCCCTCTCTCTGACCCTCCCCCGTTCATGCTCTGTCTCTCTCTGTCTCAAAAATAAATAAACGTTAAAAAAATTTTTTTTTTTTAAATGGTGACTTTTTTCCATAGCATTCAGGCTTTCTTTCTCTCTATGGTCATGGCACTTTCATCATTTCAGTGACTCCAAAATCTCTCTCTCCAACTCTGTCCCTTTCTCGCATCTAGGCCTCTAACCACAACTTTAAAAGAGCCACCCTTGAATGGCTTCACCCTCATCTCTAGGGCATAAGGGTATAGTCTCATATATCTGGAGTCCAGGCACAGGTCTGCCATTCGCTAGGGTGTGTTTTCCTGCAAAATGGCATCTCATTTCTCTTGGTTTCCTCCTCAGTGAATGGGATAATTCCTTCCACATAGGATTGTTAACGAAGGTTTAATGAAATAAAGTGGGAGACAGTACTTACCATATAATAGGAACCCAAAGATAATAATACTAATTCCAATCATGCGAATTCTCTTTTATCTTTCCTTTCTTTAAAAATGTTAGGTGCCTGCTGTTACCATTAGTTCAGTCAGAAATACCAGCAGTCCCTGAGGATTTGACAGTAGAAATCTTGGAGTCTCCTTGAACCTTCCCTCTCCGTTTTTTTCCTATGCCAGATGTTACAAAGAACTAAGATTCATCACTTCCCACCACCAACAACTTGGTCCATATTCTTAGCACATCTTCCCTGATTGATACAAGTTTTTGAATGAGCTTTCCTTTCTCCAGTCTCTTCTGCCCACAGTCTATTCCTGAAGCATGCTTCCAAAACACCTTAAGATGCTACTTTCTACCCTGAGAAGCTGCAGCAACCATATGAAGTTTGAACTCTTCCTCCAGAACGTTGGCCATCCATGGTCTTATTTCCTATGTTCTCCCACTGTGCAGCTTCCTTTGCAGTCAGTCATTTTGTTGTTGCCTCTCTCTTTCCCCATCTGAACCATACTATCCATTCCTGCCTTGGTATCTCTTCCTTACAGCCTCTCCCTTACCACCACCACCCCCCCCCCCACCCTCTCCATCTCTCCTGAAAGGCAGGACTTCACTAATTTCCTTTTCCTTCAAACCCCTATCAATGATTTTTTTTTAATTTTTTAAAAAAAAATTTTTAAGAGAGAGAGAGAGAGAGAGAGAGACAGAGCATGAGTGGGGGAGGGGCAGAAAGAGAGGGAGACAGAATCTGAAGAAGGTTCCAGACTGTCAGCACAGAGCGCAATGTGGGGCTTGAACCCACGAACCGTGAGATCATGACGTGAGCTAAAGTCGGACACTCAACCAACTGAGCCTCCCAGGCGCTCTGATGTTTTGTATTTTATATCTTTTTAAAATGTTTTGCCTACCAAAATACTTTTCAATTTTCCAGAGGAAAAATAATTTGCATTTTGTATTCCCCTATATTGCTTAGCACAGTCCTTGGCCTATAAGAAATGCATGATAAATGCTCTTTGAATGTTTCCTTTCATTGACAGTTGATTCCTAGTTTATTTTTCTGATAGAAAGACTCTCCAAGTATCCTTGAATAAATATCTAAGCATACGCTGCTTGGCATTCACTTCCAAAGGTTAAAATAAAAGATCTGTCTATATCTTTAAGTAGAAAGCTCTAGAAGGAAAATTAATAATTCCTTGATTTTTGTCAGGATAATAAATGCTTAATGTGCACTTGTATTTTATAGAACTCCCCTGAGCTGGATGAAGAAGGCTATAGCATCAGACCCGAGGAACCCGGCTATATCCTTTCTTTATTTTATTTTTATTTTAATCTTTATTTTCTGTAAGAAGACTGTATATAAATTCAGATTTTTGAAAAGGTGCTGAAATAAGAAATAGTCCAAACTTCCTGAGTCCTGTTGTCCCTAATATTAGAAATGAATAAACAGCAGAGAACAGCCCGGTCACTAACAAGCAGGCATTTTGCCTTGATCTATTCATAGAAAAGAGAGAGAGGAGAAAGAGAAAATGTGCTGAGGAAAGATTGTGTAAATTCTGGGTACCGGGTTGTCTGCTAAAACCTGATATGACCATGTCATTTATCGTGACTAGAAAATAGCTCTTACCTGTACTCTCCCCACAAACCATCTCTGGGCAGAGCGTCCCTAAAGTACTGGAAACTCACCACAAATCATCCCAAGAGTGGCCTTCTTTCTCCTTAGACAGGAAAGCTCCCGTGGGCCTGTCCGTGTTTGTACTGAGTGGGACATAACAAATGGCCACCTGCAGCAAAAATGTAGGACCTTATACTACTACTCCTAGAAATTCACCATTCTTAATCATGTTCCAAGGAAAGGTAAATAAATTTGAACACTTTCCTAATCTGCTCTTTTATTTGTCTGTGTATTTTGCTTTGATTTCCTGCCATCTAAGGATACCTTTGCTGCCTCTATATGCAGTCACTCTTGTCTTATACTTATCATTGCTTCCCAGTAGAAAAAAGAGTTCTGTATCTTTAACTGTGTTCTACCTACCAAAGGAAAGCACTTTTATTCTTCGAGTGAATCGGAAGAGGAAGAAGAATCACACAAGAAATTTAATATCAAGATTAAGCCATTACAATCTAAAGACATTCTTAAGAGTGCTGTGACCGTGGATGAGCTGAAGGCATCGATAGGCAACATTGCACTTTCCCCATCACCAGTGGTGAGTGGTGTTTATGCCAAGTTTTGATGAGGTTGGACAGAGAGCTGTGTTCCGCCCATACGTGCTAAATAGATCAGAAACCCCTTAAACTGGAGGCTGGCATGTGGTCACCCTTTTATGAATTTTATGTAAACCTTAAACAGCTCCTTCTGTTTTAGAAAGCTATGCTCATTTTATAATTGTTTTTGTGCTTTGCAAAGTGGCAAAAATACATGGGACCACATTTCTTTTTGGCTTACATTCCTGCAAGCATTTGAAAAAGAAGGAAAAATAACAAAAAGATTATTCAGAGTTACTTCTGAAGCAATTAAGAATAATATGAGGTTTACATATTTACTAACGGTGTTTTTTTTTTTTTTTTAAGTTTATTTACTTAGAGAGCTGGGGAGGGGCAGAAAGAGGAAGAGAGAGAGAATCCCAAGCAGCCTTCACACTGCCAGTTTGGAGCCAGATGCAGGACTCAAACTCACAAACTGTGAGATCATGACCTGAACGGAAATCTAGAGTCAGATGCTTAAACGACTGAGCCACCCAGGTGCCCCTACTAACAGTGATTTTTAAAAACACATCATAGTGTCTTTTTTTTTATGATATAACACCTAGAAACTCATGGGAAGAAAACTAAGGAAATTATTTTTCTTTAAAAACAACAACATTTTCATTGCTCTGCTCCCAAAAGAAACATTAATCTAATGTCACAGATCATAATCTAAAGATATTCAAACCCCTTTTGGGATGAGCACTGGGTGTTGTATGGAATCCAGTTTGACAATAAATTTCATATATTGAAAAAAAATAAAATAAAAAATAAAGATATTAAAGCCCATAATCTTCCTTATATTTTATTATCAAAATGTTTTAAATACTCTCATCTTTCAGGCACCTAAAATATAGGCAGACCTTACTTACATTATTCAAATTGGTATTTTTCTACAATTTGTTCTCCTTTCCCCCTGTTCCCACCTACTAGATTTCTATAGTTGCTGAATTCTGGGTTCCAACATGTACATTTTCTCAGTGGTGTTTGCTAAACGCTACAACTGTTTTCTAAAAATAGATGTAAGGAACAGATGAAGGTTCTCAAACTAGCAGCTAATATGTTCTTGGCATCTTCTTCAGAAAGATCTGATCTTCCTACAGCAACCCCCTGACAGAGGTAGTTAATAAATTCTGAACCATTTTTGAGGTGCTTTTAAAAAACTCAACAAAACTTTCTAAAGAAGTTGTAATCATCTATCTTCTGAGAATAAGTATTTGCCTGCCTGGGATGAATAAAATCTATAACGATGCCTTCCTTAGTGCTTAGTGCTTATAATGGCCTTTATCACTGCTGTTAGTGATGAATAAACTGATTGTTAATAATAATCAACCACAGGAAATGATATTTCAGGTGATTTTTAATCATATACGCACTTGCTATTTTAAGATGTCTCCCTGAAAACAGGAGTCATGAAATATATGTGCTTTCTTTCCCTCTGCAATGGAAAGTACAGATTTAAAACCCACAATTAGGGCTGCAATACCAGTGATTTCTAGTAAGAGGGGCATTTTAAATGCATACATTTTGACTTTTCAGTTGACATCTTTCAAATCATTTTTCACTTACTGAACTGTTGTTTTAAATTAACTTAAAATTTACCTAACCTCCTGAAACCAGTTTATATCCACTTTTCCATAGGGTCTAACACACTTAGTGGGCATTTGGAAGCTACCTAGGGGTAAGTGTAAGAAGACAAGATCATGGGATTAAATGAACAGATTTATGTGAAAGAAACTTAAAAAAAAAAAAGGAGAAAGAAAGAAAAGAGAATTTACTAAAACTGTTGCAGACATACAGCATATATTTGGCCAAAAGCTAGTTGCATTTAGGAAAGATGAAATCCCCTCTATCAAAAAGAATATGTTTGCCGGGGCATCTAGCAGATATTCCTCCAACTAGCTGTGTTACTGATGGTGCAGCAAGAAGAGTGGTTTATTCTGAGCTCTTCTCAACACCTATTTTCATGGTAATATCTTGACATGATGTGGTTAAAACTCTGGTTAGGGAAGGTAGTGTGAAATGTAGATGGGGGCACTCAGAGAAAGTAATTACAAGGTTAGGCTGTTTCTGCATACCAGCAACACCATGAATTAAGGGACTCTCAGATCCCCCTACCACCACCGTCCCCCGGACCCCCAGGTTCCTTCTGATGTGGGAACTTGGCTCTGCCCATTATGAGGATTCCCCAATATTTATGATTTTTGATATTTAATGTAGGGGAATGAGCTGTTATTGCTACTTTAGGGAAAGGTAAGGGTGTTTCTGGATATACATAAGTAAAAAGAGAGATTGTAACTGAGAATATATTCTTGGTTTTAGAATCCGTAACCTCTTCTAGATAACCCACGTGTACCCCATTTATTTCATAAATGACATATGCAGTATGTTATCTCTGGTACAAGATAACTAGAAAAACTTCTGAAATCCAGTTAGTCCCATGATAAAAATGGCAGATCCTTTTGCAACTTTAGATGTTTCCAACCAAGCAATCAGACATTTATATGTCTACACTTAATTCAGGTGCAAAAAGAGAAATAGAGTCTACGCTAGTTAATAATATATCGTATATTTCACATTGGTTATGGTTCTTATGCTACAAAAGCGTCAATCATTACTCTAATAGAAATAGAGGAGATTCTAAATGGCAAGTGATTCCTAACAATGGCTTATGTTGGATTTCTCATTTCTATTTCTTTTAAAGAATTTTAAGATTAAGTTATGTTTCACTTGTTCTACTCAGCCATCTGTGAATATGTATCAATGAATTTTAACCCATTTGATATCTCTTATCATGAATTGCTTCTCATTTTATTTGAATAGCTCCCTGTACACACTACATGGTCAAATTACTCAATAAATGAATGAATGGATGGATGGATGGATGGATGGTTGAATGAATGAATGCATACATCTATGTATATATATAATATAAACCTATCTGAAAATTACTCATCCCCAAAACAAAGCATCAGCAGCATAGAAAATTGGGGTATTAATTGCTGGCAAAAATCCTACTATATAGACAAATAAACATAATTTCAGTCCAGATCTTGCCTTGGCCCTTGATTTTTATACAGAAGTAAAATATAATGTGGGCCAGGATAAGGCAGAGCACCAAAAAAGGAGGGGGGTGATGTAAGTGTTAACTCACAGGCAAGTATGTTCATTTCTATTCTTTTCATAGTGTAGTCTCCTGATACTATGCTGATTGGGCAAAGAATGAACAGCTCTTAGATTTTAGTTGTTGATTTGGTATCTGTACAAGTTAGAATATTGGTACAGCTGCTTTAACACAGACCAAAATAGTAATGGCTTAAGCAAAATAAGTGGTTTACTTTTCTCCCATGTAAAAGTCAAAACTGGTAGGCACCTCAGATGGATAATTGAGTCCTAGTCCAGAGGTTATTCAAGAACCCAGAAACTACTGTTCACCTTTCTGAGGCTACTGCTGCCTTACCACCCATCAATCGACTCCATGTTCCAACCTTGGGATGAAGGAAAGAGAAAGTAAAAGGCACGTGGTTTCCTTTAAAGATTTCACTCAGAGTCTGCAAACATCACTACCACTAGCCATAATTTAGTCACATGGCCACATTAGCTAAAAGGGAGTCTGGGAAATGTAGTCTTTGGCAGGGTTCTGTTAGGTAAAGACAAAGGAGTAAATGAACAGTGGTGGGCATTGACAATTTCTGCCATTGTATCTTAAATAATCTAGGATTACTTCTGAGAGTTCATTAGGAAATGGATTTTTTCCCCATTTATCTTCAAATTATCCCCAGATTCTACTGAACCCAGGAAGTTTCCTTGTAAAAATTTCTAATCACTAAATTCTAAATATGAGTGATGCTATGCAACATGCTAGCCAGGAGCAGATAAACAGAAACAAATTTCACTAAAATACCAACTTGTTTGGTTGATACTGACCCTTTCAATAGTAATAGTGCTTCTTCTGTCTTGCAAAGTACACTGCTTTTTTGAGGCAGGCTGTTTCATTATTGAAAGAAATTAGTAAGCCCGAATGCTATCTCTGTGTAACTTTTGTCCTTGATTGTAGCTGTGCTGTTTAGAGGATTAACAAAGGACAAACCATCTCCTTTTCCAACTCCAAGTTTACTGTGCAACTTATTTATTAAGGAGTGACCTTGGGCTCAACTCCTATGGGGTAAGGTGGGTAGAAGGGGAAGTTAAGCTGTATTGCATGCCCAACAGCACCCTGAGCTGACCCTATGGGAACTCTAGAGCTAGGCTGTCCCTTCAGAGTTGTCCTGAGTTTGACTGAGGTGAATAATCTTTATACTGCTACATCAGTCAGTTCTCTGATAGGGGCAAGCTAAGAACCTAGTAAATCATACCTATTATTAATCAGAACAACAAGAGTATTCATGGCGAATACCTGTCAACATCCTCTAAGACCACTTTGAAAACTCATGATGCTGATGGTGGTGGTGGTGGCAGCTGTGAAAATTTGAGTGCTGTGTGTCAGATGCTTCACACATATTAATTCATTTATCCTCATAGCAACTCTATGAACTAGGTACTATTACTCCCCACATTTTACAGATGAGAAAATTGAAGCATGGAAGTATTAATTAAGTTCACCCACGATGTCAGAGCTAATAAGCAAAGTTCTTGGGATTTAAACCCAGAAGATCTGATTCTGATTCAGAACCCTTACCCACTATGTTACTACTTTTGATGAAAGCTATTGGGTCTCTTTCCAGGGGAAAAATTCGAAGTTCATTAGCTCATGGAAAACATTTTGCATACAACTTCTGAGTACCCACAAACCAAAGTGATAGTGAAGGCTATCACTTTGATGGGCCCTTCAGGGCTCTTGATCCCAACTCAGAAGCCCACCCCCCAGGCTTTCTTCCCCCTCGATCCACGGACATACCTTCTACAGTACCTCCTAGCCATTCCGTGTGACAAGAGAGCAAGGCTGAGCTGACAGTTCAGGCAGCCTTACTGCTGTGTCATGTGTGATTTCTAGTTTATTAAAAGTCTCTCATTTTATATGAACACTTCAGGCACCTTTGTTTTAAATGTTAAGGAATGACACCTCATTTTTATATGGCTCACATTTTTCAGTTCTCCTAATCAGTCAGCATTTTTTATGTTGAAGCTTTATTATAATAATAGTTTACAGTTTATATATGCTGTCATAATCAGAAAGATGGAATGAGCAGCCACACTACTAAGCAGGCAGAGAGGTGGTGATCATCACATTTTACAGAAGAAATTAACTCAGAAAGATAGAGACGCTGCTGAAAGTCTGAGGACCAGAACTTGACCTTCAGCGTCTGCCTCCTTTCTGCCAAGTTAAAAACACAGTAGGTTATTTTCATCTACAGAGTAAGGGTCTATAATTCCATTATCTTTAAATCCCTCTAAGGGTGAATACTCTACTGTGTATTCTGACTCAAGAGCCTCTGTGGAAAGCTTTCTGTTTTAGGGGCAGTTTGGGGTTATAGCAAGGAGACCAAGAAAGAGAACATTTCCTTAAAGCACATTGGTTGAGTAGGAAGAACACAGGCTTTTGAGTCTATATCTTATTATCTGTGTCCATGGGCAAGTTGCTTAACATGACGCTTCAGACCCCAAATCTATAAGATGGGAACAAGAATATCCATCCTCTTGCAGGACTAATGTGAAGAGAACAAGAGATTATGCCCAGTTAGGTGCCTGTCTCCCAGGAGGGGGTCTATAAGTATCAGCTCCCCTTTCATCTCCACTTTTCTTTAAGACATTTGCAAGAGTGAGAAAGAATATAAAAATAGAGAGGGAGGACTTGAGCAAAGTCAAGGAGAAGAGGGCTGATATCCAAATATCAAACCAATTGTTAACCCAACACAGGCATGCAAAATGATGTAGGAGCAGGTGTTGACCTCACCTGGCATATATGTTGGTGCCTTCTCCCCTTCCCCTATAAGATTCAGTGCTATAAGGAATTAAAGAATATGGCATGGCATTCAGAAGGAGTTATTAGTTTAAGCTTATTCCTGGTGCTTTGCAATCCATAACAGAGTTATTTAATCAAAAAATATGGGGAGAGGGCGATAGCTTTGAACTGGAGAAAGTCTGGTGCTGTTTGCCTATTCCAGGTGGCCCACCCACCCTGCCACCCCCAAATTAGCCTGCCAGTGAGTGAAATCCATGAATTTGCCGCTGCTTGGTAACACCACCCCCTTTCCTGTCCTCACTTTGGCAGAAGGTTCAGCACCCCATCGAGTTCAGTAAAAACAAAGAGTCATCAGTGGGGGAGGAGAGCTCCAGTCTCCTACACACTGCCATTCGCTCCCAGTAAGATTGCTGCAGGGTGCAAGGGGAGGCTAAGGAGTGCATTCTGATGCTAAGTGCTCAGCACAGACCTCAAGTGCAGCTGGTAGAAGGGAAGAGGATGAGCTTGGGTTCTACTCTTTAAGGAGAGCTTCACAGGGCACACACGATCAGTTGGATCTAGACCAGATATATAAGCTACCACACCCCATTGCAAATACTGAGCAAACACTGTGACCAGATCCCATATCCCTGATGCATTCTGAGAAGCCCCCTCCAGACAGAGCTGCAGGCACCCTGACCAAAATCATCCAGTTGACACATAGGATGTCACTCTTTTTTTTTTTCTTCTGGCCTTACAGAGAAGGATAGATGATGAAATGGGTAGGACCTTCCTTTTTCAAAACATATTGTTCTCTTTCCTACACTCTAATAAGCCATGGACTGCAGAAGAATTAGTTTCACACCTGAGACTTATTGTTCTTTATTACTATTTTTTTTAGGAAAAAAATATCATTTTTCCATACTTTTCGTGCCCATCCTGTGCTGGTAAGAAGAAATCTGTGTGTTGGATATTTTTATCTTCTAGAAAATGGGCAGAATATGAATTCAATCTGGATTGCCTTTGTCATTATTTTGCCAATTAATGTTGGTTGGGCCCTCTGAGCACATGGTCTTTTGCTCCATGTTGTGAGGGTAAGAATTAGAATTTCCTTGCATAACTCCAGATTCTTCCATCTTGTTCTATCTCAGACAACTAGATCTGATTGGGGAAGGCAGTTTCAGAAACATGATCACCAGGATTAGAGGCCTAACATCCTCAATTTCTGTTACCAGCTTAAAATCTAAGTGAGACAATATAGCCACAATTTTGACACATAAAAATATTAATATGTCCTCAACCAGAGGCAGGAAATTCCTGAATTGCATGCTTTTAATTACAGTGCTAATTATCATCAAAAAGGCTAATTTTTATATCATTATGTTCTTCTGCCTTGGTTGTGTTGGTCCTTCTGGTATACAGTTTGAATGTAAAACTATTTTTATTAGCTGATGGACCTAAAGGGAGTAGATCGGGCTCTGTAATGAAGCAATCGATTTGGAAAATAAGTTTGTAACAGTATATTTTATGATTGATTCAGTAAGAACCTAGACCCTCAGGTTTTTAGCCCATGGATGGAGCCTTCCCTCAAGACCTACAACATTTTCCCTCAAGACCTACAACATTGAGTGACACGTAGGAGGTACTTAGAAAATACTTGGGTGGATGGATGGATGTTCTTCACTGTGGGAAATGAAATGGAGCTTGGTATTTTGCTATGACAAAATGCAATGTACATCCCTCACATTTTAGAAGGAGAGCAGATTTATGGCTCTCCATTTCTTTGATCTTTCCCCTTGCAATTCACCCATTTTCCTGCAATATTGGATGGATGAATAATACAAACAATAACTCTCTTTCTTCTCTTACAGTGTGCAAGTTCTTTTTTTAAAGTTTAACTTAACATGTTCTTCTTTTCTGAGCGCCAGTATTTTGTCATAATTCTCTTCCCCTGAACCCACATATCCAGTGAGATGTCTGTCTCTTACCTATTTTTTTTAATGTTTATTTATTTTTGAGAGAGGGACAGAGTGTGAGGGTGGAGGGGCAGGGAAAGAGAGGGAGACACAGATTCTGAGAAGGCTCTAGACTTGGAGCCGTCAGCACAGAGCCTGACACAGGGCTCGAACTCATGAACTGTGAAATCGGGACCTGAGCCGAAGTTGGACCCTTAACCAACTGAGCCACCCAGGCGCCCCTGTTCTCCAAACTAAAGCCTCAGGTTTCAGTCACCTAGTGGTACATACTGTCTTACCTTTTTTATACTATTGTATTTATTTTTGTACTAAGAAGTTTCTGTAACTGTACGAATCACGGTATAAAAATAAGTATAACAATATAAGAAAAAAGTCCCTTGAAGGAGAATTTTTTTTTTAGTGCCTGAAATAATCTACAGCAATAGATGTACTTTTTAATTGTTTTAGGAAAAAAAAACCTCTTAGAGTATGAATCACTCAAATTCATTATGTCAGAAAATGTTTCTTCGGCCACTGGGGGAAATTTCATAATGAACAGAATATAGTATAGGTGAGATTTCTTTCTGTCTAACACACAGCCCCTCACTGCCCATGGAAGGTAGGAACCATCACTGGAATCGGCTACCAGCACAACAGTGGTACAGGGCCAGTGAGCCCATCTGAACTCTTATCCTGAAGCAGCCAACAGACAGGGAAGGCAAGATGCACTGGCCTCACTCTGTTTTGCCCAGTACAAACTCCTTTCCACTTCCTAACCTATTTGAAACCCATCTCTGTTTTATTTTTTTAACTTGATACTTAGGGAATCAAAATCAGCTTCCAAAGAGTAATGAAAATGACAGCGTATGTCACATCCAGGCATTTTCTGAGATGGCTTCATCTGTCTCAGCTATGGCTCTTCTCGGCAACCAACAGTTACTAAACCCCCACACCAGAGAATTCCTGCTAAGTAACGGCCATACGCTGCAGTGGAACAGAACAAATCCAAAATCTCTGCAGTGGCCTTCAAGACCATCATGGTGGGGACACCCCCAACCTGCAGGGTACCACCTGCCACTCTTCCTTTTCATTCCACTCTAACCTGGCTCGCTGGCTGAGCCTCCTTCCTCCAAATGGCCACAGTGTGACGTCCCTCTCAGGCTCAGGAGTTTGTTAGAGTCACATTCTCAATGGCCTACCCTGACTACCTTATTGAAAAATTATAAAACTCTCTACCCTGGCATTCCCAAACCTCTTTATTTGCTCTACTTTTAAAAATTTCATTTAGCATCTCCTGAAGTCCAAGATAGTTTGCTTCTTTATTATGTTTATTATTTATTGCCTATCTCCTTCCTCTGGCCCCCAGAATAAGATTAGAGCATTTTGTCCATTGTTCCTATTGTTTTGTTCAGCAATATACCTAGAGTAGTGTCTTGTCTTTATTAGGTACCCAATAAATATCTAAATGAATTATCTTTTTTTAATTTCTGTCATACATAACTGATAAGAACTGGTTATATTTATAATCAAATCTCATTCGTTAAATATAAAGATCCAAAATACAGCCATCTTATTTTTAAGGTTAAACGGCTGCAGACTGAAGAAGCTTATAGGATAGACTTGGTTTTTTCGTGTCTTGGTTCCACTCTTATGAAACTTGGTGCCCCAAATTCCCATGGCAGCTGGTTCCTTGTTAAGAGTGCAAGGATGTATTTAGAGCACAAAACCTCTGTGTGAGGATCACTAAACTCTGCTGTGTACTTTCTTCATTCACCTCTGTTCGCTTCAGCTCTGGGTCTTAAACTAAGTTCAGTTGTAAATGTTGTTGCTTTTGAGCCCCTTGCACAGAAATGTAGGCCTCAACAAGACCTAACTTGAATGACTCCTTGCACTAGAAAGTGGTTTAGGGTAAGGGTGAGCTGCCTTTCAACAAGGCTTGCAAATCAGAGAATTATTCTTTCTCAAGCCACAGCACAGGACAATCCCTGCATGAGAGATGATTCATTGATTATATTTTAGGTATATGTTTTGTCCAGTCCAAAAATTCACTCATTCAGTTTCTCTGTACAAGTGCACCCAGGGGTATACATCTCTTTTCCAGTTCTCTTAGTAGCTTTTCTACAATGAAAAATCAACTCTGATGCTGTGAGCTCATTAATATCTTTGTTTTCCCCAGAAGAGAATTGTCTTACAGGGTTTTTTTCCCTTTGTTCATTCGTGTGACATTCTGAAGAAGTCCTTAAGCCAGAGCTCATAGCCTAGGTGTTGGAACTGCTAACAATTAAAACAAACAACATATTGAATAAAAATGGTTTAATCATCATGAAGTCTGGATTGGGAAGGTGTGCGGTGGTGGGGCGGGGGTGGGGGGGAGTCCTTATCATTTGTGATTCTAATTCAATACATTTAATTCTAGGAAAAGGCTGAGAAATTTACCTTACAATCAGTTTAATTCCAAGATCTGAAACCATACCTAGAAACACAAGTTCACGTTCTGAAAAGCTCATTCCCTGAGACCTGCTCTGATAGATAGCCCTGGTGTATTATTTAACTGTTTTCTTTGGAAAGACCCAAGATTATTTTCCAGGATGTTCGATCTGTGAGCTTTTAGCTGTATTGTTTCTAGATCCCAATGCTGTTAAGGCCCTGAGAATGGGTTAATCAGTTTAGGGGACTTGATCTGTGCCATAGGCCCACCCCAACCAGGGTCTGGGGAGGTAGGTAAGCTGGGAACCAGACCCAGCTCTGCTCCTTAGTAACTGTGCGGCCTTGGAATTTATCTAAGCCTCCTTGTCCTCACTGCTAAATTAGAAATAACAAGGACGCCAAGGTAAAGGTAAAGGTTCTCAGTAAACATTAGCTCAATATCATCCACATCTTTTAATTCTCATAACATTCCTACAACTATTCCACAACAAATTCCTACAATTCCGCAACAAATCTACATCCCTGCCTTACGGAATTGAGATGCAGTACAGCCTGCTCAAAAGCATCCAGAGAATAAGGGGTTAAGCTGATTTAAATATACAAAAGCTTCTGCTCCTCCTTCCATGACAACTCCTTTAAAGCTATTTGATTTTAACCCAAGAATTTCTTTTTATCTGTAGGTTGAGAACATGGACCTTAATAACTTTCATTTCTTTGTGCTACTTACCAAGGGTCTGGGACCAAAAGCACCAAGAATGTCAGCACCTATCTTGACCCTCAGTTATTCTGCAGCATTAGTTTTTGGCTATGAGAGAACATTCTCCACCCCTGCCCCAAGATCTGATCACACAGCTCTATACTAATGTTTGTACAAAGCTGTGCTACTTCCTGGGAGCCTTTGTAATATGTATTCGACCCTGGGGTCACTAATAGCAGAGAGACCAAGAGTTAAGTAGGAGCTAAGTTGAAACATTTATAGGAGCTGGTGAAGGAACCATTACAAAGAGGGTCACATCCCTTGGGGCATATACAATTCAGCTTTATTTCAGAGACCAGTTCATCTTTCTGTATTTTAAAAGATACTATGCATTTTATAGTGTTTTAATGGCCCCTAGAAAGGGAATTCCTAAACATGTGTGAATGCCTCCTGTGTGCCTAGCACTATGTTTGGGACCAGAGAGAGTCCACTCATGACCATTACTGTGAGTTAATAATCGAGTGGAGACATCTAAATAAAACAGGACAAAATAAGAACTGCAAAAATTATGCTAGCAATGTGTACCTTGGTTTTTCTGAGGCTAATAAATGCCAGGCAAGCAGAAAAACCTTCAACATGAGTTTGTTCTTTTGAACAAAAGGAATGTGTTATGATCAAACCAGAGAAGGGAACAACTGATTTTGACAGGGAACATTGGAGAAGGCCTCAATGGAAGAAAAGGTCCTGACCTTAAAGAATAAGTAAAATTGTAATTGAGGGAGAAGGAGAAGGCCTCGAAGTCTAGCAGAAGGCAGGGAAGTGTGTGAGTGGAGCAAACATTCAGATGACCAGGAGCCTCCAAGGTTAAGTGTGAGCTTCATGCAGAACAGCGGTGGAAGGTGAAGATGTGAGGGTAAATTGGAGCCCATCGTGAAGGCCTAACTGACATAGAATAGAGCATGTGTTCTAATTTTTGTATGATTGGGAGGTTTTTGAAGGGCAGAGTAATATATTCACTTCACTATTTTGAAAAATAATTCTGGAGGTAGAGCAGAGGATGAATTTAGGAGACAAAACTGGAAATAGGACCATCAGCCAGGAAGTGCGTATACAAGGCCAGTGGAGCTCTACCATCAGCCAGACATGGGGCCCTCACCAAGACAGTTGCCCAGGAAATAAAAGAGCATTCTGAGGGGCCAGCAACCACTCACCAGGAAAGTAATTTGCTAATGTCCGTGGGGAGTGGGGAGACATAAAATATGGGATGAAAGAATTGGTGGTTCTATCCAGGGTATCTTGAGAAAAGATGATGGGTACCGGGTTCCCTGACAAAACTGGAGTTTCTGGATAATCTCATGTATTAGTTTTATGACCATGCTCAGCTGCATTGCAATTATGTCATCTTCCAAATCACAAAGCATAATTTTCTATCTTCAAGGCACACATCTATTTGATAAAAGCTATTTGACAAAAGCATTCAAAAGAGAGGTTACAATGTGCTCAAATGAAGGCCACACCAATGCCCTCTACAGCTGGAACTTACAGGGAAGGCAAAACTTTATCTCTACCCACATAGGCTTTCAGCTGGGACTCTAACAAAAAAAACAGGTTAATAAGAGAAAAACAAAGTCTATTAACAAGTGTATACATGGGAGACTTCCTGTATACATGGGAGACACCCAGGAAAAATAAGTAAGTCAAAGAGGTGGCTTTAGAATTCTGAATTAGGGGAGGGGATGTAGGCCTCTGAAGGGAGAGTGTCTGATCTTTAGGAAAGGTAAAAGAGCTCTTACAAGAATAGACGGAAAGAATATTTTGTGACAAAGTTGTCAGGGTGTGGGATCCACCTCTGGTTTCCTCTCCATGGTATGAGTCAATCCTTCCTGATTGGTAACACCCCTGGGAAGGGGATTGATGACAATTCTTTTGGAGGCTTTATCTTTAGACAGATGAGGGTTGTTCAGAGAAAGCATCTCCCTGCATTTACCGTTTTCAAATGCTTGCAGTTCACAGTGATCAATATACCAAAGTAGCATATTTTGGGGTGCCACATTCTGCCGTTCTTCAAGCCAGAGCCAGTGGCATAGGAGTGACTGTGTCGCACACCCAGGGGAAACCATTAGAAGAGCAATTCCTTGAGAGCTGCTTTAAGTGAGGTTGTTCTGAGGCTTGACCTGCTTCTTCTTGAAAATACTTTTCACTTCTCTCATTTTTCTCTTCTTTTTCCTCCTCATGCTACGCTTTTTAGAGGAAAAGTCCGGTAAGGAATAAGTCCTTTCCACATTTTGGCCAAGCGTTATTTATTCTGTTCACTTTCATCATCTGCATATCCAATGATTGCCTGTGTTTAACACCTAAACAAGATTTTGAATTTTAAAAACAAACCTTTGTGAAAGAGGACAAGGCTTAATTATGCCCCGTGCAGAATAAAGGAAGTTGGTTGCTAAGTGATTTTACAAGCCTGTTATTAAGGGCCACAGGGTAGTTTTGTAAAGATCTACGTCTGCCTCAAAAACAGGCATGTGATCAAATATTTTAGGTATTAATTGTTATTTATTGCAGCTTCTGCTTGGATTAGTCAGGTTACACATACATACCATAAGCTAGGCAAACACTTTGTTAAGTTAATTTCTTGTTTAATGCACAACATGATAGCATCCGTGAATGAAGGCTTCTGAACCTGGCCTAGGAAAGGGTCTTTTTTATTTTATTTTTCATCTAATCAGAAAAATGTCCCCTTCTGGAGTTGTCAGAAATGAAAAAAGAGGATCTTTATAAAGTGCAAAACAACTCTTCCACAGTCCTTTTTAGTATCAGTGGGTGATTTTTAGTGGCAGCAAAAATCTGCTATGATGTACCTACATCATTGTTTATTTTAGGACAACAATGAAACAGAGCCACTAAAAAAAAAAAAATTCACTGTTCTCTTCTCAGTTGCCTGGTGTATTGGGAACACGTTCCCAGGATGCTGATACATGGCTGACTAGAAAATATGGAAATGCTGTTTCCATGTTAATGAGCACCGAGAAGGGGCTAGTGGTTGGTTGTACTTACCTCACCTAAGTGGACACTGTAATAAGTGCTGTAATGTGTCATCCTGTCCTTTGTCCCCATCCTGGCAGTCTCCGTACCACCTGCAGGGTACCACACTTGTGGGAAGTCCGGGTGATAGGAGGGAGGAGAAGTGGAAGACACAGAAGAACAAAAAAGGAGATCAAAATATTACAATTTATCAAAATATGAACCCAATGTCTTCTCATTTCTAAAAATAAAATAAGCACTTGTTATTATCACTATGGCTCATACTAAGATGAATGGCCCACCTCTGAGTAATTGAGAGTCAAGTATGTATCACATCCTTTGTGGCATACAATTGTGTTGGTATGCTTTAGTAGCCTTTCTTTACGTTTTGCCGGTTGTGCTTATTCTTGACCTTGAGCCTTTCTCTGAATTATCCAAATTTGGCCACTTCAAATGTTACTGAATCATGTGGCCTGAAGTTGACCTGTGGTGCCTTAAAAATGCCCTGTTCCTCATTGGGTTCCATCCTATTGTCCTTGTAGCCATTAACCCTCATAGCCAAGTAACCCTTTTCATTGAGAGCTGTTTGTTTCTAAGGGTGAATCCCCCTCCCATTTCCTTGCCTCATTTTCCTTTGGAAATGCCCATCTTATGGATTGCTCAGTCTGGTTGAGTCTTAATGACATCGAGCAGGCTGTTTGTTTCTCTTCCCAAATGGAGATTCAGAAGATCATCTCAACCAAGTCCTAATGGATATGGGTGGGGGAGAAGTGTTTGCCCGATAGCTGGCCTTCACCATAAGCATTTAAAAGCAAGTAAGAATATTGGCTGGAATCAAAATAATAAGCATAATGATCACATATTCTAATTCTTTCCTAGAAAATGCTCTAACATGAATCACTGAATTTGCTGTGACTAGCCTGTATAAAAATATTTGTTTGGTGCTTTGTAGCTTTTCACGCATTTTCCTCTGGTTCCACAGAGCACTGAATTTAGCAAATGAGGACGTTGTAAAGCTTCAAAAACTGAGGCTGATTTAGTGATTTTGATGAGCAAGACATATTGTGTTTGGTTACTTCTTTTTATAAATATCTTAAAACACTCGCATCGGCTACGACTAAGGTATCCTAGTAGGCTGAATTTAAATTAATCCTTTTGTGCAAAAAATAACAAAGCAAAGCTAGTGTGGAATAAGGACACTGTGGAAACTGTGAGGACACAGGCTGAAACATTATTTTAGGAAGGCATATTCATGTTGCAAACTGTATGCATTTTAGAAATACAACATGTTCTAACCAAAGTCTTCATTCTAGTGACCAAATCACAAATTATTAGTGTATGCCCACTTTGAAAATAGCCTCAAGTACAAAGTCAGAACTATCTCTTTTCAGAAAAGTAGAGGGAATAATAAAATGTTTCCAAAACCTTCTCCAGAATGTGTCAGAAGATCAAGAGAAATCTAGGAATTGAGTAATTAATATTTAAATAGGAACAAAGGAAAACTGTTCAGAAAATGAATCGACCAATTGCAAAGTCCCTGTTTGAGTTATCAGGTGAAGTAATAAGAACAGTAGATAAAATCTACTGAGAGCTTATTATTTGAGACCCTGAAGCCTGCAATCAGTGACAAATTGGCCACCTGCAGGTTCTGAACAACGGAATAAGTGTTTTGTTTGCTTGTGTAGTTAAAAACAACTTTAGCTCACATTTAAAAGCCAGGATGTTTGAAATTTAAAAAAAAAACATCCGGATGTGCCGCTTCTCTGAAGATCTGGCAGCAGTAGGCCCACATTTTTGCAGGGCAGGCGTGGGTGCACCCGATTAGTGGCGAGTTCACCAAAGCTTTGTGAAAGACACGTGCCCTTACAGACAGCACCCCGCTCCTTGCCCTGCACCCATCTGAGTTTGCCGCTCAACGCATAGTGTTCAGCTTATAGAATCTATCGAGACCAGACACGAATGAGTTTCCTTCCACCTTTGAAGCTAATTCCATATATTGGTAGAGCAAAGGTAGAAGGCTAAAGGCTTCAACGTTCTTGGGAAATGAGGAAGAGTAAAATAAAACTTTTAACAGAGGCCCTTCTCTCCTGGCTCATACACATTTTGCTGTCAGAATTGTTGTTGTTCAGCAGAACCAATATACAGCTGCGTTATGCACCTTAATGGTGACAATTAACATATATGAAGCCCTTCAATCTGACGTGTAGAATATTTTTCTTTTGAAGGTTTCAAATAGCTCTTAAGTATGGACTGTGAGGCTTTCTGGGTCTGACCTCTCCACAGTTTCTAGCTGGGTCTTCTCAATTCTGGATGATAAGCTTGTGACTGCATGAACTTGAACAGCTTTTCCCAGATGAAGGCATTTTGCAAGCGGACCTTCTGAAATGCTATCTTATGATGTTGTCTTTCGCTAGAAAAAAAAATACGAGCAGGAACTGTTGATTAAAAATACAGGTTTTTAACTCATTGGAAATTAAGATATGACTTAATTTGGGGAGATTAATGTAATTGAAATTATTTTGAAAAGTGTTCTCTATAATCTTAAATGAATAAAGTTTCTTTGTATGTAAGGCTCTGCCTCTGTATGGGTACAATCTGCATTTTATTTTTACATTACTTTTCATAATTTCATCTTAGGGAAATTTGTGTCACTTTTAATCCCCTCTTTGCTGTAGTTTATGCTACCTTTAAAAAGTGAATCGTTTGCCATGAAATTGAAGCTAAAATCATATATTCCCACATTTTTTCTTAGAGAAGAATTTTAGTCTGGTCATTAAAAGAATTATAAAATCTAAATTTTCATTAGTGAATTCCTCTCAAAACACAGTATGAATTAGTCAATAAAAGAATTTAAGCCTAGAAATACATATTCATAAGAGGACTTTTTGATTTTATGTAAATTATGTACATGCATATAGACAAATTTATAAGAAAGGTGAGAAAAATGTGGAGCAGAACCTGGAACGTAAGGCATATGAGAAAGTCTCAAATATTATAAGTAAAATTGACTAGAGTAACCATGTTCAAAGTGATGAGTTTTGTCACAAAACATTCAAGACAGGAAGTAAGCATTCATGGTCCTCTGCTTTAGGAGCCCTCCGACGATGTAAAGTAAGAATGAGACCAGAGACCTAAACTCTGTCCCCGGCTCTACCCATTTACTAGCTGTGTGTCTCAGAGCCTCACTTTCCCCTCTTTTTCAAAAAGGCAGTTGGACCAGATATCCATGGAGGCCTCCCAGGTATAAAACGCTAGAGGCTTGTTTCCTGTCCACCCTCCAGAGAGTAGAACCATCCTCTTCATCTGAGCAACCTTCTGGATACTTACATATTTGCACTTTCGGCCTGGATTTGGGGATTTGGGCAATACTAGGTCGTAGATAACCTCTAGTAACTTCATGGGGTAGCCCATATTTTGAAACCAAAACTCTGAGAAAAACCTCTTTCCCTACTCACATCATAGTCACTATTGTTACTGTGGAAAAACCCTGAAGAGGGAGAGTAGTCAGAGTTTGTTGGGGTAAATTGATAGCAGCCATAAACCAGGTTTGAGAAGTGAAGGAGAGAAGACGTATGTCTGCTGGTTGTGTTCTTACAGACAACATCTGGTCCACCATTGTTCTACTGATGCTGGACAGTTTTCCTTACTGCCATGTGTGCTTGTCAGGGGCTCCTCGTCTTTTCCGTCACATTCCTACCTGTTGGTAGAGACTGCCCAAATCACCAGGCCAAGAACGGACACTTCAAGAAAAAAAGTCCTCACCAACACTCATTCCATAGGATATCAAAGAGAAGAGCCAGGCAAACAAGAGGTCTTTCTAATCCTACTGTCTGATGTGGGGAGGCTCCAATTTAGTGCAAATCACATGGGAAATACATTACATCTATGGTGTTTGCTAACACCCTGTTGTGTGGGAAACACTTTTCTCTATAGTACCTAGTCTCTAAAACCTCCTCCCCAAATAATCTGGAGAGAAACTCCTTATGACAAAACATTTAAAGCTGTCAGTGAAATTGTCTTGTATTTTCTGTCTTTTTTCTTTTGTACACTTCACTGAAATAGTACACCCCATTAACAAAGCTATGTTGTATCACAGATAGCTTCTCTGTAAGGTTCTCCAAAACCTCTTCATGGTTTAAATAAGCCACAGGCATGATGACTGCCTGTCTTTCTTGGCCTGATTACTTGGAGTGTATGTTTGGTTGGCTGTTTATGAAATCTTCTGTTACCCAAGCCTGTTGACTGATCCATCATTCTCTGACTAGGTATCTGTTCTCTCTTCCTTTTTGCTGATCACAGAGGCGCAGCCCGGTAAGAACTCTCAACATTTTTACCTTAAACATGTATAGAGAAAATTGTTGCCAAGGCGAGGTGGCCAGGTTTGGCTTCCCATTAAATTTATGATGACCCAAAACGAATGAAGCAGATGAATTATATTTATTGGTTGGGAGCCACTGATCATATAAGTGTCAAGATATTTTAAGATTATCAGAGCACTTTTCCATAACAAACTAAATTAATACATAAGTATCCCAACCCTAGTGCTAAATTTGAAAAATGTGTGTGTGCGTGTGTGTGTGTGTGTGTGTGTGTGTGTGCAGGCGTGGGTATGGATGTGTGTGTATGCAAGGCCTGGAGACTGGCCAAAAAGCACCATAGCAGTTTACAGCAAAGTGATAATAAAGAATAAGAAAGCTATGAAGAAAGTAAGGAAAGAATTTTTAAGCCACATTGTTTTTAACCCTGAATTTGAAGTAAGTTCCTGGTCTATAATCTATGTTGGTCAGTATACACTGATACCTAATAATATATAATCATAATTTCCATCTTGGGAGGAAGAGACATGTTTTCAGGTCAATACTCCTAGGTTATCACATAAGTCTGTATTTCATCACTGAAGACAAATCAGTATTAGTTTGCGTTGTTCAAAGTGAAAAATCAGTCATTTTTCTCAGATTGAAATGTATGATGAATTTAAAGTAACAAAAAGTAGGGTTCTTGTTTTGTTTGAAATGACCCCCATCTGCCTTGAGAGAGGAAATGGAACTGAAAACAGTGCCCTCTGAAATCCCCTCTGTGAGCACATGCCAATTTGATCAATTGGTTATTATTTGGGGCCAATCCTCTGGCCCAGCTGACAAGCTGGTGGTTCTCTGTTTAAATCACATAGCCGATGATCAAAGATAACACCTCCAGGGACTGCTATTCAGGTGTGGCTGATTCCTACCCAGTAGTTAGGTGACATCGGAGATTATGACAAGTTACTCTTTTTTTTTTAAGGAAAAAGAGGGAATTAACTAATTAAAAATGAAGGCGATTTATTCACAGTCTACATGTAAGGACAATCATTAAAAAGAGGAAAATGTGGTCACTTGGGAAGGAGAAGAGTTTTTAACTCAATGGGCTTTCTCCTGAATGTGGTTTGTGTGGTCGACATAGCCTTAACCTTGCTCTAGATTGCCATGCTGCAACTTCAAGGCCATCAAAGAGCCGTATGTGGGATCCAGCTGACAATGGGACTTTCTTTTCTGTTACTGCTGATCATTCGAATATCTGTTCCTTTCTAAATTGATATTATTCTTCCTAATTTCTATACAACAGAGTCTTCTTGCCCACCTCTGCCGTATCTTGCTTGCACTTAACTGGTGATGGTTCACTTATGAGGAGTATTTAATAAAAATGTTAAAGGGGCTTCTTGTTTATTGCCTCTCAACAATGAACGTCTAGTAAGGAATTGATACACCGAGAACCAACGAATACAAAAGAAGCTTTGTACCTTGTTTGGTTTCATGAGTATTACATTTTTAATGGAAGAGGTAGGATAGAGAGACCAAAAGGTCCTCGATACAGCCTCAGGAGTCCCCTGTCTCTTGGGTTTCAGGTCTCACAATTCTAGGAGAATTCTGTTCCTTCAATGCCAACCTCGTGATCGACTACTAGGAAGTAGAGCCTGGGTATCTTTACTTCAGACCCATAAAAACCTGACTCTCTGAAGCTCCAAAACCTAGAACAACATTTTAATTCCATTTAAACAATTTGTTCTCTTATTATTTTTGTCTACAGAGTCTTATTTTCCGAAAACCAATTTATATCCAAACTCCCATAATGACCGTAGCTGATTTAAATGACCGTATTTAATTTAAATGTTTATTAATTAAAAAAAAAACATTAACTTAATCAGACATATTAACTTAAAATGCTCACTTACTAAAGTAAATAAAGTTAATCTCTATTTCAAAAATCTTTACTAACAATGGAATAATTCTCTATAATGGCACATACACACAGATTGTATTATTAGGCAAGACAAGCCAGGAAATGCAGAGTGAAAGATTGAGCCATTCGTTAGAAAACATCTAGTAAAATCTTGCTCAGATTGAAACTGCTCCTGTATCATAAATGAGTTCAAAATGAGACAGAAAATTCTGAGAAATCCTTAGGAAAGAAGGTAAGAAGTTTCTTCTGGATCTGTTATAAAGGCCCTACATCTGATCCTGAGTTGTTCATGTTACCATTTGAGAGAAGAGAACGTATCTGTGACCAGCCACCAAACACATGGTCATACCCTTTGGAATACTTTCCTATACTTGCACTTTCCTACCCCCACTCTGTCCCCCTCATTCTCCTAAGGCAGGCCCTTCCAAGCCCATGATGCCACCCTTCCAGGGCTCTACTTTTCTGGTAGCACCCCAGGCTAAGAATCTTTCACAGCAGTTTTGAATCACAACTTTTTATATAATCAATGTTTCTGTTATAAGTTTCTGCTAGGGTATTATAAAAACTAGACCATACCTTCTCCAATAATTCTTACCAGGGCTGTTTGCATTCCTATTGTACCACGATGCCTGGAGCTAAAGGAATGACTTTCAGTTGGTGGATTGGTGGGCCCTATGGCAGACAAGTGAAAGAAATTGAGGTGGGAAGGGCAGTTGAGGAGAATGAAATTCCTTGGCTCCCTGATTAAAACAGCCCATTCAGTGGCAATGCCTCCAAGTTTTCCTTCCCTATAACATTTGCCACTTATGTCTTTAAAAATTACATTCGTAAACTAATGACGTTTTACTAACAACTTATGGACCTCCCCCACCTTAATAAAAGCAGACAATACTCCCAATACATTCTATAATTTTCAAACACCAAACATATGAGAAACTTGGATTTATTTGTCTGATAGGCTTCAAGGTTGTTTTTTTAATTGAGCTATTCAGTATTTGCTTAATTTACCAAGTCTGCCCAGGTAAGGGGTTTTTCTGGTTCAGAAGACTTATGATTTACCCTTCCTTTCTCTCTATAAACCTTGAGTAAAATTAAAAACTGATTTATATGTGTGTGTCTACAATTTCCAACTTGAATGCAATTCTGAGAAAAATTTCATTTTTCCCCATCTGCATTTCTGAATTCAGTTTAATTGCAATGACAGAAATATACATATTGTACATAACATATATGTGGTCTTAAACCTTATAGTGTCTATTTCTAATTCTAGGGTGCAATTAAAAGGAACTTATCCAGTAAGTATATCCTAGCTACCAGAAATAGAGTAAAATTTAAAAGAAGAAATAGTTCCTTGGATCTTGGAGCATAAATATGTATATATTTCAATTATACACTCTTGGGCTTGATTTTTAAGGTTTACAAATGTTTTACTTTTGCAGCAAAGAAATCTTGTAATGATAAAGGGGCCTGGTGGGTCCTGAATAATTAATATTTAAATTCTGAAAATGAATATGGTTTTGGAAAAGCATTGCTACCTTCTTCCGATATTTGTCAACTCTTGCTGTATCATCTGACTTTAGAAATGGATTTAATTAAGTGTGTGTTTGTTGATGGGGGTGGGGAGAGGAGAGGGACGGAAGGAATCGAAGGCAGATGCAACTTACCCATTCATAATGTTATCTGATATAAAAATTTTAGTCACCCAAAGTGATATGATACAGGTTATAATATATGCAGGGCATGAATTTCCTCTGCGGCATATAGCATATTCCAGGGAATTCTAAATTCAGGGCTGCTAGTTAAAGATACAACATTTTCTTGGCATTTCAAGAAAAGAACAGGCAAAGAATGCTGGATTCCTGTACTATGTACATATGGCCTGGCTTAGCATTCTCTTACGGTAATTGGGAAGCAGGACTGCTCAAGGTGGCAGACATTTGAAGCATGGTAGGCTACTCAGCTAAACTCTGCAGTATACAGCTCTTCTGTTTGACAGCTTATCATGGTAATTCCTTGGTTAATTAGGTTTTGCAAATGCCACATAAAATGCTACTACATATGTCTGATATGTGGCTGTTGCATTGCCTGGGTAGAGGGTTTGTTTTGCAAAATTTTCATATTGAGTTGCTTATTGATGGGACGTAAATCTCTAAGTGTTTCCAAACATAGCTCATAAGATGTATAAGAAAGGAATAGTAAAAATATGCCTACCAAGTTTCTTTGTCCTGTACATCAGGTGAAGAAGTGGCAAGACCCAGGCGTTCCACACCAACTCCAGAACTTACGAGGTGAGCATGGAAGACATTAGTTGTGTTTTATATAGGGTATCACACATTGTTAACAATCAAGTAGATCTCCTTTAGGCTCAGCTTTCAACTTGTATTAATAAAGGGCCTGCTTTTATGTGTGAGTCCATAGCATGATTCAAGGGTATTATCATTTCTCACAAGTGCAGCCTGAGGCAGACACTTACAGAAGAACTGTATAGTCATCCAAAGTGACTATCAGAATGTGCAGACCCCTCTCTAATGCAAAAGTTAAAGTCTGTATGAACAGATCTTTTGATGTTTGGAATGCTGATCTGACATATGATTATATCTCCCTATGAAGAATAGCCTGTTTAGTTGGCTTCAATTTCATGATACATTCCACCTGTCATATACCAAAAGAATCTATTCTGCTTTTTTGTTTTTGGCAAAACGCTGTATTTTGCATTGTCTATTCTTTGAGTTAAGTATTGTACAAATGGGCATTGTTTTCCAAAAAGACTACTATTTCTATTTAAAAGCTGGATTCTTTTCATTTTCCCTCCTCCTGACCCCCTACCCCGTCCCCTCTCACTCCCATTGCACACACAGAACTCATCAGGATCAGTGAGGGAAATAGAGTCTGGGAAGAAATGAAGATTTTGCAGCCTTTTGTTAATAATCATTTTAAGTAATAATTAGGAGAAAGGATAACAATTTAACGTATTTTCACCCTTCCCCTTGAGTTCTCAATGTCCTTCTTTTTCTGAGATGTGCTCTATTTAAGGTATTAGGAGGTTATAACTAGTCTTTGTGAGTGTTGATTGGAAAGAGAGTATGGAAATTAGAAAATAGTAGACGTAGTTTCTTCTTCAAACACAAACTTCCTGGGTGCCTTTCACTTAACCTACCTATGACTGACTTTCACTAATCACAAACTGCATTAGCTACAATACAGGGATGTGATGCAGACAAATATAAATGGTATTTGAGATCTGAAGAAACTAAATGCTTTGCAATAAACTGTTATCTCTCGTACTATCTCTTCTAAGTATAGAGAATCTTGACTTGAAAGAGTTTCTCAGCTTATTTCTAATGGACCATTATGTTGGTCCCTCAGTGAGAACTAGGGATCTTATCTCCTACCAATCCTCTCGTCCATAGTACATGTGACATTCTTACATATACTTTCTGGCCCCATGGGAGCTTGCGTACATGCATATGTATGTACCCAAATATGCACACATATATCTTCCTTGCCATGAAAAACATTTGAAAGCTTGTATATATTTTTAGCATTAATATCCCCTTTCTCTATGTTTTGTTTTAATGGGTGTAATTTAGCAAAAAGCCTCCAGATGACACTATGGCCCTTGCTCCCCTCTTTGGTCCTCCATTAGAATCAGCTTTTGATGAACAGAAGACAGAAGGTAGGCAAAACGTGTATCTCTATAGATTTTTCTTTTCATTGAAGTATAACTTACCTAGAGGAAAGGCATGTAACTTGAGCCATGTACCATCAGATCCTCATGTGAAAGAGAAGCTCTGATCCAGGCGTGCTATGGGGATAAGAGTTTCATTTGCAAACCTCTAGTATTTTAGGATTTGAAACCTTGCTTCCAGAAATATCAAATAATTAACAAGTTCACTCCTCAAAAGTGGTCAGTAAGAATTACTGCAAATCTATACAAATCACTGGGAATAAGTCAGGGAATAAGTGCCCTGGGGTCCAAACAGTTATCGTTGTGGACCAAGACCTTAAACTCCCTGTCACAGTCACTGTCACTGTGATCTAGCCTCTCTGACCACATTTACTCTCTTCTCCACCTTGTCACTGGAGGTGTCAGTTGGACTGCTCACCAGACTTGTTTGCAGGCTCAAGACCCAGGAATGACCTTGACTCATTGAGCAACTTACAAGCAAAATGTTTTGGAAAAAATTATCAACTCAGCCAATTTTATTGGGTTTACCCATTAAACATTTATTCCTAGATTTAAATATTTAACTTTTTAAAATTAACCATCTTTTTTGGATGGCTATAAATAATGTATACCTTGCTGACGTAAATGAAACTCTTTATTAAAGGGATCTAATCTATTTCTGAAATGTATTTACGTACAATGCATATATCTCCAGTGTCCGTGTTTGGTAATATGGGATGTTTTTATTAAAAAACATCATTTGATTTAAAAGCACTGTTGTATGTGTATAATAAAATGTTATTTTTTATACCGTTGGGCAAAGAAATAAAATTTAACTGTTGAGGACAACAGGACTTGAAAGCATAATGAGTAAACTAAACTATAGTAACAAAGAGACTCCAAATTACAGGGAGCTAAACAATATAGAATTTTATTTCTGTCTTTTGTTAACAATCTCAAAGTAAACAATACAGGGATGGTAGGGTGGTTCTGCTGTTCTCAGTACATGGTCTTCATGTCTGGGTCCACGGGAGCTGCTCCAGCTCTCATCATCTCCCAGTGAGAGTAAAGTGGAGAGGGGGCGGGGGACAGGGAGGACCAGTGGAATTCACTGCCAATTCTCGTGAAAGCAAAATCTGGAAGAGACAGGCATCACTTTAACTAGAGCCAATCAGAAAGAATTTAGTGCCATATGGCCAGCTAGAACTTCTTAACTATAGAAGAAATGGAGAATAGATACTGGAAGACCGCTAGCAGTCAACCACATCAAAATATTTTTCAATGATACAGTTAGGAAGATGTATAAGGAACATCCCTAAATACACCTTTAGGGATTTAAATGTCTACAACTTAAAATCCCTAAATAAAGGTGGCCTTGCGATGGGTTATCAGTTGTCTTATTAACTCAGCTATGATCACTTTTCCTTTCAATGACATAATTGTATAGTGACTAAAGGTGGGATTTTATTTGTTGCATCTGAATCTACCTATTAAAGGAATCCCCTAACTGTATGGAAACCTGATTTACAAAATAGAAAGCAGCTATTTTTTAAAAAAGTTTATTTATTTTGAGAGAGAGAGAGAGTGGGGAAGGAGTAGAGAGAGAGGGAAAGAGAAAATCCCAAGCAGACTCTGCGCTGTCAATGCAGAGCCCAACATGGAGCTTGATCTCATGAACCGTGAGATCATGACCCGAGCTGAAATCAAGAGTCTGATGCTGAACTGACTGAGCCTCCCAGGCGCCCCTAGAAAACAGTTCTTTGAAAATTGAGGTGGTGTCCCACATATAATCCATGGGGAAAAAATGCTACTCCACATCTTTGGGGAATGTTTGCTTTCATATTAAAACAAAATATAACCAAGACCATCTTTGTGTTTGTGGTGGAGAGGAGAGACACACCTGAACTTGTCCATGAGCCTGGCTTGCTTTTTCTTGAGGTGGTTTCATCCCCCAAAGTTCGATAAAATTCCAGCATTTGCCCACGCACACTTGCTCTTCCAATATCTGCACTTAACCTTTCATATCTACGCACTCTCACTGCATTTCATCGATTCTTCCGTCACTAACTTATAAGGCCTGGGGGCAAAATTTGTATTTTGGAGTCATGTATGCACGCCCAGGATCAGATCTCAGCCCCTCTCAGCTACCAATAGGTAGCTCTTGGGCACATTATTTAATCCCTTTAGTCTTTACTTCTTCTACTGAAAATGGCACTAATCAACCACAGGCTGGTGTTGTAAGGATTAGAATATTTAATAATATTCTGGCCTTGGGATAAGTGTGCTATATGCATTTTGTGTACGTTTTATTTGTATGTATTATCTCTTGTGATCCTTTTAGTAACTCTTGGATTGTTCTTACTATCTCTAAACAGAAGGAAGGCAAGCTCAGAGGTGAAATGACTGGCCCAAGTTCCTACAGTCTTAGAGGCTGGATTCAAATTCATATCCCACTAACCACCCAGCCTGTGCTTTACCACATAATGAATTATAAGCAGTACTTCCATAGATCCTGGCAAATGATATGTATGGAGAAAACCTAGTTGTTTACATTGTTACCATAGCAATAAAAAAAATCAAAACAAGAAGATAGAAGAAATGGAAGCTACGTTAGGTTCAGTGTCGTTAGGCCCAATACCTAATTTCCCTAGTTTACTTTAGGTATCGAAGCCCCTGTTTATTTTGTTGGTTCTCTTAAGATATTTACCAAACATTTTTAGGGTAATTTCATTTATCTTTAGGATGCCATAAAAGGTTTATTTAAAGACCCTGTACTATCCTTTAAAGATATGAACCACTCTACAGAACCCAGGCATTTTCATTTTTGAAGCATATTCATACCAAACTTTAAATAAACCAACTTGAAATGAACATGCATGGATGGGATTAATGCCTGGATCTTCAAATGGGTGCCCAAAACAGAGCCAGTACATGTACTAACATTCAGAATGTCCTTAAGTGACCAACCAGGAAGAAAATGCAGATACTGTATTTTGAAAGATTTTATTTAGCTATGTGTGCACACACAGACACACACACACACACACACACACACACACACACACCACTGCCATTTCCATTCTTTGTTTGAAAAGAATGAGGACCAGCACACTTCTAAATTACTTTGCTAGGACTAAGACAAGAGGGAGATAATTCTGTGAAGCTCATCTTTAAACTGACATTTTAAGTTCTAAAATCCAGGAATATTTCTTTTTTGGACTCACCCTGGGAAATTTTCTTTTTATGTTTCCAGTTCTTTTAGATCAGCCTGAGATATGGGGTTCAGGCCAACCAATTAATCCAAGCATCGAGTCGCCAAAGTTAACAAGGCCTTTTCCCACTGGAAGTAAGTTGTGTCTGCTCTGTCTGGAAAAATAAGTGACTCATTTTACTGTCTGCATAGTGAAATTAAGCAACTCTTAGAAAGTACATAAGCAACACTTGGATTGTATAATATTAAGAAAACATGTTATTCTTTTTTTAAGTTTATTTTGAGAGAGAGAGAGAGAGAATGAGTTGGGGAGGGGGGGGAGTGGGGAAGAATCCCAAGCAGGCTCCATGCTCAGTGCAAACTGACATGGGGCTCAATTCCACAACTCCGAGATCATGACCTGAGCCAATATCAAGAGTCAGACGCTTAACTGAGCCACCCAGGCGCCCTAGAAAAGAGGTTATTCTAATAGGCTTTAGAGGTAAAGGGGTCTAGGGCAGTTTGTCAAGTCAGGAATAATATAATAAAATTATTAACTTTGAATCACAGCTTCTTCTGACATCCTATAGGCTTGTTCATTCATTCATTCACCATGCACACAGAAGAGAGAGAAGCAAGTAAGCTAGAGAATCTACCATGCTCCAGGTACTGGACTATCACACAACACAGAAGTGAAAAAGTCAGATAGTCTCTGCTAGTCCTACAGGACAAGGAGGATGCATAGAACAGAAAGGACACATTGAGAAGAAAGAGGGATAGTGGAGAGCAAGAGAAATGATGCTATTTGGTGGGAAGCTGAGATAGGAGGTCAGGGCAAACTTGTCTTAAAGCAGGGCCATCAGCGATGCTATCTCAGCACGCCCCCTACCCCCCACCCTCTCCTGAAGATGCTGATAGCCCTTCACCTGTGGTGGGTTGAGCTATTTGGCCTGAATGGATTGTTCATTCAGTCAAGCCACCCACTTGATGGATTTCTTGAGTTCTCATTTCAGTAAACTTCCCGTAGCATATGTGCTTGTGGAAAGTACTCCTTAAAATGACTGTAGGAAGAAAATTGGGTCTCAGAAAAGGATGTTTGGTGGTGAGATGGGATGCAGAGAATATTTTTCCTTTGTGGGAAATTAATACTATATATACACACCAATTAATACTTTACCAGTTCAGCCTTCCCAGGGCTCTGCATTATGGGTCTTAAAAATAATCGTAGGAATTAACCGAGGAGATTCCTGATCAAAGTCCCAGAGGTTGTTTACTGGGATTAGTGCTATGAAACCAGGTGATCCAGTCCTTCCAAAGGTATTTCCCTCATAAAACAAGATAGGAAAAACAGCATCACCAATAACTATTTTAAACGTCTAAACTTTCAAAGATGTGTTTTTGAGAGAATTTGAACCCCAGTGGTGTGATTTTGAATGTTTCTCTCTGCTACTGGGAAACAAAGCCAGTGAAAAAGCTCTAACTTCCTTGAAAAGCTTTCTTTAGAAACTGAGCCATCCAGATTATTCCTAGAAAACCTTTCCTAGATGCCAAGAAAGTCCATAAATGAAATGTATTGATTTTAAGACCAATTATTGACATTTTAGAGTTTTATGAGTTTTATGTGCTGTGGTTACACTTAGCACAGCAAAGGCTATTGTATAATCGAGATGTATTGCGTAAGTTTGCTCATTTCATGGTTGCAGCATAAATTTGCTATTTTACATTATGAGGCTCTTATGGTATTTTGTGTATTTTTATTGATGATGATCTCAATTTTTGCAGAGAACCTTCATCAAAAACAGAGCCCCTGATTGACTCTCAGCTTCTGTAGAAAAACACGATCCGTTTGAGGTGGAGTTTTCAGAAGCTCATAACTAAGATTAGGAACCAGGTATTTCTGGGCTTTAGGATGGTAGCTGTCAGCCATGCCTGGTGTATAGAAAGATGGGATGCTTTCTGAAATTAAATGAAGTCAAGTGAGGGTGGAGTGACACAAAGGGGCTCTTTTTAATGCAGGCAGGGAGAGGATACTGTAAGAGCTCTCCAGCCAGGGCCCAGCTGACCCACTCTGCTTTTAGGTTATGAAAGATTGGGCCACATTCAGATTCACTGGTTTATGAGATTAGTGGGAACTCTTTGAATCTACTAAATGTAGCAGGTAACAGGAAGCCATACATTTAAAGAAAGAATAAGGAGCTCCTGGGTGGCTCAGTCGGTTGAGCGTCAGACTTTGACTCAGGTCGTGATCTCAGGACTTGTGAGTTCGGGTATGCTTTTTCAGCGTCGAAGCTGTCAGCGATTCTCTGTAACCCAAACCCCCCCCCCCCCCCCGCCCCCGATCTTTGCCCCTCCCCTGCTCGCATTCTCTTTCTTCCAAAAATAAACAAACATTTTTTAAAAAGAAAGAAAGAATAAGACAAAAAAATGTACCTGTTGAAATAGTAATCCCTAACTTTGCCCGCAAAATGACAAGTCTAGTTCAGAAGGTTGAATCTCTGGGTTGGGGCAGTGATACAATACTTTTTCTATCTGAAGGGTTTTGTTTAGCCATAATTTTTACCAAGGGAATCTATGTACTCTTCCTTGCTCCAAATCATATTGCTTCAGACATTCAAAAATATACTAAAATTTAAGATGTGTGACTTTTTTTTGAGGGGAGAGAGGGACAGAGGAAGAGGGAGAAGAGAGAGAATGTTAAACAGTAGAGTCTGATCTCACAACTGTGAGATCATGACCTGAGCCAAAATCAAGAGTTGGACACTTAACCAACTGAGCCACCGAGGCGCCCCTAAGATATATGACTTTGAGAAATCTTTCCAGACTCAACCTAGGCAATACTATCTTGACTACATTAAAAACCCCCTCATCTGAGCTTCCACCAAGATAATTCTCATTTCCTCGACCACCCCTGGATTGTAATCATCTGTTAACATGATATTCATCCATTCATTCATAAATTCCTTGAGGACAGAGGCTTCTTTTATTTAGCCCTTTGCCCCTAGTTCCTAGTACAGGATATAGAACTTTGTTGGTGCGTGAAGTTCGTCCAAGAAAGGAATGAATAAATAAAATGAAGACATTATCATTATCTGACATTCTTTTGACAAATTCTCATTAGCATAAAATGGAAGAATCTGAAGGGGTCCTGCTTCAGTTTCTTAGCTCTGAACTTAGAAATCTGTAGACCATTAATGGTGGTAACATTTCCAACAGCAGGAATGTGAATGAAAGCGCACATCCTGCTGACCTGCAGAATACTGTGTAATTTAGGGAGAAAATCATCAATAACGCCTGACTTCCTGTGTCTTTGCAGCACCTCCCCCACTGCCTCCCAAAAATGTACCGGCCACCCCGCCCCGAACAGGTTCCCCACTAACAGTTGCACCAGGTGAGCTTCCGTTTTTCCTGTTCTGGGGTGATACGGCCACCAGCGGTGGCCCCGGACCTCAACATGGATGTGTCAGAAGCTGTAGACACAAAGCGTGAAAATGTTCGCATTCAGTGTTCCTTCCATTCCCACTTACTTAAAGTATCACTCTCAGGTTTCACAAAACGGTTCTCTTTCTCAACTAATTTTCCCTCTGTGTCATTTTGTTGAATGAGAGCCACGTTTACGTGTGAAGTGAAAGAAAACAATCTCAATAGCAAACGTCCTTGTTTAATTGGTATTTCACTTCATTGGAGCTCATTTTAATGATTTACAGATTCAAAATCTCAAGGCACAGTTCGCATTGTCCCAAGAACTGATAATTTTTTTTCCTAGAATTAAAACTACAAATTAAAACTATGTCTAGTCTACAAAGACATAGGATGGCTCCCAGGATGTGCAGCATATGGGTAAGCTTGGGAGGTGGGGAATTTTTTTTTCCCAGTAATCCATATTATCCCATGGCAAAGAGATGTGTAAGGATAATGAAATATGGCAAGGAATTGCCACATGCCTTTAGACAGATATTTCTAAGGCACATTTTACCTTCTATTAAAATCAATACTACATATTCATGCAATTTATAATCTATTATTGGACTAGCAAGTCCAAAGCAGTCATTGCTATTTTATGTGTCTGGACCCTTAGAATATGGTTTTTATCACCTTTGGAATTCTATTGAAGTTTCATCCTTCGCTATATATGCAGCCTGGTGAGCTTGAGAGCTACAGAGTAGGTATTCATCAATAAGACCAAGTGCAAGGCATAGTCATTTTTGAAATTTATACTGATTAAAATCCAATAAAAAGTCATCCAGAGTATCATAGGTAAGGGTGTTTCCAAGTTCAAATCATTTTGATTCCTTGTATTACCATAAATATATTAGAGACAAATAACTCTACCAGCGACAAAATTATAAATATTGTGGGATATGCAAACTGCTACCCCATTTATCTGTGGCCTGGGAACCTTGAAGGTTAATTCTTTTCGAACACGAAATATGGAAGTACTAAGCCAGTTCTTAGAGCCAAAGTATTCTTTAAAGGTTTAGTTGCTTCTGCTCATGCCCCACAATTATTCAGGGAACAGTTTCTAATTTCAATAGTTTTTAAGAAGTGCACTTCCTCACATTGCTGTTTTGACTAAGCATTCCTTGTCAGGCTGCAGAAGATGGTTTTCATTTTTTTTCCTTTTATTACTGGTAAGAATTAAAAAGAATAGCTGATGCTAATGTTTAGGCCAGAGACTTTTCTGGTTCATGTACTTCACAGTTATGCCTACGAAGTTAACAGGTTGAACTTGATGAGAAAAGAAATTATAAAGATGTTTTGCAATTTTCCTCCCTATTAAATAAGTATATATGTGATAGTTCTAATAAGTAGTAAATGTCTTCTCAATAACCTGTGTGTGTTGTACGTGGGGTGTATATGTGTGTGTGTGTAAATATATATGTGGGGATAGTCCTTTAAATAATCGTAGTACTGTTTCTGGTGTATTTAGCTATTTATGATATTTTTTAAACTAACAGATATTATTAGTTTCACTAAACATTTTAATATGCTCAAGTAGACAGTCTTTGTCAAATATGAAGGTGATTTTCAGCTATCAATTATTTTTCTACTGTGTTGTCTATATTTCAGTAGGCCAGACTTTCAGAAGGGACCTCCCTTTTGGAATGCAGTTTCAGAGGCTGTACTCTGTGAACCTTCTCAAAGTGCAGCCTTTTCAAAATGATCACACTTTGCACTCTTGTGAGCAGCCTTTGAGAGCGGGAGCATGCTCAATGCTTTCAATGGTGGTAAAAATAGCTAACTGGGGTCACCCAGCAAAAAGGGTAAAATAACAACATAAAATGATAATTCTCACATTATGGAGACAGGGAACTCTCTCCTCCCCTTCAGCTCTGGTCTAGTTATTTTTAACCTCACAAGGCAATCTATTTACTATTCTTTGCCTCACCCCTCCCACCCCCACCCCATACAAATAATATTCACAAAGTTAATTAAAGTTAAAAATCAACTACTTTAACCACAGGAAATGACCAGTCAGCCACAGAGGTCAAAATTGAAAAACTACCATCAATCAATGACTTGGACAGCATTTTTGGCCCAGTGTTGTCCCCCAAGTCTGTTGCTGTTAATGCTGAAGAAAAGTGGGTCCATTTTTCTGATACGTCCCCGGAACATGTTACTCCAGAGTTGACTCCAAGGGAAAAGGTGGTGTCCCCACCAGCTGCATCAGACAACCCATCTGACTCCCCAGCTCCAGGCCCCCCGGGCCCTCCGGGCCCCCCAGGCCCCTCAGGACCCCCTGGTCCTCCTCGCAATGTACCATCGCCGCTCAATTTAGAAGAAGTCCAGAAGAAAATCGCTGAGCAGACCTTCATTAAAGATGATTACTTAGAAACAATCTCATCTCCCAAAGATTTTGGGTTGGGACAGAGAGCAACCCCACCTCCCCCACCACCACCCACCTACAGGACTGTGGTTTCATCCCCTGGACCTGGCTCGGGCAGTGGTACGGGGACCACCAGTGGTATGTCTTACTGTTTGAGTGTGCTTCATGTGACCGGGAATGGCCATGGCTGCTGCAGTGTGAGCAACACCCTCCTCCTGCCTGGCAGTTGGCTTTAGAGCTTCAGCCATCCCTCCTTTGGTGTGGGTGTTCTGTGGCCCCATGGCATGTCCTAGTGCATTGAATGCTGTCATAGTACGAGTCTGTGGATGTGTTCTGCCCTGCGCTCCTAGCCCTTAGGAGTGTCCTGCTTTCCACCCTGCAGATAGAAAGTGTATGTTTTGTAAGGGAAGCTGCTGTGCCATCATTTGGGATTCAGGAAAGTTCTAAAAAGACAGATTTCATAGCCAGTGTGTTTCATGTTAAGTGTATAATTTCCCTGTCAGATGCCTGTATGAAGGGTTTCATTTTTTAGTTTGTTTTGCTTTGTTTTCAGCTTTATTGAGTATAATTGACAAAATTGTAAGATACTTAAAGTGTACAATGTGACTATATATATATATATGTATATATATATATATGTATATATATATATATATATATATATATTGAAAGGCTTCCTCCCATCAAGTTAACTAACACATCACATGTCACATATTTACCTTTTTAGGGGGTAGGTGGGTATACATTAGATCCTCAGACTTTATTCATCTTATAACTGAAAATTTATACTTTTTCCGCCAAGGGTCCTAATTTTGGTAGGTGAATGTATTCTTTCTTCTTCTACTTTTTTTCCTTTTCCTTTCTTTCTTTTTTTGTAGGGGAGAGCCATTAGCAATTAGAGTAATCCTTCTAATTACTTCAGAAAAAAAGAACTAGGGTTTGAAAAGGAGATTTTAGGGGACAGCAAAAAGAATATACCTTACTGCATCCACAAGTTAATCAAGCTGCCACTGAAGACAAATTATTCTCTGGTTTGATTTTGAGAAGCTCATCAGCCTACGAAGTCAACTTTAAGTATCATGACAGGTGATGGAAAAGTCTATCAGAAATGTACACTTGGGACTCTATATGCGAATGTTGATATTGAATCTGATATTTTGGATTTCTTTATTTGAAGCTTTATAGGATGGGAACACCTACCATGCAAACCGAAGAAAGATCAAAATTTTCTAGTGTATCTTTTTCCATAGTTTTTATTCTACTGGTGCTCACATTTGTCTGGCAAGACCCTTTGGTGCTTCCCTTCTGTGCCTGTGGGTTCAGTTTGGGCACTTTCTCGGGGGTGCCGTGTGCTTTTTGTTTTACATTTGCTTTGGAAGAGGTGACCAAGTTTATGCTATTTAGATCTAGTAAGAGGCAGGAAGGAGAGGCATTTGTCTCTATTCTAAAAATCAGTAATCACTGCTGCCTCTTTTAATGGGGTAGTTCAGTGCTTGCTTTATGTGTGAAAATTCCTGTGCTTTAAGCATCCAAGCTGATCAAGGAGAGGGCTGGAGATTCACCTGTACCACACACAGGTGGTACAGGTTTTATATCGATGTTTTATATCATTACGTGTGCCCATGTGCCTTCCTCCAATAAAAAAGGAAAACGATTCGGTACACAAACAAGTTTCAGGAACATTATGTTAAAACAAAATCAGCAGGGTTTTATTTACTATAGGACTTCTGATAGCCTTTATTTTGCCAATAATAACAGCTATAGTTTCTTCTCCTGGGTATCATCTTAATGCTTTATGCACATCATTTCATCCATACAACCCCATGTGATAAATGCTCTTATTTCTCCTATTTTACAGATGGGAAAACTGAGGCTCAGAGATGTCAAGTAGTTTTCCCAGGTTTACACAGCTACAGGTGATAGACTTGGGATATTCAGTCATGCTCAGGTCTGTCTGATTCTGAACCTATGTTCTTAATCACTGTGCTCTCCGGGCAGTCTTTCAGGGTTTAGTTACAAAATATCCCAAACTTACTTGACCACTGACACCCACCTATACTGCACTGTGTCATCAACAAGATTACCAAAAGTTTTCTTCCAAAACCCACTTCTCTGTTCTCCCCTCTACATTTCTAGATTGTTAGAGTACCCGCTTCCATCCTCTGATGCTTTTTTAGACCATTTTTGGGATATAAGCCTCCTTGCTTATCTGTAAAGGTAATAAAGAGACCCTAGGTAAAGCCTTCAGTTCAGATTTCAAACCCAAAGAAGCTGGCTGCCTAATGTCAAAGAGGGGTGTGTTTCCAGGGTCTTCTATGGTACTCTCTTTCCAGGGTGAGGCTCTCAGTCTTCTGAAAAGACTTCTAGAGGAATAACCCCCTCATTCCAGTGGTAGGCCACTGTGCTGTTCTCAAAATGGTCATGTTTAGTTGGGGAGAGGGAGGTCAAGGCAGTTTTGTTGTTCATCCGTTTCTTCCATCCCCTTCCACAAGACTCTGGAAGATGTTTAATTGAATTGACCACTGACCTAATGACTGCAGAAGGGAGCCTTAGCTTTCTTTCTGAAATCTTTGAGAATTTGGTTGTCATCTTTATGTTTAGCTGCCATACCCTTATTTGAAATTATTTTCAGGTGTTACCAGTAAAGACTATTGATTCTTTTTTTAAATTTTTATTTATTTATTTTGAGACAGAGAGAGAGAGAGAGAGAGAGAGAGCCCATGGCGGGGGAGGGGGGGAGAGAATCCCAAGCAGGCTCTGTGCTGTTAGTGTAGAGCCCGACATGAGGCTCAGATTCACAAACCATGAGTTCATGACCTGAGCCAAAATCAAGAGTCAGACCCTTAACTGACTGAGCCACCCAGGTGCCCCAAAGACTATTGATGATTAATGATTGAACTGGAAAAAACTATACTTTGCTGGTATTAAAAGATTGAATTTTTAAGTGGAAGATTGAACTCCATCAATGAAGCTCATGAATAAATAAAACTTTGCACCATTATCTCCATAATTAATTCCTAGTTTATTTGCCATGTAATGTTTTATTGATGGAATATACACAGACTAGCAGAAATGTAATTTTACGATGAACACAATGAGAGATGAACACAATGAGAGAGGGCCACATGTTTTAAAGATTAACAATGCTTCTCAAGACCTCCTTTTTTTTTTTTTTTTAAACGTTTATTTATTTTTGAGACAGAGAGAGACAGAGCATGAACGGGGGAGGGTCAGAGAGAAAGGGAGACACAGAATCCGAAACAGGCTCCAGGCTCTGAGCTGTCAGCACAGAGCCCGACTCGGGGCTCGAACTCATGGACCGTGAGATCATGACCTGAGCCGAAGTCGGCCGCTTAACCGACTGAGCCACCCAGGCGCCCCAAGACCTCCTTTTTATAATACTTAGCCTGATGAGACTAGCTTTTCCTGTATGTCTCAAACTATATTTAACTGGGTGTCATTATGCTCACTTTTGAAATTTTATTCACTTGGTCACTGACCAAGTTAGACAGTACTCACAGCCTTGTCAATCAGTTGCTTTACCTGATGTTGAAAAACTGTTCGAAGTTAAGAATTTGCTTTAAGAAGTCCAATTTCCTTATGGCAAAGTTATAAATACCTAGTTTGGCCAGAACTTTGCTTTATTGGAATGGAGATGATGATTCTCTTGGCAAAGGCCATTTCTGGTTTCTTGTGGGTTATGTGCCAGGAGATAGGAGGGAGAAAGAGTTTTATTGGCCTGCAGCAAGTTTAAAGACTAGGGAAAGAGAGATGTTAGTAAAGATAGGATGTTCAGTGCAACATTCTCTAACTTGAGAAACGAAGACAATATTAAAAGATGTTACACACACGCGCACACACACACACACACACACATAAACGAATGAGTGTTAGCTACCTGGGGTTGAATTGAACAAATATATTTCCTAACTACAAGTCTTTTTAGAGTGGCAGTCTAAATAGGGAAGCCACTAGCCAACAAAGAGAGATGAAAGTTGAATCAATAGTTATGTGGTTTCCAAGGGGCTACCAAAGACACTATGCTAGAACTTCAAGTTGATGCAGAAATGGATTCAGAGCATGTTATTGGTTGCTAACTTTTTTGAACTCACAAAACTCAAATAACATACACGTGATTTTTAAAGTTAAACTTAAAATCGTGATACCCAGTTTTTTCCAGTGCTACTGTTGGGAATGAATAACTGCTTGAAGAATGAATGAAAATATAATTCCAGATCAAAGGATAAGGATAGAGATGTACAGCCTTCTACATTCTTAGAATATGAACAGTTTTGCAACCTCACAAAAGCATGGGAAGCCTTAGGTCACTTATGAAATACCCCTCAAGTGCTGAATACCCTGTGCTGAACTCAGGGTTCTGTCCAGAGGATTTTGCTTCATAAACACTGCCTCACTGTCTATCCAACTGCATAACAAGCCAATCAAGTCAATTCAGTTAGGAAAAAGTGAAAGGAAAAGGAGAACAGTTAACTACTAGCCACTTTTTTCTTCGCTTTTAGTTGTATCTGTATGATCTAGTCCCATTTATTTGTGTAGCATTTTACAGTTTACTAAACACTTACATGCGTTTTCCATTTTGTTTGTTACAATTACCTTGTAAGGTAGAGGCATATAATTTTTTTTAAATAGGAAGCTGAGGGTCAGAGAAGTTAATATCCCACAGCTGATAAGAGGCAGACAGGGTCAGAACTCGGAGCAACTGAGTTTGTCCAGTTGTTTTTTTTTTTTTTTTTTTCATTATTCCACACTGCCTTGATGACAGCACCCATATTACTTTCCCAAGCAGTAGTGATAATGGTTTTTAAAACTTTCCCTCCTGGAACATGTAGAAGAAGGATAAGCAGCTGACTTTTTCCTGAGCTGGATTCAGAAGACTATTACTTGGAAACAGAATAGATAGACCATGGATAGATATTTTCAACCATTCCTATGGCATGGTTTTCCAGTGAAACAGAACCTAGAAAAAGCCCCATGAAACTTCCTCACAAAGACTTTGTCGTTTAATGGTTTACTTTTCATCTCTTTGCTGTCACTTCTGTTTCCTGAAAACATCCTGGGTGTGAATCTGTTAAGTTAAAAGAAAAGTTTGTAGTGGAACCTGTCAAAGCACATCTTATTTTTTTTATTCAAAAACAGATTAGCCAAAGACTAAAAATATTTATGTTGAGAGAGATGTGTGCAATCTGTCGATGCAAACATAAGAGCGGGCTTTATGCAAAATATGGGATTCCACAATCCACCTCAAGCTACAAGACATTGCATTTAAGAGCTTGGGCTTTGGAGTTAAGTAGACCATCTGAGCTGTGTGACTGAGCAAGTTACTGAATATCTCTGAGCTTTAGCTCTGATTAGGATAACTACAATACCTTCCTGCAAAACTTAGTATGGGGATAAGACAATGCATGTAAAGTATCTAGCATAGATCTTGGCCTCATAAAATAAGAAGTAAGAATACAGTTAAAAGTGGTAAAGGTGGAGAGTCAGTAGAAGTAGGGATGGAGGTGGCAATAATTTTAGTAGGGTTTCACACTAAGAATAAGAACGTTATAAAATAGAAAGAAACACAACACACTCTGCTGTTCAATGTCAAAGTTCTCTGAGAATCTCAAAATCTGTAGATGGAGATCAGCATCTTGCTCATCTAGGATTCTCCAGAGAGCATCGTTTTGTGGCATGTAGGACGGGAGGATAGGAGTAAGCAGCTATTTTCCTTTTTAAAAAAATGTTTACTTATTTTTGAGAGAGAGTGTGTGTGTGTGAGCAGAGGAGGAGCAGAGAGAGATGGAGACACAGAATTGGAAGCAGGCTTCAGCCTCCGAGCTGTCAGCGCAGAGCACGACGTGGGGCTCGAACTCACGAAATCATGATCTGAGCCGGTCTGATGCTTAACTGATTGAGCCACCCAGGCACCCCTGTGCGGTTATTTTCCTGAGGCAGGGTTTCTTAGAAGTTTATTGGAACCAGCTGATATCTGTGCTTCCAACCAAAGTGACAACCCTCTAGAGTAGTTGGAACTTTTCTGAACAAGAACTATTTGGAATATTGATCTGAATTTCTTAAGGTGTTTAGCCAAATAGTCTATCCACATATCCCAGACATCTGGCTAAAGATAGACAGAGCCCTGAATCTAGAGACCCTACCGGTGTGCTGATTAGTGTGCATGCCTCTGTGTGTCTTCTGCGTTTCTCCTGCTTGTCATTGACAGCCAGAAAAGTAAATCCAAGAGGCCCTTTTAAAAATCACCACAAAAATCATCACGGGCAAACTCTACATAGAAGAGATTCCAAAATAGCCTCCTTCAAAAAACACAATCCTCTAAATTCAATGTGTTTCTGTTATTAAGATGCTAAATGCAACATACTTGTGCCACATCTCATTTACTTTCTTCTATGCTGTCCTTTGCTTGCCATCAAGGGTTTACTTACATTTATTAAAGCTAGCCCTCATATTTTGATGCACAGTAAAAAGGAGAATTCTCTTATACATGTTTTTAAAAAATATATATGCATATATATATAATGTAGAAAAATCGTTCACCTTCCTTCAAGGTCTAACCTCCATTTTCACCTTGACATAAATCCTGAATATGCAAAAACAAGAGAATTTACTCTAAGTTCAGTGTGCATGTGGTCAAAATAAAAGGTACTCACCACCCAGCTAAAAGGGTCTTAAAGCATATTTTCCATCACAGAGAGTAATAAAAGGATTTACCTTTCACTGGGTGTCACATGACAACAAAAGGCAATAAGCTTCAGCTTCTACCATCAATTATAGTTCTGAGTGATTTTTTTTTCTTTGTTAAAAAAAAAAAAACACCACTAGATGCTAGAGTGTTGGGTGTACTAACTGGTAAGGTGAAGAAAAGTATCTGGGACTGGCATTGTGGGGATGGGGAAGGGGAGTCACATGATGACAGCTCTTGGCCATGTGTGTTTCCAGCCATTTGTAATACCCGTTTGTCTTTCAGGTGCATCATCCCCTGCTCGACCAGCCACTCCCTTGGTTCCTTGCAGTAGCACCACCCCTCCACCGCCTCCTCCCCGGCCTCCATCTCGGCCAAAGCTACCTCCAGGAAAACCTGGAGTTGGAGATGTGGTATGTTCCCTTCTGCCCTGGCTTGCTCAGAGACTCAGGGTGAGAATGACAAACAAGCCAAAATACCTTAACACAGGCCATCTCAATGGCCGCAAGATCACTGGTACAAATGGCCCTGACAGATGGCGTCTGAGAGGCAGTCACTGTAGGGTGGGTGTACATTTCAACCCTCCCCAAATCACTACCATCTTTCACGTCAAGGTCTAAAACGGTAGGAATTGGAAGCTGGGGCTGTCAGTTCTGCTACAGTGGGTTTGATGCAAATTAAGATAGGAATGCTCAATTGTGCTAAATCCTTTAAAAAGGGAGGTGTTTCCTTTCACCCTACTTATCTGTTTTCAGAAGACTCTAAGAGAGGGTAGGGTAGGTAGGTCCTGGTTTCCATCCCTAGACTAAGAAAACTTACTGGTGTTAGGCACACCATGTGAATACATAGGAGGGCGGTAGCCTGATAAATTTGTTCCAGGTGTTTCTTGCATTGTGTTTTAAGGCTGAAGAGGTAGAAAACATTCTGTGTGAATGATTAAGAGACTTCTGGAAGAGGTCAATTTCTTTGATATCCAAACACTCAGGAGTCACAAACTGGTGATGTCCACAATATTTGGTTTAGCTAGCATAGTTTAGTACATTGTATGTAAATATCCTTAAATGGGTATAAGCTCTCACATGAGGTTACCTGCTTAGTCCCTGAGGGCATGTATGTTCACAGTCCTGAAACATCACTGACCACATCACGGTTTGCAGCTTCTCTAAGCCTGATATACCTGCTGAGTGTAGCACACCATGTCTCACGGTTCCTCCAGCTCCATCCATAAGCTCTTGTGTGGATATAATCAATTTCAAGACAAAAATGGTGTCACCTGTACTCTTGTAAGAACCTGAGTTATCGTATCTGGTGCTGGGAGATGTCAAAAACATGGAACAAAAGTGCTACCACCTGTGTATCTAATTTTCCATCTCTTTTCTTTTTCCCGCAGCCCAGACCTTTTAGCCCTCCCATACATTCTTCCAGTCCTCCTCCGATAGCACCCCTTGCCCGAGCTGAAAGTACTTCTTCAATATCGTCCACCAATTCCCTGAGTGCAGCCACCACTCCCACAGTTGGTAAAAATTATCTCCTCTCTTTTAATCCGTTTGTTGTTTTGACTGGCTCTTTTTTATGATCTGAAAACCTCAAGGCCCTATATTTCTGGTTGAAATTATTTTGCTCTGTGTTCCGCTACTATCAGCTGACTCTTCTTTTAAAAGCACCTTCTCAGCAAAGGAGGCAAAATGCTTTAAGCAGATAAACAAATAAAAGAACATTAACACCTATATTTTGCAGGAATTCTCTTATGCTATTCCATACATAGCTATTCATAAAAATAAAGAAGAAATCATCAAATAAGGTCCTGTAATTGATATATTATTTCTTATAATGAAAACATTCTCCTTTGAGGAGGAATATTTAAGTGCCAATCGTGTACCACATCAGAAATCACAAAAATTTAGATCTTCTATTTTCTTGAAACTTTCATTTCTTGATCATTTTTGGTTGCCCTTTTGTTGACAGATGGTTTAAGTGTTGGCATTGTGGGACTTGAACAGACTTTTTGACATTTTTTTCTAGTGCTTTTCAGTGATGTGTGGTCAGTTTTCCCCGAGAAATAAGTCATTGCTGGCATTTTCAGTAAATGCCTTTGTGCCTCTTTCCTTATGGTGTGATGAAAGTCAAGAGTTGAGAATGGCTGCTCAGCTGGATGGTTTTCCCAGGTTTAAATGCCTCATTTTGCCTGGAGCATCTTCCCTCGTCCCAAGGCTGATCTCTTTCTATACCTCATTACCCATCTTCCATAAGCTGCTGCTGTCTCATGTTCGCATGGTGTCTCGACCTGGGGCTCTCCCGTTCCATTTTTTCCCATTGTCTTCCTTTATTGTCTGATCTCCCCTCCAAGCTTCCATATCATAAACCAGCCGGCCCATCCTGCATTGCTTGGGAGAATCATTAATCCAAAGCTAAATGAATTCCTGCTATTATTTACCAAAGAGGAACACGCTACAGAGCTGCCCATGTGAGAAGTAGTTGGATCAAAGCCTGAAGCTCTTCTGAGAACCTGTTTTTGCAGGGTGTGCCTCCTAGGGTCTCCAAAGAGAACTTCAACTGTATCATTTGTTCTATATTTTCAATCGTGCCACCTCAAAAGAAGCCTTCAAATTTGGTAAAAATATAGCCAGCTATCCAATTTTGTAAGATTCATTAATAGACAGATATTTAACATTATTTACATAGCCTAGTCTATTCTTTCTCTGCATCATCAAATGAGGTAATTTGGGGCTTCCTATTTTAAGATGCCCAGTAGGTCAGTTCTCTCTAGGGCTTTTGTTCGTTTTTTCTGTAATGTCTCAACCTTATTTTTTTTAAATGTTTATTTACTTATTTTGAGAGAGAGAGAGAGAGCATGAGCACTAGAGAGGGAGGGGCAGAGAGAGAGAGAGAGAGAGAGAGAGAGAGAGAATCCCAAGCAGGCTCCACCCTGTCAGTGAGGAGCCTGACATGGGGCTCAGTGTCACAAACCCTGAGATCATGACCTGAGCAGAAATCAAGAGCCCAACGTTTAATCGACTGAGCCACCCAGGCACACCCTGTGTTTTTGAACACTCTCTAATATTCTTGATTGCTACAGCCATTTCACCACTCCTTCTCTGGTTTTTGTTTTTGTTTTTGTTTTATTTGGGGCATTGTTTTGTTTTTTTCTCAAGATCATTTCTTCCACCTACCCCATGTGATTTTCCTGGTTGGTCAGAGAAGAAAGTAAGAAGAAGAAACCGTCACTCAGAAAGCTGACCTGAAGTGACCTCAGATGACCGATTAACATACTCTTTAAACTCACTGAGATTCATAGAGAAAATTACACACAGAGAATTTGAACTGTGCCCATGTTTTACACCATGTGTTTTTATACACCCTGCTGTGGAAATCTCAAATCCTGGCCAGTGACTTTGATTCTTAGCACATCTAGTATGCATTCTTTCAAGATGAATGACACAGGGGTTAAAAAAAAAAATTAAGCCACCTGAGAGGATACTCATATTGCTTCACTGCTGAGGAGCATTCTGATTTAATTCATTTGGTTCTGTTATTTTTATTTGGTTTTTGTCTTCCTCACTCTCCTATTCTTTACTTCCTGTTGCTGTGGGTCACCTGACAGCCACTTCTCTCTGAAGTAAATACGTTGTCAAATGACTAACCAACAGCTTCTGTGTATTACTGTTTATCTCTTTCTGGAGAGAATGTGCTTTGGTCGTTCAGCACAAAAGGGCCAACTATTCATGACTGACTTGGAATGTCAACTTTAGGTAGTCAAATGGCATTGGGGGGAATAAAGAATTTCAGCAGCAAATTTTTGAGATTGGTGGCTCAACATTTCCCTCCTACCACATAATACTTTTTTGACATTTCCTATGATATTTGAGCCCAAACTGGGGCAAGTGTGGTGGAAACTTTGTGCATATTTATTTGTAGTTGCTTATGGCAAAGTTTAACGTAATTCAAGGACTAAATTTTTAAGACCAACCTAATCTTCCCACACAATTCCTGTACAAATGCAGCCCCCAAAGACTTTAGACATAAAATCTTTCATGAAAGCTGTGATTACAAAGTCGTAAATCTGATGCCACACCTGAAATAGGACTTTGTGTGCACTGCCACACTCAAATAACAAAGAACCCCTCTGGAACTGTATATCACTGACTTTAAGACACTTTCTATCAGAAGATGCACTGTTATTTTATATATGACTAAAAAGGAAGGGAAAACTGTCAAGTGAGCTAAGATGCAATGCCTTCTTACCACTTTAATTTTAAGACCCATCCCAATTTCAGAAATGTTAAAATGTGAAAAGTGCACATATCAGAATCAATGAAATATATAAGAAACCCCTTTCGCACAAGGAAAACTCATACCCCTTCACTATTTGATTTTGGGGAAAAATCCTACTAATATTATGGGAATAGAGAAAATGTTTAAAATTGTTCTAAGAAACAAACTCCTAGACATTTAAAGATAAACAGAGCTATCTCTAATTTAAATATCCATTTTTATTACTTTTTTCTTTTTTCTATGGGTGATAAGGGTTTGTTTGTTTATATGTTTGCAAAATATTTCTTTGGTACCCCAATACAATAAGACTACCATAAAGACAAATTTTTCATTGTTAAATTCACTCTTAATTATATCCCTTCGCTGTTAATTATGCATTTTCAATTGCATCTCTAACCCCACCCCCCACATCTGAATGAATGAAAAGTAACCATTTACAGGCACCAAAGGAAGTATCAGGTAGATTTTGATATCTCATTTGGTGAAGAACTTTGAGCAAAAGTGATTTGTATTCAGTACTGAAATATTAGTCATAGCATCTAAATCATACAGTATTTCCTGTAAGACTTTGTCTCCAAGCTGGGTGGCAATTCTGAATTGGATAAACATTCTTCTAAAAATGCTTGTATTGCACAGAAAATCCTTTGGAGATGGATATTCCTGATCTCAATTAAAAATTCCCACATTTAATTTTAGTCTTTTTTTTTTTCTTTCTACTATTTGTTTTGGAAAAACCTGTACATCTGGCTTCCCCATCCCAGATCAATTTGAGGCAATTTCCATGGCTAGTTCTTAAGGAAATTTTTCCTTCTATACTTCACTTGAAGTATTTAAGGCAAGCACAGAACTATCCAATAACCCATCTTTTAAGTTCCCCAATTTAGTTATGAAGTTTTCTTCTAAGCCCTCAATGTCCAACCGCCATAAAAAAAAAAAATTGTGAGTGTGTTATTCAACCCTCTTTCGTAACTTCAGCTGAAAAAACAAATGGCAGTATTTGAGGCTCCTCATTTTGGTGTTTGCAGTGGCATTTTTTGGTTTTTTGTTTGTTTGTTTGTTTGTTTGTTTTAGTGTGTGAAGTTTGCCTTCTATTATTTTTTTAAGTTTTTTATTTTAATTCTGGTCTAGTTAACATACAGTGTTACATTAGTGGCAGGTGTATAATATACTGATTCAACAATTCTTTACATTACTCCGTGCTCATCGTGATGCAGGCTCCTCATTTTGAGGAGATTGTAAATACGAAATTAGTTCTTCAAAAGAAAGCAATATCCTCCATCATTTCGCACTAACAGGTATGAAAGAGTATTATAACGTTCAGTTACTGCCAGCGTAACTGTTTTGCTTCCTAGTTTCTGGACAGATTATGGAGGGTCCTTCTTAGTGCCAGTTCCATTTGTCCTGTTCCTCTCCTCCTCTCCTACAGATGTTACAGACATTGCATTAACTTGTTCTACCCACCAAGGAAGCCACCTCTATAATTAAAAACTGATTGGCAGGTTATATCCTAGAACCTTAAAAAATGCCAAAGAAGTATTTTCCCCACTTTACTTCCTAAGTCTGGAAGGCAAGCCAGTAGAATATTTTTCCAAGAAACATTGTTTATAGACCTTATCTTCTCTACATTATAGGGGGGATTCTCCCTTATTGGTCTTTGTACAGATTTTATTCAATTTTTTATTGAAATTGTAATAATACTCTTAAGAACTATGGAACTGAGTGCTTTTTTTTTGATCACATAGCATAGAACTCCAGTTACCTGAATTTGTTAGTTGGGGAGAAAGGAGATTATGTGCAAAGATCTGGAACCATTTGGGGTTCAGAGCAACTGTTGTGATCAATTTACAAAGACATTTGGCCATAACTGGATACCATAGCCAAAGACGGAATTACAGTAATGTTGTCCAAAATTAACAGGCCATAACTACTAAAGACAGGTGCAAGGCAAACTGAATTTGGATACCAATGAGTTTGAAATGGGATACTTCATTCAGCAACCTCAGATTTATACTGTTGCCTTTTTTATGGTCTCATTGAAAGCTTACTCTTTCCCACTGGGGCAGGGGGAAGGCATATCCTGAGTGATCTTGTTGAGCTGTCCGCACTCTGCCAAGCGGTTCTGTTGATGGACATATGTCTGGCCACTTGAGAACTGTGCCTGAGTGAAATACACTTACACGAGTCAATTATTAATGATAGTGCCTTTAACAACTCCCTGAAAAGGTGGGGACGTGATTTCTTCCACAGAGCTGACTTCAGCCAAACTCACAGATGCTGAAATCTGGCATTTTCAAAATTTTAATTTTTTCTCATAGAGCCATCATGAAATAAACACATCACCTTTTTATACCCTATCATTATCCCAGTATATTAGGTTTTGTTTCCTTTTTCCATTAATATCATTCTTGTTTCAATCCGTGAAGTGTACTGCTTGATTTCATTTGGGATTTGTATTTGTGTTTTTGTTTTCCATTCCTTTATATTTCTTTGGTTCGTAGTGTCAGAAGATGATGTTTTTTATGACAAACTGCCCTCGTTTGAAAGGCGCTGTGAAACGCTGGCAGGTATGGTGCTAGCCAAGTGATCTCTAGATATCTAGACTTTAAAAATCCAAGCCATTATACCATCTGACTGCTATAAACTTCATGGACATGCTACTCACCTCATGAGTGTCTGGTGCCTCTCAGATGCACCCTATTTATTGTTCATCATGGAAATCATGCCACCGAAATTTTTTTTTGAGTGAACGTATTAAAAAGCAGCAGGTTGCATGACAGTTTCTCAAAAGGTTTGAAAAAGGTGAGATGCTATTGCTTTGTGAATTTACAAAGGAAGGAATAATTTAACTGCTCAGAATTACATGTCCAGTGACTGCTTTTTAATTTAAAATATAATAGAGCACCGTTAGTAATCCTGTTTTCTCTTTGGTACATAGGTAAAGGGTGTTTTGTGTCTGGATGCCTAAGGTGATTCCAGGGGAGGGGACGGAAGATATGTGACTTCTTCCATGAACTTTAAATTGATATGCAATGCTGTTGTCATTTAAAACCTAAGCTAAGTTTGATATAACCCATAACTCCGAGTTTATCTTTTTGCAAATATAGAAGGGGATGACATTGAAGATGAAATGGATACAGCAATTGCTGAATGACAGTTTGCCCAAACTAGTGCAGTTAAAATATGCTGACGCCCCTGCATGGCCAGGAAGACTTCTGCTCCATGCGCTCAAGCACCAAGTATCAAGCTACCAACAACACATGCCCATCCCTTTAGGCCTCCATAGCTTTGCTTTTGCTTTCTGTTTCCTGAACTAAAAACAAAACGAAACATAGATTGCCAGCCTTCCCTTTTTCCTGCACGCTAATGGCATGCAGTGCCTCTGCCCTCCCCCATAGTGAGATTAATGACCTGTAACTCATACTGTGTCCTTCTCTCTCCCTCTCCTTAACCTTTCCCATCCCGCTTCAACTCCTGGCCATACAGAGAATGAACAGCCTTCCCTCGTTTGGTTTGACAGAGGAAAGTTTTATTTGACTTTTGAAGGTAAGTAGTACATAGCATACCAGATTCTAATTTATACCCCTCATCCTTTTTTCCCACCTGCATTTCCAAATCCCAGTTCTCTTCAAAAGACCTGGTCCCACTTTCTGTGTACAAATGCTATGGCTACTTGGAAACTATTAAACACTAAAGAAAATACAACATGAATTTGGTTTGTATGGGATCTTCCATTTTTCATACTAAAAAAAACACATTAAAAAAAACAAGCTGATTTGCAGTTAATATTGGTTACTTGTGTTAAATTAAAAAACAAAACAAAACAAAAAACAACACCTTTTTTGGACAAGGAACTTAACTCTGTCAACCAGGGCCCTTTCCTTACTCTTGCAAATGCAATACAACAAACGTAAGGATATTTTGGGTTGGAATTGGCTTTTAATTTTGTTTTGGACAATTAATGTTTCTGATGCAATATCCATTAATGTAAAACATGAGTATGTATACATGTTCTTATGACAAGGAATGCTGCATGGGAGATCAGAAAAATGAGGAAAAGAACAAAAAGGGGTGTTTTCGTAAGTTCTGTTTGCATCTTCTGAAATTGCACCGGACGTGGCTGCAGTAAGATGGATAATTGTCACTGGACCCGCCATTTTAGAAGTTTAAGGAGAATATATATAATGTCAGATATTTAACCTCCGTGTTGGATACTTTTATATTCTGAGTTAAGGATGAGCAATCTTCTGTTTTATATTTAAATTCTGAATCATTTTAACAGGCCAAGCATTTGGTAAAAAGTCCTACTTAAGCTAATTGTGGGGAAAGTTTAAGTAATTTAATTTGTGGGCCCTCTTACCCATAAATATTTATCACTTAAACCCCTACTTTCTACCATTTGATTGATTGATTGATTGATTGATTGCAAAAGGTGATTTTATTAAAGCACAGGGACAGGACCTGTGGCCGGAAAGAGCTGTACTGGGGCTGTGATGAGTGAGTTAAGGGAGGTAAAGACAAAATGGAGGCTTCCCAAAGGACTTTCATATGCTAAAGAGGACTCAGAAGATATCAGAGGCCTAGCTATTGTCAAGCAAAGGTTGTTTTCGGGGATGATTCATGTTTCCCACATGATGTCAGAAGCCTTCATCTCCGCAGGTATTACTTTTGTAATAATGCAAAACCCACAACTTAGGACCTTCTAAACTTTCTCTTTGGGTTAGATGGAACTAAAACGTGCCCAGGTGTCTTTTTACTGATCAGCACATCTCAAAAGGAAAAGCTACAGTTGAATAGGTTGGTAATCCCAAAGTACAGCAAATACCTGCATATGTAAAAGGCCTATCTCTGGTTCAGTTTGGCCACAGCTGAAACTGTAGTTTACCCTGTTTTAACCAAGAAACTAAACAATACACTACTGCCTACCCTCAAGTATTTGGGGCTCAGTAAAAAACAATGTGGACGGTGTTTGTTGTTTCCATTTATTTTGGTTTTAAAGTATCTATTGGCTCATTTGTTTGTGTTTAAGTTTGGGTTTCTTTAAATAGAAAGAGAAAGAGACTTCTTTGGAGATACCCATCTAAAGACAATTTTAGACTGTTGGCTTGTTTTTAAAACATGTATTATCGGGGCGCCTGGGTGGCTCAGTCCGTTAAGCAGCCGACTTCAGCTCAGGTCACGATCTCGCGGTCCGTGAGTTGAAGCCCCGCGTCAGGCTCTGGGCTGATGGCTCAGAGCCTGGAGCCTGCTTCCAATTCTGTGTCTCCCTCTCTCTCTGCCCCTCCCCCGTTCATGCTCTGTCTCTCTCTGTCTCAAAAATAAATAAAACGTTAAAAAAAATTTAAAAAAAAATATGTATTATCAAATAAATATAAGTATTAATAACTGTGTAGAATAACATAATGTGAACTACATCTTTTTTCCATTTCAGGAAAATATAATAATAATATGTAGTATAAGGTAAAATATAATATTAGGTATCTAAAGTTGGTAACATTGCCATTCTAATTAGTAAGACCTGAATTTCTTAAGCATCTTAATTTGGACCAAGAGAGTGATGCAAGAAGTTTTTTTTTTTTTTTTTTTCTTAAACGTTTATTCATTTTTCAGAGACAAATGGAGACAGCATGATTGGGGGGACAGAAAGAATGGGAGATAATCCAAAGCAGGCTCCAGACTCTGTATGTCAGCACAGAGCCTGATGCAGGGTTTGAACCCATGAACAGTGAGGTCATGACCTGAACCAAAGTCAGACACTTAACCAACTGAGCCACCCAGGTGCCCCACAAGGAGTTTAAATAGAAATAAATCAGAATCTCTAGTGCTGTGTTACCTTCATGCTGGACTTTGCTCAAGTCAAGGAAGTGTAGAAAAGGCTTCCCAAGGGACTATAGGAGCAGCCTTATCACAAATATATGTACCTACTTATCTCATTAAGAAATGTTTATGCAGACAAAGTACATTAAAATGAACTTCTGGACTTAGGAGAAACTAAACATGACACTTTACCACCTGAGCAAGAATGGCCATGTCTTAAGAATGGAGAAGGTTTGTTTTCACCATTCATGCACAGTAGTCTCAGGTATTTTTAGCTAGTGCAACGTGGAAGGATTTTTTTAATTTTCCGCTGTGATGATAAATAACACAGAAATGATGACATGTTAAATTGCATTGAGAATAGTACCCCTACCCCAACGGACTGTCATTCAACATGTTTTATTGAGTAGCACTTCTAGCATATTCTTCTAGGGCACCCTGATTTTTACCCATATTTGTTTATTCATATTATCATTTTCTTCAATTCTTCATTCAGGGAATACAGAAGAAGAAAAAAGATTCCCAGCTCAAAATATCCATCTGTTCTAAATAGCTTTCAAATTATTATTTATTGGCATCTAAATAGTGTTCAAAACCTTAGCTGGTCTCATTCATTAATTTGTTCTTATAGTGCTCTAGGCATTGTACTTACTCAGTAAGTGTTTGAGCCACTGACCAACCAACCAACTAATGAGCATTGGCTTATGAATTTATTTGGAGGTAAACATGCTATGCTTCATACTTCCAAATTTGATTTAACAAGAAATATAGAAAAGTGTTAAAACAATGGTTCTAACTCACAAGAGTTCCAAAGCTTTTCTTAGTGTTTCACTTTTACAAACAATTTCACTAAAATCTTAACCTATTAAAGTTGGGCTTTAAAAAAAAAAGTAAAGCGTACAAAAGGTAGTGACTTTTTAAATTAATTCATCCAAGAGTGTATCCTATTGAAATTTTCAAGTATTCTTCTGAGACGGAAGGAAGGGAAAGATATTTCCATGACAAGTAGAAGATGTGACTATTAGGTATTTGAACAATTCCCTAGAGCATTTTAACATCAAGGTGTTTCCAGAAATGTGCTGTCCCTTTCCTTGATTAGCTTACTTAACTACAAAATCATCTTGTATCTGGTCATGAAAAAAAAAGACACAAAAAAAAACCCTTGCAACCATTCTCAAGTGTCCTTGTGTCTGAATATCATCTCCATCCTCTGTGCATGGAGGCTCTTGCGCACTCATCTCTAGAAAGTTCTGTGCTCCCATTATTGCTCTTACCCCTATCACGCCTTCGGGAATGTCACATCCTTAGCAACACCCTCCTCTACATTCGCAGGCTGTCTGCCAACTTCGCCCACCTGTTTCCTTAACTGAATCCCAGCTCTCTCCAGGGACCATCACTTCTGTAGCACTCTTCACAGAAAGTACTCCAGTCTTCTGTGGGCCATATGTCATGGGACTAGAGGCGGTGTTTCAATTCTCCCAATACCTTCTTGCCACTTCCAGAGCCACCTGATAATTCCACCTCCTACTGCTCCTTACTGCTGTCCACTAGCTGCAGAGTATTCCTTAACTGCAGGCTTAGAGATGCTGGAGCTCCTTTTCACCCTCTTCTTCACCTTGCTCACTAACTTTATCCTGTGACAAAGATTGATGTGTGTGACCCATCCAAGACCCTGGCTTTAGGGTCTCTTTGACTTCTGCAGCTCCAACAGACTTTCTCTTCACACCACTCAGTAATCCACACCTCTGGCTGCATCTTGTCAATGGTCCCCACTGGCAAGTATCACGTTGTATACCTCATAATTACCAACAGTTAGTCACCCTTTCTGTACACCAAGTGCTGCACTGAGGCAGTGATTTTTTTTTCATTTGACAAATATGCATCGAGTAGTGCTGTGTGCTAGTACTGTGTAAGCACTCCCCAGTAGGAAGCAAAACAGAAAACTATCCCTGTCACCATGGAGCTTACATTCTGATGTGGAGAGTCCAAAATAAAAAGATAAATAAGGAAAATGTGTGCCACGGAGATGGTAGTAAGTTCTACAGAGAAAAATAAAATAGGGGAACCTGAAGTAATAAAAGTAATGAGTAATAATAAATAATATCTCAGTGCTCACCATGTGCAAAGTATGTCCCACTATTATGTGACTTCATCTGTACCCTTCACTGATGAAGAAATTAAGATTCAGAGAATATAAATAACTTTCACAGGATCACGCAGCCAGAAAGAGGCACAGTAGGAATTTAAACCCAGGTGGCCTAGCTGGAGACCTAGGATGATGCTCTGCACACGTGACTTCATTCAGTCTTATAAACAACAGTCCCTTGAGGGCAGTGGTTCTGGTGGGTTTCCCCAAATCTCCTAACCTTCCAGCTCTCCAGTCTCCTGACTATACCTTATCTTTGACTTCACTGAGACTCCTGGTCTCGTGTCCACCCCGTTCATAGTGCACTAGCACTAGCCTACATTCAAGTTCTTTTCTAGACCCCATGGAGGAAAAATAAGTTTCTGGAATGGTTCCAATAATCCAACAGCAGCTATACCTCCCTCTTTGGAATTACGTTGTCTATGTGAAAAGAATGAACTTGTGGACATTTTAAACTTCTGACTTCCTTCAGTAGGGTCTTAAATATCCCTACTTGATCATTGCTATGATGCAGTCATAGAGATGGACCACTCAACTTTCCTTACCCTGACAAAGGTAAGGAAATAACATCCTGCAAGAAGCAAACATGCCACATGTTTCACGTGTGGCCGGAAGGATATTAATTTATTCATCTGAGAGTCACTAGGGGAAGGAAAATTGGAAGGTGTGACCAGTTTTCTGGGAAGCAACTGTTTTGCTAAATTTACAATATTGTCCAAGTGGGAAGTGGCCACTAATTGTCCCTACCTCAGTGTAGGCCCTTTTCAGTCAACAACGTGGTGAAGTTATTGAGCACCAAACTCTGCAAACCACAGTGTTAAGTACAACCAGGTTAAGAGAAAATATATAGAAACACGACAAGCAGTGATGCAAGACCATCTTCATGAAAAATATTACAATCACACTCCCTAGCTATTCTTAATGTCTGTAAACTCTATGGTAAATAAAAAATGTGAAATCCTTTCAATTAATAACTGAAGGACACAGAGAGCTTTTTTAAATAGCCTAACTTGTTAACATCCAAGTGAAGCTGAACCGTAAAAATGTTCCACCCGGCAGATCTGCTGAGGGTTTCAGAATTCACGTTGCTTCTTCATAAAAAATGAGTTGCCCGCTTCTGACTTCAGATGCCAATCTCAAGTCCCAGGTTGTCACCTGTGCTTCTGACTGCCCAGCTATAAATTGAAGGTTCTTACAAACCCCCAACTTGGGTTTAGTAATTTGTCAGAACAGCTCACAGAGCTGAGCTTTACATTCTATTACCAGTTTATTATAAAGGATACGACTCAGGAACAACCAGATGAAAGACATAGATAGGGCAAGGTCTGGGAAGGGGCATGGAGCTTCCAGGCCCTCTCTGAGTATGCCACCCTTCTAGTACCTTGATGTGTTTATCCAACTGGAAGATCTCCAAGCCTCATTGTTCAGGAGTTTGATGGAGGCTGTTTGCATAGGCATGATTGATCATTGGTGAGTAAGTCTATCTCCAGGCTCTCTCCTCTCTCCAGAGGTTGGGGGATGGGACAGAAAGTTCCAATCATCTAATTACATGATTGTTTCTCTCTGGCAAGGAGCCCCATTCTCCAAGAGTCTCCTCATTAGTATAAACTCAAGTATGGCTGAAGGAGGCTTATTTGGAATAACAAAAGACTCCCCCTCTCACCCTTATTACTCAAGAAATTACGGGGAGTTTAGGAGCTCTATTGCCAGGAACTGGAACAAAAGACCAAATATGTATTTCTTAATATCGTGGTCAGCGAAATGTTCCCTGTTTTTGCCCTGATGTCTAGGCCAAATTGAACAGGCTGTTAGGGAGGACATGAATGTACAGAATTATATCAGAATTCTATCCATTTAAATAGTTGTGAGACAGCATAAGAGTAGGTGGTATCTTCTATTTTGAGTCACCAAGCAAGGGGTACCTAGCTAGTGAGAAGATCATTTTATTTGGATTCAGCATATCCAGGGTGCTGTTGCTGATGCCAATACTTCTGATGCTGTATCACTGATAAGGGCCTTATCATGGACCACATCTTGTGCTAATTACTCAGTATCCATACGCTCATGTAAACCCACACAGTAACTGTATGATGTGGGCACCATTGTACTCACACTTTACAGATGAGTAAACAGAGCCTCTAAGATTTTAGGTCACTTTCACAAGATAACACAGCTAGTAAGTGAGTGAATTGGTTCAGAGCGAGTTAAGTGTTGAGTTACAAAACCAATGTTCCCAACTACTATAATTTTCAAATCTTGACTGACCAATAACCATGTAACCTTGAGAATTTAATGTCTCTGAGCCTCTGTTTTATAATAACCACTTTGCAAGACAGGAAAATCAAGTAAGATAGATTTTTTTTGTTTGAATGTACTATATAACGTGAAACGTTTTTGGTTTATTTTGTTTTTATTAAGAGTTTATGTTTTAGAGCAGTTTTAGATTCACAGTAAAATTTAGAGGAAAGTATAGAAATTTTCCATATGTACCCTGCCCCCATCATGCACAGCTTCCCGTTATCAACATCCTCCACCAAAGTAGTTCATTTTTTACACCTGATGAACCTACATTCCATACATCATACATCATAATCATTCAAAGACCATAGTTTACATTAGGATTCATTCTTGGTATTTTATATCCTATGGATTTGGACAATTGTATAATGATGTATATCCACCATTATAATATCATTCAGAGTATTTTCACTACCCTAAAAATCCTCCGTTCATCTCTCCCCTGGCCCTCAACCCCTGGAAACCACTGATCTTTTTGCTGTCTGTACAGTTTTTGCTTTTCCAGAATGCTATATAATTGGAATTATATGATATGTAGCCTTTTCAGATTGACTTCTTTCACTTAGTAGTACGTATGTAAGGTTCCTCCATATCTTATTATGGTTTGATAGCTCTGTAAAGTTCTTATTATTCATACTTTGACTTTGCATTCAAACTGAATGAGGAGAATTAAGGAAAGTGGCCAAAAAAGTTCTGTACCCAAGATGACTTCGTTTCTTGTGTCTACTATTCTCCTGCTCTCCAAAGTAACCCTGTGGGTGTGTGGTGTGACCATGTCTGGGAGGTTTCTCTTGTATCTCCATCAGACTCACTGATGGTGTATTTTCTTCTCTTATGGCCATAACAGTCCTAAATACATAGATGTTTCTGAAAATGTCCCTCACCCAAAAGAAAATGGATAATTCAATAACTTTAAAATGCATAAATGTTAGATTGCCTTGATTTGCTCAAGACTGAAGATTTTTTACTCCCCAGCAAAGGAGATGAACCCAGAGTTTGAATTACACATGCCTGGGCACAGAAGTAGATTGTATGATGGCATTTCCCATCTGACTGGGGTTACCAAATAGAGAACTAATGAGGTCAGCACAAAGCTGCAGAAAGAAGAGTTGCCCTACGTAGACAAGTTTCAAACCTAAAACATAAGTTAAATTGTTCCCTTGAGCACGAAAAAAGAACTAAGGTCAATGATGAATAGAATAGAAAAGGTAAAGAATATTCACTCATGCATTCCTCCTTCAGTGGTTAATGAGCTGTCCATGAGTTCCTCATAACTCCAAGCCCCTATGCAGGAGTGATGAAGGTAAAGTTATATGGTTTCTGCCTTCTAGAAATTCACAAGAAATAGAGGAAGAAGGCACTTCCTTATAAAAGGCATGCTACAGCAAATGCTGTAATAGTATGTAAAAAAGTGCTGGAAATGTATGAATAATGGATAGACTTCTAATCAGGAAGAATCTGGGATAACTTCTGGAAGCAGAGAGACTTGAGCTGGCTGATGTTAAGGGAAAGAGCTTCAGACAGCTAAGAGTGTCCCAACTTGAAGAAGTGATTTGAGCAAAGACATTCAGGTGAGCGATGTCTAGATTATATTCAGAACTGGTAAACACTGGGAGAGGAGAGGAATGTTTTTAAAAATATCTTGAAAAATAGGTAGAGATCATATTCTAAAAGACTTTATATACTGAGAAAAATTTGAATACAATCCCTATGCAAGGTGAAACTTTTGAGAATTTTATGGGAGAGGACGTGGTATGATCATCTTTGACTTTTAGGATTAGAGGCAGGGAGAAATTTGGGGATTTACTGAAGTAGTTCAAGAGAAGTAGTAGGGACAGACAGAACTGTCTGTCAATTGAATTACTTCAGTTAAAGTAAATCATTTGAAATCTACTAGGTTGTGGAAAGGAGTGAAAACTTCCATCCTGAGACACGGAGAGAGGGGTGCTATTGTAAGCCAGGAGAAAGGGGTCTCCAAGAGTACTAGGATTTGGTTAGAAAAAAATGAATTGCTTTTGGGACTTCTCAACTTTAAGGCCCATATGTTCCATGTAGATGAGTTAAGGAGTAAACAGACTGTGGAACTTTGGGAGTCATTTGCTTAGAGATAAGGGCTGAATCCATGGAGGTAAGGGTTTAACCTTGGGGCACGCCTGCATTCAGAAGCCATATTGGAAAAAGAATGCATAGTGATTTAGAACTTTCTCTGTTGTATCCTTTCTTTAAATAGCCACACAAACACTATATTTTAATTTTTTTAATATCTATTTATTTTTGAGAGAGAGAGAGAGAGAAGGAGTGTGAGCGGGGGAGGGGCAGAGAGAGAGGGAGACACAGAATCCAAAGCAGGCTCCAGGCTCCGAGCTGTCAAAACAGAGCCCAACATGGGGCTCGAACTCACAGACTGCGAAATCATGACCTGAGCTGAAGTCATGTGGTTAGCTGACTGAGCCACCCAGGTGCTCCATTAATTTTTAATGCATGGTATTCAGTGGATATGTTTTTGTAGAATATATTACATGCCTAGATCTTTTGCTTATCTTTTGTCTCTCCGTTGTTCATGCTCAAGAGAATGCCTAACTGGCTGACCCAGTTGCACTCATGACTGTTAACCTAAGTATCAGATAGGAAAATTGCAGACATCAAGCCTAGAGGGAAAATACCAACTTTCAGATAGCTGTTGTTGCAAATACAAGTCAACATAGAGCTGATGCACTGCCTCCTTTTCCTAACTGCTTCCCTTCAAAGCCTTTGTCCTCTTTGGGTGTGTGTCCTTCTCATCTGTCTTACAATCTTTTATCTTTACATCCTTTTTCCTCCTTCTGACACACAGATGTGAACACTCAAAAGTGAACATAATATGAGACGAAGGATACTTTCAGTATTTGTTGTATACATCAAAAACAATGTAATGACTTGTATAAGCCTTAAAAATAATTGAATAATAAATTTTGAATTTCTTTGCTTTTGAATAGAAAGAGAATTTTTTTGTAGGATACTTCATTTTTCTTCTTCCATATAGTAGGAACTCTTGCAAAATAGTGTAATGTTCCCTACCTATCCCCATAATACACATATAGACGCATCTGTCATGTGAGTTTGACTCGAAATACTCTTCATGGTAGCTCCAATATGTACATGCCTAGATGTGCTCATAGTTAATACTCTTTCGCAGGAGTCAGGACTGTCTTCAGATGTTTATATACACATATATATATACAAAATTGATCATGATGGATGGATAGCAAAATGCTATGGTTTTCTCTATGTACTAATTCTGCAATAGGTAGGTATGTGATAGGGAAAAGAGTGAACAGAGTGAACATCTTCATGGAGCATGGAAGTCAGACATTAAACAAGTAGCTACAATAATGTCCAGAGATTGTTATATCTGGGAGATAGGTATTTTGGAGGCACCCGATGGAGACCTAACCTGGCCTAGAAGATAGGGAGAGCTTCCAAAAGAAAAGATGAAAGTCTACATAGAGTCTGCTTTGAAGAGATATAAAATGTTGCTCAGTTAGAGTTCTGATATAAAATCTTATGTAATGTAACAATGTTAACCTAAAGGTGTATTGGGTATTATCCTAGATATTGAGAATAGTAAAAAAGTCTCCAATTAACTTATATCCGTTTGCTTTCAGCACATACACATGTACACATGCACACACACACACACACACACAAATAAAGAAAATATATGTTATATATATATGTATATACACACACACACACACACACACATATATATATATATATAAAGAGAGAGAGAGAGAGAATGTATATACACATATATATGGAGAGAGAGGCAAATGTGCACATATGCAAATCCCCACATTGGCTCTGGCATTAGCCTCAGCTATAGGTAACTTACTTAACCCCTCTAAGTCTCAAGTTTCCTCCTATGGAAATTGGAGTAACGATAGCACCTAGTGCATAAGGTTGTTGTCAAGATTCAATTGTCAAGTACTGAAGTCAATGCATGCGAAGCACTCAATAACCATTAGCTATTAGCACTATTCTCCAACTTCATACTTCCCTTGCTTGTAACATGGCTGTGTTTTGTTTAGTTTTTGTCTGCTTTGGAGAAGATTGGGTTGTAGCACTCTAGTCTTCTTCCACACAAAACATGTGGCAACTTGACATGGCCTCCCTCCTTGTCAGCAGGGGCAAGGAGCAATCTTTCCCCCACTGCTTATGGAGGAAGAGAATGATTTGGAAGCAGAATGCATCATCCTCCCTGCTATACACCCCCTGCTTCCTCCAGAGCCTATCATTAAAGCTGACTTGTTGAGACTAATGATCTGCCTGGTGATACACTCCTCAGGGTGCTGTGTTAATGCTGATGGGAGATGCGGGAAGAAAATCTGTTACCGTCTCTTTTATTAAAGGATTTGTAAATCATGGCATTTCAGCATATTTGACAAGGAATTTCAAATTCCCTGAGAAGAGAATGGAGAAGCTAAGAATCGCCAGGGGGACTGCTTTACCTTTGCAGAGTTGCTGAGCTTTCTTTTCATTATTATTATGTGTCCTATAAGAAGAGCTATCCACAAATTAAGGCTGCCCATACCATTGTACTCTGGACTCTGGCTACCCCAGACAGAGGATAACCCCTGACCACCCCTTCAGAGAGGAAAGCTGGCATATTGAATGAAGAAGTGGTTCAAAGAGGTCATGTCAAGACTCCAGAGAATCTCCCATTTCTTCTTTTTCTTTTTTTTTTTTTTTAGGAGAGCACGAGAGAGCAAGTACAAGCAGGGAGAGGGGCAAAAGGCAGGGGGCAGGGGGTGGTGGAGAGAGAGAGAGAGAGAAAGAATCTCAAGCAGGCCCCATGCTTAGCATGGAGCCCAACGCGGGGCTCAATCCCACATTCCTGGGATCATGACCTGAGCCCAGATCAAGAGTCGGACACCCAACTAAATGAGTCACCCAGGTGCCCCAAGAGAATCTCCTATTTCTAAGCTATTTCATGTGTGTGGAATGAATATATTTAATAAGCACCACAAATAACCATAAGAGATTTTAGTTATTTGTGAAAGGCCTTTGTAAACTATAAAGTACTATACATATGTAATCATTTCCTAAAATAATAATTGGCATTAATGAATATTTAATATGTGCTAAGAATTTTGCACTCATTACTGCATTTATTAACTCAGAGATTGATTTGGATAAGAGATAAGGCATTTAAGGCAAAGCTTTAAGAGAAGCTGTTGCCCTTAAGATTTCCACCCTTTTTTGTCTTCAGCTATTTTGCAACATGCATGTGGTAATAATTTCTGCTAGAGCATGGACTGTTAGCAGACAGGAGTTTTCATGGACTTGTTCCACTTCTTCTGGCTATGCTGTATTAAGTCACCAGGACATGAGTAAATTTGGCCTTGGGTTTCTTTTCCTGCTGGCACACATTCACACAGTGTGTGCTATTTACAATTGTGTTTCTTGGTTTCATATTCAAAATAATTACTGCATGCCTTCTCGTACAATCTGATTTAGAGGCTTGAAATATGCCTCTGAGAACACAAAAGGTTATTCTGGAGAAGTGTCACAAAGGAGCAAGGGTGACATTAATTTTTCAAGGATGTATTGGTGACTTTCAAGAGCTGCCATTGTCATTGTTAAGCATGAGCCTGGGAAGAGGAATCATGAGTTATTTAATGTTGATTACTCCTTTCCTTAGATTTTGCCTTTTTTGGACTCTGCTCATGGCCCATTCCCCATGATACTGGCAGTTCAAATTACAGGCTTTCAGACAGTCAGATTACAATAATATTTTTCATGCCTCTCCATTCATAAATATCAGCCTTCTAGGGGAATAACTTTCAGTAGTGTTCAAAATTACCAGCATCCATTTTCAGAGTGTAAGAACAAGAACTACTCAAGAAATAAATAACGGAGAAATGTAGAAACCCCAGTGATATTTGAGATCTAACTTCCAATTTCTGTTCATATTTTTTGCCACAATATCAAAGTAATGCAGCCTCTTTTTAGAAAATTTAGAATATCAGAAAAATATAAAGAAAATAAGTCTAATAATCATAGGTAACCCTTGTTACCATTGGTGTATTTCATTTCCAAAGTTTTTCATGTGATGTGACTGTGTGTGTGTGTGTCTGCATGTATAGTGTATACTTTCATAATTATGCATCCTTTTATTTTAGTATATGATAATGTCCACCATGCTATTAAAATGTATTTTATTATTTTAATGTTTATTTTTGAGAGAGAGCAAACAGAGGATCCAAAGCAGACTCTGCTCTGACAGCAAAGAATCTGATGTGGAGTTTGAACTCACGAACCATGAGATCATGACCTGAGCGAGCCAAAGTCAGACATTTAACTGACTGACCCACCCAGGTGCTCCTCTTAATATGTATTTTAAAATAGCTCATAGTGGGGCAGCTGGGCCACTCAGTTACGTGTCTGACTTTGGCTCGGGTCCTGATCTCGCAGCAGGTGGGTTTGAGCCCTGCATTAGGTTCCACGCTGACAGCTCAGGGACGAGAGCCTGCTTCGGATTCTGTGTCTCCCTCTCTCTCTGCCCCTCCCCTGCTCGTTCTTTCTCTCTCTCTCTCTCTCTCTCTCTCTCTCAAAAATAAATATTTAAAAAAAATTTTTTGTAAAAGAACTTAAATGTTCTCACACACACAAAAATGTAAGGCAATGGATGTGTTAATTAACCAGATGGAAGGAATCCCTTCACAATATATATGTGTATCAAATCATCATGATGTACACTTTAAATTTATTATAATTTTATTTCTCAATTATACTTCAATAAAGCTGAAGGGGAAAAAAGATCCTAGAACTATAAAAATCATGAACCGCAAGATGGTGACCTGAGCCAAAGTCAAGACACTTAACCGACCGAGCCACCCAGGCGCCCCAATGGTAGCCATTTCAGTTACATTTTACCATGTGCAGAATGTGTGTGTGTATACATGTATGTGCGCATATATATACATGTATATGTACACATACATCTGTATAACCATGCTAATGGTTCCATAGTATTATATTCATGTACTTATCTTCTGTGAAGGGATATTTAGATTTTTACCTTTTTATTGCTATTATGTAAAATGGTGCAATGAGCAGCCTTAAACCTATATCCTCATTACTTGTCTTAATTTATCCTAAAGATAAATTGCTAAAAATGGAATTGCTATATTAAAGGGTATGCACATTTTAAACATATTTACTACATTACTGCCAAATGTGTCTCCAAAAATTCATACCACCATTATGATTAACAATTTTTTCCATGCCCTTATCAACACAGTTATATCAATATTTTCCCTTTTTCCAGCCTAATTGGGAAAATGTGATATGTGACTGTTTTCCGCTCCATTTTTAATTACTGAAAACTTGTTAACATCTGCGTAACATTTCATTGTCACGAATCACGATTTATTACACTTCAATTATTAGGCGTTTAAATTGCTCCAAGTTTTCCCATATGCAATGACATCTTTGCATATAATTCCTTGGCCTGAAGATATTTTCTTAGAATAGATTCTTTTTTTTTTTTTTTGTAACGTTTATATATTATTGAGAGACAGAGAGATACAGAGCAGGAACAGGAGAGGGGCAGAGAGAGGAGACACAGAATCCGAAGCAGGCTCCAGGCTCTGAGCTGTCAGCACAGAGCCCAACACGGGGCTCAAACTCACCAACTGTGAGATCATGACCTGAGCTGAAGTCAGATGCCCAACTAACTGAGCTACCCAGGAGCCTCTAGAATAGATTCTTAAAATTGGAATTATGGGCTAAAATTGTTCAGCTTTTAAACTTTTTTTTTAAAATGTTTATTTATTTTTGAGACACAGAGAGAGACAGAGCATGAGCAGGGAAAGGGCAGAGAGAGAGACACACAACGCAGAATCTGGAGCAGGCTCCAGGCTTTGAGCTGTCAGCACAGAGCCCGACGCAGGGCTCAAACTCATGAGCCCTGAGATCGTGACCTGAGCTGAAGTTGGACACTTAACTGACTGAGCCACCCAGGCACCCCAAAATTGTGCAGCTTTTAAAAGCTCGTGGTACACATGGTCAAGTGGCTTTCTAGAAAAGTTATGCCAATTTTTACTTCCATTAACATGATTTTGCAGTGCCTATCTCACCAAGTGTTGGTTTAGATCTTTTCTAATCTGAAAGGGTAAAAATTTCTCTCTTCCTGTTGCATTTCTTTGGTAACTAGTGAGGCTGAGCTTTTCGTATTTTTTTTTTAGCCACTTATGGTTTTTTGGTGAATGTCCTGTTCCTGTTTAAAAATCTTCATGTTTCCCACTTGTACTTGAGAAAGACTCTCGCAGGCTAAAAGCTCATGTTGCCAATTCCCAGGCCATACACTAGCCACCACTTCTCTAAAAAGACACACCGGATTTTGCACAGGAAAAGGTACTCCCTCTATCCAAACGTGCTCGAATGTCTTTTTTGGAACCTCTAACTCTTCCCATTCCTTAATAGACTCCTTGCTCATTCTCTTGGTGTCTTGGACCTGTGTCGCCATCCCCTACCATCGTATTCTCGCCTTGCTCCTGTTTGGTTTGAAGCCTGAGCCAGGCTCGCTCCACCTTCTCTGACTATATCAAATCCGCTGACTATATTCACCTCCTCTCTGCCTCAGCTCAGGGACTGCTCATGTTGTTCATGGAAGAATACCTCTCCGGGCTTGACCGAGCTCTCCAGCCTTTCTTTCCTGTATACTCTTCCTTTGTATGTATGGTCCTTTCTAGATATTTTTCCAAGTATCTTGACTAAATCATGATCATTCTGGCACTGCAGATATTATTTACTCAGCATAAGTTTGAAGAAAGAAACTATTATCGTTTAGCAAAACTGGTGCTTTAAGTTTTTCCCAAGAGAGATGATGAGGTGTACAAGGACATTCACGTCCATGGCTCTTTTAAAACTGGAAACCAGTGGAGCTCAAGCTTTCTTTTCATTATCCCCTCCTCTTACCCAGGGAGTCATGTTAGATTTTTGTTTTCCCCTAATTGCTCCTCAGTAGAATTTTAATATCACAGATGTACTATACATCTGGATGTGTACTCTATGTGTATCCATGTGCTTTATACATAAAAAGTGAAGATGTTTTTGTCTTCCCCTAAAAGCCAATTTCCATACCCTTTGGGGTGGTACTACCCCACTGAGGATGCATGCTGTGCACCCAGCTGGATCTTGGAACAAAGTTCACTAACATGAATGGGCAAACATTGATAATATAAGGTAGGGTTTAAGAATGCAATTGGGCGGGGCGCCTGGGTGGCGCAGTCGGTTAAGCGTCCGACTTCAGCCAGGTCACGATCTCGGGTCCGTGAGTTCGAGCCCCGCGTCAGGCTCTGGGCTGATGGCTCGGAGCCTGGAGCCTGTTTCCGATTCTGTGTCTCCCTCTCTCTCTGCCCCTCCCCCGTTCATGCTCTGTCTCTCTCTGTCCCAAAAATAAAAAAAATAAAAAAAAATGCAATTGGGGGCATCTGGGTGGCTCAATCGGTTAAGCATCAGACTCTTGATTTTGGCTGAGGTCATGATCTCAAGGTTGTGGGATTGAGCTCCATGTCAGGCACCATGCTGAGCGTAGAGTCTGCTTAGGATTCTCTCTCTCTTTCTTTCCCTCTGCCCCTCTCCCCTGCTCTCTCTCTCTCTGTCTCCTTCTCTCTCTCTAAAATAAAATTAGGGAAAAAAAGAATGCAGTTGAAGTTAGATCTGATTTTCAGTCCCAGCACTTCTTCTTACTGTAGAGCATGTTCCTTGAGCAGATTATGTAATTTTACTAAGATTCGATTCCTTCAATGGTAAAATGTACATAATGATGGATTGTACCTCAAAAAACTGTCTGAGACTAGAAGACAAAATGCATATAAAGTATCCAGCACAGTGGCCATCACACTTAAGTGCTCTATATAAATTAGCTCTTAATATCATTATTCATGTTCTTTGTATACCATGCTGTAGCTGGCTCAGCCTTAGATGTGGGGTCAAACAAAATCTTAGTAATGTCTGTATGAAATTGTCTAGGATTTGGTCAGGCGAGTCCTCATACTGGAAACATTTTCATTATGGCTTTGTCTCCCACCTTGGTCCATATTTAACAATAGTCCTTGTGTTGGATATGGTTGATGTAACTTTGATGATGAATACAAAGTATAATATTTTTATTTTCTGAGTAAAAAATATTATTTTAGGAAGTTAACAAAAGACGGCATTAATGTTGGATGATGGTTTGGGAACTGTAAGCAAAGACCCAATTTGAAGAACATTCTCTGTAAAACATGACAAAAATGTCAACTGATCATGTTTCTGGACTGAGTGGAATTTGAAAAGTAGGAAATACACCTCAGCATTGATTTATATATCTGGGCAGGTGAACAGGGACTTACAAGGGGAAAGACTGAAAATAATTCTAATCCCATTTACACACCCAGAATTCAGTATCCTTAATACTTCTCTGTGCAAGCTGACTTTCTTAAGTGTGTTCCTCATTTTCATAAAGGAAATGTCTTGCACACTGAAAAGCATGTAACAGATACAATTCACACAATGCCACTGTGAGGCAAGACTAGGCCTCTGAGGCTCCTTCTATGGAAGAAGCATGAAGTTAAGTGGACTTACACTTGTATCCTGACTCCCCCATCTACTGTCTGAGAATATGGGCAAATGACTCTTTTTTCAGACTTGCTTTCTTGATCTGTAATAGGTGGTAATATCTATTTGGCACAGGATTCTGGTGGTAATTAAATGATTTCCTATGTGTAAAGCATAAAAGACAGTGTTTAGCTCAGGGCAGGTACTCAGTAATACTGATGCCTTTTTTTATAAGGTTTGCCCTTTTTCCTTTTTATTGGCACACGCAAGTAAGTTGATGCTATTTATCTCGGGATATGAGAAACCCAAGTAGCAACTGGGGAAACAACTTTTAGAAGCCTCTGGTTTTATCATCTATAAAATAGTGATAATAATCTGTGTTTTTTTCCCTTAAAAGTGTGAGGATTCATGTAAGGTAATACATGTAAAACATTTAGCGAAGTCCCTAGAACAAAAGTGTATGCTCAATTTAGCTCTCATGCCAGCATTATTATTTATTAGATTAGGCTAGAGCATTTATTAGGCTACCAAAAATTCTAAAATAGACAAAAACATACAAATATACCAAAAATACACAAAATAATTAATGTATAGAGTGCAGCATACACACAAACATATATACAACATACCTATAGTTCATATAATTTAAACCAACATACAAATATTTATTTGCATATACTTGCATATTTGTATATGTATATATGCATATGTACAATATACACATATTTATTTCATATAATTTAAACCAACTACTTTATGTAAAATTGTAACACTCAAAGATGTACAGAAGAAAAAACTAGAAAATTTTTTATGTAATAACTTTCTTTTGACTCCTTTTCTTACAAACCCATCCTAAATTTTTTTGAAAAAGTAACATAGCTTTGTTAATCATCACTTCAGCTAAGATTCACAAGGTCACAAGAGCACAAGTTACCTTCTCAAGTTAAGCTCTCTGGATACAATTCTTTCTACTGACTAGGAAGTTGTAATCTCTTTATCACCTCTGGTGTGTTACATGCATGCAGTGTTGAGGAGAGCCTGAAACAATGTATTATATATTGTGACTGCCAGGCAGATTTTTCCTTGTTGTTCATGGTAATGGCTATCATTTACTGAGCATTCATTATGTGCAGAAAACTCTTCACCAAAGTGTGATTATTGGCATCTTTGTAGTTATTGGATTTTGTAGGAAAGTGAAGACCAATATGACATGAAAGTTTTTATTTATAACATTAGTCCAAATTCTAACATCACTTTTCATAAATGAACACTAACATCTATAGCATGTACCCCTATTCACTACATAAATGCAGTCAATCAGTTTCTCCATAAATGTCTGATCTTACAAACAATAGACATCCAGTGCAAATACAGTGCACATTTGTTGAAAAGTGGGATTGCTGATCGTAGGATAAATACAGGATTCTATAAAGTCAATGAAAGCAATGGTGTAAAGATCTTTAGGTTATACTCAAAGTCATTGTCAGTTGAGGGTTTAGCAAAAATAAAACTATTAATAAGTAAAGAAGAAAAGAAAGCCTACATCATACGCACTTCAAAAAAAATCAAGATTGAGAGGCCCTTAGAAATTTTATAAAACTCTCAATTACCTCTGCAATAATAGCTCGCTTTATGATCGTGAATCAAAGCTGAATCTGAACCTAGATTGGTATGTAAATCTCTCATGCAATTTTATCAGAAAAGTGAACCGTTTTCTTGAAATACCAACACAAATAATTTTTGTTCATTTTAAGAACTCAGTAATTATTTGATTGTACTGTGTTAAGAGATTTTTTTCACAAATTTAGTCTATGACAGTTTGAGTCCCAATCAAGCCTTTTATCACTACACACTATGAAATTTTAGGAACCGCATAAATACATTCATTTTTAAGTGATTTTTTTTCTGATACTGACTATCCTTAGATAACAAGGACATTCTATATCATCATATTAAATTATTGCAACATCTGTAGGAAGTATCATCTCCATTTCACAAAATGATGAAGCTGGATGTCAGAAAGGTTAAGGAATTTGCTCAAGGTCACACAGTAAAGTCAGGATTCAAATGTATTTCAATCTGATTCCAACATTCTTTGTCTTTATGACTACCACATTGAATATCATCTGTAAATTATCATAGAATTGAATATAATTGTCTTTTTATTAAATTATCATAGAATTAAATATAATTATCTTTTTATTAATGCTAACTAATATGAACCACTTAAAAAAAAAGCTAACCCAGCTCCTACTACTTTATAGAACTCTTGGAATTTCTTCTATCTTCATTTATGCATTCTGAGACTTTCTGTTCCTTCCATCTGTTGGTTCCATCTCCAGCATTCCTGCTTGTGGATATACATAAGGCTCATTTCCCTCCTGCCTACAGCAGGCCTGGAGGAATGAGCAGTTATTTGGGTTGCTAGACTGCAAGGGTAGAAGGGTCTTCAAACAAACAAGACCGCCCTCCCCTGCTATTGATGCTTCAAGTTGTGCCTTCAGAGCAACTGTTTCCTACCCCAGATGAACAGAAGGTAAAGCTTGTTGTTCTTCTGACGCCTGGGCTTTTACGAGTGCAAGCCCTCTCTACAGTCGGATGAGGTTGCTAGCACCGATATCAGTGTCCTGGTTTAATGGAGATTCAGCTGGAATAACTGACCTGCCCAAGGTCAGATATGAACTAAGCAGCACAGTCAGGACTGAATGCCACACCTTCTGACAGTCCTAGACTGTTCACTGTAACAGCAAAGCAGCAGGACTGAAAATATAGGTTACTTGCTCTCTGAATTTGAGCTAGTTACTTAAGCTCCCAACTCTTCCTTGGCAAGAAAGGGTTGTTAAAGATAGCCCCTACCTGCTGAGGCAGTTGTGTGAATGAAAGGAGATAGTCCAAGTGAAGCATCACACGATTTTGGCACAAAGCGAGGACACAGTAAACAGTAGTTACTACCATTTATTGAGCACATAGAGACAAATGCTACAAACACCACTCAGGGAAGCACTACTTTGACATAAATTCATATTACATTTAAAACAACTGAAAATAAAGTCCTCTTCATGAGCAGGTTTTGATGTGAATAAACTTCTTTCAATATTGCAAAATGAAAAACACTGTACACAAAATGAAGAAGAGGGTACAGAAAAGGGAGGTGAGCCCCTGCTCAGGTTTGCTTTGGGCATACCTTGAGTATATGCCTCACCTCCACGCCAACGACTGACTGGTGGCAGTGTGGGACCAGACAGCTGTCAACCCGGCACGCAAGCATTCATTTATTTGTAAAGTTTGCCTTCTTGTACTCAATTTCTATACCTGAGTAGTTTGCTTCCTCTTTTCCTCGCTTTTTTTTTTGTATCTTTCTTAAAAATCTCTCTCTCTCCCCCTTCCTCCTTTCATATGTTTACATATACAGTCTATACTCCGCACTTACACTCATATTGCAATTGACTGTTCAGGAAATGCTTCCCCAAATTAATGACCTTTTAAAGATATCATATCGTTGTGAAGATTTAATTCTTTTTTAGCCTTAGGTTGTGTGTGTGTGTGTGTGATGTTGCTTGGTAATGAGAGTCATAGAAGACTGCCTTTGAGAAAATATTGCCACATACTGTGACCCTATGTGCCTTTTTCCAGTTCTCATAACTCCCCAAGTGTGCATGCCAATCGCTTTCCGAGACTCTAGAATTTCCATTTTGTCAGAAGTCCACAGCTAGTGGGACAGCTAGTGGGGACAACCACAGATTCGCCATCAAGTGCCTAACATAATTTTGTTCTGACTTCTGTGCTGTCAGAACAGAGTAGGTAAGAGTGTGGGATCCAGAGTCAGTCAATCCTAGCTTTGCATCTCTTTTGTTCATACTGCTTACTAACTGGGTAACTGTGGACAAGGCTACTGCGTGGCTCAGAATCTCAAAATTCTCATCTGTAAAACGAGGACAATAATGATGGTTGCCTTATGGGGATGTTATCAAAGTAAAGAGTTAATATAAGTAAAGCTCCTTGAATAGTTCTTGGTATGCAATAAGAAGTACAGATGTTTTCTTTGTTACTACGACTGGTTTTGTTCGAGTCAGGACCTAGAATCGAATTTTAGCTGTACTGATTTCTAGCAGGGTGACTTGAGCTAGTGAAACAGAGATAATTATATGGAACTTGTTCATCTCTTCAGTGTATGAAGAAAAAAAGCCATCTTAGTGTTTGATATTTTATTATGTTGAAAGATATACATAATAAATACTGTTTTACCTTGAATTCTTTAAAAATAATCATTAACAGTAACATAATAATCATAATATTAAACTGTTCTCTAACTTCATATAGTGCCTTTTATCTTTCACTTATGTCCATACTATAAGCTCCATGAAGGGAGGGTCATAACACTCAGCACTTAGCAGGGTGCTTAATTATTACAGGGATTCACATTTGAATGAATAAAAGAAAACATGCATTCAACCAGCTTTTATGTCCTAATGGTCCAAGCATCATATCAAGCAACTTTCACATATATAATAGCCACCTGTGTGATCTGCAAGAAAACTAAGTATGCATGCCCAGAATTCATTGTTCTTATGATAACAGAATCTTAGTGATAGAAGAAACCTACAATTACTAGTCTATCTCCATGCTCAGTGAAGAATACCATTTGTGATATCATCTTTCTCTGTTTTCTGCCTAAATAACTACTCACCTTCAAAGAACCAACTCTAATTCAACAACCTTGGAAAGTTCACCCAGACAAAATAACAACAACAAAAGCAACAATAACAACAATAGCATGTTTTTCAAGTGCACGCTATGCTAAGGGCTCCACAAATATTATTCCACTTGATGTTCACCATGAGCCTTCAACATAGATACTACTATTATCTGTTCTATTTTAAAGAGGAGAAACAGAGTTACAGATTAAATAGCTTGCCCCTAGTCATACAGATTGTAAGTGAAGCAGCCAGAATTCACACCCAAGTGTACATGACTCCAGAGCTGAAGTTTCCTCTTGTTAAATCACAGAACAGCCTCCCTGTACTGCTCACTTAGCAATTAATTTCACAGTGAAGTAATCTCATAGTACCATCACCTGAACTATTAAGCTCTCACTTGCATATGTTACTGTTATTCGATTTTCCAAATGTTTGTCTTATTTCCTGAAAGTTTCCGTATTTGCGTTCCCACCACTATTTTGCACATAGTGGAGGGTCGGTAAATGTTTCACAGATCCGCTCAAACCTTCAATGAAGGTACACTGTTTTCAAAGAAGCTTATCTTTGTGTTAGAAAATTGTTCCTACAGTTAAAAAAAATTAAGTGCCTATAAACAACCTAAAATCACAGAATCCTAAAACAGAGACTCTTTGGTCTATTTTGCCTTCATTTTATGATTGAGAAAACCAAAAGTAAATTGACTTGCCCAAGACCACAAAGCTGTTAAGTTGTAGAACCATGGCCACGAACGCTGGTCCCTTGAGTCACATCTGATTATATTATGTGAGATCTTTGAAAATAGTTTCTAGGCCTGTCTTAGTCCTCTTAAGCCATGAGGCTTAAATTTCTCACCATCTTAGACTCTCCTTGTTTTAGTCCAGTTTTCCAATAATCATGTTAACAGATACTGTCACAGTTACTGAAGGGGAACAGAAGCTTTTGTTCTTTATTAATAGCATTTTCATTGAGTATAAACTTTATGTGCAATAATCTGACATTGTTAGGAATAAAAAATTTATCTGCCTTATGTTTTGGTCATCCAGCTTGTGGTAATAAAACTTATATATCTTATGGAAATAATTAAAAAGGAAAAGAAGACCAATTTACACAAAGATGGATTTAGAATAATTGCTACCTAGAAATGGCCCAACATTTGGAGACCATAGAATAATACAAACTTGTCAAAAATGGTGTGAACAGATAGAAATAAGGAAAATTATGAAATAAATGGAAAAAGTAACAAAAAAATGGCATTAATTGCAATGTATCAGGATGCGAAAAACCTAGAATTGTAAACTGTGGATCCTTTGAGGTAAAAGGGTTCTTTGTAAAGTTTTGATGTTTTCTTCTGTCCTTATAGATTAAATCTAAATAGGGGCTATAGTGCCCATAGGAAACATAGCTTGAATATAGGATTTCCGGAGGGAATGGGGGTAGGTGGGTCATGAAGGATAGGCATGGGTCAAGCTGCATGTCTTAGTATATTTTGACTGCTGTAACAAATTATCACAGACCAGGTGGCTTATAAACAATATATATTTATTTCTCAGCGTTCTGGAAGTTTCTAAGTTCAAGATCAGGGTGTCAGTGGCTGGGTCCTCTAGAGAGCCTTCTTCCGGGTTGCAGATTTCCAGTCTCGCTGTGTCCTCATGTGGTGGAAGGGAGAAGCTAGCACTCTGGGGCCTCTTTTATAAGGGCATGAATCCCAATCACTAGTGCTCCGCCCTCATGACTGTAGCACCTGCCAAAGGCCCCACCTCCTAATACCATCACGTTGGGCATTAGATTTTCAACTTATGAATTTGGGGGGGTGGGGGGCGGGGCGCAAACATTCAGACCATAGTACCCCAGATGGCATTGTACACCATTATGCTGAAGAGCTTGGTCTTCCGCTTGTGGATAAGTGACCTGATTACCATCTGGTGAGCTTTAAAACTAGGCACTCAAACAAAAAGCAGTAAAGCCATCCTTTCTAGGGATCCATCTGTAACCCACCCACTGATGTAGTCCAGTCGGTGACCTGTTTAGAGCCCAGCCAGCAATAGACAATTGATGATCAACTCCATCCCCCAAATATTTTTTTCACATCGTCTTTCCACAAACCATAATTGTTTGATTAATTTTAACCTTGATATATAAGAATTCCACATTTGTTTTTGCTGATAGTTTTCTTCTCAGTTTCAGCCCAATATTCCAAAAGATCATTTTTAGCACCTTCAATGACTGTCATTATCCAAGACAACCTCTGTATTATCTTAAATTTTAATAATCATAAACATTGGTAATCATTCTTGAGGGCTTACTATGTACCAAGCACTGTGTTAAATGTTTTACCTCATTTTATCCTCTGATGGGCTTACAAAGTGGGTGTCATTATATTATCCCTGTCAAAGGTCATATAAATAACAAGTATGAGAAATAAGACTCAATCCCAAGTATGTCTATTGCCAAATCTCATGCTCTTAGGCACTATACTGTGTCATTTCTGAGCATCTCCCAGTTTTATCAGAGGCACTGAAGAGCCCAGACTAAGGAGAGAACTCTGGGATATTCCACTAGAGATTGCCTTTGCAACAGGTATAAAACCACTGATTCATGCTCACTGAATATTGTGACTCATCTACTAACCAGTTCACTTAGCAAGAGTATTATCCACCCAATTTTCACAATTTTATTCACAAGAATAGCATGGAAAACTATTAAATGCCTTGCAAAACTGAAAAACATTATGTCTACGACATTCCCTTTATCTGCTAACATCTGCATTGCTTGCCAATTTTATCGTTTTCTTTCTAAGAGGTCTCTTCACCTACATTTTTGCTTCTGTCCCTGAATTATCTGCCTCTCTATCACTAGAGCAATGGACACTCAAGCCCCATCATAGCCCCCCTATTTCTTTTTTTTTTCCTAGTTCAAATACTTCAGAGGCCTCCCATCTTTTAGAGACAGTGTTCTTAACGTCTGTTTCAGGACTCCCAAGGACTATTTCAAATTATATAAATGCTGTATATGGGTGCACTCTGCTTTGAGAAGCATCCATAGTTTTGTATTAAATTCTCAAAAAGTGATTATGATTTCAATGCCTATAAATCACCTATAAAATCAACAAATTTTCCTAAATAAACAAAGCTTTTCATGACCTAATTTCTATCTCTGCCCAAACCTCATTTCCTCCCTTGTCTCCCCTTTCAATACCCACTGCATTCACACCCACTCACATGCAAACAGTGCCATACTTCCTGTGGTTTCTCAAAATGCCATATGTTTGCTCAGTTCCACACATATGTATATGCTGGGACTTCTTCTTTCTCACCCTCGTGAGATCGTATTCACTGTCAAACTTCAGTTCCAACATCACTTTTCAATGAAACCCTCCCTGACCTTTCCACTTGCTTTGTACATTTACCTAGAGAATATATGTAAAACACATAGTAAGTATGCAACAAATAATGGTGATGGAGGTAATGCTGGTAGTGAATATTGTTGATGATAATATTAGCCCACTGAACTGTAACTCCTTGAGAGCAAAGATTATATGTAATTTGACTTTGAATCCCCAGAACATACCATAGTGTCTTATACCTAGTAAATAGTAAGCACATGTTTGTTGATCGATTACCAAGTCCAAGATACTGAAGGCCAAGGGAAGATAGCACAAGAAGAGACTTGCATGAATGAGAATTGCCAGAGAAAACTTTGTTGAGGAGGAAGATACACAAAGGGTAGGGTTTTTTTTAACGTTTATTTATTTTTTAGAGACAGCATGAGAGGGGGTGGGGAGAGAGAGAGGGGGGGACAGAGGATCCAAAGTGGCCTCTGCACGGACAGCAGCCAGCCCGATGTGGAGCTTGAACTCAAGAACTGTGAGATCATGACCTGAGCTGAAGTCCGATGCTCAACCAGGCGCCCCAAAGGGTAGATTTTTTAATAGCCAGAGAAGATTACAGAAGTTACTGAAGGTAAAAGAAAAAAAAGCATAATATGTAATCTGCTTTAGGGTGGGGAAGAATAAATGTGTTTTGTTTGATAAGAAGGAGAAGCAATGATCGCCAACACAATTAAATACTTCGTCATTACGAAAACTTTACTGTTCAGTACCATGCCTAGACAGCAAACAGCGAAAACAACAATGTTAAATTTTGCTCCTTTCAGAAACCTCAAGTTCTATCAAAACCATAAAAGAAAATGCTTCCTTTAGACAAACTATATGGTATAATGGGGGAAAACATGAGCTTTATAGGACAGCAAATCTAGGTTTGAATTTTAGTTTTGCCACTTAACTGTTACTTTGGGCAAGTCCCTTATCGCTTTGAGCTTTAGTTTTCTCTTCTATACAATGGAAATCATAATGGTTATCCTAAAGGGCTTTTGTGGGATTCTTGTAAGGTATCTAGCACAGCACATATAGCAGGTATATAGCAGCACATATAGCAGGTATATAGCAGGTCCTCAATAAACATGAGCAGCACTGTGACTGTTTATAGTGCAAATTGATGCATTTGTGTGTCTGTGTTAAGTCAAGGTGTACCTTATGGCATGTATGTTTTTGGACATGTAAACTTGAGCCTACTTGATCTGAAGTTAATTGGGCATTTCAAAACAGAAATAACCCAGGAAAAGACAATGTGTAACATGATACTCCATGGACGTTTGTCTCTTTAAAATAAAGAAACGCAGTAAGTTTTGAGTGTGTGGGCATTTGTGTAGGGTAAATGCTCAAATAAGAAGCTAGTAAGTTTTCTTTAGTAACTAACCTGCTGTACAAACTGTCATTCAAATACTGCCTTACGCTTTATTTAAAACACTGAAAACCCCCTCTGACTTTATTTTCTGCTTGGATTTTTTTCTGTAGAAAAATACACAATTGAATTAATTTCAAGTGTGTTTGTTTGTAAACCAGCCAAATATTTCCTTTTAAATACTTGAGCTCTATGTTAAATATACACACATGGTTCTTAGCACATTATGTGTTTTCAGTAATAGATTTCATCCTTTTATCCTTTAATGGACTTTTAGTTCCACACATATTAATATGTCTCCTATGTCCATAATAAATGAAAGTTTTCCATTTCATGCAGGTTCTTCCAGGGGACCCAGCCCCCTGACCATGGGAGCCCAGGACACCCTCCCTGTTGCAGCAGCATTTACAGAAACAGTCAATGCCTACTTCAAAGGAGCAGATCCAAGCAAGTAAGCCTGGGGCTTGGTCCACTGGATTCTCCAAACTTTATCCCATTCAGTGGGGGACACCCTAGTTATAACTATTTCATTCCTTATCCTAAAACCAAGAAAAAAAAATTGGTTAACAATAACAGCATATCTAGAATGGAGGAGAAAATTTAATTAGAAATATTAATTCATTGCTTTTTTAAAAACGTGCCAAAGGACCAAAAATCTATTATCTTACTATCCAGAAATCTCTGGTTCAGTTTTGAATGCAAGTTATAGACAATCCTAACCCAACCACGTAGACAGTGAAAACACTTGTTATCTCACAAAAGTAAATGTCTAGATCATGTCTTTATTGTCTTAGTTTGTAATGGATCTGAATCATTCACATACAAGCTGAAACATGGTACATTGGAATGAGAACCTGGAACAAAACACATGGCTGTGTTCATAACACAGAGATTAGTAAGAAGACAGGTTATATGTTATCTATACGAAGTAAGGAGAAATTGGCCAAAAAAATTATAATCACGGCAAAGTAAACTCTTGAGAAAAATTCACCACTCTACTCTGTAATTCCATGAGCCTGATTTCACTTATTTCAGTACATACTGAAGGTGGACTTGACCCGAATGCATATATAATATGATTAAATATTTTGCCTTTCTATAAGGAGTTCCATAGATAGAGTTCAGGAAGTTTATGGATTCCCTGAAAATTATACCATTTATCTTATGTGTGTGCATAGTGTGTTTGTTCATAGAGAGGATCTACAGCATCCATCAATTTCACAAAAAGGTTTATGATCCAAAAAAAAAAAAAAATTAAGAGTGATTATTAGTCTATACTGAAAACAAAAGACCAAAGTCAAACTGACTTTCAAGTGTATCACTAACACAATTCCAGGTCTGAATGTGATGGGTAAACAAAGGACAAATCTAAGTGAGGAAAGAATTGCTTTTTATTTTTTACTTATAAGGACCAGGACTTACAAAACCTTAGTATCCATGGAAATAAGAATTAGAAAAATAATAAATGTTAACACAGGACCCTAGACTATTTATGAAAAATTTTGAAACAGTGATAATTAACTATAATGAAAACTTGGATCTCCACATATATTTTAAGTGGGAATTTATATGAGTAATTGTGATTCCTCTTTACACTTCAGAAACACTAGTTTTTTTTAAGTCTAAATCTAACAATATTATGCTGGGCAACATGATTAGTAACTCTACCTTAGGTGTTCTATCTAGCCAGCGGGATCTATCAACTTCCCTAAATGTTATGTCCTTTTCAACAACATTTAGATTTTCTTCTAGGCCCAGACTATTGTAGAAAAACAAACACTATGGACTCTGGTGTTTTAGTCCATTTGGGATGCTATAACAGAATACCATGGACTGAGCGGCTTCTGAACCACAGAAGCCTATTTCTCATAGTTCTTGGGGCTGGGAAGTCCCCAAGACTTCCCAAGATCAAGGCTCTAACAGACTCAGTATCTGACCAGAGCCAGCGGCGTCCTGGTTCATAATAACCTTAAATGGGGGTGGGGGAGGGAAGCTAGGGAGCTCTTCGGGGTTGCTTTTATAAAGGCACTGATCTCATTTATGAGGGCTCTACCCTCGTGACCTAATCACCTCCCAACAAGCACCGTCATATTGGAGATCAGATTTCAGTATATACATTTTGGAAGAACACACATATTCAGCCTGTAGCACTCTGGTTTCCCCCATGTCTTCTCTCCATCTTCAAAGCAGGATGGTAATTTGCCACATCCACATATCAATAGGAATTAAAAACTACTCTTACAGAGTATGCATTTGAACTGTTAGAGCACTTAAGCACCATGTGCTTAAGTTGTATACATACTTCATATACACATACTTGTATTTCTGTAGACTCTTCTTTGAACAATTTGTATAACTTTCTGTAATACCAGTTCTAAGGATTATACTTATTATTGACTGACCTACCTATACCTTAGAAAGCTCAGGCTCATCAGACTTGAGAAAAGTGGGAAAAACACACCTTTAAAAGAATAAGAAAGAGTAAAAAGTAGTCAGGAGAGATGTCTATACCAGCATGAAAAACACTGGGAATCACCCAAGAATGAATTCTCTTTTGTCTGCTTACTCATTGGCTTTCATTCATTAATGTATTCAGAGAGACCTAATTGGTGGTAGGAGAACTTCCATTTTTGCCCCCTAAAATCTGTTGTCAAAATATCACTCCTCTGCTCAAACCCCTCCTGTCTTGTTCAAAGCAAAACCCTAATGCTTTAGAATAGTCTATGAGGCTCTACATTATCTGTCCTTTGGGACCCTTCCCCCATTTCAGCTACCACCTCTTTGATCTTGTCTCCATCACTGGCGTTCTTATTCACTCCACTCTACCCACACTGGGTTTATGGCTGTTCTCTGCCATTTGGCCAACCTCATCTGCATCTAAGGGTCTCAGCATTTGTTGCCCTTTCAGCCTGGGTGAAATTTTCTCCAGCTACCTGGGTGATTGCCCCCACACCTCTTTCAGGATTCTTCAGCAGATTTATCAGAGCCCTTCTCTGTCCACCCTATGCAAATAGCAACATTTCTTCCTACTCACTGTCAGCTCTTTCTCCCAACCAACCTCACTTTCTTCCCCCCGTCCCCCATTGTCCTTCTCTCTAATTAACGTGCTGCATGTTTTCAGTGTCCACTGTCTGTCTCTTCCCCCACCAGAATGAGAACTGGGACTTTGAGCATTTTCTTCATTCTTATATCCTCAACACCTAAAGCAGGATCTGGCACAATTGTTGAATAAGTTGAGTTGAATGACTCCCCTAGTACTTACAGAATGGCTGCTATGTGCCTGCCATTGTACTAGACAGGGGTTATATTGGTGATGAAGACAGTTGATTTGGAAAATAAGACTTGTGCATACATATAATACAAAGTCCACTGTAGGAGAAGTGTAGTTATGGTGCAAGGGGGGGCTAAGAAGCTTTTAATAATCTTCCTTAAATCCTAAGGAGTGGTGTAGTAACCTACCAGTCACTTTGTAGGTCTGTGCCTATACCAGCTGGATTCTTCATCCTGTTTCAATTTGCCCAGCACGCTAGAGCACGTATGTGGGCAGGTGTGCACCTGTGATGCTGGTATCCATGACCTTGGCATTCCAGTGATGTGGTGCTTGAGCCAAAGCAATATTAGTGTTTTTCTTATGTCCTTCCAAATTAACTGAGTCTTTGACTCTTAAACAATTGCATATACTGAGTCTGTTTTCAATTATATTGCCATAAGTAGTTGCTGTATATATTGCATTATTGATAGATGGGAGATTCAATAATTTCATTGAAATTATGAGATCCGAAATTTATGAACAGATCATGAAGTGACATCCTTCTAAATTTAATTTCAGCTCCAGGCAGTGAATCATTTTAATTGCTGCTCCTTTGTTATTCACTTTCAAAGAAACAACCCAAGTTCAAAACTTCTATCCTGGGGTGAGCAGGGGAGGAGGAGGAGGAAGTCAAACACAGCACCACATAGAGAAATGATACAGAAAAGGCATGTGGACTTGCTTTTGCCTGTGGTTCCTTCTCATCCTGGACCCAAAGCCTTCCCCATTTGCTTTCAGACCATATATTGGAAACAGAAATCTACCACTTTAATTATTATATAGTATGATATATGATCCATTTGAGTATAGTTATACTCTTTCTTGGAGTATTCAGAACACCTGTAATAGGCATTTTGATACCCGGGTCTTTCTCGGTTGCTCATAGGCAGAGAACTCCTTGACTTCTGCTGTTGGCTGGGGAAATACATCTCCCATTATCCACTCCTATTTGAACAACCCAGGCACAAGGGGTTAAGTCTTTATTCCCCTGGAAATAAACATGTTTCTGTGTTATGTGCTCTCCTTCTCTTATCATCATATTTCAATTATTTATCTAAGTGTCTGCCTCCCCACTTAAACTGGAAGTTTGGGTGAAGACCACGTCTGTCCTGTTTCTCCCTGCCCATTCTAGGGCACTACATAATAGCTGGTACACTGCATAGACACTCTCTATATAATGGATAATGTTAAGTGTATGAATTTATTTTAACATTTTATTGAGTTCCTACTCTGCACTAGATTCTGTGTAATTTGCCCCCCAAGACATAGCACTCGCTTTATAATCATGGGTAAGATATGTGCAAAAAAAGCTACAAAACTGTTTTAAAAAAATACGTACATCTATCCAAGGAACCTATACAGGAAAAACTAAGGAAGGCCGAATAAACAAACTATTAAGGAAGGCTTCAGAAAGGTCTGCCTTTGAACCGAGTCTTGAAACATGGAAAGGAGTTTGCCTAGTACCCAAACCAATGAAAGGGCGGACAGCTGCACATGCACAGAGGAGACTGTGGGCTTGGTTATCAAAGCAGTGCATGAAAGTCATGTTTATGTGAGCCTTGTACTTCTTATGACCTCACATATGTCAAACTCACACACTTCCTAACCAAAATTGGCCAGCATTTCTGTTGGATAGCTAACATGGTACTGCCTGTGGCAATAGGGAGAACCCAGTTTAGAAGTCACTTAGCCAGGTGACCTTGAAATTTTGCCATTCTTGACAAATGTTTCATTTGTGGGGATTCTCATGATTTCGAATTTTGTTCATAACATGAGTTTGTTAATATTTCCATATTGCCGTATTTTCGATTTCCATAATTCAAGCTCACGTGCAATGTCGCCACATTGCATACTGATAAGAACAGTCGTTAAAGTTAAGCAAATATTTTCCTTTAGTGAGTATGAGTTGAAAATATTCATTTTGTGTAGAAAATTTCAGATCTGGAAATAGATACTGGATGAGTTAATAAGTCAGTAAAGTTCTGAATGGATGAATCACTAAATCAGCAAATAAATTATAAATCTGTGACAGTTGACATGCAGTACAGAAATGTAATATACATGAAGAAGCTTGGTGCTTCTTTTTTTTAAATTTTTTTTTAATGTTTATTTATTTTTGGCAGAGAGAGAGAGACAGAGCATGAGTGGGGAAGGGTCAGAGAGAGAGGGAGACACAGAATCCCAAGCAGGCTCCAGGCTCCAAGCTGTCAGCACAGAACCCAACACTGGGCTCAAGTTCAGGAACTGCGAGATGATGACAAGAGCCAAAGTCGGAGTCTCAACTGACTGAGCCACCCAGGCTCCCCTTGAAGCTTGGTGCTTCTTACATTGGTTTATATTCACTACTTCTTTCATCAGCCGTGCAACACCATGAGCCCTTTGAAGACGGGGCTGTTTTGCTGATTTTTAAATGGCCTCCCCACTCAAAACAAACAAACAAACATTACATGATTAGGAGTCAATAAATGTTTATTGACTAAATAATGCCACTGCCTCCCCTCACTGACTGGCTTTCAAAAGAGAAACTTTATCCCTCACCAAGACACCACTTACACCTCATTTTGAGCAACCTGGAAAAGTCACTGAGCAGATCCCTTACCAATTGAAAAACATTTCAGCCATTGCTGCTGACAACAATGTACTGAGGGACGGTAGGTACTGAACTCTGATTTAACAAATGCTCTGACTAATTATTGTTTTCTTCTGAAGTTGTGAAATAGTATTCTGCACATCCACATGTTGAAAAGCATTGAGAATAGACTCAGCTTAAGGGGAAGTCTGGGCTCAGCCCCAGTAATTAATGCAAGGTTTATGTAGCTGAAATGCAGAAAAGGAAGACAGCAGAACTGGCATCCAAAGTGGGGAATCGACAGTACTCTCCAGAAGAGATGGATGTGCAAACTGCCAGAAACCAAAATTTTCATCCAGAGCAATGCAGAATTATGGATGACCATATCTGAATGACGGGAGAGAAGGGGAACATGGCTACCTTAGGAAGCTTTCCTGCCCTCCACCTTTGACCTCAACCTGGCCTTATACATAAGAGTCTGTAGCAATTCTTCCCATAAGCTATTTTATGCACCAAAGGCCATCTCCCCTGAGACACATGTGTCTCAACAATCACAATTTCACAGCATACAAAATGACTACGGGGCAAATGGCGCTCCCTGTGCTCAGATGTTGAGCTGAGTTTCCATCTATTAATCTCAATTTCCCTAGAAAGTACAGTCCTGAACTTAAAGTTATAGAACTAGTACAAGGGTAAGTTATCCAGATGTAAAGGGAAGTCGTAAAGAAGTTCACTCATTTTAAATATTTACTGTTTCCTAAAGAAGAATAATCCTTTTGAGGTTTCTGCTTCTGGCCAAAGTGTCGTAACAGGGACCGATTTATCTCTTTACCTGAAAATGCCTTGAAAGTGGACAAAACATGTGAACAATGATTTGCCAGACCCTGGATCTGGGGTAAAGGACAGTGACCCCTGAGAGGTGAGGTGTACCATATGAATGCCTAGCTTTCTTCCTTAAGTGTTTTCAGACATGATACGGGGAAGCCCAGCACATTCCCAGCTGTTTACGAGGAGGTGTCTCACCGAGGCATACTCCACAGCAAACTGACTTGGGGGTGGCAGAGGAAGCTAATGGCCACGTGGTGGGTACTGCAGGTCACCATGCACTGCAGAAGCTGGCTGTGGAGAAGGAAGGTGTGCATGTGACAGGAGACTGGAGCCAGAGAACCCACCTACATTGCAGGATCTGGGCACTGGGGCAGCCCAGACACATGCACTACAGGGGCCAGATGCTGGGGAAGCTGCCTGTACCACCAGGCACTATCAAAGCCACGTGGGCTACAGTACCCACACACTGGGGATGCCACATGCTCTGCAGAGGTCCCACACACAAGCTTCCGGCACCGCAAGAGCCTGGCACCAGGTATGCCCTAAGTACTGTGGAAGCCAGCCTAGCAAGTTCCCCGGGAACGGGGAAGGAAAGATCTCTTTTTCCTGCAATGTCTTTTTAGCGCCCTCTACTGACAAAATTTAACATAGTGCCTGCTGGCAAAGAAAAAGTATATACAAAGGGCTCAATAATTTTCTCAGTGCAGGCAATAAAGGGTGAATTGGAACTACATTGATTTTATATAGAAATTGACACCATGATTTTCAATTTCATATTGAAGTGCAAAGGGACTACAGAAGCGAAACAATTTTGAAAAAGAAGTTGGTGGATTAATGCTACTTGATTTCAGTGTGATCCAGTGATTCTCCTCCTACATTTATTTGCCAAGAGATATGAGAGCATATGTCCATACAAAGACTTGTACAAACATATTCACCACAGCTTTATTTGTAATACTTAAAAACTGGAAAGAGTCCAAATGTTTTTCAACAAATTAATGGATTAAAAAACAAAACCCCTGTGGGCTAGCCATATGCTACACAGCAATAAAAAGTCATGAACTATTGATGCATACACTACATAGATGAATCTCTAATTACAGAGTGGAAGAAGCCAGATGAAAAAATTACATACTTTATGATTCTGTTTACATGAAATTCTAGAATGTGCAAACTAATAGCAGTGTCAGAAAGCTATATTAGCAATTGCTTAGGGATAAGGAGAAAAGCAGCAGAGAGGGATCACAGAAATGTGTGAGGCAACTCTTAGGGGTACTGGGTATTTTCCTTAACTTGATTGCATGAGGGCTTCACAGGTATAAAATATATAAAAAATTATGGAAGTTTACACTATAAACGAGTGCCATTTATTATATGTCAATTGTGCCCCAACAAAGCACTTTAAAAAAAAAACAGTTATTCTTCCTTTCAAATTATTATCTTATTGTGCTAACTTGTATGACTGATTTTTACAGTTTCAACCGAATAGACATGGGATAAATATACAGTTAAATGGAAGCAGGGAGTTTACCTCTTCAGTACAGAAAAGAACATATTCAAGACATCAATCATGTTACTGAGAACTAAAATAAGACCCAGTCAATAGTGTGATAATGTTGAGCGTTTGATTTTATTATCTTCAAATATGTTGCCAAAGATTCAGAAATCAGAGACCAAAATAACCACCAAAATAGGTGATTCTATTGTGAGGTGAACAGATAGATATTTCTACAGAAAGAGAAAAGCTGCATTTTTCTTACAGTTCAAAAGCACATTCAACAGATGGCGACTTTTTTGGATAAGTGTTAACACAAACCTTGCATTCTCAGGTCTTGGAAATGATTTAGTAGTTGACAGCAGAATTGTTTAAGAGCTTACCTTGTGTCTCTCCTGCTATTGTACTATTGTTACATAAATCATTTCTTTTTCCCAACTGTTTTGATTCACAGCTTATTGACCTGGGCTTCCTCTCTCTCTTTCCTCTCATGTGTTTTGATATGCCAGATGTATCGTGAAGATTACTGGAGAGATGGTGTTGTCTTTTCCTGCCGGCATCACCAGACACTTTGCCAACAATCCATCGCCAGCTGCTCTGACTTTTCGGGTGATAAATTTCAGCAGGTTAGAACACGTCCTGCCAAATCCCCAACTTCTCTGCTGGTAAATATATTTTGCACAAATTTTTTTAGAGATGTGTGTCGCTTAGCACTGGATACTTAGATGAAGGATATACCTTAGCAAGAAAATAGCATGGTAGAGAAATTGCCGCTACTCAGATATGTTTGTAGATTCAACCCAGAAGTTTGCTACCTGTCAAAATCTTTTGTGTATAATCGTGTGTAGATGCTTATATGTATTCTAACGGCCAACCATCTCAAGGGGCTGAAGAGACATTTAGAGTAATAAAATCTGTATCAGTGACAGTTTGTTTATTCATTGCCTGTTTACTTGCCATCAGTAAACAATGGATGAGGAGAGTGGGAAATAAGCCCAATAAAAGGAATAAAATCCATTTGTTGTCTTAGCATCTTTTAAAGTCAAATGATAATTGAACTGTGAGCTCGTCTTCACATGAGCTTGAAGTCTTTTTCGTGAAATACATAATTTCGCAGTAATGGTAATTGTTTTAATGGAACTGTACATGTATTCAAAGAGGCTAATGTGAATTTGTTTATATAAATATGCTATTCACATTTTCTAACTGTTAAATCTGAACGTGGACCTATCATACCTACATGCATGTGGGTTCACACAAACATACACGTGTATGGAGCTATTAAAAATGATCAACTATACGAGTTAATTACTGGCAATGAATGAGACAAAAAACTGTCATTCTTGACAGCTTCTTATCATTAAGTCCTGATATTTTACTCAAAAATCTCTCTCTAAAGTGGCCATTTTTTTCTCTTTACTGTGACCTCCCTGTCCAAGTGACCACTGTCATTTTCCTGGACCACTGAAAATGCTTTCCTTCTTCTCTTCCTGCATCCAAGCTTGCCCCCTTACTGCATTTTTTACACAACAGCTGAGTCACTTTCTGTGAGGTGAATCAGGCCATCCTCACGTATAATCCTCAAGTGGCTTTGCATTGCATCTGTACCTGAATGCAAACTTGTTACCACTGCCTTTGAGACCTAGAGTCGTCTACCCTTGCCTGCCTCTCTGTTATCATTTCCCACCGTCCTGCCTCAGAATCCTGGTAGCTCCAGCCAGGCTTGCCAGGCTTAAGAACAGGCTGGGATTTGTGTGCTTGTTTCCTCCGCCTCCGATACTATTTCTGTCCCTCTTCACCTGACCCTGACTCACTCTTCAGATTTCAGCTCTGCCTTGTCTCCCTGGACCATTCCACTCCTTTTCCACCCCCAACCCCCATTCTTAAACCAAATATGCCCTCTTGTTATTCCCTCTCAAGGTATCCTTTTCTTTCCCTTGTTGCTCTTGCTAGAATTAATAATTATATATCTGTTTGTGTTTCTTCATTCATCCATCTCCCCCACTAGACTGTAAAATCCATGAGAGAACAGAACACATCTCTTAGTTCACCACCACATCGTCAGTACCTTCCACTACGCCTGGCATCTAGTACGGACTTAACTAACATTTGTTCAATGAATGAACAACTCAACTATCATTTAAAGAATTTAGTCAAGCTGGGTATTTATGTAGAAATAGCTAAAGGTTGTCGGTATTTGGAATTTAAGGACCAACATCATTGCTTTCTTCACTGAGACTTGTTCACTCAGTGGTGACAAAACAGTCACAGATCTGTCAGGTGACTACCAAGATCACCTCCTCCTCTTTGGTCCTTGTGATGGTTTAACTGGCAAACTTGATTCCAGGTTTACAAGTGTGGAAATATATGGTCACGCATTAAATGAAAAATAAACGTAAAGCAATCAAGACTGGAAATCAGAAGCTTGTTATTTCACTCTCCCTCTCTGTTTTTGACGTTCACATTGAGCCAGTTAATTTTATTTGTCAAGGTTCCTCCGTCTGAAATTAGGAGTTAGGTGCCATCATCTCACTGGTTTGTTTGTTAATAAGACGAGTGTGGGTGTTACAGTTTTTGTTGCATTTTTAGGCCATTATGTGGCCAGGTTTTTAATCATATATGCAAGAGTTTTATACTTATATTAATATATAAGTCCTAGGAATTGAATTAAATAACACCCTGAGTATGTTTTTGCCTGACACAATATTATGTAGACCCTTACCTTACTATTATTATCTGCTAAAACAAGAATAAAAAATACTCATTTGGACCTTATAAATTCTAAATATTTGATTATTGTGCCAGGGCTGTGATTGGTAACTCATGGCCATGTAGCTTACGTGGGTTTGTTATGTGGGACTGCTCTAACATCACTACTACCAGCCCTAGTTTTTAAAAGGCAGCATAAGCGAGTATTTTTCTCGATCACAGTACAAGCCTTTTAACATCTATTGCCTTAGACCAGCCAATTCTCTCATTTATGTGTTCTGAAAGACTTCATTTAGGTTCGCAGCTTGGCACCTGAACACCTTTGGGTTTGCGACCCCTTGACAGGGACCAAATTGAAGTTTACTTCTACTTTCCCATTATGAAAGGGGTTTGCTTGTAAAGAATATTCGGGAACAATCGTGAAGCCAATCATGAGACTAAAGAATTCTCAAGACTTCTTGAGCATTCAAGAATCGCCTCTCCAAGTAACTGGCATCTCTATCTGATTGACAAAGCTTTCTTGAATATTTATTAAAGCAAGTTCTCTGAGGAATTATCATAGATATATGACTTAGCTTAATTTGTTATTAAACTTAGAAAATACATTTCTGTAAAAAATAGTGTCATTGAAATTTTCCCAACTATTCAGATCTGCTTAGTACAAATTAATGACATGTTACTGGATATTCATTCTGTGCCTCTATTTTGGTACAGTGGGAAAGTATGACCTACAGTATACTGACTTGGGCTGGCATCCTGACTGTTCTTATTAGTTGTTACCAATAAGCAAATCACTTAATTTCACTGACTCTCTATCACTCTTATCTCCAGCCTCTGGGTAACTTGGATGCTCTTAGGTAATACAAGTTTAGACAGCCTTCATCAGTATCCTCAGCTCAGCTTACCCAGGGGCAATGTCTCAGGGGCCGGGAATCTTTTCCATCCACATCCTACATGCCCACAGTTGTAGAGCTTTGTTTTTGTTTTGTCCTCAACAACCTATACCAGGGCCCAGCAGAATTCACATGGGTCATGCTGAGACTGAGCCCCCCACAGCCACTCCCTCCTAACAGATCAGTAGCAGTTTTAAAGCCCTGATGTTTTTTTGACTCATTCTCTTAATTTGTTTGACTTTTGGAGGCTGGATCATACCAACTTACTTCTGGCCTGCCTTCATCACTTTATTACTGTCATCCTTCTGTCTTCTTAACCTCTAATTTCCATTCAGTAAGTGAGTTGTATGTCAGGTTACTGAATTACTTGGGCCCTCAGTTTCCTTATTATGTGAAAGTGAACAGAGGCTGCTCACACTCTTGACTGATTTCATTTGTCATTGAGACAAGCATTTTCAAGATACATTGGGTGACTGACGTATGGAGAGACACCTGAGCAAAGCTAACAAATCTTTAAGAACACGAAATTCCTGGGGCACCTGGGTGGCTCAGTCAGTCGGGCAACTGACTTTGGCTCAGGTCATGATCTCACAGCTTGTGAGTTCGGGCCCCGTGTCAGGCTCTGTGCTGACAACTCGGAGCCTGGAGCCTGCTTCGGATTCTGTGTCTCCCTCTCTCTCTGCCCCACCCTTTCTTGCTCTCTGTCTCTCAAAACTGAATAAACATTAAAAAAAAAAAAAAAGAATACCAAATTCCTGAATTCATCACGACTACATTTCTTTATTGTAACTACCATGATTATTATCATTTAAATTCCAAGACCATCTTGTAAGTGCAGTGACTATTTTCTGATCTGGATGCTCTCAGATAAAATACCATGGTAGTTTTAGGATCACATTTTTCTCCTCAGTTGGAGATAAAGACTGTGTTTACATTTGGCCAAATATTTAACTCAGTAATTTCTGAGAAACTACTGTTCACGTCAATTAAAAAAAAAAAAAATCAATGTACCCAGCTCCTTGATTGCATTAACTGACTAATTCAGAGGAAACTGTGGTCATGTAGAAAGAGCTATTAAGTTTGGGTTAATAAATAATTCACTCTTTAAAGCAACCAGTTATCATCAGGATTGGTTGATATTATTGGGCACTCACTGAAATTCGTAGCAATACAATCATACTTCCTTATGTGTATTAATCTCTTAACATAATACCATTCAGAACTGCAGTTGTACTAAAGCTATAGTACTGTTAGTAATATGATCTCTATAGATTGTCATAGATGGATATAGAAATCAGATGACACTTTGCTAAGATGCTTCTTTGAGTGGATAATATTTGTCACAAGATGCGACTCAACAATTTTTTTTTCCCAACTGAATAGCGATAACACTCAAAATGATGCCAATACCAAGGAATTCTGGGTAAACATGCCAAATTTGATGACTCACTTAAAGAAAGTGTCGGAACAAAAACCCCAGGCTACGTATTATAACGTGGACATGCTCAAGTATCAGGTAAGCCTATTCATACAGTCAGGGTGTCTCTTCCACATTATAATTGTGTATTCTAATATGCCTAACATTAAATAAAAGAAAATAAAATAACATTCCTTTTAATCTAACTTAAAAGCTATAATTTATAAGAAAATAGAAGCTTAAAAGGCTACTTGGAGATTATAAAAATGAAATTGCAAGAAATTTCAATAATTGAGATTGAATCCTATGAATTTTAAAGCCTGTGGGATTTTTCTTTTAAGCCTCCATCCCATTTGTCATTAAGTGAACCTAGAAAGCAGACAGAATTCACCTACTGCAACATGAGGTGGGTGTAAAGTATTAAAGTGTAGGCAAGAAACTGAATTCTGGAATTAAGTCAGCTTCCTACTGGCCACTGACTTTAGACACTTAATCTCCCTGAACCCCTGTTTCCTCATCTGCAAATAAGGATAATAGTGATTCCTACCTAGATTTTTTTTTAATTAATTAATTTATTTATTTATTTATTTATTTATTTATTTTTATTTACATCTAAGTTAGCTAAAATATGGTGCAATAATGATTTCAAGAGGAGAATTTAGTGATTCATCACTTACACTTAACACCCAGTGCTCATCCCAACAAGTGTTGTCCTTAATGCCCCTTACGCATTTAGCCCATCCCCCCCACCCAAAACCCCTCCAGCAAACCTCAGTTTGTTTTCTGTATTTAAGAGTCTCTTATGGTTAATCTCCCTTCCTGTTTTTATATTATTTTTCCTTCCCTTCCCTTATGTTCCTCTGTTTCGTATCTTAAATTCCACATATGAATGAAGTCATATGATATTTGTCTTTCTCTGACTAATTTCACTTAGCATAATACCCTCTAGTTCCATCCACGTTGTTGCAAATGTTAAGATTTCATTCTTTTTGATCACCAAGTAATATTCCATTTTATGTATATATATATATATATATATATATATATATATGTATATACATATATATATATATATATATACCACATCTTCTTTACCCATTCATCCATCGATGGACATTTGGGCTCTTTCCATAATTTGGCTATTGTCGATAGCGCTGTTATAAACACTGGGTGCATGTGCCCCTTTGAAACAGCACTCATATCTTTTGGGTAATACCTAGTAGTGCAATTGCTGGGTCATAGGGTAGTTCTATTTTTAATTTTTTGAGGAACCTCCATACTGTTTTCCAGAGTGGCTGTACCAGTTTGCATTCCCACCAGCAATGCAAAAGGGTTCCTCTTTCTCTGCATCCTTGCCAACACCTGTTGTTGCCTGAGTTGTTACTTTTAGTCATTTTGACAGGTGTGAGGGGATATCTCGTTGTGGTTTTGATTTGTATTTCCCTGATGAGTGATGTTGAGCATCTTTTCATGTGTCTGTTAGTCATCTGGATGTCTTCTTTGGAAAAGTGTCTATTCATGTCTTTTGCCTATTTCTTCACTGGATTATTTGTTTTTTGGGTGTTGAGTTTGGTAAGTTCTTTAAAGATTTTGGATACTAACCCTTTATCTGATATGTCATTTGCAAATATCTTCTCCCATTCTCTCGGTTGCCTTTTAGTTTTGCTGATTGTTTCCTTTACTGTGCAGAAGCTTTTTATTTTGATGAGGTCCCAGTCTGAGGACTGTCTTTATTCCATTGGATATTCTTTCCTGATTTGTCAAAGATTAGTTGGCCGTACGTTTGTGGGTCCATTTCTGGGTTCTCTATTCTGATCCATTGATCTGAGTGTCTGTTTTTTGTGCCAGTACCATACTGTCTTGATGATTACAGCTTTGTAATACAGCTTGAGGTCCAGAACTGTGATGCTTCCAGCTTTGGTTTTCTTTTTCAGGATTACTTTGGCTGTTTGGGGTCTTTTCTGGTGCCATACAAATTTTAGGGTTGTTTTTTCTGTGAAGACTGCTAGTGTTATTTTGATAGGAATTGCACTGAATATGTAGATTGCTTTGGATGGTGTAGACATTTTAACAATATTTGTTCTTCCAATCCATGAGCATGGAATGTTTTTCCACTTTTTTTGTGCATCTTCTTCATTTTCTTTCATAAGCTTTCTATAGTTTTCAGTGTATAGATTTTTCACCTCTTTGGTTAGGTGTATTCCTAGGTATTTTATGGTTTTTGGTGCAATTGTAAATTGATTTCTTTCTGCTGCTTCCTTACTGGCATATAGAAATGCAGTTTCTGTATGTTGATTTTATATTCTGTGACTTTGCTGAATTCATGGATCAGTTCTAACAGGCTATTCATGGAGTCTTTGAGTTTTCCACATAGAGTATCATGTCATCTGTGAAGAGTGAGAGTTTGACTTCCTCCTTGCTGATTTGGATGCCTTTTATTTCTTTGTGTTGTCTGATTTCTGAGGACTTTCAACACTATGCTGAATAACAGTCCTACCTAGATGTTTTTATAGGTTGTTGTGAGGGATTAATAGCCTAATATATTTCAAAGTATTTGTAAAATATAAGTAGCCCTAGGCCTGCCGTTTTGTTTTAAAGTGAGCTCTGAGGAATCCCATTTGTTGTTTAGTTGTGGTCATACTGTTTTCCAACCATCCAAGGTATTGGGTGGGAATCACAGCAAGCATGTTGTGGGATTGCCTTAAAATCTCAGCATGTTTATTTTTTGGCCACCAGGAGCATCCAATCAAAAACATACCTGTACAAATTCAAAAAGCACTTGCCACTGGGTAGAGGAGCCACTGTGAAGTCAAGAACTACCACTGAGATAGAGGGCAGAAACAGGCAGGGAAGGGTCAGTCTGCTGTGCTTTTGATTTACCTTATATAACACATTTTCAAAGCATAGTTCATTTGCAGAGGCTTGTGCCGCTAAAAATATTTCAAGTATAAAAACTTATAATAGTTATCTAACTAAAGTTGTCATTGAAAGCCATGTCTGTCATTTTATAAAAGAACCCATATCTGGGCTTGTTTCTGTAGCAACCACTGCTGCCTTCTGAGCTCAACCTGCCCTCAGGCCCCTTCCCCATGGTGTCCCTATGTGTGAGCAATGCTAGGCCAATAGCCAGCTGTTTATTGTCTTTAAAATTGGCAAAACTCGTACTCCACACAAAAAAACTGGAAGGGCATGGAACGCCTGGGTGGCTCAGTTGGTTTAGCGTCCGATTTTTGATTTAGGTTCAGGTCATGATCTCACTGTTAGTGAGACAGCCCCATGTTGGGCTCTGCTTGGGATTCTCTGCCTCCCTCTCTCTGCCCCACACCAGCTCACACACACACACACTCTCTCTCTCTAAATAAACTTAAAAACAAAAACAACTGCAAGGGCATAGACGTCACCCACACAGACCCTGCAGTATATGTATGTGTGCTGGTTAAAGAAGTCTCCTAGAGTACCATCACAGTGAACAATCGAGACATAATAACATTGTGAACTCACTGTGGACCCAGAAATCAAGTTGGTATTTTTGTCTTTAGATAAGACAATATTGTTGGTTCTGCAAATGTGGCTTTTCCTTGGTCAAATTCATCGTTGATTCTAGCTAGAATTGACAGGAGACGGTAGAATGTACCCATTCTAATTAGAGGACCTGGGTTCAAGTCCTCACTCTGGCAGATCCCAAAGGAGTAATAATACTCTGCTTTGTCTAACTCGCTGGTATGTTGTGAAGAGAAAGTACGAGAGTATCAGCAGGTAATCTGTGTGAAAACACTAATGCTTTTACTAAGTGCTAGGCACTATGCTGACTGTTTCACATAAAATATCTTCGATTTCCCTGACAACTCTAGGGGTGGATATTATTATTATAATTCCCCTTTGGCAGATGAAGACATAACTAAGGCTCAGAGAGGTTTAGTGACTGGTCCAAGATCTGCTTGTAAGTAACAGTCAGAACTCAGATCCAAGACTAACTCCTTGGCCTCAGCTCCTAACCAGCTCCTAAACACCTCCCTAACTGACCTAAAGTGCATTGTAAACTCTAAAGTGCTATGGAGATTTTATGTTTTTAACCTATAACAATTTACCTGTAGCACCCATCTCTCTTTCACAGGGCACCCTTCACAGTGATAATTTATTGAGGGCTCATTTGTAAACAGCACTGACAACATTGTGACATTTTATAGCTAAGAGTATCCCCATGGGAGATAGTCAGAGCTTCTAGCTTTGTCTCAGATTAGTGGTCAAGTCTTAAATATTCTCTTTGCTATCGTTTGGCAAGGTGTCTGCCCAGGGCATTCAGTCCACACCCCTGAACCTGGCAGTGAACTGGCGGTGTGAGCCAGCAAGCACTGACCTGCGCATAGATTACAAATACAATACGGATGCAATGACAACTGCGGTGGCCCTCAACAACGTGCAGTTCCTGGTCCCCATAGATGGAGGGGTAACCAAGCTCCAGGCCGTTCTCCCACCAGCAGTCTGGTAAGGAGACCCCAGTCCCCTTCCTCTTTACCAATGGGCTCTTTCTGGGCAAAGGGATCACAGACTTCTTAGCATTTGTGTTTCCTACAGGAGGAGATCACAGCAGGCCTATGTGTCAGGGTTCAGAGCAGGAAACAGCAACCATTCTGTTCTGTTATTTTAAGCAGAAAATGATTTAACACAGGGATTCAGATGCTCACACGATGGTGGAAGTGCTAGAGGAATAAGCTTTAGGCTGGATCTCCAAGAATGTTTCCCAGAACACTGCAGAACTGGCCTGCCAGGGAAGCTGCTACCTCGGCCACAACCACGAAGCATAGATACCAGGAAGCTGCCCATGGAGCCATTGAATTCAAGAACTCACTGCTGTCATGTTGATCCAAGGATAAGAAAGTTCCTACCGGCACTGCCTTAACTACTCAACACTCACAGAACTGGAGCCTGGGCTGTATGGAGCACTTTGTTAGAAGATCCCCACATCTCAGTTGGGTTACTGGCCAGCAGAAAACAGCCACGAAAGTGGCAGGAGAATGGCCTCTGCCTCCCTTCTATCCTCCAAATCTCAAGCAGTGCATGTAATTGGTAGACCCTAACATGCATCTAGGACCCTAACTACAGGGGTGTCTAAGAAATGTAGGGTTTTGTTTTATAGCCTTCTGAGCTATAAAAAGACACCACTAGAGAAGGTATGGGAACAGATACTGAATAGACACTGCGTACCGATAGCAGTTGTTAAAAAGAACTTGTTCTCTTAGAAAAAATTACTCTAGTTTTTCCATGTGATTCTTAGAAGCAAAAAGGAGAACATTAAAAAGAAAGTCAGCCATATGATAGCTCCAACTTAAGTTACCTGAATTAATTGGTTAACATTTCTCATCTGTGTTTTCAGTAGCTGTGTCAAATAACTGCCTGTCTTCTACATGTTTTCCTATCTGACAGTGTTGTGGCTAGTTACAATAAGGAACAGAAAAAAGAGAGAATTATAGATGGATGGATAGATGGATGCATGGATGGATGGATGGATGCATAGATAGGTACGTAGGTAGATAGATAAAGCATAAATTGTAGTTAACATTTTCAAGATTCATTTTTTTAAGTTAGCCTTATCTAGAAAAAATATGGCATCCATTAGACAAAAACCTTTGCCTATGCAAAAGCCTTTTACCTATTTTATTTTTAGGAATGCTGAACAACAGAGAATATTGTGGAAGATTCCTGATATTTCTCAGAAGTCAGAAAATGGAGGTAATGTCATTGTAGGCTTATTTTAATTAATATTTAAGGCTGAAATAACTTTCAGGTATTAGAAAACTATTAGCAAAAATACACTTAGATTGAAAACAAGCAAAATATTTCACTTCACTTTGGTATATACTTATTTCAACCAATAAAAGCAAATAATTCCTGCATGAATCCTCTACTTCCCCTTTTCTGTCCACCCCCACATCAAACAGACTATTCTTCAGAAAAGAGCTTTTCATGAGACATGTTTTCATTTTGTATCAGATCTCAACTCTCTGCTAGTTTAGGTATTTCTTACTTTCTTGTGATATTAATCATAGCTTGGAAAATACATTGCCTTCCAAGTATCATGCTCCCAAATTTTGGAGTACCGTTTGTCTGAGTTACACTTTCATCAGTGTTCAAAAAGGAGTTCCTCATAATATTTCATGATAAATTTCATTCATTACCATTTTGTCACTGAAACATATACCATTGTCTAGTAAGTTAGATTGTGTATGTTAACTTTTGAATACAATTTCCAAAACTATATCCATCATGTTGTGTTGACTGTTACCTTGTAATGATACTCTTTTCTTAGGGGTGGGTTCTTTATTGGCAAGATTTCAGTTATCTGAAGGCCCAAGCAAACCTTCCCCATTGGTTGTGCAGTTTACAAGTGAAGGAAGCACCCTTTCTGGTTGTGACATTGAACTTGTTGGAGCAGGGTATCGGTTTTCACTTATCAAGAAAAGATTTGCTGCAGGTAAGTGGGTATCCTGTGAGTTTCATTTGCAAAAATAGTGTTGCCATAGCTACTCTTTCTTAAGAAGGAATAGTGTCTGATTTGCTCATCTTCTTTCTTTTCCTCTTCCCCACTCCCAATCCCCATTTCTCATCCCAGTTAGAAAGCAAACCAATTATAGAATGAGGTAAAAATGGGATAATAAACTGGAAATCAGAAATTAGAAAGGCCCTGACTATTTATCATGCCTCTGGTTCTGTTTCTTATGCAGGGATGACCAGTCATTCCCATTATATACATGTATACACTACGGTTAATGGAGTAAATCCTACTTTTACATATATATATATATATATATATATATATATATGGGCAAACAAACAAAAATATATATATATATATATATATGCAAACAAAATAAATGCTATTTGCCTTTGAATTTACCTCTTAACTGAAAACTTTTTCTCCAACAGGACTTCATAGGTCTTAGACTTGTTAGGCATAGCCGAGATCTGAGAAGATCTTTCACTTTAATATAAGTACCCTTAAAGAATCTAGGCCAGGTATCAGCAATGGTTGCCCATGAGCTGCAATGGCCGTGAGACAGGTTTTTGGCATATATAATAGTTGGTTGGCAAAGGAGTCCCCAATACTAGGGTGATTATACTTATCCATGACTTGCTGGGATAACAAGATATCAATGACTTGCTGGTTTTTATGCCTGCTATACTCGTGTAATTATCAGTTATAGCCCTTTCACTGTCAAAAAATGACCCAGGTTATATGGTTACTATTCTTGTAACAAGTTGGGTTCCCACATCCGGGAACAAATCCTCCACCCTATCCTAAAACCTAAACCTCTGCAAAGGATTCATTCGGAAATGTGAAAAGACAACTTGCTGGGCTGGGAAATTGAAAACTTAAAAAATTGCGCATATTTGATACTAGTATTGCTCTCCTCAAGATGCAGCGATTAGCTTCTAGTGGTAGGGCAGGAAGAATAAAAATGTTGCCCCCATATAATAATCACGTTATGGAAGGTAACTTGTTGATATGTTTTGTTTTGCAGGAAAATACTTGGCAGATAACTAATAAAATCATATGCAAGGATTTGGAGGATTCATATAATGGAGAACTGTTGTATGAGAAACAGGTTTTAATTTTGGTTTGATGAAAACAAACCAAAATCTGCACTCGGGATATATCTGCTGGAAATGTCAGTGACTTTCAGCAATGATTTCCCTCACACAATACCATGGTGACCAGTCTTACAGTATTTACTTCTAGGTGTAATATTGTTAATGGTTTTAAAATGTAATTATTGTATTTGTAAATTGTACTCATTCCAGTAAGGCAGTTAGACACTTGAGTTTTAGCATTTTACCATTCCTGAAATGGATGTAATTTCAACTGTGGTATGTAAATTTAATAGTAGTACTGTTGAATGGCACAATGCTTACAGAGGTAGATTGCATTTTGTCAATATATAAAATTTAAATATAATATTGATAGCTGTCATAAAGGGGGTGCCACATACAAAGAAAACTAAGTGGAACCAGGAAAAAAAAACACTTCCTTTTCCTCAATCCTTAGTATGTTTTACTCTAGTGCTAAATAAAAATTCTATCTTCAAATATTTAGTGGGTTAAATTCAGAAACTATTTCAGAAAAAAAATTCTAAAGTTACAGCATATTCAAGAAAAGCATTAATTACCACTTTTTAAAAAGCTTTTTTTTCAAACTGCAAATTTCATAAAAATGCAAACTGTGTAAACAGGACCTCTTATTTTTATAACTTGTGTAAAAAGGGAAAGCAATTCATATTTAAAGTTTAAGTATATGAAATTCTAACCAAGAGTAGAGAAGATGTTCAAGTCTTAACCTTGCCCCCCTCTATCTACAGTTTAGCAAATGTGGAGATTTGCTGAATAATATCAGACTAAAGCCAAAATTGTGATTTTAAAATTTCAAAACTTTCCATAGGTGAACTGGTTAACAGCTTTTGCACAATTACTCTGAACAGAGTCTCTCCCATCTAGCATGGAGAATGGTCACATATCTTTCTCTTTACCTACAGGAATCAAAACACTAAGATTGAAATCTCAGAAAAAAAAAATTTAGTTCCCTATTTAAGTCCAGAAGGAAAATTTTAATCATCATCATTTATATCATTTGGGAAGGAAAAAAAAAAAGCTTTATAAATGAGATTATGAGATTCTATCCACATTGTACAATAAATTTCCTTTTGGCTAAGATTCATCATATGTAACTATAAATCGTTGCCACTCTTAGGGAACCAGGAAGAGAGTTATCAAAAATTTATGTCATGATTTCATTGTTGCAAGGTGTGATTAAAACTGTAATTACTCAGTCTGGCCTCACACTGGGGGGATTCAGAATGGAGAAGCACTTCTTCAGGGGTGGGTCACAGTTGTAAAACCTCCCTCCTCTACCATCTGAAAATATAAAACTCCCTTTAAGTCATAGAGCTTTCTTTAAACATGAACCAATTCTTATTCTAAGTTACACTGTTAAATAACTGTAATTATTAAGCTGTTATATTTATCATTAGTTGATTAAGTTTTACATTCACTTATATTTGACAAAGAATCGTTAGCCCTTTAAATTTTAGAATCAAATTAAATTTTGTAAGTCTTACTTTTAAAAAGAGATTGTGACTGGCAATTGTTTATAGTGGAACTTTTTAAATTAATATTTGTACTTCTCAATCAGTGCTTGCTACCAAGAGAATGTTCAAAAAGGTCTGTTTCACCTCAGAAGAATTCCTACTATCCAAACACTCTCAGTTGGCTCCCCAAATAGTCTGGTATTGAAGTTTTTTGAACAAATTATTAATATACTCATTTTAAGTAAAGATACTCAATTTGATTTTGAAACCAAAATAGAAAATGCAAACTTTTCACTCCCATAAAACATAGGGAAAACTTCAAACACTGAAACCAATGGAGAATAAGCAGATAGTTGTAGGTAAGATAATTGAGAATTATCCAACATACAAATATAAAAATGCGTTTTTAAGTAATTCATGAGAAAACATATTGAATATTATGAGTACAAAGCATATTAAAAATGTGTAAATATTACTAGTTCTTATGTCTTGCTCTTTATATTTTATTTTATATAGTTCTAGCGTGAATTAGTAATTAAGCACAAGGGTTTTCTTTCAGAGTAATTTTGTTGATATTGTAAAAAATATAATTTAAAACATAGATTACAATAATTTCTAACATTATTCAAATGTTTCCAGGAACTAAATCTAAAACTATGGAGATCTCTTATGATCCCTTAATTAGGCTTTGTGAAACAGAATGGAAGTCATTGGCTTCATAATTATTAAACTTTCAATAACCAGAACCTCATTAGAGAATACATCCCTTCTCCTTTCAGAAAATAGGTCAAAGAATAACACAATAAACTCATATCAGGGATTTAGATTCTGGTGGGCTTTTTTTCAAACTTATAGTTTATACCTGTTATACCTGTATCTATAGTACTGTACAATAGAAATTCACATTAGGAAAAATAATCCTAGACAATGCAAGAGTCTCTGCTATTGAAAAAAAAACAACAACAACATTAAGTCAGGTTCATTATCAATTCCTAAAATTAAACAAAATGGGCAAGTATATAGTAATATTTTCAATACCAGGGGTTAAAATAAAAAGCAAGAGTTCTCATTAACCAGAACACCATTTCCTGAGATTTATGATTTTAAAAGTTTCTGTTCTAACAAGATAGAAAGTATGAATGATATTGCTTTATTTTGACAACATGGAAAGTATGTTTTTCTTTTTAAAATAAATTCCATATTTTCTTGATATTTTTAAAATAAATTCTTGTTAAGAATTAGTCTGAATTTTACCATAGTTGGAATTTATAATTCCTAAGAATTAAATTTTTAATTATTTTTAGAGCTCTGTTCTTCTCTACACTTACAGCCAAACTGAAAAGTCACTGTATGGTATTTGGGAACATATTTAACCTATAGAGAAAGAATGTTGACATTTCAAATGGTTTTCAGTAAATAGAGATGCTTTATTTTTGTTTTTATGTATTTTTACTCAATCTTAATCTGCAAAGTGTTTGAGGCAATAATTTTACACATTGTCATTTCTAAATCTTCTTTAAAGAAACCTGGTAACTACATTAACTCTACCACTAACTCCTGCTGTGTGATGTTGGACAAATCACTACCCTTCTCAGTTTCTCATCCTTAGAATGAAGGATTGGGATTGCCAGTGATTTTCAAGCTTTTCTTAACAGCAGGACTTTTTTCTACTAAAGTTGCACATGGAATTCTGTTAGACAAAACAGTTCAAAGCCATGAATGAGTTCCTTCAGCAGTTTAAATCTGTGCCCCCCCCAACCAACACTATTTAAACACCATCATAACGTATCAACAATCTATAAAATTTTTCCCGCCTCTGAAGTTCCATGATTCTACTAGACTCAGATGGATCCACTTGGGGGGGTTCATAAGAAAACTTGTACAATCACAGTGATTGACTGATGTATAATAAAAATTTATACTTACTGGAGTGCTTACCATATACCAGTCAATATAGATATTAGCTCATTTAATCCTTATATCAACCCAAATGTTGTAGGTACTCTTTTTAATTCCTATTTTACAAATGATGACATTGAGGCTTAGATTAATTAATTTGCCCAAAGTGACACTGAAGCTGGAAGTAACCCAGTTATCTTGACTGCAGAGGGAGCCGCTGGCCAGTTTTGCTTGTTCATTCTGGGAAATAAATTCTACATATTCCATTTGAATCCCAAGGTTAAAAGGTGCTATGAAAAATTAGTATCAAAATATGGGTAATTGTAATAGCAAAATTGTTGGAAAAGAGTATGTTTCTCAAATTATGACTTTTGGAGTGTTTGCATTAACATTCATTTAAAGGACAATGATTTTGGCTCAGTCACCACCACATCCCCAGAGCTTAGAAGATAGTAGCACATCAATAAGTTTACATTGAATGAATAAATCTCTAGGGATACTATTTAGTAATATGTATTTTGACAAGCACCCAAATTTTGAGAATCACTGCCCTAATAGGTCTCTGAGGTCCTTCTTAGTTATGACATTTTATCAGATTTTAGACATTAACTGTAAGTCAAATATCACTTTTCTAGTGAGCTTATTTTTTCACTCAGTCCATTTAACTTTCCCCAATCTTAAAAAAAAAAAAAAAAAAGATTCAGGGCTTTTTCTAGAGTTGCTTAGAGTTCTCCTGTTATGCTATCTCTGTGTCAAAGTGGCTTGAAATTCATTCTCTCATTTTCATATTTCTGTCCTTTTCATCAATGTCTTAAAAGACTAAGAGAAACTGTAGGGAGACTGCAAGTTCTCACGCATTGCAAATACAAAGTCCTAATAAATGTCTTCCTCCTTGCAAGAGACACTCAGACAGATATGTAACTTGTGAGTTGACCCTATTTATTTTGTAGGTCTTTGAACTGGATGCTGTATAAGCATGGACTGGTGTCATTCTATAGGAGTTGCACCAACCATTTTTATTTTTCCTTTATTTTTTTTTCCGAAATAACCACACTGTCAATTAAATTTGAATGACACAGTAAAATGTGCAGATATCTACTAAGAAGATGAGTTGTGGAGTTTGCTATTTTTTTTAAGCCTTCTTTTTCCTTAGATTATGCATTCAGCAAAATCCCATTCAGTTTAAAAATATTCATTTTGCTACATGGTTTTTTGACCAGCAATTTTTTTCAATGCAAGTATAATTTTGTTATGATATCAAAAGGTGGGTGATCTCTAAATATTGCTTCAAAAGTTAATATAAGTAAAAATGATGTTTCCTTGAAATAAGTCAAATTAAATTGTTGATACAAATGGACAAATCAATCTATGTTACATTGATTAAAGAGTGTTCCGATGATCCCCCCTCCCCACTACCTTTTACTATGTGCACTTCTGTCTTGAGGCTTTATTGGATTTTCCTGCTTCTTTTGTGGGTTTTTCTTCCATTTAGCAAACAGCATCTAAATGCCATTCCCTCACTCATGAATTAAACATGGACGCCATTACATTATATTTTGTGCATGGAGTGTATGGAGGAAAAATGAGGTAGGAGTCCTATGTTTAAATCTCCAAATATTAAAAAACAAACAACAAACGAAAACCCACTAGCTTTTCTTTATGTCATTGCTTTGATGTTCTGTCGTCTTCTGTAGGCTAGAGTTGCAATTTTAATATCTAATTCAAACTGAAATATTCTTCTTGAAGGAATGTCAAATTTTCGGGTCTATTAAGGTGATCATGGTCATACCTCTTCATTATCCCTCATGTTTAATATCTGATTTCTATCTTCAACGAGTATTCTTGTGAGAGAAAGGCACCTCCTTATTGACATTCACCATAAGTATAATAATTTATTCTCCACGTATAACTTCTAAAGTTATTTTTCCTTTGACTTATAGTATTTTTGATTGTCTCCTTCTATCCCTAGGATAGTAGATTGCTTGTTCTAAATACATCTTTAAGCTTATAAGAACAGATGTTTCAATGAGAAGCAAATATATTTTTATGTGTCACTTAATGCCTGAAAGAAAAATAAGTAATGGAAACTTCTACTGCATTCACCTATATTCCAGTATTTTCCAAATTGTGTCCCGGTCTACTGGTTCTGACAAATGTTCACAGTGGCCTGCGAATACATGATCCTATGCCATAGTCCCCACCCCTCGGACATTGATAATAAAGGTCAGTGTTTTAATGAAGCTTAAGAAAGTTATTAAATCACAAGAACACTTTTTTTTTCCCAAACACACCTTGAAGAAACTTGAGAAAAGTTTTCTTTTTAACACCAGCTTACATATCCTTCAAGGACTGCAAATAATACAACCAGGAATGTTTTGAAAGGATGCTTCTGGGTCTTTGAAAAATCCCTACCATTTCAAATCAATTAGTATTTATTTTAAGTTTCATTAGTATATCTTAGTGAATTTAACTTTATCCCCTAAAATATTCAAAATAAAACAATGAAGTTGTTTTAGTATATTAATTTTTTAAGTATCATGTTTAATGTCTGTACTAATGACCAGCACATCAGGCTGCCATCTGTTGAAAACAATCCAAATTCTTTACAGAGTGGAATTACTGCTAATGGACAACCTTTGATAATATTTTATTAAACAGCTTTAAGAAATTGAATCATGATATCTCAACACTGACAGCATTTTTACATAATCTTGTTAGAAACTATATAAAAACGTTTTTTTAAATGAGAGGGATACATTATTTAGCAAGGATTTTGCAGAACTGTACACTCTATTAGTAAGCATTTTCCAGTTCTTTTTTTGCTATGCTTTATTTTGAAATCAATTGTTTTTACTCAAAATCAGCAAAATTCCTTTAAAAAAATTCCTGGACAAACCGATTCAGAATAAAGCTGAAATCACTTTACACTTCTCTAAATATAGCTCAATTTTTAATTCATTCAGAGTTTGTGAATCAGCTTGATAGATGACAAGCCATTTATCATTTTAAAATATTACATCGAATGAGTGTATCATGTGAATGTTAATTCCATCTCATTTGTTCAGCTGTATATTACTTCATTGACATTTTCTCCACCTTTTGTCTTTTTTTGGCAAAACTAATGCTTAGTGTTATTCATACATACATCATTACTTTAAACTATTTTAAATAATACACCAAATAACTATCGCTGGGATCACTGTCCCAAGGTCCAAAGCCAGATTGTTTTCTTTTCCTTGTGAGAGGTGATAGGATGATAATTCTTATAGCTGTGTTGGTTTTGCTGGTCAGTATTGAATTCTTGCTTTGTTAAATGGATGTGCATGAAAGAGATTGGCTCCTGTCTGATCTGTTTCTCTCTCAATTTAAGAGAGTTGGAAAATTGCTGTTGAATACATTTTCTGGAAAAAGCCAAGTGTTGGTATGATGATATGCTAATCTTATCTATGAGTAGAGCTTCACTACAGGCTAAGCAGTCATTTATAGAGCTGGCTTTTTTTTAACTGTTTGAATATTGTTGGGTTTCAATATACAATTTTTTTTTAATTTTTCACTTTCCGTACGAAAAAAAATCTATGAATGAAATGATCAGATTTTAATGTTCATGCCTACTAAGTGTCATCCATTTTTTTTTTACTTTAACAATAAGAGAGATTAGGAAAAGAATGTCAGAAATTTTCCTGTGTTTCTAAATGTAATAAAATTCAGTCAGTTGTCTTTCTTAAGGAAAATGCTGTTCGTATATACTTGAATTTCAGTTGGTGGTAGCCTTTATTTAGAATTCCCCCCATGATCTTTATAGCAACAGTAAGCTGAATTTCTTTATGACCTGTACGGAGTATATAATTTCACAAAATTCCTTGAGCATAAAATATTTATAAAAGACATTGTGGATTAAAATACTCAAGTATATTTTTAAAATCTTGTTAAAAAGTTGATGCCTGGCTCTTTTTCCTACGTGTTGTAATTCAACAGAGAGTACTTTTATTTCCATAGACGTTACTGCTTTGTCTATGATGAAAGCTTTACTGCTTCTGCGCTGTGCTCAAGAAGAGAAACAGCAAAAGAAGCAAGGGCTGGCTGCAGCAAAGCTCGCTGTTGAGCAATGGTGACGTAATGTGTAGTACTGATTTATTGAAGATAATCATGAGAACATTTTAACGTTACTTGCCTTATGAGTTAGAAAAGGTGTGGATATCATTTTTTTTGTAAATAATGATTTTTACAAATGTTTTTTCTGTCATAATTTTCCCGATCACCCATTTCACAAATCCTGAATATGCAATTATTTATCATGACACATTACTGCAACAAGGGTTCCCGTTTCAGAACAAAGTTTAATTATACATGAGATCAAGATGAAATATCTGAGTAAGTTGTTATTTACATGTGATTTTTTTTTCTGAAAAATAAATGAAAACTCTAAAAATAAATTGAGTTGTGAACCTCTTTTATCAGCAGCCGCTTAAAATTTTATCACATTTCTGGAAAGTGCTGTCGCATGTTTAGGGTGGGCAAAGCAGGCGAAAGGTTTGGCACAGTGCAAAAGTTTTAGAGTTGGACAAATCCAGCTCCGTGATTTAACTACAGGCTTGAGCATGCTACTCAATGATTCTTCATTCTTATCTTAAAAAAAAAAAAAAAAAAAAAATGGAGTTAATGTTCCTTTATCATGGGGCCAACGAACAGTTTAAATGAGATAATCTTTATCAGTCACCTAATAGTTCCTGCCTACTACATAGTAGACACTCAATAAACAATCCTTTCCTGTTCTTATTTGTCTATGAATAGGCATTGGGATGGAACCAGAACACTTTATTGATCTTTCTCTGGCTCTACGGTTATCCCAGTGTATTGCTATTGTAAGCTAATGCTGACTGCACTGAGCACTCAATCAAGGGACATGTGCCAAGCTAGTGACTTAGAGGCATTATTTTATTTCTATCTCCAGTGATTGTGCACTATGTAAGGTTCTTTCAAGGGTTTGGTTTGTTTGCTTCGGGTTGAGGGAAGGAGCCTGGAGTTAATTATTAAGGAAATTAAGGACGAAGGGCCTATTAGATACGGCAGGTGGCTCCTCAAGCCCAAACAGCCTCCATTTCAAAGCTTCTTAAACTTTAAGAGGTTGGGAAGAGAACTGTTAAGGAAAGTGAAGGAGCCGTATTTGCAAGGCACAGGAGATAAATCCATACGCTGCACGGCCCTGCGCATGTTATTTAAGATCTCAGAATCTCAATTTTCTCTATCTGTAAAAGGTTAACAACCTTCCCTTGACAGACTTGTTGGGACAACTAAATAAAACGGAAGCTGTTTTCCAAGTATCTGGTAAATATTAGCTCTCAACAAATTATCCCTCTGATGGCGTATCTGTACCTTGGAGCCTCAGGGATCTGGGGATCTGGGAAAGCGAAGGGGGGCTCTACTTTCTCTTTGTGCCTCAGATTTCCTGCCCCAGGAAACCGCACTCCTGCCCTTGGCGTTCAGGGAAAAGGGACCTGGATGAGGGCTCCGTGGGCTGCTGCTTGGGTCCCAGAGGACCTCGCCGTAGGATGAACCGGTTCGCTCCAGCTCACAGCCACCCCGGGGCACAAACGGGCTCAGGGCGTCCTCCGCTGGGCAGAGACGATGAGATCCTTAATCCTTAGGGCAGCTCAGAGGACCACGCAGCTACTATGCCCCTCCCCGGGCGGGCAGAGGAGTCTGTTTGAGGAAGTCACCCTGGAGACCCGGCGCGGAGCACACGGGGAGTGCGCGGGCGGCCGCAGGCGGAGGGAGACGCGGGCGGCGGCGGCCTCGCCGTGCGCCGCAAGCTCCCGCAGTGGAGGAGAGGGAGGTCCAGGAGGCCCCTGGCGGAGCCGCGGCTCCAGCGCTGCTGTGGGTAAGCGCTCACTCTCCGCGGCGCCTGGGGGTGGGAGCGGAGAAGATAGAGCAGGTGGGAGGGTTGCCGAGGAGGGAGGGCCCTGTGGTAAGAAATGGCCTGTCTGCGCTGGCTTTGGCCTCCCTGAAGCCTACCCCTCCTCCCCACGACAAATGGGAGAAAGTGGCCCCAAATCACTGGAAGTAAGTCTTGGCCTTTCGTCCCTACCCCCTCCACCCCCCACCCCCCTTCGGACCTCCTGCATGTCTGAGCTTTAGGGTGATGCCTAGTACAGAGCTGGCCAGCTTGGTCTGCTCCTTGAGAGCGATGAGTCCTCTGCAGCACTGAGGCCCGGCAACACTGGGCGGCCACACCCTTGGGGACCTCTAGATCCCAACTCTGGAAACGAGTGAGCAGACCAAGGTCTATCTGTGTCGCTTTGGATCAGAACCTGAATGACCCACTTAATGAGGTTCAGTGTGCCCTACCACACGCATAGACACATGTAGGCACTCACAGTCATATACACAGACACACACAGACACTTATACACACAAGCATACACAGATGCCCACACTCACACACCGCACACACACAAGACGCACACCCACATTCAGTACACAGACACAGAGCACACAAAGGCTCACACACAGACACACAGGCACACACTCACTTGGGTGCACAGATAATCAATAGCTCATACACACAGGGGCACACACGGGTACACACAGGCATACACTTACACCCATGTACACCGACACTCATACACACAGCCTCACACACAGGCACACACCCACAGAGGGATGCTCACGCTCATGCACACACTCACACAGGCACACAATCACACACACACCCCTCACTGCCTCCCTTCCAGCACACAATACTTCTGCCAAACCTGTGTGCCCTTTGCCTCTCTACTCTGCCGCTGATCACGCTGAGGTTTTTAGATTGTATACTTGTCTGCCCTACCCGCTCAACTGCCAGCTCCTTGAAAGCAGGGACTCTGTTTTAGTTCTTTTTAGTGTCTAGGACAGTGTCTCCTTATTAGGGCTCTCAGATTTACAGATTATAAAATAATTTAAATGACTATCTAAATTTCTATGTAGGCAATAGAGCAGTAGACCTACAGTCTAAATTCTGGGAATCCATTCCTACTGGCAGCTTTTTAACAAGCATTTGAGAAAAGGAAGTAGGTTTTCTAATAAAATACTTTGCTTAAGGTTAAGTTCTGTGTGCTGTTTACAAAGTAAATCTCTTTGGCTTGAAAAAAATACCCTTTGGGGAAGAAAATTTTAATTTTTAAAGTACTAACAACAGCAACACATATTACTTAGCCAACTTTTATCAGGATTAATTTGGGGGGGGAGGCAATAAAAAATACTGCTTTCTGACATGGAATATCTTTCTTCCACACAAGGGTATCATTTCTCAGTGACTTAACCTCTTCTGCTATTAAGCATTTAGCTGAAGCTTAATATCTGCTTATGTGAATTATACTATTGCATAGATAAAAGTTAGAGGAGTTATCATATTTCCAATTATGCTGATCAGAATAACAACATGTACTCATTACTCTCAAGGAAAGTGCACATCCCCATTCAAAAATTGTAGAAGACTATTCTTTGTTTTTTGTAGTTTTTTAAAATTTTTTTAACGTTTATTTATTTTTGAGACAGGGAGAGACAGCATGAATGGGGGAGGGTCAGAGAGAGAGGGAGACACAGAATCTGAAACAGGTTCCAGGCTCTGAGCTGTCAGCACAGAGCCTGACGCGGGGCTCAAACTCACGGACCACGAGATCATGACCTGAGCCAAAGTCGGATGCTTAACCAACTGAGCCACCAAGGCACCCCTATTCTGTGTTTTTTAATCTAGAATGAGTCTCTGTGTTATACTAACTAAAATGTTTTCAGATCTTCCATCTGCTATTTTACAAAGTTGCTTTCCATAGGCTATGATGATGTCAGACATTGCTAAAGACAGAATGGCTCATTCTGTGAAGAAAAGGGGAAGTATGTCTTCTCTAAGTGGTCAAGAATTCTGGCAGAAAGAACTTCACAGGTGCACCAAAAAGTGAGTAACTGAATGTCTAATAACCTAAGTTTGATTATTGAGTAAACCGATTCATAATGCTTATCAGAAGAAACAAATTCCTTTGGGACATAAAAAGAGAGAAAATGGGCAAGTACAACATTCGGGTCACCTTTTGGGGCTATATTTTACAAAAGAAAGAAAACGAGAGTGAGAAAATCTAAGTGATATGTTGATTCCGGCAGCATCTTTTTACTATTTCAAGGAGCACCCCAAAAAAAATCATCTACTCAAAAGAAATGCCATATGCGATGTGGATAAGCTGCATCTTACATGTCTCTTAAATTCTTCTCAATATCATATCAATGAATAGATTTTGCATTTTACAATCTCTCTCTATATAGGGTATATATACATATATATAATGCATTTATCATTGTTTTATACAAATTTCGTGATGTATTTTCAGTAGTGTCCCTTTAAATGGCTGCATAATACTTTGTCTGTTTATAATTCTGGGCTAGTTAGCCATGCCCCAATTCTTGGGCATTTTAAGTCTGTTTCCACTTTTTTTTTCTTTTTCACTATATAATAAGTTTCTACTTGTTTTCTTTCCAGAAGTATGATTAGTGGGTCAAAAGGTAATAAGTACATTTTTTGGCTCTTGATGCATATTGCATTTGCTCTCTTAAAAAGATTAATTAATTTTTAATACTTGCATGGCATTTCTTTTTGACTGCCATTGGGAAGAAAACAAAGCAAATTATCTGACGCAGAGGTCAATGAATTTATATAATAGACTTTCTTTCTTAACGATTTCTGTGGGATTGGAGGATGTGGTATAGAAATCCCCATGGTTTGGGCAGCAAGAGCTGGTGTGTTCTGTGGAGCAGAAACCAGAAAACCTGGAATAGATTTGCATTATATTTCTGAAATCAAATCTTTCCACTTTCAGAGTGTATTAATGTACTTATTTAAAAGTCTGCTTTCCAACCCTGATGTTTGTGGATTACAAATACAGCCTTTTTCACAGATAGGAGATGTAATGGAGTAGCAGTCTCACCTAATGTCAGAAGTAAAGCTGGGGGAAAAATTAACTTCAACAACTTTTGCTTCTGACCCTAAGCCCTTTTGGCTGCTAGTCCCAATTTAAGTGTAAGAGGTTTTTGTTCTTTTCAAATTTGTATTTACGTTCTAGTTAGTTACTATAGAGTGCAATATTGGTTTGAGAAATAGAATTCAGTGATTCATCACTTACATACAACACCCAGCACTCATCATAAACAAGTGCCCTCCTTAATGCCATCTAGCCCTCACCCATCTAGCCCATCCCCCACCCGCTTCCCTTCATAGCCCTCAGTTTGTTCTCTATCTTTAAGAATCTCTCATGGTTAGTGTAAGAGTTCTTTATAAAATTATTTTAAAATAACTGTTAGCTTAAATTCAACTTTTTTCAAGAAAATATTTATAATATAGGGCACCTGGGTGGCTCAGTCAGTTGAACATTCAACTTTGGCCCAGGTCATGATCTCACGGCTTGTGAGTTCAAGCCCTGCATCGGGCTCTGTGCTGACAGCTCTGAGTCTGGAGCCTGCTTCGGATTCTGTGTCTCCCTCTCTCTCTCTGCTCCAACCCCACTCTCTCACTCTCAAAAATAAATAAGCCTTTAAAAAAAAGAAAATATTTATAATAGTCTAACATAAATCATGTTTCTGCAATTAAAAAAAAACCTGCTCTTATCTGAAGACTAAACTGTCATTCCTATTTGCATCTTTTTCATTTACATCTTCCCTTTCAAGGAAAATTAGAAAGTCATATAGAATCAGAACATGGCCAAATTTAAATAATTAGGGAGCGCTCTTTTCTAAGTTTATTTATTTATTTATTTGGGGGGGGGGGAAACCTGCACATGAGTGGGGGAGGGGGAGAGAGAGAAGGTGAGAGAATTCCAAGCAGGCTCCAGACTCCGAGCTGTCAGCACAGAGCCCCACAAAGGACTGGAGCTCACAAACACTGAGATCGTGACCTGAGTCAAAATCAGGAGCCCGTTACTTAACTGACCAAGCCACCCAGGTGCCCTTAGAGAGAGAGCATTCTTTTTTAATTGATGAAATATAAATACAAATCAAAAGTAACAAAAATACAGAAATCATATTTACCAACACAGTAGGGTAGATTTTTCACTAGCTATCATTTAATTGATAATTTTATTGATGTATTTCAAAGTTAGAAATTTGAACTCTCAAAACATTCAGGAAGGATCCTCTACTTTAATACTTTTTCCTTAAAAGTCAAATGACCAGCTTCCAAATACCTTTGCAAATGCAGAGGCCATTTGGGAGGCTGCATCCTGTGCTCTAACTCCTATTTACTCACTGAGACCAGACTACAATGATTTTCCTTTACAAAATGAGTCTTCACGTACTAGAAAAATTCGAAAGCTCAGTGGCTATCAAATGAAGACATTGTTTTGAATTTGCAGTTTTATGGGAAAGCACATACCTTTCATTTGAAAGTTATTTAAAAACAATTTTTGATTAAACTGATTTCAATAGTATAAAGCCTATCCTGAAATATGCTCATTTTTTATGTACATTACCTCATTTAATCTCCCCAGCATTAATCCCACCAGGTAGATCTTATTCTCACCATTTTACCATCAAATAACTGAGGCTTACAGGTCAAGAAATGATTTAATGACTAGGGTACAGTCCTAGATCATGAGTAAGGTATATAGGATCCACAGACCCTTGCCTGCTTGTCTAGCACTGTGTTCTCCACTATCCTGCTTGCATCCTACTCTCCAGTCATACTCAACTTCCACATTTATAATCCTTCAGTGCTCTGCCTTGCCTCCAGCCATTGCCACATGTTGCTTTCCCATGGGGTGCCCTTGTCTGAAATGCTCTTCTTACACTCTGGCTTCCTTCTCCTCCTCCTCGAGGAGTTAGCTCCACCTTCATCTTTCCAGGAAGCGCTCTCTAACTACTCAACTACAACCACTTCCACTTCCAGTGATTGGGTTGAGGTGGATGTTCTTCCTTTCTGCTCCTGTTGCTTTTCTCTTCTACATGCTACTGGATTTGGTTGTTTTCTTGTCTGTTGCTCTTGTTAGATTATGGACATATTTGCCTTTATAGCAGTAAACACACTGATAAGGAGGGCAAAGAAGAGTAGGAAGTAGACCTACTTGGAAAGCTGCTTCTTGGGTGTGATGTAAGATCAGCATAGATTCAGCCTTCCATTCTTGGTTTCTCTGTCTACAGTCTTTTACAGTAGTAACTAATTCTTACCATTGATCTTTGGGCATAATGGATATCTGAAGTGCCTTCTGAATTGTGAAAAGAAGATTGAATTTATATTCACTATAATTATTGTTTTTTGGTTTTTTAAATCCATTTATTTTATTTTTTTTTCAATATATGAAATTTATTGTCAAATTGGTTTCCATACAACACCCAGTGCTCATCCCAAAAGGTGCCCTCCTCAATACCCATCACCCACCCTTCCCTCCCTCCCACCCCCCATCAACCCTCAGTTTGTTCTCAGTTTTTAAGAGTCTCTTATGCTTTGGCTCTCTCCCTCTCTAACCTCTTTTTTTTTTCCTTCCCCTCCCCCATGGGTTTCTGTTAAGTTTCTCAGAATCCACATAAGAGTGAAAACATATGGTATCTGTCTTTCTCTGTATGGCTTATTTCACTTAGCATCACACTCTCCAGTTCCATCCACACTGCTACAAAAGGCCATATTTCATTCTTTCTCATTACCACGTAGTACTCCATTGTGTATATAAACCACAATTTCTTTATCCATTCATCAGTTGATGGACATTTAGGCTCTTTCCATAATGTGGCTATTGTTGAAAGTGCTGCTATAAACATTGGGGTACAAGTGCCCCTATGCATCAGTACTCCTGTATCCCTTGGGTAAATTCCTAGCAGTGCTATTGCTGGGTCATAGGATAGGTCTATTTTTAATTTTTTGAGGAACCTCCACCCTCTTTTCCAGAGTGGCTGCACAAATTTGCATTCCCACCAACAGTGCAAGAGGGCTCCCGTTTCTCCACATCCTCTCCAGCATCTATAGTCTCCCGATTTGTTCATTTTGGCCACTCTGACTGGCGTGAGGTGATATCTGAGTGTGGTTTTGATTTGTATTTCCCTGATGAGGAACGATGTTGAGCATCTTTTCATGTGCCTGTTGGCCATCCGGATGTCTTCTTTAGAGAAGTGTCTATTCATGTTTTCTGCCCATTTCTTCACTGGGTTATTTGTTTTTCAGGTGTGGAGTTTGGTGAGCTCTTTACAGATTCTGGATACTAGCCCTTTGTCTGATACATCATTTACAAATATCTTTTCCCATTCCGTTGGTTTCCTTTTAGTTTTGTTGGTTGTTTCCTTAGCTGTGCAGAAGCTTTTTATCTTCATAAGGTCCCAGTAGTTCTTTTTTGCTTTTAATTCCCTTGCCTTTGGGGATTGTTAACTGTTTTTAGGGCTGGATCTTTTTACTTAAATTATATTTCTTTGTAATGCAATTTTTATGTTTTATTTTTATTCTTCTAATGTTTATTTATTTTTGAGAGAGAGAGAAAGAGAGAGAGAGAGCAGGGGATGGGCAAAGAGAGAGAGAGAGGGAGAGAATTCCAAGCAGGCCTCGCACTGTCAGCACAGAGCCCAGTGCAGGCCTCAATCCCATGAACCACGAGACCATGACCTGAGCCTAAATCAATAGTCAGATGCTTAGCTAACTGAGCCACACAAACATCCCTGTTTTATTTTTAAAAGAAGAAACATCTTAAGCTGACTCTTACTCTCCCAACATCATAACTGCTAGCATGTTGGCACAACTTCTTTGTATACCTATATAGTTGACATCACACTGCACCTGTAATTTTGAATCTTGTTTGTTTTTTTCATTTAAATAATAAATAGTAATGAGGCTGATAAATAGCTAACGTTTAAGTCTCACAGAAGCTCTGCAGCAGTAGGTGACAAACTATGGCCCAAGCACCAGGTCCAACCTACCACTTGGTTTTGTATGGTTCCCCAGCGAAGTATGGTTTATACATGATTGAAAAAAAATTAATAATATTTTTTATCATGTGAAAATTATTAAAAGTGCAAATTTCAGTATCCACAAATAAACTTTTATTGGAACACAGCCACGCCTCTCCATGTAGGTGTTGTCTCTGGCTGCTTTCACACTATAGAGTGGAGTAGTTGTGATAGATACCATCAGACCCACGGAGCCAAAATATTTGTTAAATGGCATTTTACAGGACTGTTAGCCAACCCTGCTTTATAAGATAAATGTTATTATCATTCCCATTTTACAAATGAAGCAACAGGTGCTTAGAAATGTTAAGGTTCCAAAGCTACGGAATTAGCAAGTGGCAAAATGGGCTTTTGTGTACAGGCAAGTATTCTCATTCTCTGAAAATTGGCTATCTATGTGTAACTTACATTAATGAAACTCTTCTATTCATTCACCTGAACCTTCTGTTTCCCATCCGTGGTTAAGAGCAGGTATTGACAATGACATCTTTCTTGTTAGAAGTTCAGCCTTTTGCAGTCTTCAAACAGTATTTGAACAGATGGGCAACTCTCATGTTCTTAAAGTGGAAACAGAAGCCTGAGGTTAAGTTACTTTCCCAGGATAATGTGACATGATAGCCAGGATTATTTTCTCTGAGGCCGGTAGTTGGACTAGTAGGTCAGCCTAAAGCTGGGGACTAAAAAGTCTTTCTTTTGTCTCAAACCAAAATTACAGTGATGTCATGTTACAAGGACTTTGAGTATGGCTCTCTGATTAAACCCACTGGTGGCATCTAACACCCTGGTTAGGCCACACTATGTCCTTCCACTTATTCATTTATTCAAGGTTTACTGGGCTTCTACTCCGTGCCAATTATTGTGCCACATGTTAGGCATATAACAGTAACCAACTGTAGGGTTCTACCCTGGAGAAGGTCATTTTTCAAGTAAACTGAAAGGCCACCAGGTAATTTGTTTTTCTGAAAAAATGGAAAATGCTGCATTGATTACTTCACTGGAAATGAATATTTATTGACAAATGAGTACATTGTAGGCACTATGCTGGGTGGTGAACCCAGCATAGTGAGCCCAATAATCCTGCCTCTCGTGGAGTTTATAATCTGGTGGGATAGGTGGTAAACAAGTAATTTTAAGTGTGATGAATTTATTCTACAATTTCCACCTATACTACTGTGAGTTGCTTATGTGCAGTTAAAAATGATGTTGCCCGACCGGTTTCCTGATTTTGGTAAGTGCTGTTGCCATCTAAATAAAGTTAAAGCCCCCCAAAAGACCTGGATGAGATATAGCTCTCCCCCTCCAAAGAGAGAGAAGCTTGAGAAAACAGAAGTGTTCATATTCCTAAATTAAACCACAATAAAAACTAATATTACATTGTACTTGATAGATTATTAAACTGCTTCACATACAATACCCATATGATTCTCATGAAAATCCTGTGGGTTAACTAGAGAAGATACTTTTATGATCTCTAGTTATCTCATTTATTATCTTATTTCTCTCAGGAGCAGAGTTGAGTTGAAAATATTCCTCATTCCATAGCACATTGTCACACCAATGTGGGCGAGACCTCTGGTGTTTACCTGATTGTCCCCCTTCTTCCCCATCCACACTTCATTCTCAACTCTCAAAAGGCACCCATAGTACACACATCACTACATATGCTACAAAAATATACATATCTAAGTATTGTATTTTATATATATATATATATATATATATATATATATATATATATATATTTAATTTCTGTGTATTATGATGTTTTGACATTTAAATATTTATTTTGAGAGAGAGAAAGAGAGAGAGAGCAGGGAAAGGGCAGAGAGAGAGAAAAGAGACAGAGAGAACTCCAAGAAGGCTCGCACTGTCAGTTTAGAGCCCAACAAGTGGCTTGAACCCACGAACCGTGAGATCATGACCTGAGCAGAAATCAAGAGTTGGATGCTTAACAGACTGAGCCACCCAGGCACCCCATGATGTTTTGACATTTTAAAAAACCTTTCTGACTGGGGAGACACTGCCCTTCTCAGGTCTAACCAATTCTTAAAGATAGCCAAGGTCTCAGCAGGGAACATGCCTTAGACATACATGCAAACTATTCAACCCAGAGCCAGCTCCCCTCTATCTGACCTCTGACATCCAGCATTCAGTATTCCTCTGCCTTAATCAGCCTAGAGCCAAGTACCAGGCAACTAGGGATCCTTCTATAGCTTAGAGCCCATCAAAATTATTCAGACTAGCCAGTCTTGAACTGCTTTCCATGCCCAGTTTTGCCTTTCCCTCTGAAACCCCAATAAAGGGTCTAGCCCTGTCTCTTCCCTGCTTCTGTCCTCTGCATCTTGACACTCTGGTGGCACGGCACGGCATGTCTCTGATCTCTAGGACCTGTGAGTATAGTAAACTGTGTTTTCCTCTGTCTCCTTTTGTGCCACACCTGACTGACCACCTTATAAAAGAATACAAAACAAGCACTTACCAAAGATTTTGACTTACATAAATGGTGTTGTGCTATATAATTATAAATTAATTTAATTTAAAAAATTAAATTATTTTTTGATAGATTGTGTTGGGAGAAAACTGGCTCAGTAGAGGAAGGAAAATGAGGTGGATTCTTCCCTTATACCATTTACATAGTGGATTCTACATGGAAGCCTGAAATGTGGAAATCTAGAAAGTGAAAAGAAGAAAGTATAGGAGAATATCTTTGTGTTCTGTGGGTAGGAAAAGATTTCTTAAATAAGATTCCAAAATGAAAAAACAAAACTATAAAAAAACAACTTGATAAACATAACTACAATAAAACTTAGTATATCTGTTCAATAAAAAATATAATAGACATAGTTAATAGGCCAGCAGAAGATACGTGTTTTTTTTTTAAATCATGCACATTGACAATAAAAAAATAGAGGAGATAAATAGCAGTTTGCAGAAGCTAAGCCCAAATGGCTAAGCAGAATATGAAGAGACACTCAAAAAACAGAATATAAAGAGATGCTCGAACTCCCTTAGCATGAGAAAAATGCAAATTAAAACAAGATACCATTTGCATCCATCTGAATCGCAAAATATAAGAAGGGAGACTGATAACCAAATGTTGGTATTTGCTGGGCAAATAAGAATAAAAACAAATATCCATTCAGCAAATAAAACAGTATTGAGAAAAAATAAGTATATGCATACCTTATTCTCCCATACTTTGAGGAGACTGACACTTGGCATGGTAAAGTGACTTGCCAAATTATCACAACTCCCAGATGACAGGGCAAAGAATCTGTAGTTCTGTGACCTTAGAATTTACAGACAACATGACAGTGTTTGTATTTGTTATACGGGCTGAATTGTGTGCTCCCCACACCAACTGCCCGATCCCTGCTGAACACATATGTTGAAGTCCTCATCTTCCGTGCTTCAAATGTGACCTTATTTGGTAACTGCGTCTTTAAAGAAGTAGTTAAATTTATTTTTTTGTGTTTATTTTTGAGAGAGAGAGAGAGAGAGAGAGAGAGAGAGATGGAGCACAAACAGGGGAGGGGCAGAGAGAGAGGGAGACACAGAATCTGAAGCAGGCTCCAGGTTCCGAGCTGTCAGCACAGAACCCAATGCGGGGCTCAAACTCATGAATCACAAGATCATGACCTGAACCAAAGTTGGACGCTTAACTGACTGAGCCACCCAGACGCCCCAAAAGAGGTAGTTAAATTTAAATGTGTTCATTAGGATATGTTGTAATCCAATATGACTGGTATCCTTCTACGAAAAGAAAATTTGGACACAGATACATGTAGGGGGAGAGGATGTGAAGATGGCTATCTACAAGCCAAGGACAGAATCCTGGAATAGACCCTTCCTTCCATGGCCTTTAGAAGGAACCAGTCCAGCTAACGCCTTGTTCTCAGACCTCCAGTCTCCAGAACTGAGATGATAAATTCCTGTGGTTCAAGCACCTAGTCTGTGAGGCTTTGTCATGGCATCTCTGGCTAACTAGTGCAGTATTTCTAAAGGAGTGAATGGAATAGTAGCAGCATAACCACGGAGGAAAATGGAGTGGCTCAGAGATCTGTTCTACACAGACTGGCTGGGGTCAAGTTCCAGCTTGAACACTTAAGGTGCTGGTCTTGCATAAGTTATTAAACCCTCTTTTCCTCAGCTTCTTCTTCTATAAAATGGGTTAAAAATGGTAATTGTTGCTTTGGGGTGTGGTGAGAATTTAAAACAATATATGGAAACACCTCGAATGGTTCTTGGCACATCTAAAAACAGAGCGAGTATTAACTATTATTATCACATAGAACTTTGGAATCAAATGAGGCCTGTGTTTGAGTCCCAGATCTGCTTAACCAGCTACTATTTAATATTCTTTGAGTCTTAATATATCACCTATAAAATGAGAATAATAATGACCACAGAGTCATTTCGTGTATTCATTAAACACATTCTTGTTACCTGGGTCATGGCATTGTGCTAGGTGCTAAAGATACCACGGTGAACAAAACAGGCTGTCCCTGGGCTTGTGGTAGTGCTTTTGTCAAGATCATAATGACTCTCACATTACTGATCCAGTCAGTGGTCAGTCCTCATCTTACTTGACCTCTCAATATTTGAGGCTGTCCACTGATCATTCCTTTCCCCTGGAAAAATGTCTTCACTTGGCTTCAGAACACACACTCTCCTGTTTTCTTTCTACCTGATGGGGCCACCTTGTCAGTCTTCCTGCTCCCTGCACTTCTCCTAAGTTTCTTAATGTTGGATGCCTCAGAGAGCAGTCCTTTGCCCTCTTCTCTTATTCTGCAGTTATCCCCCCAGGAATCTCCTCCAGGATAGTCACTGAGACATGGTGCTATATGCCCAAATTTATATCTCCAGCCCTTAACGTGTCTCCCAAACCCCAGGCTCATATATCTAACTGCCTATTGACCTTTCACGTTAGTACATGGTAACCGCCTCAAACTCAGCATCCTCACAACTTAATTCTTTATCTAAATGTCCCCCTTCCCATTCACAGGAAATTCTGTTGAATCAACTTTGAAGATATATGCAGAACCCAACTACTGACCACTACCCCCCACCACTACCATTTCAGTCTGAGTCACTGTGTTAGTCGGCTCAAGCTGCCATAACAAAATACCATGGATCAGGCAGCTTAAACAATAGGATTTTTTTTCACAGTTCTGGAGCCTGCAAGTCTGAACTTGGGATGCTAGCATGGTCAGGTTCTTGTGACTGACCTCTTCCTGGCTTGTAGAGGGATACCTTTTCTCTGCTTCTTCACATGGTGGAGAGAGAACCCTGGTGTCTCTTCCTCTTATGTAAGAACTCCAATATTTTTGACCCAGAGCCCTTATGACCTCACTTAACCTTAATAACCTCCTTAAAGGCAGTATCTCCAATACAGGCACACGAGGAGGCGGGGGGCTATTAAGTCTTCCACATATGAATTTTGGAGAGACACAGTTTAGTCCATAGAAGTTACAGTCATCTCTCACTTGGATTACTATACAAGCTTCCTGACTGGCCTCCCTGTTTTTACACATGCCAGCCTACAGCCTATTCTCAAAATAGCAGTTGGAGTGATCATTGTAAAATATAAAGTGAATCTTGCTGTTCCTCTGCTCAAAACTCTCTATAGGCTCCCGCTTGATCAGAGTAAAAGCCATGGTTTTACAATGGTGCACAAAGCTCTACATGATCTAGCTGCCTAAACCTTTGTAACCTCGTTTTCCACCCTTCTGCTTGCTCCCTCCACTTCAGCTACTCTGACCTTTATGCACTTCTTCAGAAATAACAGGCAGCCTCCTGTCTCAAACCCTGTGCATATACTTTTCTCTCTCCCTGACACACTTCCCCCAGATATCCACCCGGCTCCTTTCCTCACCTCCTTCAATCCTTTGCTAATGGAAGCCTATCTTGACTGTTCTATTTAAAATTGCAAACAGCACCCTCTCTTCCGTCTACTTTCAAGGCCCCTTAACTAAGCATTTTTTTTCGTTCCCCTGTAGCTTTTATCACTTTCTAACATAATACATCATTTACTACTTTTGTATTCTATTGTCTACTCTCTGTCCCTTCTCACTAAGTTCCATGAGGGCAGAGATCTTGTTCATGTGTTTCATTTTTGTATCCTAAGAACCTAGAATAGTGCCTGGAACATAACACCAACTCAATAAATATTTTTTTAACATTTGAATGAACAATTGTTGCAGTATACTAATTCCTGAACAAGCAGGTTCTTTTGCTCACAGATAGGTTAGGCTCACAGATCCACATATGTGTTTAGGTGACTAAGGACTTTCATCTTGTAGACATAAGATACATTTACAGCAAATAAAAATTCTTAAATTTTCAAATTTTTAAAACAAGTCATGCGTTTACCTCCTTACTGAAACATTCAATTGTGCATTTGTAAAAAGAAAGAAAGAAAGAAAGAAAGAAAAAGAAAGAAAGAAAGAAAGAAAAGAAAGAAAGAAAAGGAAGAAAGAAAAGGAAGGAAGGAAGGAAGGAAGGAAGGAAGGAAGGAAGGAAGGAAGGAAGGAAGGAAAAGGGTGCCTAGTTGGCTTAGTCGATTGAGCAGCTGACTTCGGCTCGGGTCATGATTTCACAGGTTCATGAGTTCAAGCCCCACATGGTGCTCACTGCTGTCAGTGTGGAGCCCGCTTCAGATCCTCTGTCTGCCTCGCTCTCTGCCACTCCCACTCATGCTCTCTAAATAAATAATCAAACAAACCTTAAGAGAAAAATAAAGAAATAATACTTTGTGTTGAAAATCTGTTGAGATAGACCACAGTCCTCCTTCATGATCTCCATAGTACTGTAGCAGTAACCATGGCACCCAAACCCTCAGCCTCACCTGAGTGATGATTGCCAAGGGTAATATGACTTTGAATCTATCCATTCATCCAGGAGCTGCAACAGAATTTTCATCAGCTGTCTTTGACTTTAACCTCACCTTCTCTTGAGTAAGCATTAGTTTAGTGGGCCTCAGACACTCTGATTTTCTGTCCACACACTCAAAATTATTCTATTTTGTCAGACACCTTTTCCGGATTATCTTCAATCACATCAGAGCTTGACGTTTCACAGGTTGTGTGGTTTACTTTTTGTCCTTCAGGATCATTGCTACTCTTAAAAAAATGTATGCTACAAGAATACATACCATTTCTCTCTCTTTCACTTATTAAAATGTATGAAAATTATGAAATTTCAAAATTTCAAAATTATGAAAATCTTGACCTTTCTTTCTATTATAACCTTCCTTTGGCTAGTAAGATGGGGCCAATAATGTGAATAAAATATCTCAAAGGTACATAAAAATCCAGCAAACTTGCTATAAACTGACCACAAAATTAAATTACCTTACCAGACAACTTCCACCTTCTAGTGATAGGGGAAGAGTTGGTATGCTTTTTCTCTTAAACATAACATTCATGAAAACATCCTTTAGACATTTTGAGGCAGAAAGTTCCCAACCAAGTGAGCCTTTATGCATATTTCATCTTGTTTTCAATATCTTGTTTCTTGAGCACAGGGAATAGGATTTTTCTTTGTGTTGCCAGCCTGCCCACTGTGAGCAATAAATATTTGTTGAAAGAATGAGGGAAAAAAAACAAACAAAAGAACAAATGTCCAAATTGTATACCCTGAAATAATGTATACCGGAAGCCTTCTTTTTCTCTGTGCGTTCTGAAATATCTCCACTGGGAGGCAGCACATAACTTTAATAACAGGTTTAGGGGGAGAAAAACAACAAAAACAAAATCATGCCTGAACAATACGTTCAAAATATGGTAGTTCCAGCTATTTCACGGTTACAAATGGAAGAGAGAGATGATATTCTGACATTTTTAATCTACTAAATTAATGGCTCCAAGACCAGTTATACATTCACATATTATCTCTTCCTGCAGCTTCAAAACATCTAAGTAATAATGGCAGTGAAAATGTCTGGAAATGAATTCTTAATAATAATTACATAGTATTGATTTTGATGAGACTTAATTGAAATTACTTCAGTCTCTTCAATACATGCTTTGTATTTATTCTGTGTAATTCAAGGAGTGAGTAGCAAGTACCTTTGTAAGATGTTTTCAGGAAAACTGAATTTCATGAAACAGTAAATATATTCCAACTTCTTAGCTAATTTTCTTTTTGCCTCTTTTCTGCATAATCAGAACACAGACTGTTGGCTTGGCATGGATGTTTCCAATGTCAATCAAGTACAATATAGGAGGGTTCCTTTTGTTTTTGTGGACCAATTTCATGCAGCTATTTCTGCATCCAGGTTAATGCCACATCTGTCCTCAGCAGTAGTATATATGATTCCAAGTATTACTGAAACTTTACAAATTGTTACTCTTCTCCTAGAATAACATTACTTGATTTGTTCCATGTTTTCACCAGTAGTTTCTGCCAGACTTTGTTTTCCTGCATTTACTTTTAATCTACCTTCCTTCCTATAACTTGACAACTCTATTGGATACATTTTGCCAATTGAGTCCTTTTCCTCCATAAATGGCAACAAACTGATGAAACACATAGACAGCAAAAGCATTTTTCACATTCACAAAATAAAATCAACTATAGTCTTCCCTTTGCAATGAGATCATGTATCTATCTAGAAGGATTATTATTACAAAGTAGGGAAAGTCTGGTCATGGACAACAGAAACACATCTGATTGTAATATTGTGACATATACCCAATAAATGTCTTGTGCTGTGTATACAGCACTGGCAATTAAAATTATAAAAAATTTTTTAGCACCTCACATTTTTGTCTTTAAAAATTTCAAAGGGCTTGAGTAAAGCTGTTTATCAATAGAAAATATGTACTACATATTTTCCAAGTCAGTATTCTGAACTGATACTGGTCATTTACCATTCTCAAATATAGAATCTCTTTTATTTCCAAAAATTTACTAAACCCACATTCTGGTTTAGTGTTAGTTACCCCTATTGCAAAAGTTTATATATTTTATCTCTTCCTTCTGTCTTTTTTCAAGGAATAAATGTTTTTTTTTTTCTGTTCAGCTCATTCTTTTCTTTTCTCTCTTCCTTTTTCCAACTCATCTCATTTTAATGTAGGAACAAGCAGATCTCAGTTTCAAAAAATACCATATACAGAGGCTTTTTTTAAGTAACAAGTAAAATTTTTCTGTAATTTTCCATGAAGTTACAATTTTAGTGGGTACATGGTCAACCTTCTAAGGTACAAAAAGCAACCAACAAACCAAATATTTTCCTTCTGCATGAGAAAGAATGCCAGGTTACAATAAAATATTTGAAACCTCACTCCCCAAAGTCCTATCTCCTCCCCAAAACTAACTCCAAGTTTGGTCCTCCAGTACTTGCAACATCCTACTTTTAAGGAGCAAACTCTATATCAGTTAGAATTTATATCAGTATAGGGGTTCCTGGGTGGCTCAGTTGATTAAGCATCAGACTTCGGCTCTGGCTATGATCTCACGGTTCATGGGTTCGAGCTGTGTGTTGGGCTCTGTGCTGACAGCTCTGAGCCTGGAGCCTGCTTCAGATTCTGTGTCTCCCTCTCTCTCTGCCTCTCCCCCACTTACGCTCTGTCTCTCTCTCTCTCTCTCTCTCTCAAAAATGAATAAACATTAAAAAAAATTTAACAATTTGTATCAGTATATCTAATGCTTCTTATAATAATAATTTTTCAAAAAAATAGTAGTTTAAAGAAAACAAATATGTTTGTAGAAACAGCCTAGATGGCCAGGAGAACAAATGGGTAAATAAAATGCAGCATGTTCATATATTAAGTACTGTCATGATATTTAAAATATTGATGTATATTACTATTTGTCAGCATAGAAAGTTATCCATGATACATTTTGAGCGGGAAAAAAAAAAAAAGCCAAGCATCTATCATATGCTCCCATATGCAAAGTCATGTCGGAAGAGATTTTTGTAATGTTAACAGTTGTTAGAGAACCACTGGGGTTAGTAATTTTTATGTAATTTTACTTTAATCTTTATACTTTTTATGTTTTGAACTTTTTATCATTTACATGATTACTGTGGAAATGAAGAATGCACGAAATGAAATCACCTTGGGTAAGATTTAAAAAGCCAGTCTCCAAAACCTTCTGCTTGCACACCTATCTTCAGCCAATGGGTTTTTTAAACTGCCCTTACGACACTTTCCAATTTCATACTGATAAATAGTATTGCACTGATTGTCAATTTTTCCATAACTAAGAACAAAGCAATAGTGCAGACTGTAAAAATCCTTATTTGGTTTTTTGTCTGAGACTTCTAACACGTGAATTTAAATTTTGAACCAACACTACCTCTCTTTCTGTGAGTTTTTAATATGGTGTTAGTAGAAAAGAAATTGGGTTTTTATTAACACTTGCTGTATATTTATGCAAGTTTCAAATGCAGTCATTAATTATTTCAAGTAGTCCCTCCCCCTATTTTCATTCTGTCTGATATGATCATATGTGAGACTTTGTCACTGGGACTCAAATAGGATATTTGAAACCTAAGTCTGCCTTTTCTGTATCTATGGCATTAAGCCCTTTGCCTTGTTCCCTTTATCTCTGAAATGGGTAGAATAAGAGCTCTTTGACTAACTTAAAGGCAGTTGTGAAGGTAAAACAAGATAATTGATGGAAAATGATTTGCAAAGTGAAAACTAGCACATATAATAATGGGACAGCCTGCTTTATCTTAGAATCAGGGGGCTTTTGCAACATGGGGTTTTCTGAGCAGAAGCAATCAGCTTCTGTGGGTACTGCCCACAACACCTGCAGACAATGTGGCCAAGCAGGTTGGTTGCTACTTCAAAGGGCAGCAGAAAACTGAGGAAAGCAGGTGTTACAAGAATGAGGACTAAATCGCTAATCCAGAAATCTATCATGAAAACACAGCCATAATTACTTGCATTGTTTTCTCGGGATGGGTGAGTAAACCTTAATTTATTGCATAAATTGTATTAAAGGATTTTTAAATAGATTATCTGTGATTTTCTTAAAATATCATTTGTACTCTGACTCAAAAATAAGTAACAAAAACATTTAAAAAAATTTTTTTAAAAAGAGGGCGCCTGGGTGACTCAGTCGGTTGAGTGTCCGACTTCAGCTCAGGTCATGATCTCACAGTCCATGAGTTTGAGTCCCGGGTCGGGCTCTGTGCTCACGGCTCAGAGCCTGGAGCCTACTTTGGATTCTGTGTCTCCCTCTCTCTCTCTGCCCCTCCCCTGCGCATGCTCAGTCTCTCTCTGTCTCAAAAATAAATAATAAAAACATAAAAAACACTTCTTTAAATATCATTTGCAAAAAGTTTACTAATTCCAAACAGCCAAGAACTAAGTATTTTAGTCTTCTTGCAGAGAAAAAAAAAAACCCAAAAGATTAAAAACAAATATCTGTCATTTAATTAAGGCAAAAACATAGTCTGCTTAGAAAACTGGTCACTCTGAAAACACACATAACCGCACGCGTGTGCACACACACACACACTATTGTAGTATCTCCTTTGAAGACACATCTGTTCTAACTTCCATTTTCACAGGTGGAGAGAATTGGGGGTAGATCTGAGACTGCCATTAGTGACAACTGGATTTTCTCTGAACTAAGCTAAATTAAGTGGTGCTGGAGGGACATTAGGGACTCCTCTTTGCTTGGGTCTCCAGTTCAGCACCTGGATAAGCTTATATTGCCTTGGTAACCAAGCCAAAACCCTTTCTTAATGTTGAAAAGGGTGGTTGATGCTTATGATTTACAATAGTTTGGGTGAATTGTGGTTTCTCTCACCATGTGGGTGAGTTTCTTGTTTTTCTTTTTTCTACTAAAGGGATTTTGTGTGGTACGTATTACTAAACTTTTATAAAGTATATTACCCCATGTATATATATAGTTGTTTCCCAACATTTTAAGCTTCCTCCTGTATTCCTCAGTCCCTTTTGTCAATTTTGGCCACTTTGAGGAGAGAGTCTCTGCATTGTGGTAGACATGCCATTGAAATGGCTTTTGAAACAGGTACTCCATTACCACACAGACAGACCAATCCATGAATACTTTGTGAGTAGTCAGATGCCTTGGGCTTCACTGGACTGCACTGGGCTTCAACCGCTATACTGAGACCTGCTCCAAGTAACTTCTCTATGCGTTAATGTTTCCATCTCTGAAATGTTTTTGACTTTAAATGTGTCACCGGGATATTTACCTGTGACTTGCTTGAAATGTTCTTAGGGAAGCTTTACCTTGGTAACATTTTTGCTGAAAGCAACAATGTGTTTTGTTGTTGTTGTTATTATTATTATTATTAACTATTGAAATTTGTTTTCTTCCTTGCTTTTAGCTCCATGAGTACTGTGTCTTATATGGATGAACCTAGCCAGCGGGATGATGCTTCTCGCCTTACAGTTCAGATGGAAAACACCTATCAACTAGGTGTGTTATTTTACACTCATTCCTATTTTAAACTTATAATCTCATTATTTACTTAAAATAATATCTGATAACATGGCATCATCTTCATTATTAGCACAATATAAGGGGTCTTAATTAAGTGATTTGATGTGTTGTAATTTCTTCCTCTGCAAAATGGGACCAACACCCATTGCTTAATTTTCTTTATCAGTGTTTCCTAAATACCAAGCAATTCACTGGGCAGCGCTGATGTGTCTTGTGTATTACTGAATTAAGAAGTTCATTTCTGGGCGTTTCTGGGTTATCCTGTGGAGTTATTTTATATATACTTGAGTTAAGTGAAAGAGATATGCATTCAAGTTTTATCCAGCAACCCAACCAATGTTGTTGATAAGTGGAGAAAAAAGCCTTCAAAGCAGAAGCAAATGATTCCTGTTCCCCCATTGACAGAGGTGTTTATCCCTTTCCACTGAGGTTTTGGGTCTTTGAAAACAAAGATCTTTGCACCTGCCCCCATACTCCCAGACGCAGTCCACAGTGAATACATTTTCTCATTCATGTTTTCTCATAGACCAGCTTGTTTTCTCTAAATGTGTACCTGCCCACTATTATCTGCCCACTTTATATAATTACTGCTATATAGAGATTCCATAGAGACTTACCAATGACCAAAAGAAGGACTCTCTGGGCCACAGTGGTTCTATCTGCAGCCAGTTAACTTCAGGAAAATTACAGGCCATCAGTGCATTTCATTAGGCCTTGTAGCCAGTTTTCTAGGGTAATCCCCAAGACTACGTGGATTACAAGGCTCCATAATTAGTCAGTCTACTGGTATTTTCACAGTGCCTGGGGTAGACAACTAATATTCCTGCCATCCCTTCTGATAACCTTACCCAGTTTCCTTTGGGGAAGGCTCACCACTGCCATCATTACACTTTGGGTCCGTAACATTCTGCTGAAGCTGACACTAGCTTTAGAGATACAATAGTGACTGATTCTGAGATAGCATATGACCCTTTGATTGGTCAAGCCAATCTAAGCCTTTGGGATTCAGCTCAGAAAGTGTTGTTTGGGCTGTTGAAGAAGCAGATTAGATTCTGAAACCCGAAAGAGGTAGGGGTATAGCAGCTTTTGCCATCTTGTCCCCAACATATGACTCCTGAGAGCGTGAGAGAATCAAATCCCAATGTCATTACTAGAGTCCTAAATCCAGCTATCTGCTCTTAGACTTTTCATTAAATGAACTATGTTTGGGTCAGGCTTTCCTCCACTTATAACTAAGAGATCTTAACTGTTCAATGCCTAGCACTTTGGGTTCTGCATGTTGAAAGGGTTTTGAATCAGATTTTGACAATATAAAGGAGTTAAAATATGAAGCCCTTTGTTTCTTCTTCATAAGGGTATGTTTTCATAACTTATATCCTCAAATAAACACAGTAAATAATCTTACGTATTTTAGATGTACTGAGTGTTGAACCAAGTTAGAAAAGTAATATTAGAAACACATTAGTATATTTAAAAAAAGAAAAAGAAAAGAAATATCTTAGTATAAAGTATTTCCCATATTTTCTTACAAAAAGTCATGTGAATTATTCCTTTGTGATTAAAGTCTTTTATGTTTGACAGTCTATTTCTTAAGCATTCAACTAACCATCTTGTTCATATTCAAACAAAAATGTAGTTCCACTTCTACTTGTTTCTGGGTTTATTTTGCATCTGAAAGGTACTCTTTGGACCTCTGGTAAAGATTTCCTCATATCTACAATGCAATACTTCCCAAAAGAGTGTGTGTGGGGGAACTGTCAATCACCAGCATTGTTGTGTCTAATTTTTCTCATTCCATCCAACAATATTTGTATCATCTATTTTATTTTTTTATAAGTTTTTAAAAATATTTATTTATATTTGAGAGAGAAAGAGAGAGCACATACACGTGAGTGGGGGAGAGGCAGAGAGAAGGAAACAGAATCCAAAGCAGACTCCAAGCTCTGAGCTGTCAGCACAGAGCCCAATGTAGGGCTTGAACTCACAAACTGTGAGATCATGACCTGAGCTAAATTCAGAGGCTTAACCGACTGAGCCACCCAGGCGCCCCTCATCTAAACATATTTTAAATGTTTAGTGTGTTTATCTTCCCTTGAGGAAGTAATTATAGCCAGAATGAGATGAAACATAAGTATAATTAATGAAAGCAAAAAGGGAATGGAAAAATCAAAATATATTTCTTGTAATAAAACACCATTTACATTTTCTCATTAATTAATTGATAAAACATGAGTATAGAAAAAAAATACAAGATGTGGATCCACTGTGTCTGAATTTGAATACTAATCTTGCCAATTCCTAAATGATGTTTGAGCAAGGAATTCACCATCCTCAAAATCTTAGTTTCTTTACCTGTAAAAAAGGATAATAGTCCACACCTTATGGGGATGTTGTGAGAATTAAGTGGAGGAACGCATTTAAATTGCTTCTTTATTCATTGTGTTCTTGTTTCTCAAAGCAACTGAGCCTAGGGCTTTACTTAAATCACTAAGAAGAAAGGCCTTCTGTGACCTGTAATCTAATTGCATATTAATTATGGAATGAGTTCTTCACAGGACTTTTTTCTGGAGCAATGGTTAAAGAAGTATCTGATTCTTTAAGAACACTGACTGTAGGGGTGCCTGGGTGGCTCAGTCAGTTGAGCATCCAACTTCGGCTCAGGTCACGATCTCACAGCTCATGGATTCGAGCCCCGCATTTGGGCTCTGTGTTGACAGCTCAGAGCCTGGACCGTGCTTTGGATTCTGTGTCTCCCTCTCTCTCTGCCCCTCCCCAGCTCTCTCTCTCTCTCTCAAAAATAAATAAACATTAAAAAAGAAATTAAAAACACTGACTGTAAGCAGGTCAGACAAGACCTATGGGTGGCTATCTTTGCTACCACACTGAGACAGCCTGCCTGAGAAGGTAGTCAACATAATGAAAAGTAGAACCTGAAGATGGAGAGAGAGGGAGACATCACTGGAGCCGAGCATCCATGGGATAATCAGGCCCTGTCATCAGATGCTCTCATAGACAGAAACTGTCAAGCTCTCCACCCTGACTTCACTCCACCCCTTAGGGTCCTTCCTAACTGTGGAGGTCTTACTGCCTCCCTACTTGCACCCTCGCTGATCTTGGTGCCTTCTCAGCAAGAACAATCCCCATCTCCTCCCTCAAAATGAGGTAGCAACCATAACAACCCCACTAACAATAATAAATACATAGTGGGGAGGAGGGGTTGTGCATGGCAGGCACTTTTCTAAGCATTTTAAATATTTTACTTCATTTAATCATAACAAAAAACAGTATGTGGTGATTCTTATTATTATCTCAACTTGGAGAAGCTGACACACATATTAAATAACCAAATTTGTATCTGTTCTATCTTAATTCTATTTTTGTGACAGGTCTTGTTCTTTTTCTTTTTCTTTCTTTCTTTCTTTCTTTCTTTTCTTTCCTTGCTTCCTTCCTTCCTTCCTTTCCTTTCTTCCTTTTCTTTTTCCTTTTCCTTTTCCTTTCCTTTCTTTTTTTTCATCCCAACCCTTCTTCAGGTCTTTGCTTTTTTATTTTTAAAAACATTAAAACATTTGCTTTTTCCTCCTAAAAAAATAATCACTCAAAAAAAAGAAAGAAAAATAAAGTAAAGTAAAGAAAAAGAATAAAAGCTTTGCCATTCCCATTAGTTGACTCTGAAAGTAGATTCAGGAGCTTATTTGGGAAGTCAAAAATTAAACATCCACTCTTTCTCTCTCTTTGCATCTCAGCATTCCAGCCTAAGCAAGGCAAAAGATGATTCTGGCTGCACAGGAAGGAAGAGGTCACAGAACAAGTGAGAAAAAAAGTACATGATGATATCTCCAAATATTTTCAAAATAGAATCTGGTTAATGAGATTTTAAAACAAAGAAAACAAAGCCAAGTGCAGAAGGGACATTGGTGCAGTTGGACAGTAAGAGCCGGAAACAGAGACTCAAGTGCCACCAGGATTCTGTCTTCCCAGAACTAACTAGGTGTGGGCCTCCTCCTCTCACTATGGCCTGGCTTCCTCTCCATGATGAGAATCATGGCCTTCCACAGTACCTAAGGATCACATGTCATAACTTTTATCGCCAGAAAGAGGCTGACTTTTTACCCCCTATTTCAAGTTTAAAATCAAAATTCTGAGAAAGGATTCTAATTGGCCTGGCCTAGGACAAGTGCCACTCCTGAGCCAATCAACCATAACCTGAACTTCAGCTCAAAGGAGGTCATGGTAGATCCTAAAGAAACATCTTGGTTAGAATTGGGAAGCTCTCATCTTCCCAGGAGGGGAGATGCTGTTCCCAAATGACAGGGAGGAGTACTAGACAGACAAATATCTGCATTGGGGGAATTTACTATTTGCTGAAGGGAACGATGTGTACAAGTTACTGTAATATGCAGCCAAATTAAGTTCTGTGTGAATTATGTAGGTTAAGGTACATACAATATGTGTGCTTGGTAGGAGGGAGTGAAAAACAGAAAGGTATATCTCGAATGTACATAGTCTATTTAATTTAATCCAAGCCAGTAGTATCATTTTTTAAAATTTCTTAAATAGAAAGGGGAAATTACCCTCAAATTTAGACTCATTTCTCTATAGAATGCAAGTGGAAATCTAAAAGATCCACAGGAAGGGGGCACCTGGGTGGCTCAGTTGTTAAGCCTCTGACTTTGGCTCAGGTCATGATCTCGCCATTCGTGAGTTCAAGACCTGCATCAGGCTCTGTGCTGACAGCTCAGAGCCTGGAACCTGCTTCAGATTCTGTGTCTCCCTCTCTCTCTGCCCCTCCCCTGCTCATGTTTTCTCTCTCTGTCTCTCTCTCTCTCTCTCTCTCTCTCTCTCTCTCTCAAAAGTAAATAAACATTAAATTTTTTTTAATTAAAAAAACAAGAGATCCACAGGAAGACAACCCAGAGGCTTGTAGGTATTTAGGAACTTACCTACCGGGGTTGGTGCCCTATCTCTGACCCCATGAAGTAGGAACACTCAGGACCAACCTGAAGTTACAAACCTATATGCCTCTGTGTTTACAACTGCTTGTCTCTGTCCTGTAGAAGATAGATTCCTGCTGACTAAATATTGGGGTTAATTATACTTATTGTATCAGATGTGTCTCCCTTTTACCTATCCAGATCCATTCCCCATGCTGATTTAATTGAACAATTCCTATATAATCATCAAAATAAAAATACAACTTATTGAGCCCCAGGAGGCTGACCTAACTCAACAATAGGCATGGGCTGTAACCTTCCAGTTAAGTTTGGCCAATGGGAAACTTCAGCAGGAAGTAGGAGGGAGGGAGGAGTGTGAGCTAGAATGTTTAATTCCCCATGGCCTACTGTGAGTTCATCTCACGCTGTTTGTATCCACCAATGGAAGGGCATAGCTGCTCTCCAGGGAGCCCTCTCCATGTGCCTCTTCTGGGATCAAGAGTTCCCTTCTCCGATTCCTAAGACTGGGGTGGGTTGAGGATAAAACCCTCAGTTTCACTAGCAAGGGATATTGCACTGTCCTTTGTTCTGATATCCTGCTCAGAATTTCCTAAGGAGTCTCTTCATTAAATACTCCTGGAATTGTCCTTATTTTAGTGTGCTATATATTTCTTTAGACCCTGATACAGTCATTAAAAATAAACACTTACAGGGCACCTCGGTGGCTCAGTCGGTTAAGCATCCAACGCTTGATTTCAGCTCAGGTCTTGATCTCAGGGTCATGAGTTCAGGCCCCAAATGGGAGCCAAATAAATAAATAAATACACTTAAGACATACTGATGACTATTAAAATACAACTGAATTTAATTATTGACCTCATTCCTTTATCCATATCAGTACAGCAGATAATGATTGAGCCACTCTACACCAGGCTCTGGGCACATGTACATGTTGTACAATGACAGAGGGGTGATGAGGTTAATATTCCCAGGACGTACAGGGAAGATTCCTGGGATACAGGATAAAGAAAGTCTGTCCGAGGCCTTTGCTTTGAATGTGGACTAAATGTCATTAAGAATATAAGCTCTCTAGGGGCGGCTGGGTGGCTCAGTCAGTTATGCGTCTCTTAATTTCGGCTCAGGTCACGATCTTGCAGTTTCTGAGTTTGAGCTCTGCGTCAGGCTCTGCTCTGACAGTGCAGAGCTTGCTTGGGATTCTCTCTCTCTCCCTCTCTCTCCCTCTCTCTCTCCCCTTCCTCCATTCCCTCTCTCTCTCAAAATGAATAAAAGAAACTTAAACAAAAGAATATAAGCTCTCGAGTCAGATAAAATAAGTACATCCCAGCTCTGCCACTGTGTGATTCTGGGCAAGTTACTCAATGTATTTAAACCTCTGCATTACCATCTGTGAAATGGAGATAACAGTAGGGGTCACCTCAATGATTTATTGGAAGATTATATAAGGTAATAAATATATACTTATCACAGTACATGACATGTAGAAAAAGTTCAATGGGGGCGCCTGGGTGGCGCAGTCAGTTAAGCGTCCGACTTCAGCCAGGTCACGATCTCGCGGTCTGTGAGTTCGAGCCCCGCGTCAGGCTCTGGGCTGATGGCTCGGAGCCTGGAGCCTGTTTCCGATTCTGTGTCTCCCTCTCTCTCTGTCCCTCCCCCGTTCATGCTCTGTCTCTCTCTGTCCCCAAAATAAATAAAAAACGTTGAAAAAAAATTTTTTTAAAAAGAAAAAGTTCAATGAAAGTAGTTATTATCTGTACTATGATTATTACCTATACAATGTTTACTTGTAGTTAAATTCAGAAATCATACATTAAACATTTTGTATGCCTTTAGCATTGTATTAGACTCTGAGGAGGATAACATATGATCTAGCTTACCGTTTCACTGGCCAGAAAGGCAGAAATGATTGAGCTATTATCAGGTAGATTAGGATCAGTGGGGACCCAGAGCATTGAGAGTACAGAGAAGAAAGGGATGATTTTTTTTTACCTGAGGAGGGGAGGAAGGCTTTCTGGAGAAGAAAACCACTTGAGCTGGCCTTGAAGCATGAGTGGATATTTCTCAGATGAACAAGATGAGGAAGATGCTCTTCTTTTTAAGAATGTACACAAGCATCCCGTACAAGACAGATGAAGTCCATGAGGCTGGAGGCATCGACATAGAGAGCTGTGATGGAGGGTGAAGGGGCTGTAGGTGCTAGACCTTAGACTTTGCTAAGGGAAATATCATGGCCAGATCTGGGTTTTAGAGTGACCCCTCCAGTTGTAGTGTGGTATACATAGATTGGAGGGGGAGATATAAGAGCTGGGGGGTGGGGGTCAGTTAGAAAGATGTTGAGACTTTAAAATAAGTCATTAATTGTGGGAGCTGGCACTGGTGAGGAGGATAGTTTCAATATCAAACCTTGGTGGTATTGAGTACACTCTTCAGGTAGTCTGGTAAATGTGTGGCACACACTCTGGTAAGAGTGTGTTGTCTTCTGGTCCTCTGCCAGAGAACCTGACTGGAAACCTAATTAGGACCACTTTTTTCCTTAAATAGAGGCCACTCAGAAGATTAAAGGTCTCCCCATGATCCAGTACTCTTTTGATTAGCCTACTGGGGGTGGGGGGGGGGGGGGACGATGTCATTTGAAATTACTCAAGAAATTTCATCTGTATTTTCAGGTCCTACCAAACATTTTCCTGTGGTCATTGTCAATCACATTTTGAAAGATGTGTTAACTAAGTATCTACAAGAAGAACAGTATGAGCCAGAGCTCTGTAGACAGATGACTAAAACAATTTCTGAGGTATATATGTGATTTGCCTGAAGTGTTAACTTTAATTAGAATATTGCTAAAAGGACAACGCCCTACTTTTTGATGAAGGCAATTAATTTGCAGTAGCAGTAAAAATGCTTATGTATATCTTATGAAAATATTTCTTAGGTTATATTCCGTGTATGTGTGTGTATGTGTGTGTAAAAAGCCTTTGCCTTAAAACAACCATTATGTGTATCATTTTTGCATGTATTTTGTTTAAAAAATGGATACAACTGCCCCATTTATTAAAATTTTTATTGTCAAAGATACCATTTTTTTCAAAGATACAATATTTTAATGATCATTTTCTCTTCGTCAAGGTAATTGTTTTGAGTGCTGTCAAATACAGATGCTGCAACCTTTAAATACATTTCTGTTTTTATCAACTAAAGTGGTTGCCCTCCATTAGGTTTTCTTTAGTTTCTTCTTTAAAACAAACTCTTTAATAAACATCCATGAATAGTCATATTACAGGAGACTCCAGATGTATGATCCCTTAATTGGACATAAACACGGTGGTAGAACTCTAATACCAATATTCTTTGAAAGGAAGCCATCTTAACATAGATTTTCAAAGAATGTAATAAATCCTTTAAATCCTGTTCTCTGAATTACAATTTTTCCATGAGACTTAGAAAATGTAGATATATTGCTGGTGCTATAATTTTGTCTCTAAATGTCCTATCTCATGAGAACAGTGCTTGAAGAAAATCATAGTTAAGTTTCCACAATTACTGAAAATATCTACAATACATCATGTGACTTTCTTAAATCCACCAGATTTTTGACAAAGATTAAGACTTCTAAGTTTCAATGTGGCTAAGGAGGACCTTTTTTTTTTTTTGTTCTTTTAATTTCTAGGTTATTAAAGCCCAGGTCAAGGACCTGATGATTCCACGGTATAAGCTAATTGTGATTGTTCACATTGGACAACTGAATAGTCAGAACATTTTTATTGGAAGCAGATGCCTCTGGGATCCTAAAAGTGATACCTTTTCATCTTGTGTTTTCAGAAATTCTTCTCTCTTTGCGCTTGCAAGTGTCTATGCTGTTTACTTTGAGTGATTGAAAATAAGAAATGTAGTTCTTACTTTTTTAAATCACAAAATAAGCTGTATCTATGTACACAAAAGTTTCACTGCTCAAAGGTTTGAGAAACAACAGTAATATTTCAAACAACTGGCATTTTTGGACTTTTTCATACTCTGCTAAGAACTGAGGGAGGGAAGTGCGGTGCAAGAAAAACTCTTGTTTATCCAAAAGAAGAACTAAGTTTTGGTTCCACTGGATCATTTTTCATAGACGTGGATTCTTTTTTAATATTACTTTGGTACTAATTACTTTAATTACTCTTTAAATAGACAGTTAAAATTTCCTGCATTGTTTTTTAATGAAGACAAGTTTAAAAAATATGGCTGTATACCCTGACCAATAAACGACAGAAGAATATTCAACATGGTATACACAAATGATAAATGTTAATGTGTCTCAATGCTGCGTGTAAAAGAATACTGGTTTTCATTTTGTACTTAATAAATTGAGCAGCATTCATTAACTGCAATTATTGTTACATGTACCTGACAGTTGAAACTGCTGAGGTAGAATTAATGATTTCATAACAATTACTGTTGTCCCACAGGGCTGCTCGCTAAAATTGGAAGCTCTTGTGGGTTGCCTGCACTTTACAAAATTGTGGGAGAGCTGAATGTTGGCTCTTCAATAATGGAAACTGTAAAGTGAACAAAGGCTTTTTAGGGCACTGAAGTAGACCTCGTCGTATTAAATATACATGATGTTTAATAGTAAATGTATCTGTAACACTTAAAATCATGTATTGGAAAGAGACACTGCTTTTAAATATACACTGCCTGATGTGCCTTTGAATTGATTTTCCTGGGCTAACAAACTTTTACACAAAATATATAGCTGGTAGCTTAACAAATAAAACATGTGTATTTACTATTTTGTTCCTATGAATTTAATGCTAAAGTGACCCAGTGCAGGTTTGAATGGATGGTATTAAAATTTACAGGGCTGAAATAGCTTATTATTCTGCTGGTTAATGTGGCTTGTATCATGGATCATTTATTTTTACGGAGCTTTCAACCCTTTGTGTGCATATGAAATGATGCTGAGGCGTTGTTCCTGGATGGTAAGTGAACTGCCCAGAGGACATTTGTTAAAGGTCAAAGACAAATTGTACACATGTGGAGAAAACTAGCAACGCTATAGTTCTAAGGAAAAAATGATGTGTAATTCATATCAAAAAGAATTTAACAGATGAGAAAACAGTTAATGCTTTATACTTTTAAAATGTATTGATGTCTTATTTTTCTCCAAAACAACCTGTACTAAAAAAAAAGAAAAAAATGTAGCTTTTGAAATCCCTTTCCTTCTGCTTGTTCTGGCTTTTAAGGTAACTTTTCATTATGAATTGGTGAATTTTCATTATTTTTTCTGTTAGGGCCTTAGTGGGAAGAGGACTATGTAATAATTCACTACAACCAATATTTGTCAACCTCCCTAGGCCAGTTTTGAATATGGGTTAGATCATAAGTACAGTAAGTATAAATGGACTGAATATTTTCATTACACATTTGTGAACATCTCCCCTCTTGGAATGATAGCAGGGGCAATCATATTGCAATTTTGCATGAGTAAATTGGAATGAAGAAAATTCTTTAGGACATAGAAAGTCCATTACAAAAATGGCTTTATTTTTTTTAGAGTTCTGAAGTCTCATCCATGAGATAATTTCTTACCATCTGTCCTAGGCTGTGTTAGGAATCAAAACCTTAAAACATGATGGTAGTTAAAAAGCAAAAAAGGAAGCAGTTTACCCGCATACTGCCATGTACTGTAATTCAGACAGTCAATGATGAATTCTAGCAATTATATGGTAGCATAAGAATATACAGTAAAAACTCGCTAATTGCAACTAACTTGGAGGAATACTGGTCATCACACAAAGCTTTATGATAGAAAGTTTTGAGGGAGGTATTAGCTAACACCGTGGTGGTAATCATATTGTGAAATATAAACGTATCAGGTCAACACATTGTATACCTTACCCTTTTTTTTTTTTTAGAGAGAGAGACAGCACGAGCCAGGGAGAGGGGCAGAGAGAGAGAATCTTAAGCAGGCTCCGTGCTCAAAATGGAGCCTGACATGGGGCTCCATCCCAGAACCCTGGGATCATGGCCTGAGCTGAATCAAGAGTGGGATGTTCAGCCAACTGAACCACCCAGGCACCCCTAAAACTTTATTTTAAAGAAATGACACTGTAAATTTGAGGAAATTGTTTCACTTTGAAACACCCTGAACTTTCCTAGTATTTTGCCTTTCCTATAGGTGTTCTGAAAGTGACATCCTTCTTCCCAGATCTGTACCCCTACCATGGAGCCTTCACTCCTGCTTTTCCCTACCCAGAATGCCCCGTCCCCCACTTAAAGCAACTCTCTTTACTTTTCAGCATCAGACTTGGGTCTTGCCTTTTCTCTAAATCCTTCTCCATCCATTCCTTCCTTCCTGTTCTCTCTCTTCTTTTATCTCTCATAGTTGGGCTCCTGATTATTCTCTAGCTAATTTGTGAATAATAGTTTTGTTTTCCTTACTAGACTGAAAACATCTTGAGTCTATGGACCACATATCCTGACAGCACCTATCAATAAAATTGAACACATCTTAACTTTTCAAGCAGGAATCGCATGCATTGATTGCACTGTGCCACCTAACCACCAACAACAGAGATAATAGTAACACACAATTTGACTCTAGAGGAACTGGGAAGTGACCACAGAACAGGCTAGAATATGTTTTCATAAGAAAAGTCCAGAATATCTTTATCTGTTTAAGGGTATCAGGGAAGGCTTCATAAAGGAAGTAGCACTTACCTAGATTATGAAGTTGCTAAGTAGAAGTTCAATAGACAGAGGAGTTCAGAATACAGGAAGAAGTCTAGACTGGATAAAAACAAAACAAAACAAAACAAAAACCCACAGTATTGATGAAGATAAGTGGTTATAACTAACACCAGAAGGGTCCATGGATGGTAACATTAATGTCTGGGCAAGAAAGCCACACTCAGGCCATGGGTAGTCATCGAAGGCTTTTCATTCAGCTCATGGTGTATATGGAGTGATTCTTTAGGAGGACGAATGTGTCAGTAAAGAGCAGGAAGACTACTTAGAAGAAGGGAGAGGTAGTGAGAGGCTGAACAGGGTGAAATGGAAAGGAGAGGACAGTTGTCCGGAACCTTTTAAGGACAAAGGGCAGAGGGGCAGAGGGCAAAGTCTTCATGACCAGGCAAAGGGGAAAGAGGAGTCAGAAGTGGCTCTAAGGCAACACAATAAAACAGCTCTAGCTGTTTGCAGTCTGAGGTCTGAGTCCTGCTGTTCTAGTCACTAGTTAAGTGACCTTGAATAAATGACTAACTTGACTTAAGCCGAAACTTCCCCACTTTAAAGCAAAGCAATGATAACACCAGTTAGTATCTGCCTCACAGAGTTTGGAGTGAGGCAGGCAGTGGGGAGCTGACAGCCTAAGAGCCGGCCCAGGAGGCTGAACACTGACTCTAAGGGAAAAGCTTGGAGGTGCAGCCTAAAACGAGCTTGTTTTAGCTTGCTAAAAACGAGCGAAAATACATGTTTGCTAAGTGCTTAACAGATGGGAAGTCCTCAATCAATAGTAACTCCGATGATTGGAGTTGAAAGTTTGAATCTGGGCAACTAAACCAATGGTCCTGTGAGCAAAAATAAAGAAGTCAGCAAGGAAGAATTTGAGAACTAAAATGCTAACCTTGATTTTGTACTTGTTGAATTTAAGCTAATAATGGGACGTTCGGATGGAAAAAGCCTGAGGCAGCTGAAAAAGTGGGACTGGGGCTGAGCTACATCAAGGTGAGAGGTTTGCACTTGGCAGTCAACCAGATTGAAACCTAACATCTTCCTCCTGCTTTATGAAATATTCATTAGCAGCAGCAAGTATAGTACTAATAGCAAATTACTGAAAATTCAGTTAATTCTGGGAATGTCAGCAGGAAACCCTCCCCCCAGAATCAGCAGGGAAAATTTCCCCCAACACCAAAATTAAATGATGCCTTTCTTTCTTTTTCTACTTTTAAAAAAATCTAAATGATCCATCTCTGTTGTCAGACATCATAAAAAATAAAAGGTTCTCTCAAAAATACATCAGCATATTGAATGGAAGTGTCAGTGCTGTTGTCTGTTGTCATTGTTAATAGGATGACTTTAAAGAAAATATAATAGGAGGCCCTTGCAACAGAGTCCAATAGATTACGCGCTGGGAAATTAAGCGCTACCCAGCTCACTGATTTTTTAAAACGGGAATTATCCAGTATAGAGGGTTATTTAAAAAACAACAGTTGAGAAATTAGAACTTTTAAATCTAGCATTTTAGAAAATGAACACTTGCCTTGTTGGGACCATTACTTGCCCTGTCTTTCTAGATATTATAAAAAAACACATTAAGAAAACTCAATATTAAATAGTTACGGATAACTTACTATGCTTTTTTGCTCTCTCAGTTCTTAAGGAACTGGTGTACACCCACCACTTCTGATTTTCTCTGCTACTCCGCTTTTCCCTCCTGCAGTCTGTTCCCATCCTCACCGCCATGATGCTTTCACTAACAGCGGAACTGGTTCTCCAGGCCAAATTGGCCACACATTACTCTGGCCACATTCCACCTCAGCTCTGTTCTGAATTCATTTCTTTTCAGCAGCAATGTGGTATAGTTGTTTTTGTTTGGAGGCTCGGGTTTTTTTTGTTATTTTGTTTTTTAAGCACAGACTTGACAAATAGTCATTTTTGCTTCCAGCCTTTTTTAGCTTGTGTGACTTTGGGCAAAGTGGCCAGTGCCCTGAGCCTCAGTTTTTTCAAAGGTAAAAACAATTATAATGATCACTACTTATTATTGATTTGTGGCCAATGACCACTGCTCATGTTCTTGCCTTGAAGACTTAGAAGAAAAGTATCCATAAAATGTCTGGCCTATCATAGACCTTTATTGTGGACATCCAATTTCTTCCTACAGATCCTGTTTTCCTAAAGAATTGTGCATATGTTTTAGCAATTTCGGCTCACCCCATAATGTCATACCGTAGATTACCTGATGTTTTTTCTTTCTGTTCAAAGTTTTAATCATCTACTGCTAGATCTTTGACAAGTAATTTTTCCTCAAGTCCACATTTATTATGAAACCCTATTTATCTCCAAATTAACCTCTTTTTGCTAATCTCTGCCTATTTTTATAGTGCTTCCAATCAGATGTCTTGCCTCCACTTCAGTACTTACTTGGTTTCTTTTAATGTTTTTGCTTATTACTACTTGTTTTTTCCTGTCTTAGTGTCCATTTGATCTCATATGTTCTCTTCCCTTCTTCACATGCGTGAACACATACTAGAACACGACTATAAGGTTTATTGAGGCTTAAATATGTTAAGTATCTGATTAAAGTTGCCTGTAATTTCTCCTCGGTAGCTTTCATCACAGTTTAACTACAGTACACAACTTTTTCTTCCCCCTAGTGCAGGACACAACTTGAAACTTGTGGTTCTCCACCCACCCACTAGGCTGTTTCCCTATTTAGCAAGGCAAGGAACCAGTATAACCAGTATGGGAAACACTAAGTTTCACTTTACATTTGTAGTCATAAAAGGAAAATTGTTGCTTCCCACAAACCATGAGGGTGGATCATCTAAATACCAAAAGAACAGAATATCCAGCCTGATTTGTGCAGGGGGTGCTGGAAATCATTTTTAAAGTTCATATGAGAAATATTAAGCTTAGCCATTATTTCATTTCAGAGAAAAATAAACTGTATGTTGTTAGTTAATTATAAAAATACATTATCTTTATATTTTTTAAAGAAAATTTATTCTATAACAAGAACTTTACTTTGGTAGGAAAGCTAAAAAATTAAAAATACAGCTAAGTTGCTTACTTGCATCCTTGTTCATAAACATAAATAAAAGTCTTCTAAGGACTCACTCTAGAGAGTTGGGTCAACCTGAGAAAATTAGACAATTAGGAAATGTCCTTAAGCATAGGTCAGAAAACAATAAGGGGCCAGATAGTAAATATTTTCAACTTTGTAGACCATATGGTCTCCCACTTGACTACTTAACTCTGCCATGGAAACACAAACGCAGCCATGGACAGTAAATAACCATGTAAGTGTGCTGTGTTCCAATAAAACTTTATTTGTGTAACTGAAAGTTTAATTTTCTATATTTCTCATGTATCATGAAGTTACTCTTCTTTTGACTTTTTCCAACTATTTTCAAAGTAAAAACCCTTGTAGTACGTAAGCCATACAAAATCAGATGATAGGGCATATTTGGCCCATGGGCCATAGTTTGACCACCTTTGTTCTAAAGGGTTCATCTTAGTGGAGGAAGAGAATTAGAATCATAATAAGGAAGTTGAAATTTTAATATATCTAGCAGAAAGTGGAAAGTAACCAGCAATGACATAGAAAAAGACAATAACATTTCTAAATTAATAAGTGAGAAATGCAAACAAAAATATTAAAATAAATACTAGATTATATAGAATATAATCAAGTATATCATGTCACTCATTAAACATGAATTTGCTTCATTTTCTTATCAGATTGAATTAACAAATAAAAGCCACAAATAAATAAAAAAAACACATTCAGTTCTTCTGATATACAACATATCAAAGTAAAGAATATTACACCATAATCAGATTTATTCTGAGGATGCAGAGAAATCTCAACATAAGGAAGGCTATCAAAGTAATTCTTCATTTTAACAAAAGAGAAAAATATATGATGAAGTTAAATAGGTATTTGATAAAATCGAGAAGCTGCTTATAACAAAATAAATTCTTAAGCAATATATAATAGAATAACACTCTTAAGATGGCCAATAATATATATACATATATAATGTAAAGACTATTGCTTTACTATTTATTTTTAAAAATATTTTAAACAGCAAACATCATACTGAGTACTGAAATGTTAAAGCCATTTCCATTAAAATTAGGAACATGAAAGAGATGCTTACTATCATCACTGTTGTTGAGAATTCTTGAGTGGTTCCCCTCCCTGTAAGGCTCTCTCTAGCCACCTTGTCTCAAATCCACTCCACCACCAAACCTTCCTATCCCCCTCCCATACTTTCTTTTCTCCTCAGCATCAGTCATTATTTAATATTTCTATTGTTTATGTCTGCCTTCCACTAGAATATACACTTTATTCATCTGTTTTATTCACAGTTGTATCCATAGAATCCACAACAATGCCTGGCATTAATCTCAATAAAGCATTGCTGCATGAAGAATATGAAGCAATAAATATTGGAAGAGATAAAATTACCTTTTTATTACCAGATGATAATACTGTATACCTAGAAAGCCCAAGATAAACTAGCAAAGCAGCCATTAAATTTAATAAAATAACTGGACAAGGCTCTGGAGAAAAGATGAATGTACAAAAATCAAGATTTTTCTTTGTACCACAATAAGATTTAGAAACGAACATGGGGGAAATTTCTCATTCACAGTGGCAAATAAAAGTGGCAAATAAAAAGGTAATATAAAAAGGTGCAAGATGTACATAATTAACATTACAAAAAGTTATTAAAAGGAATAAAATGCTACATTATTATAGAAACATATTTTGTGGGGCGCCTGGGTGGCTCAGTCGGTTGGGCGTCCGACTTCAGCTCAGGTCATGATCTCGCGGTCCGTAAGTTCGAGCCCCGCATCGGGCTCTGGGCTGATGGCTCAGAGCCTGGAGCCTGCTTCCGATTCTGTGTCTCCCTCTCTCTCTGCCCCTTCCCCGTTCATGCTCTGTCTCTCTCTGTCTCAAAAATAAATAAAACGTTAAAAAAAAAAAAAAAAAAAAAAAAAAAAGAAACATATTTTGGATAGGAATTCTTAATATCATAGAATATGATATGTCCTTCATTAGTATAAATGCAATGCAATTCAAGTTGTAATTCCAATAAAGTTTTTGGGGAACAAAATAACATAATTATAAAATCCATATGGAAGAATCTATGTTTCATAATAGCCATAAAAATTCCCCCCAGAAACCTAATCTATAATGATGGACAGCTTTTCTTAAAAGATATTAAAATTTCCCATAAAATTACTGAAATCAAAGTAGTATGTGGCTAGTTCACAATAAGTAGAGAAGTGAACACAATAAAGGCCCTATAATAGTTCCAAATGTAATGAAAAAAACATATGACTAAAGTGACATGAAATTTCCATGGACAAAAGATGGTTCATTTAATAAATAATGCAGGAAAAATTTTCTGTCCCTTTGGAAGAAAATTAAAATTAAACACTTCACTCTATACAAAAATAAGTGTAATGTGGGTTAAATTTACTTTTTTAAAACGTATTTATTTATTTTGAGAGAGAGAGCACTTGTGCATTTGCGAGGGAGGGGCAGAGAGAGAGAGAGAGAGAGAATCCCAAGCAAGCTCTGTGCTATTAGCATGGAGCCAACCAGGGGCTCAAACTCACCAACCATGAGATCATGACCTGAGCCTATAACAAGCAGGATGCCTAACCAACTGAGCCACCCAGGCACCCCTAATGTGGGTTAAATTTAAATGCAAAAGATATAAAACAAAATTATCAGAATAAAACATAGTAGAATTCCTTTACAACCTCGCACTAAGGGGGATATTCCTAAGCAAAGCAGAAAATACAGAAACTATAAAAGACAGATATTGACAAAAGACTAACTGAAGTCAAGACATACCAAAGAGGGGGAACATATTTTTCTCAGATGACATTCAAAAAGTTAGTATCCTTAATATTAAAGAACCTTGAAAAGTAACAAGAAAACTATTATAAATACATTTAAAAATGGGCAAAGCACAGAAACAGACTAATTTACAGAAGAGAAAATACAAATGTCCAATAAATCCAAAGGTGACCATAGCCATGATAATGCCAATAAAGTAAAAAATGATATTCAGTATTTCACCTTTAAGAATTGCAAATTTTTAGCAAGTGCAGTAACACTATGAATAGGTGAGGATATAGAGAAATATGTACTCACACAAATTTCTTGTAGGAATATGGATTAATACAAACTTTTTAAATGGTAATCTCTTGGTATATGTTTTTTTTTAATTTTTTTAATATTTATTTATTTTTGAGAAATAGAGATAGAGATAGAGTGTGAGCGGGGGACGAACAGAGAGAGAGAGGGAGACACAGAATCCAAAGCAGGCTCCAGGCTCTGAACTGTCAGCACAGAGCCTGATGCGGGGCTGGAACCCACAAACTGCGAGATCATGACCTGAGCCGAAGTTGGACGCTTAACTGACTGAACCACCCACGTGGCCCTCTTCATATATGTTTTTAAATTTAAAACACACATACCAAAATGTTACTGAAATATCTCCAAGATATATTACATACAACAACAGGATGGAAGTAGTATGGTAGTCACTTTCTGTGTAAAATAGTATGATAGGGGCACCTGGGTGGCTTAGTTAAGGGTCAGGTCATGATCTCACGGTTTGTGGGTTCTAGCCCTGTGTCGGGCTCTGTGCTGACAGCCCAGAGCCTGGAGCCTGCTTCAGATTCTGTGTCTCCCTCTCTCTCTGCCCCTCCCCTGCTTGCGCTCTGTGTGTCTCTCAAAAGTAAATAAACATTAAAAAAACTTTTTTAAATAGTATGATAAGCTCAATAGGTATTGTATTAGAGTAGGTTAATTCCTGTAAAAAAAAAAAAAAAAGAATCAAACATCAAACAACTGGGTGCCTGGGTGGTTCATTTGGTTAAGCGCCTGACTCTTGATTTCAGCTTAGGTCATGATCTCATGATCATGATCACAAGATTGGCCCCATGTGGGGCTCCATGCTGGGTGGATTCTCTCTCTCCCTCTCCCCTGCTTGCATACTTTCTCAAAAAAAAAAGAAAATAAAATGAAAAAAATTTTAAATGTAAATACATAAAATAACTCAAAGGCTATTACTTGCTAAGTTGAGGAATAGTATGAATGATTTTAAGGGCTAGTCTTGGAGTGGCACATATCACTACTACTCACATTTAATTGGCCAAAATTAGTCACGTGACCACATATACCTGCAAAGGAGACCGAGATGTAGTCTAGCTGTGTGACCAAAAGGAAGAGGAGAAATTTTGGAGGACAGCTAAAAATCTCTGCTATAGATAGATTAATAGGCAGATAGGTAGGTAGATAGATGAGAGATAGACACAGATATAGAGCAAGCTATCTATATTTGTAGCTATACTATATAAATTCAATCTTAACATTTCTTTTCTGGCAGAAATTATAAGAAACTCTTAATAAGGGTTATACTATTACTTTAGAACCAAATGGAAGGCAATGAAGTTTTATTTCACACTTCTCTGGATTATTTGCATTTCCTAACTTGATACATATATTTTTCACCCATCCTGACTATGGGATTTATTTAAGTGAAGAGAGTAGGTCTCATTTTTCTTTTTTGTTTCTCCATGTAAATTATATAGATACATTTTAAATAACTATAAGTATATATCAATTAAATAGTAACTACTACAAATATACTGAAAAAATAAACATGCCTTTTTTCTTAGCAACTTGATAAGCTATCCCATTAAAGTAAAAGTGTCAGTATGTAAGGGTACATGAACAAGGCTGTTTACTTCATCTTTATTTATAATGGCAACTACTGCAAACAACTTGAATATCTATTGATGAAGTCTAAAAACATACATGTTCTAGAATAGGAACTCTCAAACTTTTTGGTCTCAGAACTCTTTATACTCTTAAAAATTATTAAGAACTTCAAAGGGCTTTTGTTTATGTGGGTTGAATTTATCCAGATTTATCATACTGGAATTTAAAACAGAAACTTAAAAATATTTATTAACTCATTTAAAAATAATAAACCTACCACATATTAACACAATAACATTTTATGAAAAATATCTATTTTCACAAAACAAAATACATATGTTGAAGAGTGGTCCTGGTTTATATTTTTACAAGTCTCTAAGGACTGCCTTTATAAAATACAGCACAATTCTCATTATCAGCTTGTGCATTCAGTCTGTTACTGTGTGTTATGTTGATTGAATATATGAAAAGAAAAGTCCAGCCTCACAGAAAATCCAGATATTTAGTTGAAAAAGGGAAGGTTATTTTAAAAGACTATTTTGTTTCATTAATTTAAGATGATTTCAATTTTATTTAATGAAATTATCTTTTTAGATCATTTTGATATTCTTTTTTAATATTATACCAAAACTTGACAAGTAGCTGTTTATTAAAGGTTAGTTGCAATGTAGAATCTGAAATCACATCAATGAATTTTTGTACTGTTGGATTAAAATCTTTATTTTGCACATTAAATGGGTCTTTTCCCCACTCATGATTTTGTAATATCATGCATCCATCATTTGGAAAATATTGGTTCACTGAGTTATGCAGATCTCCCAAATGTTAACGCATTTCACTACACGATATCAAAAAGTAAAATTCATTAATATCACCACTGGTGCCCATGGTAGAGGATAAAAGTTTCTTAAAATTGCTTGGAAGCTTGAATTTTATCATCAGCAACAAATATTGTCAATTGTTTTTCTTGAAGTGAGGCTCATTTTGTTCATTTTCACATTTTTTGTTTAATTTCAAATACCATATCTGAATAACTACAGTTTTTCAGTCTTTCTTAAAAAAAAAAAAAAAAAAGATGCTTCACGGGAAAAGCAGCTAGTTTAAGTTCACAATTCAGTCAGGTAAGTGCTTTACCATGAGATCACCATCACACTCCAGTATGCTGCAAAAGCACTTCATGCAGTCTCCCCATTTCACACCCACCCGTATTGAAAAGGCATGTATTCAAAGACTGAGACTTAATATGATTTTCACCACTTCATCAATGGACATTCTTCCAGTGACACACACACACACACACACACACACACACACACGCACACATCGCAAAACCAAAAACCAAACGAACAAAAATACCTGGGGAGTTCCTGGTGGTGAAGAATACATTGACTACCAGTACAGTTTGATGTGACTGCCTTCGTGCTAAGCAGCCTAAGTTTGAATCCAGTAACACCACCCTCCTTAGCTGTCTGTGACTTAGGACATGTTTACCTGATTCCACTGAGCTTTAGTTTCTTTATCTGCAAAATGGTGATGAAGTGTACTGTCCACACTCATAGGTTTCCTGCAACAAATGTGTTAAAATGTTTAAATGCCATGCACAAGGCTTTGACACAGTTTAAGTGCCCAGAATGTAGTAGATGGATTTCAAATACAGACTGTAGTAGTAATAAGACCAGCACCACAGATGAACAGAGAGTGTATTGTTACAAACCACTGGGGAGTTGAATGTCAGAGTTAGAAATGAAAACATAGTTTTGTGATTTCCTTACTTTGTAAAAACATCCAATTGTGTCACGAGATTTGGCTATACAGGTCTCAGTTTCTTAATTTCTAGAAGGAGAATACAATGTCCTTTTTTTAAAAAATGTTTATTTTTATTTATCTTTTGAGAGAGAGAGTGAGAGAACACAAGGAGGGGGGCAGAGAGAGAGAAAGAGACACACAGAATCCTAAGCAGGTTCAAGGCTCTGAGCTGACAGCAGCGAGCCTGATGCAAGGCTCCAACTCACCGACTGTCAGATCATGACCTGATGACCTGAGCGGAAGTCGCAGGTTCAACCGACTGAGCCACCCAGGTGCCCCAACACAATGTCCTTTTATCTCAGCAGTAGGAAGGCAAAACCAAAGCAGCCCAGACTATAGGAAGGAGCTCATTACTCAAATATTCTCTGGGTTTTAGGGAGATCTAACTGATACACATATGTCTCCAGCTATCCTCAAGTAGAAGGGCTGCATATTAGGAAACATTTTTTGAGCACTTAAAGATGTTTTGAGAAAAAGTACTTTGTTTAGATTCTTATACTTGACCACGAAACAATGTTTAAATTCTCAGTTAATAATATACAGCAACCCAAAAGTTAAGAGTGGATAGTTATTTCTGGATGATGAGGTAAGAGTTGATTTTTATTTTCTTTTTATGCTTATTTTTTTAAACATTTTCCTACCATCAGCATAATCTGCTTACTGTTTTAAAGTTATTTTAAAATTTTTTACAAGAAGAAAATCACAGTGAGCTTGGTTTATGGCATTTTAACTGCAATTTTGCACAGCATTTAAAATTTCAAAAGATTAGTTAAAATTTGAAAAGAACAGTGCATTCACTTTGGCAAAGAGAGAAAATACACTTCATTGTGGTTTTAACTATTGATCCACAACTTTTAGGAAAGAAAGATTGCCTAGCCCAAAGCCATTATTTTCATAACACAATGCAAGTGTTGTACTGAGCAGTAAAACACCGTGATTAAGCGCATGCTCAAAGCTCTACCTTCATCGGGCATCTGCTCTTGTCTTAACAAAGAGCGGGCAAATCAGTCACGGAACAGCCATCAGTGAAACACAATGTCTGTAAGTCTTGTCCTGACAAGAGCCCCAAAGCTTCTTTGAGCCCCAAAGCCCTTGGCCAGCTGTTCATCCTGAAGTCTCTTCTCTCCTGAGGAATCCACCTGCGGAAAGTGTTGCGCCAGGCTTTCCTCCCAAACTTCATTCGTGCTTATCTGGAAGTTAGAAGTAGTTTCTTCTCTCAGCTGTACGGAAGAGAGTTCGACAAAGAAGGAAGGTTGTAGCCAAGTTCTGCACTTGGGGACGTGCATTGGGTGTTTTTAAAGGAAATTGAGTCCTGCACATCATTTTCTTTAAATGTTGGTCTGGCTTCAGAAAGATTAGACATTCCAGGGGCGCCTGGGTGGCACAGTGGGTTAAGCGTCCGACTTCAGCCAGGTCACAATCTCGCAGTCCGTGAGTTCGAGCCCCGCGTCAGGCTCTGGGCTGATGGCTCGGAGCCTGGAGCCTGTTTCCGATTCTGTGTCTCCCTCTCTCTCTGCCCCTCCCCCGTTCATGCTCTGTCTCTCTCTGTCCCAAAAATAAATAAAAAACGTTGAAAAAAAAATTTAAAAAAAAAAGAAAGATTAGACATTCTGGGGAGAACTTAGTCATCTCCACCTTCCTGGATCTGCAGGAGAGGAAACATCAGAACGGAGAGAAGGAGTGACAACAACCTGTGTCCTGCAGCCAATGAGGAGCCAAGTCCAAGTTCACCTTCTGTTGTAAGGGCTCCCACTGCTCCATGACCAGCAGCCTCCAAGGTATTTGTTACATGCTATAAATAAAAAACACACAAACAAAAATAACCCTTGTGTATGCCCTGCAAAGTTGATCAGTAAGGAAGGAAGTGGAGAGATTTAAACCTCTATGTCTGAAAACCAAAAGTGGTTCCCTCTGTTATTAGGGTGATGTTCCCAAAGTCCTCCTTCAATGTAACTACATTCCAATTTATTTATCAGCACCTTAGCACACTGGCAAGCTCCAAGAAAACTTACATGAATGAATGCTGGTTAATAAGCCAGTAATGGATTGAAAAAATAATATATGAGAAAATACTCCGAAAAGTACTCTGTGAAAGATTAAATAAACTGTATTCTGATGTCAGTGGTGTTAAAACAGAGCCTTGCACAAACATCCGTTCAATTGCCCGATGTGTTTCATAGATATTCCAAATGCATTCTTTCTAGTGCATTTTGGCTTGCCAATCCAGAGATGGATAAATTATGCTAAGTCTGGTAAATTAGGTTTACTCTCTTGAGATTAAAAGCACTTATTATATCTGCTAACATCTAGTAACTATGTAACTCCCACTCAATGTGGGAGTGATGAGTTCATAATTTTTCAAGAAATTAGCCCAACAAAATATAAAAACCGTGGGTCATTTGCTAAAATATTTTCGTTTACCAAAGTCATTTGCAACTGCATTGAAACTTTTACATTCATATGTGTGGTTATGACATTCATTATGTGATCACATTTTCCTGTTTTAACTTTTTATTGTAAGACATAACCAACACAGTTAATTATTAAAATAGAACCTTAAATAAATTCTACCTCATACTTTAATATGGGATTAGCAGAAAGAATTCCAGTTAAACATCTTGAATTGAAAAATGAAGAGGGGTGCCTAGGTGGCTTGGTCCGTTAAGCATCTGACTCTGGATTTCAGCCCAGGTCATAATCTCACAGTTGGTGAGATCAAGCCTCACCGTGGGCTCTGCGTTGACAATGCAGACCCTGCTTGGGATTCTCTCTCTCCCAATCTCAGCCCCTCTCCCACTCGCACGGGCGCGCATGGATGCACGCGCTCTCTCTCTCAAAGTAAATGAATAAACATTTTTTTTTAATGAAGAAAAGCAGTGAAATCAGTCCCCTCAGTATTCCTGAAACATGTTAGTTAGGTTCATTCCCACCTTTGTTCATTCTGAGCAAACAATTCCTACTAGAATTCCCACTAGAATTTCACTTCACCCTACTTGCCATAACTCCCCAAATCCTATACGTCCTTTAGGGCCTCCATCAAACACCACTGCCTCTATCATTTATTACAGCAGTTCACGATCTTCTTTTTCCCATCTGAGACACAGTATAAACAAAGACCTCAGCTCTCGAAGCCAGATAGACTTGGTTTGCTCCCTAGCCACACTACCTACCAGCTGGATGAACAACTTTGTTCCCAGTAAAATGGTAAATTGTGGCAATATTACTTCACAGGATGCTTATCGTCAGACTGAATGAAATGTTGTACATGAAACTATCTGGCACTTAGTAAGTGCTCAATAACAGATTCCTTCCTTGCATCCTTATTTAGCACCGGCCTTAATTCCAACTTATTAAATTTTGTAATTGTCCATGTATGAAATTATCCATGCTACTTCAACATGTCCCTTAGCATCACATGCTTCTATTCCCCATAGCACCTGCCATAGATGTTGAGATCATCAAAGTAGTTATGCAATCAAATGACTTCAAGCTGGAGACTAAAGAAAACAAGGTCTTTACTGTCAAAGGTAGCAAGCTCACGTCTTTCCCAAGCCAAATTCAATTTATTTTGATAATTAACCCCTGAAACTGATGTAGAAGTGGCTTAGCAGTAATTAGAGACATACTAAAACAAGCCTGGGGAAAAAAAATAAATGAAGAAGTCACATGAGTTAATGTTACCTTGACTTTGAGGGATTCCTTCCGGGTGCCTTCTCTACCTGGGGCCAGCACAGGTATAGATGACTGCTTTTATGTACTCTAGTCCACAGAGCTTCTATAGACTCCTCAAGCGTCACTTCTGAGATGGCAAGAAGGACAGAAAATAGAAACAAAAGTCAAAATGGAGCCCTTCGTCTTGATGAATAAGAATCTGACGTGGTGAATATTGCCAAATCAAGTTTTGAACTTACCTTCACACTTGTCCAATTTATACTAGCTTTCCTGACATTTTATTGGTCAGAATCTCGTTTTAACAATATTTGCAAAGCACATAGGTTACACTGTGAAGTTTTGATAATGTGCCTTTATGATTATTGCTAGTTATTCAGTCACTTCTGAACACCATCACTTACCATTAGCGGCATCCATGAGACAACAAACAGGATGCTCTCTTGGAAGACATCTGGAAAAACACAAGCTTTGGAAGTAGCCAAGTAGGACTTTCAATGTCAGCCTTGTCACTTACTAAGTGACATGGGGCAAGTTTTAAACCCTTTAAACTTTGATAAGCATATCTTTAGAGTGCGAAAACCTATCTTGTAAGAGTTTTTCAGTATCGAAAGCAATACCTTCTCAAAGCCATGAGAAAACTAACTTAAGAATTTGTGTTTGGGGCACCTGGATGGGTCAGCCAGTTAAGCTTCTGACTTTGGCTCAGGTCATGATCTCACAGTTCCTGAGTTCGAGCCCTGAATTGGGCTCCGTGCTGACAGCTCTGAGCCTGAAGCCTGATTCAGATTCTGTCTCCCTCTCTCTCTCTGCCCCTCTTCCGCTCTCACTCTCTCAAAAATAAACGTTTAAAAAAATTTAAAAAAATTTGCATTCTTGTGTTTTGAATTTGAATCTTCGTATCCCACTTAGATGATCTAGAATCTTAACCAAAATATTTAACCTCTCCAAGAATTCTTCTCTGTAAAATTGTGATAGTAACTGCTTCTTTTTTTTAATTTCTTTTTTTAACATTTATTTATTTTTGAGACACAGAGAGACAGAGCATGAACAGGGGAGGGTCAGAGAGAAGGAGACACAGAATCTGAAACAGGCTCCAGGATCTGAGCTGTCAGCACAGAGCCCAATGCAGGGCTTGAACTCATGGACTGTGAGATCATGACCTGAGCTGAAGTCAGACGCTTAATCAACTGAGCCACCCAGGTGCCCCAATAACTGCTTCTTAAAACTAATGAGATAACACGTGTCCTGCTTGACAATATAAACATTTATCTTCTTCCCTCACCGTTGGGATGGACTAGAAAACATAACTTTCCTTTAGAATACAGGGGAAGTTCTCTGACTAGAATCTTCCTTGTTATCCTTCACCCTATGACTTAGGCATGCATTAATCAATACATATTTTTTATAACAGAAACCTGAATACATAAACTCCCAATGAGCTAAATAATGAAATTTCTCTTGTAAACTTTCTGAAAGTGCTCATTCTAGCAAAGCTCTTACCTAAACTAGAAAAGCTGGCGTTTCAGATCTTAAAGAGTTGTTGACTCACTTTTTAGCAAATTGAAAACTAATCTTTTAAATTGATTCCTCTTGTGTGATCTCTGGTTGGAAAAAAAATCCGTTCAGCCAGTGATCAAGATCATATCACCCATACTTCTTGTGGCATTGCCATTTTTCTGCAGGGAAGCCAGAAAACAGAATAAGAAAATCAATGCTCTGATTGAAAGCATTTCTGACTCTGAAAAATAAATATATTACTTCAAAGAATTGTTGCTTTCTCAATCTCTCTGGCTGCAGTAGGGAGAGTGGATTAAGGGGAGCAAGATTTGAGGGAGGAGAAACAAACAAAAAAGGCTTTGGCAATAATTTAGATGAGATATGATGTGCTCTCAACTAAAGTCATTGCGGAAAGGATGGGGCAGATGGCAGTATTCAAAAACTAGGAGGGCTTGGTACAAATTAGATATCAGGGATAAGGAGGCCAAAAATGGTACTTAGGTCTCTGGCTCACACAACTGGGAGGTAGGAGGAGAGTCATTTTGCTAAGAAAGGCGCATAATGTGCAGGAATGGTTTTGACATCAGACAGAGCTACCTTATCTTTTCATAGGTCAATATGGCAGGTGAATCTGTCATTTATCAACTCCAGAGGGACATCTGCATGACCAAGTCTAGCACACCCACAACATCAGCAATTATTTAGCCATTTATTACCAACTTCTTCCCTTCTTTGGAGATTTATACTGCCCATCTTGATAATGCCATAAACTTGTGATCAGTAGCTATGAGCTGAGCTTCTGTACAACCCAGGAGAGAAATATTCAGCCAAGGGATGATCCCTATCCTGGATGTCAGATGCACTCGGGTACCTCTGAACTCTGCTACCATCCCCACTTTATCCCCCTGGGCTCAAAATAGTCTCTTCTGCCAGCTGTTAAGACCTCATCAGGGTTTACGTTAATTTGGGATGCAAATGCAAGGCCAGTGGGACCTGAGCTCAGCCTGAGACCAAAGGGAGACAAACTAATCAGGTCGCGTTCCCAGATAAAAAGCTAATGCCAATAATGAAAGCCCTAGTTGTGGCGTTTCCATTTTGAGGGCTTTACTTTTGCCATTTGTGAATCGAGAGAGTTGGACTCAATTACCTAGGGCTCCCTTGAACTTGAAATGCTGTCTTCTTATGATTATCTGATTCCTTTACTCCTGACCCAAAACCTTTCTATGGCTCAGCATTACCCAGAGAATAAAATCCAAACAGCCTGGCATTCAAAGCTCTTCATTCAGGCCTTCAAATATCACTCCTTGCACGTAACTCAAGGTACAACCAGAGAAGATAACCAAAATGAAAATGAATCTTTCTATCTTTTGACCAAAAAGAGTTTGTTTCTTGTACCTCTGACTAGAGCATTTAATCCTTTCTATTTGGAGGTTGACAAGACTTTTCCTTTTCATCTAGTCTGCAGCTCAGTTTACTATCTGTGTGGCTTTAAATACGTAATTGTCTTCTCTGAGTTTAGTTTCTTCATCTGTGAGGAGATACTAATCTGCATTATATTACATGCTTTATGTAGGATAATATATGATGTTTAACAGATGCTCAATAAATTAATGTGATATGCAAGAGATCAGAAATGCATTTTTTGGCTGCAACTAGCTACTATGGAAGGCTTTTATGTATAACTCTTGATCTCAAAACTATCCAAAAATTTGCACTGCTCTGCTCTTTTTCTTTCCTTCCTTCATTCTTTCCTCTCCTTCTTCATTCCTCTCCTCTTTCCACAAATACATTCTAAAAGCAGAACCTTAGAGTACTATTTCTGAAAGTATTGTCTTTAGGACATGAGTCTTTGAAGATGGTCTTTGGAAAAAAAAATCCTATAGTAATGGTCCCTTTTTTTGTAGATTAATGATGCATGTTATATATACGGGCTCAGGGAAGACTTATAGTTAGGAAACTTCTTTAATTTGTTGAATTCAATATTTCCCAAACTTATTCAACCCCCGAAGATCTTTCACCATGAAGTTGACTAATATTTGGAATAGTTGTGAATTTCTAGGGGAGATAGATTTCCAGTTCTCTTCCTCTCAGGCACATGGTGGGATTCTATTTCCCTGTTCTTTAAAATTGGATGTGGCCATGTGACATACTTTGGCAAATAAAAGGTGATTGGAAGTAACATATGCCACTTTTACCTGGCATTTAAGTATTGGTGCATGATTCCTCAGTCCTCCCTCTCTTCCACCTTGATGACCGACATCATTCTTGATGGAACCTGGTCTCTGGTCAAAAAAATATAAAATGAGACCACCTGCTCACCTGTAATGAACATGTAATGTACACGAGAAGTAAATTCTCACCATTTAAAGTCGCTGAGATTTGGCAATTATTGGCTGTGGCAACGTAATCTGATTTATTCTCACTAGTATAATTATCCCAAAGTTATTTACATTCTTATAGATGTAGAGAATGTTTATATGATCCAAGTTTTTAGACCAAAGCAAAGTAAGATCAGTTATCTGGACTTAACAGCTGGAATTAATTACCATGTGTTCAATATGATTGATAATATGAAGATCCACAATTAACATGAACCAAAAATCCAAATTAACAACCAATGGATTGAGTAAACGTATGTTTCATCTATAAATTGCTTATCGAGGAACTATGGTCACAAGAACATCTAATACATGGTGTTAGAGCAGGTTGGCATGAGTTGTAAGTACTGTCTGTGGCATTCAGATTTGGAAAATCAGATTTCAGTTCTGCCATTTAATATCTATGTGACCTTAAATACTCAATGTCTCTGAATCTCAGTTTCTTCACTTGTAAAATAGAGATAATAATGCTGACTTTATTAGGGTGGTTGTCAGGATTAAATTATGCAGAGTACTGTCAGAGTCTCTAGAACAAAAGGAACTTTCAATAGATTGATCATTCATAGTAATGACAAGAACCATAATTCTACCAAATGTTATACTGTGTCATAGTGGCTTTGATGTTAGAACACTAGAGTTTTAATACTGGTACTGTAGCTTCCAGCTACGAGAGCTTGAGAAGGTAATTTAAACTGTAATTTGATTTTCTAATTCGTAACATGGAAAAATATCACAGGATCGAATGAAGCAATGTTAATTATAGCACTGATAAATTATAAAGTGTACCACATACAGTTATTTTATGATAATGATAATTATAAAATCACTCTACAAATTTGTTAGCAAATGCTGATTGATTTTTATTCATACTTCTTGCTTCTAGAGGGTGTTTTCATTGTGAGGCACCACGTTCATCCAGCTATCCTTGGGAGTCACTCCTAACTCCTCATTCTCCCTCTCTTCCTTGCCTAAAACCTCTTTTGTGCATACACATCCATTAAGTCATCAAGTCTCACAGATTCTACTTCTGACTTTCTCTGTGATCCACTCATTCCTCTTTATCCCCTCTGCCGTGATCTCAACTTTGATTTAGAGACTGCAACAGTCTTTCAGTTGGCTCCGTATCTTTCATCAAGCCATGGTTTACACTGCTGCCAAAATGATCTTTCTAAACGTGCTTATTTTCTTACCCACTTTGAAAACTCTTCAATGGCTTTCCGTTTTCCTCAAGAAGAAATCCAAGTTTCCTGGGGCGCCTGGGTGGCTCAGTTGGTTGGGCGTCCGACTTCGGCTCAGGTCATGATCTCGCAGTCCGTGGGTTCGAGCCCCGCGTCGGGCTCTGTGCTGACAGCTCAGAGCCTGGAGCCTGTTTCAGATTCTGTGTCTCTGTCTTTCTCTGACCCTCCTGTTCATGCTCTCTGTATCAAAAATAAATAAATGTTAAAAAAAATTTTTTTTTTAAAAAAAGTCCAAATTTTCTTACCTGACCCTCCCGTTCATGCTCTCTGTATCAAAAATAAATAAATGTTAAAAAAAATTTTTTTTTTAAAAAAAGTCCAAATTTTCTTAACATAGCCTACAAGGCCTTTTATGAGGTGGCCAGTGTCTACCTTTACAGGCCCTCAATCCCTCAAAGGTCCAGCTCTACTGAAAACCTTACCGTTTGTGGAAAGTCCATGCTCTGTCTCTTCAGGCCTTTGCATCTGCTGTTTTCTTCACCTGAAACCCCTTTCCCCACTCTTTAAAACCAGTTAACTTCTACTCACAAATATCTGTAGAATGGGTATTGAAATATCATTCATCTAGATAAGTTTTTGCATAACTTTATGGATAAAACTTTACTACTCACTTTAGTAATTTTTAAGTGTTCTATCAGTAGGAATTTAAAGGAGCAGCTAAAAATGTTTTTAATAATCTTAGAAAACATTGATATTTGAAGCTTAATTTTATATGGACAAAGAAGCTATTATTATATTTTTGTCGTTACTTGGGGCTTTTAGAAATTTACTTAAAAACTCAATAAATAGGGGTGCCTGGGTGTCTCAGTCAATTAAGCGTTTGACTCTTGATCTCGGCTCAGGTCTTGATGTCACAGCTCATGAGTTTCAGCCCCGCATTGGGCTCCACGCTGGCAGCACAGAGCTTGCTTAGGATTCTCTCTCGCTCTTTCTCTGCCCTTCCCCTGCTTGCGCACTCTGTCTCTTTCTCTCTCTTTCAAAATAAATAAATAAACTTTAAAAACTCAATAAATAATTTAAGTATATATAATAACTTGAAAAATTCAATAAAGTTGTCAGTGAGGTATGATGTAAGATCCCTAAAATATCCCGGAATACTTTTTCCTTTCTGGTATAATAGGACTCTATCTGTCAATAGTTGAGTATTCAGAGAAATACAGACATGGTGAGAGTACATTTTTTCATGAGTTGTTCTGGATGCTACACAAATATTTCATCACTTTAGAAAAGGCAGTGCTTATTTTGATGATTCATAACCATGTTTTATATGTTCCACATGATGGACATGTTCTGCTTTCTATTTAACCGAGGAATTAGTTTCATGTAAACTGTTAGCCTTTTAGTTTTATCACCCACTGAGTATGCCAACCTAAGCAAATGAAGCCTAATAGCCTAGTAAATGTTCTGTGGATTTGAGGGTAGACTTGAACATTGTAGTAAATCATGAACAAACCAGACACAAAGCCCAAATGTATAAAGGAACAAATGAGGTCATTAGCAGTGTGTAGCTTTTGCAGGAGTGGGGCCTTGGCAAGGACTTAGCCAGCTGCAAAGGGCAAAGAAGTTCTCAGACCAAGAAGTAGGGATGCGTTTGGGATAATCAGAATGAGAACTACCTACTTTGTGCCAGGCATCATGTTAAGTGCTTTATGTTGGAGGTAAACTCCACCAGTCAGTGGAACACAATCTCAAAAGCAGCAGCAATGTTCACCTAAAGAAAGTGATCATAAATCTGTTTTTACTTTTTGTCGTGAGGGAGGAAATTGATTTTATATTGTTAGAGAACAAAGAAAATGATGACCTATGTTTAGCTGATTTGCGAAGCTGATTTTATGTTCCATTTGATTGTGTGTTCTATGTTTTCCACTGTTAAAAATACTTTACCCTTGGTGATGTTAAAATAATTTTGCAGGATACTAAGGAAATCACACTTAAAATATTAGATCATGTTTTAATATGGGGTATGCATGAAGCCAACATTTCTCCCATTAACTTGATCACTCATTCACTCAGCAAATATTTGTTGCAATAACTCCTCTGTGAAGGTAGTGTTCAAGGTGTTCAAGATACAGGGGTGAACAAAACACATAGTCCCTACCATCAGAGAGCTCACAGTCTGGGGTGGGGGGGGTGAGCAGACACCAAGCAAATAATCACACCAATATTTAGCACAGCAGGTCTGAAACTCAATTCAGAAACTCAGTGACCAAGAAATGTATATTCTGAAATTCAGTTTCTAGCTCTAAGTCATCATTCCACCCAGCTGGCAGAAACAAACAACACACACATAAAGTTATTATCAGTCTCTGTCAATTGGGTTGCTAATCTAAAAGTATGGGAGAGTCTATAAGCTCAGGAATGAGAAGGGTAGAATGAAATAGGTTCAGTGCTTCGGATTGGCTCCCCAGGGTCTAAGGATAATAAAGTAGTTTTCTTTTAGGCTTGATGAGCAACAAAGGTAGAATATGCGAAAATGTTTGAAAGGTCAAAAATACATAACACAAAGAAACATATTTTTTCAGTTGAATCAAGTTTTTATTTTGGTACAGAGTGTTATGGGAAGTCCAACTTTTCAGAAGGACAAAGAGAAGAACCACAATGGTTTACATCAGCAGGAAACTTATTATTGTTATTACCTGACCTAAGCTCTCACTCCACCCAATAATTACCTTGCTTTTATGTAAAGGATGGCTCCAAAGAAATAGAAGGTGGAAAGAAGTGGATACTTTAAAAAGGCAGTTTCTACGGTTGCACAGACTCCATTCTTAGTTTTATACACACTTTTTTTTTTTTTTTCAGAGATTTTAGTGAGTTTCAGATGCCTCTCCTCTCCACTTAGAATGCTTTATAAAACAGGCCATACTGTCCTATGGCCTCGGTTAACAAAACGCAGGACTTGTTCTAGCAAACAGCACGGAATAGGCTGTTAGCAATCTGTTTGGAGGAGTTGTTACCTCCCACTCTCCTATTTCTACAAGCTAGCTCTAGAACCCTTCATAAGATAACATTCTGATGCCAACTATAGATCAAGGACTCTCTATTTTCTCTCTGGGCCCACTTAAGTCTGGGCTTAAAACCCAGAGCCAATTTGGGGCATGCAGAGGAGGGTGCCCTGATGTGTCCCAGACTAACTCTTCTCACTGAATTGGGAGTGTGATGCCTGCTGGCTAAACGATGCAATTTTGACATTTGCTGTCATGTTGTTTGCTTGTCAGATAGTCTAACAAAGTTCAATAGCTTCCACTCGCAAATCTAAGAGGATAAAATTCTGATTTAAAGTTGGGTGTGAAAACATAAAAAATATAACGTAAATGAAGTTGGGTGTGAAAATCCAGTATTCTCCTAACACTAACACATGCATAATTCATAAACTTTAGAAAACAGATCTTGGAAAGCAGACCTGAAATTCTATGAAACTTCATCTTGTAAAGATTTTGGTTTAAGTAATTCTAATAATTTCAAAGTTTTGCTTCCAATGGAATAATTTTCTAACCTATTTGGAGATTTTGTAAGTACACATATGTGGTTATATGTACTTGGAATATGACTAAAAACATTAAGAAAATCCCAAAAAAACTCTTACAATTAAGCCTAGATCACATATCTCTGAAATAAAAGTTTATTAAGTTTATGTTAAGTTGAAATGTAAGTTCTACATCAAATGTCATTTTCTAACATCAAAATCCCAGCTTACTGCATACAAATTGGACTATTGGATATTAAACACTGTTTCTTTTTCTTTAAACAGCAACAAGGGAAGGTATTAGTAATGATGAATTATCCTGGTTGTTTTGACTTGGATCCAATCAAAATATCTATTACATCTCCCTGAAAAGAAAAAGCGAAACAATTACAATGCAATAAAATATAAATTAAGAGGTAAAGGAGTCTTTAAAATGCTATTTGAAATTTATAAGTTAGTGATACATATAAAGAGCATCCAATAAGATCGTAAAAAGGAAACAAACCAAGGTAAGTTTAAATAGTAACGGTTACTTCCTAGTATAAACCTACTTTTTCCAATGGAGGACTCTTTTAAAGAAGTTTGATCAACAATAAGGATTCAGTTAAGCGACAATTTTGGCAGCTCCTGTGTAGCCTTAATATGTAAGCCTCAGTTTTCTCATCTGTAAAATAGCTTGTGATCTTAATGATATCTTAAACTCTTTCCTGACCTATAGTGCTTGATTTAGAGACAGCTGAAGACCTGAATTCCAATGTGGATTTTGTATTTAATTTAATAATAACAATCTTACACTAAAGGGGTAAAATAATAATCTGTAAGAGGATGAAACCAAAGATGGTAGGTTTTTTTTAATTTGTTTTTTTAACGTTTATTTATTTTTGAGACAGAGAGAGACAGACCATGAACGGGGGAAGGTCAGAGAGAGGGAGACACAGAATCTGAAACAGGCTCCAGGCTCCGAGCTGTCAGCACAGAGCCCGACGTGGGGCTCGAACTCACGGACCGCGAGATCATGACCTGAGCCGAAGTCGGCTGCCCAACCGACTGGGCCACCCAGGCGCCCCGGTAGGTGAGTTTTTAAGAAAGATGCTGTGAATTAAATTCTACACATAAAACTAATATTACACTCTATGTTAACCACCTGGAATTTAAATAAAAACTTGAAACAATAGGGGCGCTGGGTGGCTCAGTTGGTTAAGCATCTGACTCTTGATGTTGACTCAGGTCATGATCTCATAGTTCCTGAGTTTGAGGCCCACACTGGGCTCTGAGCTGATGGCATGGAGCCTGCTTGGGATTCTGTCTCTCCCTGTCTCTCTGCCCCTTACCTGTTTCTCTCAAAATAAGTAAATTAACTTAAGAAAAATAAAGTCGTGTAATTCCTTCAGATTAGGTGAAAATAATATTTAAAAACAACGTGAAACAACAAATAATATAATATAATATAATATAATATAATATAATATAATATAACATAATACAAAGATATTGTGAAAAGTTGGGAGTTGGAAGCAGAAGACCAGAATTTTCTCACCTTTCACAGTAAAGGTGATCTTAAAAAAGTCACTAATATCTGGGAATCTTAGTTTCCTTGAATGCATAATAGAAATATCAACAACCACTTCCAAAAATTATTTCAAGAGTTGAATGAACTAATGTATATAAAAGAGTTTTACAAAACTCTAAATAGTTATAAACACCTTAGATCATATTACATAAGTCAGTCCTGTCTTTTAGCCTATACTAAGGATGACATTCCCCATTCTGCAGGTCCTGACACAAAATCAGTTGCCAAGCTGCTTCTCAAATCCATCTCTTTCTACTTCAGTCTTTCACTTGGGCTAACACAGCAGATCACCACTCTAATTTATTCACTGTTAAATTCTTAGCACCCAAAACAGACCCTGTCACATAGTCCATACTCAGTAGATGTTTGTTGAATGAATGAAGAGTCTATATGTAAATACCCAAAGTACAGAGAAAGAGATGGCAAACATTTATATACTGAAACATAAGAATGGAAATAGTATCCAGGAGTGATTCTCCATAGGCTGCCTCCAGAAAACAAAACAAAACAAAACAAGTCACTTTGTGCAATGTCCCACTGGAATTAGCTTCTGCCAAGTATTTAAACTATAATTCTGTTCGACACAAGACTGAGGCCCCCAGCAACCAACCACATCACACCAGAAGAGGAGGTGGTGCTTCAACAAACAATAATGCTAAGGTGGTGGTAAGTCCCGTTGGCAGCTGGCTACATCACAAAGTTACCATTGCAAAGCTTGGACCCTATACCCCTGTTTACACCAGGCATCAGGCTGATATTACCCTAAACCACATACCCTGGTTAGTAGGACAGGACAGGAGCCAATGTCCTACTGTGTCATATCACAATAATATTCTGGTCCTTGGACACATCAGGGGGCTGCCAGAGTTTCAGAAATTATTTAACTTAAAACATGCACAGCCCTAGGATCAAAGTTCTTCTCTTGCTGTGTAAGGCCACAGTGGGTGCCGAACAATGTGGAGGTGAGCGGGAGTCATGGTTCTTTCTATACGTATACCATGGTCCTTGGAATATCTCCATGGGTTTTCTCCAATGGGCCCTGCTCCAGCACACTTGGTGCAAGTGTTATCTGGTACTTTGCCTTTGTAAAACACGTATCCCTGTTGAAGTCCCCTTGGTACCTATCCCTAATTCTTCTATTCCTGCATCCTTCACTTCTCAGAGGCAGTCTTTATTATAAATTTGGTGTACACCTTTCCTATAGAATGAAAACATAAGCCTTCCAAAATTTTAATTCACTCTTGGTTAAAATTAATGGAGAAATTATAGGCCATAATGTTACTTGATAAGATATCTTAATAGGAAATAATGGTTTGACATTAATTACTTTGAGACTTCAAATTACTATGTCATTATAATTCTCTGAAAAGTTCAGGAAGAGGTGTATCAGGTAAGCTTGAGTTTGTCAGTAAGTAACATAAAATCTGATTAATAGGTTTTTCTTGAATCTCCTAGAAGAATAACACTGAAGTTTTAAAATATCATGACCAAAAGCATGAAAGACATATTTGTATTAGAAAACTGTATTTATTTATTAATGTATGGAATATATTTCTTACAAGAAAATTTTGCTCACCAGCACTGAAATCATTAACACACACACACACACACACACACACACACACACACACACAAATGTTTGTCAAAAATGTTCAGACTCTCAACTTAGCCTTCTGCTTGCAAAGCATACTGCTCAAAATAAAAGATGTCTCGTGTGTGTGTGTGTGTGTGTGTGTGTGTGTGTACACCACATCTTCTTTATCCATTCATCAGTCAATGGACATTTGGGCTGTTTCTATAATTGGGCTATTGTAGATAATGCTGCTATAAACATTGGTGTGCATGTATCCCTTCAAATTTTTGTTTTCTTTGGGTAAATACCTAGTAGTGCAATTGTTGGATCGTAGGGTTCATTTCTGAGTGAACCTCCATACTGTTTTCCAGAGTGGCTGCACAAGTGTGCATAAAAAAGAAGAAAATCTTGCCATTTGTAACAATATGGATAGAGCTAGAAAGGATTATGCTAAGTGAAATAAGTCAGTCAGAGAAAAACAAATACCATATGATTTCACTCATATGTGGAATTTAAGAAACAAAACAAACAAGCACAGAGGAAAATAAGAGAGAGGCAAACCAAGAAACAGACTCTCAATTATGAAGAACAAACTGATGGTTACCAGAGGGGAGATGAGTGGGGATGGGTTAAATAGGCGATGGGGATTAAGGAACGAACTTGTGATGAGCACCAGGTGTTATAGGGATGTGCTGAATCACTAAATTCTACACCTGAAACTAATATTACAGTGTATTTAACTAACTGGAATTTAAATTTAAAAACTTGAAAAGGAAAAAGATGTCTCTCATCAATTCAAATCAAACACCAAAATGAAATCTTTTTCTTCTATATTCCAATCTATATTCCATACTTTTACTAACTATAAATACATCCACTAAGAACACAGCTTTTATACTTGTGTTTAAATAATCTTACATAAATCATAACATACTGTACTTATCTTTCTCCAGTTTACTTTTATCACTTAACACATTTTTAAAGATTTATTCAAAATTTGTCATATTGAGACTTTTAAGTACATATTATTTAAACTTCTGTATTACAGTGACTCATGTGAATGTGCCATATTTTATTTATCCAGTGTTTCACTGATGATCATTTAGGTTGTCTCCAATTTATCACTATAGAAACAAGGCTGTTATGAACATGTCTTTCAGACCACTACTAACAAATTAAACAAAAACCCTGGGAGATATATAGAATCCAAACATAACATTTAAACATCTATAAAGACTGTAATCTTACCAGATAGGAAAAGTATAGTAACTTAGAGTTAATGACACAGTAAATAAATAACTTGAAATCAATAAAGTGATGCAGCAGCACATTCAGGGTTGCAGACTTCCATGAGAAGATAGAGGACATGGGTAATAGGTAAGTAGACTTCAGGAGACATGGGCTCTGAGACCATTCCATACGGAGGGCATGGACAAATAAACTATAAAACAGGGCTCAGCCTGGCACCAAAGTAGTTAGAAACATCTCCTTAAATGTCCAGTCAATATGCATGTCAGCCAGTTGAGAAAATCATCTCCAAAACTACTTGGGATGCTTTATTTGTTTCTTTATTGGAAAACCTATTTTTACCCTGAGAAGAATAAGAGTTGTGTATAGAAATAATGCAGCAAATCAAACCGATAATTTTAATATTTTTGTATTAAGGAACTTGTATATATTTGGTATTTTAAATATTCATTATATGTAAGAGTATTCACTATTATTAGATTGTCTAGCAAATAAATTTGTGATTCTAATTTAAATGTGTAATTGGGCAATTGATTTAGACTTGTAATCATAGATTGAAATACTATTCATTTATAAAAAGCATTGGAACATTTAAGAAAATTTAAGATTCATCATATTCAACATTTAAAATTTATTAAATTAATAAGAATTCCTTAAGTATCAGATTTGTTTGTCCATAAGATGATTGGAGTACTTAAAACACTATATTAAATTTATAAAGTAAATTTAGAGGATTTAAAGAAATTTGTTACAAAGCTTATTGAAAGTGCATATTAAAATTTGCTAGACTTAAAACCAATTTGACAATAAATTTCATATTAAAAAATCTGCTAGACTTATAAACAGAATAATAAAATGTATTCTCTAAATGTAAGAACTTCAGGAAAACTTCAGGTAAACTAAGATTTTTAAAAAAACTTTATACCATCAAAACCTTAGAGGAGAAAGCAGGAAAAGACCTCTCTGACCTCAGCCGTAGCAATCTCTTACTCGGCACATCCCCAAAGGCAAGGGAATTAAAAGCAAAAGTGAATTACTGGGACCTTATGAAGATAAAAAGCTTCTGCACAGCAAAGGAAACAACCAACAAAACTAAAAGGCAACCAACGGAATGGGAAAAGATATTTGCAAATGACACATCGGACAAAGGGCTAGTATCCAAAATCTATAAAGAGCTCATCAAACTCCACACCCGAAAAACAAATAACCCAGTGAAGAAATGGGCAGAAAACATGAATAGACACTTCTCTAAAGAAGACATCCGGATGGCCAACAGGCACATGAAAAGATGTTCAACGTCGCTCCTTATCAGGGAAATACAAATCAAAACCACACTCAGATACCACCTCACGCCAGTCAGAGTGGCCAAAATGAAGAAATCAGGAGACTATAGATGCTGGAGAGGATGTGGAGAAACAGGAACCCTCTTGCACTGTTGGTGGGAATGCAAATTGGTGCAGCCACTCTGGAAAGCAGTGTGGAGGTTCCTCAGAAAATTAAAAATAGACCTACCCTATGACCCAGCAATAGCACTGCTAGGAATTTATCCAAGGGATACAGGAGTACTGATGCATAGGGGCACCTGTACCCCAATGTTTATAGCGGCACTCTCCACAATAGCCAAATTATGGAAAGAGCCTAAATGTCCATCAACTGATGAATGGATAAAGAAATTGTGGTTTATATACACAATGGAATACTACGTGGCAATGAGAAAAAATGAAATATGGCCTTTTGTAGCAACATGGATGGAACTGGAGAGTGTGATGCTAAGTGAAATAAGCCATACAGAGAAAGACAGATACCATATGGTTTCACTCTTATGTGGATCCTGAGAAACATAACAGAAACCCATGGGGGAGGGGAAGGAAAAAAAAAAAAAAAAAAAAGAGGTTAGAGTGGGAGAGAGCCAAAGCATTAGAGACTGTTAAAAACTGAGAACAAACTGAGGGTTGATGGGGGGTGGGAGGGAGGGCAGGGTGGGTGATGGGTATTGAGGAGGGCACCTTTTGGGATGAGCACTGGGTGTTGTATGGAAACCAATTTGACAGTAAATTTCATATATTAAAAAAATAAAAATAAAAAAAAAATAAAATAAAATAAATATACCTTTTTTAAAAATAAATAAATAAATAAATAAAAATAAAAAAACTTTATAGCACATTTGAATGTGAACATTTTAAGCAAAAGTTGACTGAATAATCATCTCTACGTACAAAAGAAACATTAAAGACAAAGGAAAAAAGGAAGAAAGAATTCACATTGATACCTTATACGTGTGTCCAAATAAACATGTGCAAGACATTCTCTATGGTATCACTGCCTTGTATGGTATTTGAATTCGAAGTTTTACTGAATCTCTCTCCAAAGAGGCTATGCTAGGGGCACCTGGGTGGCTCAGTCGGTTAAGTGTCCAACTTTGGCTCAGGTCGTGATCTCGCAGTTCCTGAGTTTGAGCCCTGCATCGGGCTTTGTGCTGACAGCTCAGAGCCTGGAGCCTGCTTCAGATTCTGTGTCTTGCTCTCTCTCTGTGTCTCCCACCTCTCGCACTCTCTCTCTCTCAAAAAAAAAAATTAATAAAATAAAACATTAAAAAAAGAGGCTATGCTAGGGGCACCTGGGTGGCTCAGTCGGTTAAGTGTCCAACTTTGGCTCAGGTCGTGATCTCGCAGTTCCTGAGTTTGAGCCCTGCATCGGGCTTTGTGCTGACAGCTCAGAGCCTGGAGCCTGCTTCAGATTCTGTGTCTTGCTCTCTCTCTGTGTCTCCCACCTCTCGCACTCTCTCTCTCTCAAAAAAAAAAATTAATAAAATAAAACATTAAAAAAAGAGGCTATGCTAGGGGCACCTGGGTGGCTCAGTCGGTTAAGTGTCCAACTTTGGCTCAGGTCGTGATCTCGCAGTTCCTGAGTTTGAGCCCTGCATCGGGCTTTGTGCTGACAGCTCAGAGCCTGGAGCCTGCTTCAGATTCTGTGTCTTGCTCTCTCTCTGTGTCTCCCACCTCTCGCACTCTCTCTCTCTCAAAAAAAAAATTAATAAAATAAAACATTAAAAAAAGAGGCTATGCTAATTCATATTCCCATGACCCTTGCATAAGAGCTCCTATTTCCCTACAACTTTGCTAATACTTAATACTGGCTAATATTTTCATTTTTGTAAATCCAATCAATTTGAACTGATATCTTGTATAATTTCAATTGTATATTTCTCCATTTCTAGAGAGAATTAATATTCCAGTTTTTCTATGATTTAGTATTTTATACATTTGCCCATTCAAAACATTGAATTGCTCTTATTGTTTAATAGGGGTTATTTATACATACTGGACATTATGTCTCTTATAATCTTAGAAATTTCTTCTTCTAATATGTTTCTTTTAACTTAGCATATGGAATCCTGAACAAAAAGTGTTAATTTTGACATAATAGTCATAGAAAAAATATTTGAGGTTTATTGAGAACTTACTATGTCCCAGTACCAGTTCTAACCACTTTGTACCTATTAACTATTTTAATGTTTCTAACAACCTTTGATTCTGGTACCAAAATTATACCCAGATAAGGAAACAGGAAAAACATGAAAAAAATTAGGAGATTTTTTTTTGGTCTTTTTAAAATCTGTCTTTGTCTCTAGATCATTAAGACATTATTCTACATTTTCTTCTAGTGGTTTGTTTTATTTTTCAGTCTTTAATTCATTTGGAGTTCACCATTGTACAAAATGTGAGATAGGGAATGGCTTTCTATTTTCTAGAAAATAAGGATCAAATTCCAGATCATGGCAAATGACCCAACAGGCCCTTTTGCCACTTTTCTCTCAAGCAATCTCTTTACCAGTCAAAAAAGTCTACTCACTATTTCCTCAAAATGTCATGGACCTTTCTTTTTTTTTTTTTTTTTTTAATTTTTTTTACATTTATTTATTTTTGAGAGAGCACAAGTCGGCGAGGGGCAGAGAGAGGAGGAGACACAGTATCCGAAGCAGGCTCCAGGCTTCAAGCCATCAGCAAAGAGCCTGACGCGGGGCTCGAACTCACAAACCGCGAGATCATGACCTGAGCTGAAGTCGGACACTTAGCCAACTGAGCCACCCAGGTGCCCCTGTCATGGACCTTTCTAATTCTGTATCTTTGCTCAGGCCTTTCCCTCACTCTGAAATAACAGCTCTACTCGCTTATCTGCAAGGAAAATTTCCATTTTTTTTAAGTTTATTTATTTATTTTGAGAGAGAGACCACGAGCAGGGGAGGGCCAGACAGAGAAGGAAAGAGAGAATCTCAAGCAGGTTCCATGCTGTCAACACAGATCCTGATGCAGGGGTGGATCTCACGAGATCATCACCTGAACCGAAACCATGAGTCGGTCAGTTAACCAACTGAGCCACCCAGGTGCCCCTGCAAAGAAAATTTCTAATCCTTCAAAACACAGTTAAAATTTAATCTCCTGTGTGAAAGTCTTCCCCAAAGTATTCACCTATGTTTTCCTTTCTTTCTTCCCATTCTCCTTTCAAAAGTCAATTTTCCTACTCTGTGCTTCTATAGGAGTTTCTTTGTTATTTTGGTCTTTATGACTTGATTATATTTGTGTGCATATATTGTTCCTTTCTTAGAAACCATGTGTCTTTTGGGTCTAAGTGTGTTTGTTCATTTTTCAATATTTGCTTAGTACCTATCATGTGCTAGCCCTGTGCTAGTACTTAAATATACAAGTTTCCAAGTAGCTCAAACTACTAAGAAAGACATGTATACAAAATATTATAGTTTATATTGATGAATTATTGTCATCTTTAACAGGTACTATAGACATATGTGATAAAAAGAATCAACATGCTAATGCTCATGTTTCTTTGCTACCACCAACCCAATACACACCAACAAAGATTTTTAAATAATGCAACTCCCTCTCCCCACTGCCCCAATTTAGAATTTGTGGACGAGTTCTTAGAGCTTTTGTGGGATGGAACTGATGGAATTACAGGAATAGAAAGCAATGGATTTAGGCCTTGATGCTACATTTAGGATTTGAGGGATAAGTAAAGAAGAAAAAGATTACTATTAACTATATATTTTGATCCATTTTAATGTTTTTGAAAGACTTGAATAAAGAATAGAATTCTCTAGTTCCTTCTGGCTGTTGAGCTGTATATCATAAACAAGTGTGGGCATAAACATCTCAGTACCCTAAAAGGTATTATATACTCAGTGAATATGAGAGAAATTAAAAATATTAAAATGTTTACATCATGAAAAAATAAGCCATTAATGTTGCATTTCTCAGAACAGACTAAAATTATGATGTAAGGAAACATGCATTTTAGAAAAAGAAGCTTTATGTTTTTATGAACAAAAGAGACAAAATTCACTATTTACAGGTGGCTTATGTCCTACCTGTGGGAGACAGGCAATTAACAAAATAAATCAATAAAGAATATGGTATATTCAAAGATAAATATTACGAAAAATAAGTCATGGAAAAGTACGAGATAAGAAGTATAGGTGAGAGTAGAGATTCAATTTTAAATAAGGTATCCAGGAAGATTTCACGCAGATAGTGACTGATATTTGAGCAAAAACTTGAAGTACCGAGAAGATCAAACTCTGGATGTTAGATAGGAGAAATGACAAATACAAAGTCCTAAGCAAGCATCTATCTGTCTGTCTATCTATCTATCTATCTATCTATCTATCTATCTATCTATCTAACATTTACAGTCTATATAGTTGGGATAAAACTCCACTTGCTACAGTATGTGACCCAAATATAATCAACACTGCTGACTTTCCTGGCCACATTTCCATCTGGTTGCATATTTAGATTATTTTCTTTTTCTTTTCTTATCCCATTACAAATTATGCTATAATTAATTTATTTGATTGCCTTTATGAATATTTCTATAGAATAGAATTCCAGAAGCATGACAGTCTTGGTTCAGATTGCCAAATTGCTTCCAAAGAAGTTATACCAAATTCTACTCCAACATTTTTCTGTATAAGAGAAAAACTGTCTTATCAAATGTTTGCTAGTACTGAGTACACCTATTAAATATAAAAAAAAAACTTTGTTAATTTCGTATATGAGAATGTGATCACATTTTAATTTAAGGTAATACATTTTTATTTCTTCATTTATAAATGAGGTTTAATTTTAAAATATATTTACTAGTCGTTTTTTTGTGAATGAACTGTTCCTGACTATTACCCAGTCTTCTATTGTAGTCTCAGTGTTTTTGCCTTATTTTTCTTATTTTTATTTATTTTTTTAATGTTTATTTATTTTTGAGAGACAGAAACAGAGAAGGCACGAGCGGGGAAGAGGCAGAGAGGGAGAGTGGAGACACAGAATCTGAAGCAGGCTCCAGGCTCTGAACTGTCAGCACAGAGCCTGATGCGGGGCTTGAACCCACGAACTGTGAGATCATGACCTGAGCTGAAGTCGGATGCTCAACCAGTTAAGCCACCCAGGCGCCCCTTTATTTTTATTTTTTTAACATTTATTTACTTTTGAGAGAAAGAGAGACACAGAGGCATGAGCAGGGGAGGGGCAGAGAGAGGGAGACACAGAATCCCAAGCAGGCTCCAGGTTTGGAGCTGTACAGCACAGAGTGTGACGTGGGGCTTGAACTCACAGTCTGCAAGTCATGACCTGAGCTGAAGTCAAACGCTTAACTGACTGAGCCACCCAGGTGCCCCAAGTGTTTTTTCCTTATTGATTCATGCATATTTTAATATTTTAACTTGTTTATCATATTCATGGTAATATATACCAGATTACTCCATAAAATAATATTTAAACTTTAAAAATAAAAAATTGAAAAGCTACCTTAAAAATAATAGGTAGTGATAATAATAATCTAGTGATACTGATTGCTTGTTAAAGTTTTACAACAAAGTTTTCATATTGTTTTTCTTTTTTCTTTAATTTTTTTCCCTTTTTTAAAAATTTAAATCCAAGCTAGTTAACATATAGTGTAATAATGATTTCAGGAGTAGAATTTAGTGATTCATCACTTACATGTAACACCTAGTGCTCATCCCAACAAGTTCCCTCCTTAATGCCCATAACCCATTTAGCCCACCCCCATCTAGCAACCCTCAGTTTGTTCTCTGTATTTAAAAGTCTCTTACTGTTTGCTTCCCTCTTTTATTTTTCCTTCCTTTTCCCTATGTGTATCTGTTTTGTTTCTTAAATTCTACATATGAGTGAAATCATATGATATTTGTCTTTCTCTGACTGACTTCTTTTACTTAGCATAATACATTCTAATTCTATCCACGTTGTTGCAAATGGCAAGATTTCGTTTTTTTTCATCTCTAATATTCCAGTGTGTGTGTGTGTGTGTGTGTGTGTGTGTGTGTGTGTGTGTGCGCGCGCGCGCGCGCGCATACCACATCTTTTTTATTCATTCATCAGTCGATGCACATTTGGATTCTTTCCATAATTTGGTTATTATTGATAGTGCTGCTATAAACATTGGGGTGCATGTGTCCCTTCAAATCAATATTTTGGTATCCTTTGGATAAATATCTAGTAGTTCAATTGCTGGGTCGTAGGGTAGTTTTATTTTTAATTTTTTGAGGAACCAACATACTGTTTTCCAGAGTGCACCAGTTTGCATTCCCACCAGCAGTGCAAATGTTTTCCCTTTTCTCCACATCCTCATCAACATCTGTTGTTGCCTGAGTTGTTAATTTTAGCCATTCTGACAGGTGTGAGGTGGTATCTCATTGTGGTTTTGATTTATATTTCCCTGATGATGAGTGATGTTGAGGATCTTTTCATGTGTCTGTTAGCCATCTGGATGTCTTCTTTGGAGAAGTGTCTGTTCATGTCTTCTGCCCATTTCTTCACCGGATTATTTGTTTTGTGGGTGTTGAGTTTGATAAGTTCTTTATAGATTTTGGATACTAACCCTTTAACCAATATGTCATAGGCAAATATCTTCTCCCTTTCCATCAGTTGCCTTTTAGTTTTGAGTATCAGAGTAAGGGAATAGGATAACACTACAGAAACAAAAACAAATGCCTATTTTGGGAACATTGGATAATATCTAAAATATTATAATTTCTTGTAAAAGTCTTTGAATATTTGCAGTAAACTTCTTCAGCTATATTCAACAATTATTAAATCCCAACAGTATATTAAGCACAATTTTAAGTTATTCCATATAACATTTACAATTATTATGCTACAACATTATTGTATTCATATTACAGAGAAAAAACATGAGGCTCAAAGAAAATAAGCCTAGTAGATACCATGCTAGTAGCTAACAACTCCTGGGATTTATGTTCTTTCCATTGCACCACACTTAAGATATCTAAGAAATGTAAATTCCTTGTATGACACAAAATTATAACTGAAATTATTAAATGACATAGAATTTTGATTCTTGAGTCTTACCCGGCCAGAATCCAAAGCAGCAGGCATATTTCTCAGTTCATACACACCAACCTGTCCATCACTGTCACCCACCAGAAGGCAATCTGTTTGTTTGGCAAAGAGGACAGTTGTGAACTTGATTCCGGGGTTAGCAACATGCACAATCAGAGGATCCAAACTGTAATAAAATATTTTATTTGTAAATGTATTTGTTGTTAATATATTCTTATATACAGATTAAGAAAAGTCTGAGATATTTTTTTGTGATTTCATGTGACAAAAACAAAACAAAAATAAACTTTTTAAGTAAATTTCCAAAGTCAAAATAACTGTTTCTCTACTCCTTATTCAGTCAAAACTTTCACTTCTTTAGTGAACAAATTTCGACTAAATAAATTCAAGCAAGTCACAATTAAGTTGTGAACTCATGGGGCGCCTGAATGGCTCAGTCAGTTGAGCATCCGACTCTTGCTTTTGGCTCAGGTCATGGTCTCATGGTTGTGGGATCAAGCCCTGTGTCAGGCTGCATGCTGAACGTGGAGCCTGCTTAAGATTGTCTCTCTCTCCTCTCTCCATGTCTTCCCTGTTCATGCTCTCTCTCTCTCTCTCTCTGCAAAATAAATAAATAAGCTTAAAAAAAAAAAAGATGCGAACTCATAAATTTAAACTCCTGTGCTGGTTAACTTTATGTACTTACTTGGCTAGGCTATGGTACTCAGTTGTTTACAAGGTCAAACACCAGTCTACACTTTGCTGTGAAGGTATTTTGTTTAGTTGTGATAAACATTCAGGTGAGTAGAATCTGAATAAAGCACATTATGCTCCATAATGTAGGCAGACCTTATCCAATGTGTTGAAGACCTTAAGAGAAAAGACTGAGTTCCCCAAAGTAGAATAATATTCTGCTTCCAGACTGCCTTCAGACTCAAGATTGCAAGATGGACTGACGGAATTGCAAGATGGAATTTCCTGATGGAAATTCTAGCCCACCAGCCTATAGTTCAGACTTGGCACTTGCCAGGCCCCACAATCATGTGAGCCAATTGCTTAAAGTAAATCTCTTTCTCTCTTTTTATTGCTACTGTTTCTCTGGAGAACCCTGAGTAATACAACTTCTTAAGTAATAAATGTCTTTTAATAGAAGGATATTTTGACCCAAATGAACCTCTGGAATATAAAAGAATATTTTGAACAAGAACTTTTTAAATTCCCTGTCATCCAAAGCAATCCACTGATACCCTTAAAAAACAACAGAACCAGGGGCACCTGGGTGGCTCAGTGGGTTAAGTGTCCAACTTTGGCTCAGGTCATGGTTTTGCTGTTCGTGGGTTTGAGCCCTGCACTGACAACTCAGAGCCTGCTTCAGATTCTGTCTCTCTCTCTCTCTCTGTCCTTTCCCCACTTGTGCTCTGTCTCTCTCTCTCAAAAATAAATAAATAAACTAAAACAAAAAACAAAAAAACCAAAGGCAGCAACTTGCATACTTCTTAAGAAATATCCTTGGGGTGCCTGGGTGGCTCAGTCGGTTGAGTGTCTGACTTCAGCTCAGGTTATGATCTCACCGTCTGTGAGTTCAAGCCCCGCATCGGGCTCTGTGCTGACAGCTCAGAACCTGGAGCCTGCTTCTGATTCTGTGTCTCCCTCTCTCTCTCTCTGCCCCTCCCCCAATCGTGTGTGTGTGCGTGCGCGCTCTCTCTCTCTCTCTCTCAAAAACTAAATAAACACACACACAAAAAAGAAATGTCCTGAGATCTACAGTTTTACCAAAAAAAAAAAAAATAATTAAAATCAGAGGTGGGATGAGTGATCGTTTTACCAAAAAATTAAAATCAGGGGTGGGATGAGTTAAGTCGTCATTTTATACATTAGTCATCTCATACTCAAAACTAAATTGCTTTGTGGTATAATCCTTGGTTTCGGATTCAAACTATTTTATAGTATAAGCCATGACAAAATTTTAGAGTTACTATATGATTAAGTTCTAGGATAAAAAAATTGTCATTAACAATAAACCCCTTGAGGGGAACCTGGGTGGCTCAGTTGGTTAAGTATCTGACAGGTCATGATTGCAAGGTTTGTGAGGTCAAGCCCCACATCAGGCTCTGCGCTGATGGCGTGGAGCATGCTTGGATTCTCGTTCCCCCTTTCTCCACTCCTCCTCTGCTTACACACACTCCCTCTCTCAAAATAAATAAGCCTTTTTAAAAAAAAGAATAAACCCATTGAATTTTGTATCACTTATTTTAAGCAAAAATATATTGCCCTGATGCTTCTGCTAATAACTAACATAAAAATCTACAGTATTTTCCAACTGAGGAAATAGAATCATTAAACACTTTATTCCCGCATTGTATAAATTTCCATTTTAAAAAGAAAACATGGGTCTAGATGACCCTCTAATAACTTTGGTGTCACACCTTAAATTAAAATTTTTAATTAAATGAATGGCCATTTAAATATATTTTAAAACAAGGTAAGAGAGTAAGTATTATAAAAAATAATTATTTTGTTCCCTTTCTTTGTCTTATTGCAAACAATCTTTAGTTAAACACAGTTAGTTGCCTCTCTGCATTCTTCTAAACAAGGCAAAGAAAAAGAATTCAAGGCAGCTATGATATCTTATATCTTCCTGTAAAAGTTTGATATGAGTAAGGTAACCTATTTTCATTTAAATATTTTTAAAACTACATACCACATAAGTAATTAAAATGAATATAGCATCTAGCCTATATCTTTTATTCATAAAGGACTCTCACAGTGTAAATTATTACTTGTTTTAAAGTAACCACAATTCTCTCTAACCAATACCAAAACTATCAGGTATCATTTTGTTTGAACTGCTTCTATGAGAAATATCACCAGGAAAAATATTAACACTTACGTGCTGATGTGAAGGTGCCAAATCTCTACTCTGCTCTCGTTTGCGGCTGCAAATATATAGGCTGATTTTGGAGACCAGGCAACATCATAAACAACATAAGTAGTTGGATAAAAACTCAAAAATGGCTTGGGATTCTCCTGTTGCCATATAATAACACCCCAATCTGCAGAACAGCTTAAGAACACATCATGACAAAATGGATTCCATGCTATTTTATACACTGGACCCTAGAATTAGAAAAACAAATTAAAATACATAGGTAAGTAATAGTTAACATCTCATACTTTAAACTTGACCAACAAATTAAAAATGCTAAGATTTCTAGAAGATTTAGGTACCATGCATTGTTGTGTATTATTTTAGCTCAGAGTAAGCTCATAAATTGAATCTTCCCTAAATAATGCCATACAGAAACATAAAAATATAGTTGTTACAATACTAACTAAATATTAATACATATTATACTTATTTACTTTAAAAAGTATAAGGATTACTTTAAAAAACAGAAATAAGGGAGAAAATGAAGAAAACATAAATGGAACAAAAGATACAGAAAATAAGTATATGCCAGAGACAATTTTACTTTGGAATCAGCATGTTATCATAAGCAAAATCTTTCAGAAACAAATAAAAATTGTGACTTCCATAACTTGCAAGAAAAAAATCAAGAACACCTGGAAGCCAAACAAAATGTCCCACACGTTATTGATGATTTCCATACAAGACAGTACTTAATTCAATTCGTACTATTAACTCTGAAGTTGTAAATTTAGGGCATGTGAAAAGTAGTGTGTATAAAAATACTATTTTTTTCAGAAATATTAAAAGATAAATTTTCCATACCTACTATAATTAAACTAACCTTATGTCCTCTGTAGGTTTCTAGGTATTGTTCATTATACGAACAAGAACATTTGTGAATATGACCCTCCTCGGTCCCAGCCAAATAGATATTTGTATCCTACAACACAAAAAATTAAAATGTATTGGCTTGTGATATATTAGTAAAGGTGCTAAATAGAAAATCAGATCCCTCGGGGCACCTGGGTTGGTTGGTTAAGGCTCAGTTGGTTAAGGGTGCAACTTTGGTTCGGGTCATGATCTCACAGTTCATAAGTTCGAGCCCCGCATTGGGCTTTCTGCTGTCAGTGCAGAGCCCGCTTCAGATCGTCTGTCTCCCTCTCTTTCTGTCCCTCCCCTACTCTCTCTCTCTATCTCAAAAATAAATTAACTTCAAAAAATAAAATCAGATCTCTCAAGATCTATTAAAATGAATTTAAGAACCAAAACTAGAAAAACTATCTTGATAATAGTTGTCTGTTGTCTTTTACTTTCTATCATCGTTTTATAATATTTATGTATATAATGCTGAAGAAATGATTTTTTGCTGGATATGAAAGATTGAACTAAATGGAGTCTTAAGCATTTGTAACTCCATATGTAGGTACTAAATAGAGATTTTAAGTGTATTTCCTACTGTGAAGTCATAGTCTAAAGGTCTGAAAGTCAGGCTCTATGTCCTGGGTATGTGGAGTCAGTATCATCTGGGAGCATTTTAGAGATGTCAACTCTCAGATCCTACCCCAGACCTACTGAATCAGAATCTGCATTTTAACAAGATCCCTAAATAATGTGTATGTACATTAAAATTTGAGACACACTGTTCTAGCATGTACCACTACTTAAGAATGCAACTACAAAATCATGGAATATAAGCAGTTTAAACAACACAATAAAGTATAATTTTTCCCCAAACTAGCATAACCAATTTACATTCAGCAGTATATAGAAGTTCCTTTTGATCCATATTCTCTTCAATGGTTGGTTACATTAGAAATCTTAAGTTTTGCCATTGTATTAGGTATAAAATTATACCTAATGGTATATGAATTTATATGAATATGAATTCATTTATATGAATATTAACAAGGTTGAGCACATTTTATGTTTACTGGCCATTTGTATTTCCTCTTCTGTTCATGTCTCTTAACTATTTTACTCATAATATTTTCATATTGATTTATATAAAAGTTCTTTATATATCCTATTATATATGCTTTGTCTATTACATATGTTGCAAATATCTTCTCCAAGTGTATGGCTTACCTTTTACTTTTTTAGTGTCTTTTGATAAACAGAAGTTCTCATTCTGATGTAGTTAGTATTATAACTTTTTTATATACTTAGCATTTTTTGTGCTTTAAGAAATTTTTCATATTTTGAGGTAAAAGCAAAGTTTTCCTATATTTTCTTCTAAAAGTTTTTTGTTTATGAAGGGGTAGGTATCTAATTCCATTTTTATATGAACAATGATTATCCCAACACCATTTATAAGTTGTTTATCTTTCTGTAGAGATCTTCAAAGTCACTGTCTAGAGTTATTCTTGTCAGTATATAAACTCTGAGATTTCCATGCAACAGATTTATTGGGAAGTTCTCTCAGGAATAATTTCTTTGAAAGAAACAATAATGGGCAGAGATTTAAGTTGACTATGATGCAGTTGCAACAGAAGGCTCAGCCCAACCTCCAAGAAGCTCTGGAGTTGAGATAGCCCTTTAGAGTCTGGCCTCCAGGCAAGGAGGCCAGACATGTTATACCACCACCCCACCAACACCAATAAACTAGTGAAGCAAAATGACAGACTCAAACCAAACCATATCAAAATAAAACTAAATGTAAATGGTCTAAATATCACAATTAAAAGGCAGAAATTATAAGATGGATAAAAAAGCAAGACCCAACTATATGCTACCAACAAGAAATGTACTTTATTTTTTTTTTTTTTTTTTTTTTTAAATTTTTTTTTTCAACGTTTTTTATTTATTTTTGGGACAGAGAGAGACAGAGCATGAACGGGGGAGGGGCAGAGAGAGAGGGAGACACAGAATCGGAAACAGGCTCCAGGCTCCGAGCCATCAGCCCAGAGCCTGATGCGGGGCTCGAACTCACGGACCGCGAGATCGTGACCTGGCTGAAGTCGGACGCTTAACCGACTGCGCCACCCAGGCGCCCCAAGAAATGTACTTTAAATACAGAGATACAAGTAGGTTAAATGTAAAAGGATGGAAAATGATTTAATAAACACAACAAACAAACATGGCTGGGGAAGAGAGAGAAAAACCAAGAAACAGACTTGTAACTATAGAGAACAAACTGATGGTTTCCAGAGAAGAGATGGGTAGGGGGATGGGTTAAATAGGTGATGGCTATTAAGGAGGGCACTTGTAATTAGCACCAGGTGTTGTATGTAAGTGTTGAATCACTAAATTCTATACCTGAAACTATGTTGACTAACTGAAATTTAAATAAAAACTTAATAAAAAGAAAAAATAAACCATGTTAACACTGGTTAAAAGAACGCTGAAGTGGTTACATTAATATCGGGCTAAGATTATTTCAGTGTTAATAATATTACCAGTTATGAATAAGGCCACTTTAAAATGATAAGAGAGTTGAATAATCAAGAGAACATAACAATCCTAAACATTTGTATCCTTAAGACAAAGCTTCAAGCTACATAAAGCAAAACCTGATAGAATTACAGTTAAAAAAAAAAAAAAGACAAATCCATAATCATGCCCAGACACTTCAATGCCTCTCTGTTAATAATTGATGGAAGAGGTAGGCAGAAAATCAGCAAGAATATAGTCAACTTGGAGAACACCTTCAACCAACCTAACCTGATTGTCATTCATAGAACACTCCACCCAACAAGAGCAGAATACACATTTTTCTCAAGTGCACAGGGAACACTTATGTGTAAATGTCACATTCTGGGCTTCAATAAATTTAAAAGGGTTCAGTTTATTAATTTTTATTAAAAGTTTGTTCTCTGATCATGATGGAATTAAATTAGAAATCAATAAACAGAAAGATCCTTGAAAAACCCCAAATATTTAAAAACTAAATAACATGCTACTAAGTAGTCCATCAATCAAAAAAGAAATCAGAGAAATTACAAAGTATTCTGAATGGAATGAAAATGAAAATACAACATATTAGAATTTGTGGGATGCTGCCAAAGCAGTACTTAGAGAAAAAGTTATAGCAAAAATGCCTCCATCAAAAGAAGAAAAGTCATAAATAAATGATCCCAGATTCCACCTTAAGAAGCCAGAAAAGGAGGAGCAAATAAAACCGAAGCAGAAGAAAGAAAATAAAGATCAAAGTGGAAATCAGTTTTATAGAAAACAGAAAAACAATCGTGAAATTCAGAGAAATCAAAAGCTGGTTCTTTGAGATCAATAGCACTGAAAAACTTCTACCAGACTAAAGAAAAAAAGAAACACAAATTACCAACAGTAGCAATTAAAGAGGTGACATCACTACATATTTTAATATCTATTAAAGAATACTAAGGAATTATTATGATGCCACTAAGTTTAATAACTTAGATGAAATAAATTTCTTAAAAGACACAAATTATCAAAATGCACTCAAGAAGAAATAGATGATAATAATAATAATAATCCTATATCTAGTAAAAATTTGCATTTCTAGTTACAAGTTAAAAACCTTCCTAAAAGAAATTCCAGGCCCAGATAGTTTATTAATCCCATCAAACACATAATGAAGAAATAATACTAATTGTATACATATTATTTCAAAAAAGTAAAGAGGGAATACTTTTCAACTCATTCTACAGGATTACCCTAATATCAAAACCAGACAAAGACATCACAAGAAAAGAAAACTGTAGATAGATATCCCTTATAAGCAAAGATGAAAACTGCTAAACAAAATTTAAGCCTATCAAATCCAACAGTACATTAAAAGTATAAATTACAATCAGGTGGAATTTATTTTAGAAATAAACATTTAAAAACCAATGTTATTCACCATATTAACAAACTTAAAAAGAAAAACTATATATCATCTCAATAGATGTAGAAAAAGCATTTGACAAAAACCTAGCATCTATTCCTGATAAAACTCTCAACAAACAGTAAAGTAATAGGATCTCCTCAATGTGATTAATTGTATCTACAAAAAAATCTCAGCTTACATCATACTTAATAATAAAAGGACTGAACACTTTCTCCCTAAGATCAGAAACAAGAGAGGGATGTTTGTTTTCACCACCTCCATTCATCATTGTGCTGGAAGTTCAAGCCAGTACAAACAGGAAAGAAAAGGTAACCAGATTAGAAAAGAAGTAAACTCTTTATTTACACACTATATGATCATCTCAAATTCCTCACACCAAGGACATTTCTAGGATAACAAACTAGGATTTCTCAACCCAGCACCATTGATATTTTGGGCCAGTCCCTTCCCCTCCCCTTCCCCTTCTCCTTCTTTTCTTTCCCCTTCTTCTTCCCTTTCTCCTGCCCCTTCCCCCTCTCCTTTTTTTTCCCCAGTACCCCTTTTCTTCCTCTTCCCCTTCTCCCCCTTCTTCTGTGCAAAGGAGGGCAATAGTTGTCTTGTGCACTGTAGGATGTTTAGCAGTATCCCTGGCCTCTGCCTACTAGATGCCAGTAGCATTCCTTCCCACGTCCCACCTCCTGTAGCTGCAACAACCAAAAATATCTCAAGACATTGTGAAATATACCCTGGTGATAAAATATTCCCCTCCCTGCCCACATTGAGAAGCACTGTTCTAGAATCAAGGTGAAATGTGGATTACAAGAATTTGAGAGTGAAGGCAGTTGGAATACAACAGCTGTGGAAAACATGAAATGCAGTAAAGGCCTGAACTACATTAGCAGTAGTAGGCTTGGACTAAAAGGACAATAATACTTAAATAGCATTTGGTTGATAGGGTAGAACAAAGTAGGAGCTCAAATTTTGGTTTGCATAATTAGATAGATGATGGTGTCACAAAAAAGATGATCATGTTACATATAAGGAAAAATATATAGGATATGCTTGTTTGTCATAGTTGCTGAGTTTTCTGATTCCAAAGTACTTCCAGATAAAAATAATTAGAAAAAGTAGAATTTCATTAACTGTGCTTTGATTTGATTCTCTTCCTGATAACCATGAACTTAACTATTCTTCCTAATCCTCATCATCATGAGAGTCACATTGAAATAGTGGACTGTATGGTAGTTTCGGTTTCTATCAAAATAATAAAGCACTCAAGTTAAACTTGAAGTTGTAAAGAGAATCCTTTCACAGTTTCTCAGAAATATAGACTTTTCCTCTAGAAAGCAGATAAAGACACAGTACAGCCAACTGGAATGTGCCTCTCCACCTTAGTTTGGCAGCTATGTCTATGTTTGTTTTATTTTTACCTACAAGGCACTATATTGATTAACATGCTAAACCTTTGTCTTGCTTTATGTCTTACTACATTTCAATTATTGGAAGTTGTCATTTGCAATAGTGAATAATGGATTGGAATAATTTACCTTAGGATGAAAAGCGAAACACATTCCAGGGGCCTGTCGAGATATCAGAGCTTCACCTTTCTTTTCTTTTTCCCCTCCTTTTTTGCTGCTGCTAGAAGTAGTTCGCTTCAAATGCATCAAATCTTTATTTAAAGAAGAAAACATATATCTTATTTAATACATGAAAAAGTATTGTATAATAATGTATGTCCCTCCTACAAATAATAGTATGAGTTCCACCATCTTTTGCATGTGATTATCTTAAAACTAGCAAATACCAATGAGAAAAACAATGAGCAAGTACAATATTTTTTCTTATGTAGCCAAACGAAAATTTGTCACCTCTTACTCATGGCTCACTAGGAATTTTAAGTCAGCACATAATAAGAGAAAGGTAATTTGATACGTATGTGTATTTGTATACATTCTTTTTACCATGACAGTCCAGTCCTTTCCGTATAACCCATTTGGAGATTCTTCCATCTGCTGATATAGAAACTAGTATTTCTCTTTTGTCATCCCCTGTTGTCCCTCGATCTTGTTCTATCCACTGTAGTTGCCATACAGGTCCCAAATGTTTTTGAGGTGATTCACTAAAACAGGGAAAAGCACTAAATATAGAATCATTGCCATAATTTTTAAAAGCACAGGAGTATAAGTCATAAGGACAGCTCCCTGGAGCACTGTGACCTACTTATGGGATGATGCTCCTATTGTTCACTTTCACTTTAGTAAAAGTATTTTGAAAAACAGGGAAAACAATCATTTTGTCACCTAATATTTTTGTTTTTTTTCATTTCTTATAAAAGGAAACTTTTACTACTTTTAATTATATTAATGCCATAAAAGAAATACAAAAGCAAATATTTTCTTTCTTTTCAAAATATACTTTCCCTTACTCTATTCATTTACTTTTTCCTAGATAAGTTGTGTTAATTTATTTTGGACACTTTGAAAATAAGTATCTTCATCTTTATAAGGATTTTTTTCATAGCTTAAGTAGATAAATTATTTAAGTCTTATTTAAGTAAACAATTACCTTACCTTTCTATATTTCAGGCTTGCCCATTGGCTTGATTCTCTCTATGGCTGATTTAACGTTTCTCTGAAGAATTAAAATCACTTCTCAGATTAGTGATTGTTTTCCTGTCAGGATAATAGGTTCCTCTGTTCCTAGTCCTTGATTTTTTTATGCAAACCTCCCAAAGCAATGGTTCTGAATCTTTTTAAAATCATAGATAACTTCGATTATTTGGTAAAACAAGCACAAAGGCCCATGCTTACAAAACTATGCAGATAATTTCAAATTTAAGCTTACAGACCCTGCTTTGATGCCTATTTTCAGCTCTAAGTTTATTAAAACACTAATATAAATATACTACTTCATTTTTGCCGCATTGGTATCTGTTCTATTATAAAAACCTAACAATACTCAATATCTTTCACTTTTAACTTTTTTTATTTTCTCAGTATGACTCATTCACTGATTGATTTATTTATTCTTATTCACTTACTATAATCCTGTTACATTCTCAATATTATGTGACATGCTGAGGATAAACAGGCAAGACTTAATCCTTGACTTCGAGTTGCTTACAGCCTCTTCAGAAAGATATATATATATAAATAATACATATACAGCGTGATGAGTGCTATGATAACTAGACAAACGCACAAAAGAAAGGAATGGGAAGGCTTCTTGGAGGAGGTGGTGCCAAAGCAATAAAGGGTACAAACTTATAGTTAGAAGATGAACAAGTTCTAAAGATCTAATATATAGCATGATGTTCATAGTTAACAATACTGTACTATATACTCAAAATTTGCTAAGAGAATAGATCCAAAATGTTCCCACCACATATTAATCAATTTTATTGTGGTAATCATTTCACAGTGTATACATATTAAATAATTACATTGTACCCCTTTTAAAAATCACATTGTAGAACCTAAATATATACAATTTTTATTTGTCAATTGTACCTCAATGAAGCTGGGGAAATTTTTGATTTTCTTTTAAAAGAATAAACAAACTGTAGGGGCACCTGAGTGGCTCAGTCGGTTAAGCGTCCGACTTCGGCTCAGGTTATGATCTCACGGTTCATGAGTACAAGCCCCACGTCAGGCTCTGGGCTGACAGCTTGGAGCCTGGAACCCACTTCAGATTCTGTGTCTCCCTCTGTCTGCCCCTCAGCTGCTTGGACTCTGTCTCTCGCATTGTCTCAAAAATAAGTAAACATTAAAAAAAAATTTTTTTAAGAATAAACAAACTGTCAAGGAAGGTTGGTGAGGTGGGCAGAGAACATACAGATTTTAGGACAGAGCATTTCAGCTAGAGAGGAATTATTAAGTGAAAAATAATGGTATCACTCTCAAAAAATAAACATTCACTCAAAATTAGATAACATTAGATTAAATTTTTACTTCTCCCTAAAAAAAGCACATATTATATGTTTATCTGATTCTTGGATTCTCACCTACTATCCAGAACAGGAACATTACTGTTGCTCTGTACATTATAAATTGCAATGGTACCATTGTGATAGCCAACTGCTAAAAGATTAGGTGCTCCAATGGAGAAATCCACAGCAGTAACTCCATATGGACTCTGATAAATACGTTCTGGCCACTGAATAAAAAAATAATTGTATTACATTTTAAACTGGGTTTTGCAGGCCACAGTAAGATAGGGTATAATGGTGACTTAAGACAAGTCTGGGGGCAGTGGAAATGTAAGAAGGGCTAGTCTACATTAGGTTACTCTTCTCTTCCTAACTTCCAGTATAGATGAAAACAAAATGTCAATTAGTCATTCCCTTTCCTTTGATGAATCCTCAGGACTCAATAATTTTAAGAAATACAGCATGGCCTTCTCCAATAATTATCATATTTTGGTAATCTTTCAGTAGGATTTGCATGATCATCATAGATTTACTTTCTTTAAGAAACAAATAATGGGCTCCAATCAAATTATCTAGCAATGTTCCTATCTTCCAGTATCTGTTTCATAGGCTTGCATTATCTAGACATTTCTGAACGGTGGAAAGAAGAAGCCACAAAAAAACTCTGTACAGTAGTCTTTTTGACAACTCTGTGAAGAGTTTTATTGTTTTGCTTTGCTTAAAGTCTAATCTAAATCCTTTCTTGCTTCTAACAGTCTGTATGGAAAAGAAGACAACTTACCAGTGATGGATCCTATATTAATACTTCCACATGTTTAAAATTGCTTCTACCTTCCTTTTTTTTAATTCTACATAAACCCAGCTTCCTAATAGACTGGGATTATTTATAAAAGCTCCAATCATTTTTTATTTTGCTTTCCTGATCCTTTTCTAAGTTTTCCACTTCACAATTCAGTTATGAATTAAAACTAAATGTAAAGCTGCAAAATAACAGACTGACTAAAACTGTTTAACAAAAAAAAACCCATGACTGATTCTTATTATTCTCTTCTTGCTAATAACATGGTCATTCATATTCATCCATTTTGTATGTATTCAAGCCAGCAGAAATCTATCTTATGAGGTGATGAGATATTTATACATTAAGAAACAATTCAGTATTAGCTGAAACATATAATTTTCAAAGGATTTTCACTCGCAAATTTGCTCTTCTTTCTGATAAAAAATAATGGTTCAACTCTGGATCATAAGATCTAATAGCACATAGTAAATGCTCAATAAATATTTATTAAATGAATTTACTTTATCTTATATCAACAAGAATAAATTTTAATACTTATAGATTTAAACCAAAGAAAATAAAGTCTTCCTCGATAATTTTTTGACTTTATTTAATTATCACACACAACTATCTACTTTATGAGAATTATGTCAATATTTAATTAACTAAAAATGGGTTTATTCCTACTGGGGTTACCATAGGATTCTTTATTGACCAGCAGCAAGCCAATCCTCTTTTTTGCTCTCTAAATCCAAAGTGCCCATAGCCAACAGCCAAAAGGTCCTGAAAATCAGAAAAATATGTTTAAAATAAGAGAGAGTAGCATAAAAACATTGGAAAATATATAAAGATACATTTTAATGAACTGTGTTAAGAATAGAAAGACATTTCTATTGAGAAAAAATACCAGTATACTATTTATTTTTACTTTACACCTCCATCTTCCTAAGCAAAATAATAATCATATTTTCAGACTGATGAATAACTAAAAAGAACCAATTGCTGAAAAGTTCTTTTATATATTGAGTTAATCTTCCAAGATTATATTACTACATTATGGGTTTCTGAGAATGACCTAATTATTTCAAATATAAAGACAAAGTGCCATGAACTGAATTGTGTCTCCTCCCCTAAAATTCATGGGTTGAAGTCCTAATTCCCAATGTGATTATATTTGAAGAAAGGGCTTTTAGGAGGTAATGAAGATTAAATGAGGTCATGAGGGTCATAATGTTAATCCAATAGGATTGGTGGCTTCATAAAAAGAGGAAGAGACACCAGAGCTCTCTCTCTCCACCATGTGAGAATGCAGCAAGAAGGTGGCCATCTGCAAGATAGGAAGAGAGCCTTCACCAGTAATGAAATCAGCCAGCACAATGATCCTAAACTTCCTGGCCTCCAGGAAATAAATTTCTGATTTCTAATCCAGCCAGTCGATGGTATCTTTCATGGCACCCCAAACGGATTAATAAAGCATTTCAAGATATGCTTATACAAGTGCATAAAGACAAAAGTTTAATGATTGACCAAACCCAACCTCTTCTTTGTAATCAGAATACCTTTATCAAAAATATATTATATATTTTTGCCATAACCCTACTTTCAAGCCAACATCACCTCTTTATAATTTCCTCTGCCTTAAACCACTCTTCACCACTATTCCTTTTACACTGACATGAACAAACTTCTATTCATCGCTTCAAGACTCAGCATAGGCACCACTTCCTCTAAAAAGCATTCATGAGCCTCTCTTATGTATTCCCACAATACTATTTATTTTCCTTATTAAAACACAGAGAGAACTATTATATAGGCAGGGTCTATGTGTGACTAAATTACTACTGTTTCTCTAGTGCCTTATTAGAGTTCCTGGCATAATCAATGTTCAATAAGTATTTGTAGAATGAATTAATAAATATAATAGATGCCATTTGTCATATTTTTTTAGCTTTGTTAAAAATTATTTAAATTTAATCTCAATAACAATATATTAACTTTTAAAATGCTGGTATATTCAGTTTCTAAAAATGATTCACCTGTCTTTATTACACATTTATTATTGATTTATTGAGTATCACTTACCTTACATGGGGTTTCCAAATATAGTTTATAAAAACCAATCTGTACTAAAAGTATTTTATTTTATTAAAAATAATATACATAATTTAAACAACACATTACTTAGGTTTCTATAAGAATGATGATAGACTTTCTGTTTTTTTAAAAACCGTAACCACTAGCATATTTGCACATAGCACCTTATAAGGTGTGGCAGTAAAATAAAAAGGCTAATTTTTAAACTTACATTATACAATACAATCTTAATATACCAATTCATTTTGACCACTTTAAAAATACACTAAATATTTATTCCAAAGGTATTGTTATTACACAAAAGGGTTTTAGAATCCCTAATTGAGAATCATGTCTTCAGAAGCAGTTTATAAACTCAAGGAGAAAATAAGTCTCGTTACTCTACAATCATCTCTCTTTTAAAGCAAACATACCATTCTCCAACTTGATGATTCATATAATTTGGCTCAAGATGATTTTTGGCAGTGCAGTAATTAAGAGCAAGAACTCTGGATTCAGATGTTAGAGTTTGAATTCTAGCTGTTTCACTTACTAGAGTTGTGTTACTCTGGGAATTTAAGAGATGTGTAACTTTGGGCAAGTTATTTATCCCTTTTGTACTTCAGTTTTCTTATCAACATAATGGGGAAAATAGTACCTAACTCAGAGTTACCGTGTTAATACAAGTAAAATGCTTACAGTATCGCCTGGCACATAGTAAGTACTATTTAAGTATTGCTGTTAAGCACTCTCAACAATAGCCAAATTATGGAAAGAGCCTAAATGTCCATCAACTGATGAATGGATAAAAAAATTGTGGTTTATATACACAATGGAGTACTACGTGGCAATGAGAAAGAATGAAATATAGCCCTTTGTAGCAACGTGGATGGAACTGGAGAGTGTGATGCTAAGTGAAATAAGCCATACAGAGAAAGACAGATACCATATGTTTTCACTCTTATGTGGATCCTGAGAAACTTAACAGAAACCCAAGGGGGAGGGGAAGGAAAAAAAAAAAGAGGTTAGAGTGGGAGAGAGCCAAAGCATAAGAGACTCTTAAAAACTGAGAACACACTGAGGGTTGATGGGGGGTGGGAGGGAGGGGAGGGTGGGTGATGGGTATTGAGGAGGGCACCTTTTGGGATGAGCACTGGGTGTTGTATGGAAACCAATTTGACAATAAACTTCATAAAAAAAATAATAAAAAAGAAAAAAATAATTAAAAAAAAAGTATTTGCTATTACTGGTAGTAATAATATTTTAAGAAATCTCAAAATTATCTTGTATATTTTCAGGGTCACTAGATTAAGTATATATTTGTGAATATGATTACTTTAAGAAGAATATTAATTTGGGTACATGAGCTTGATATATCTGAAAATAAATCAATTAGATGTTATCTTCTGGTTCACTTTTCAATATCTGATATGGATTCAGAGAATACTGTGTCCCAAGTACATCTCCTAAAATTAAAATGATGACATTTCATATTAAAGGAGAAAAAATTATTTTGTAACTATTATCATTTTCTACTTTTTGAAACATGAACTTGTTGTAGAGGTATGTTAAAAACTCCACTTTAGGAGGAGGGAGGGAAGATGGCGGCGTAGGAGGACGCTGGGCTCACCGCGTGTCCTGCTGATCACTTAGATTCCACCTACACCTGCCTAAAGAACCCAGAAAACAGCCAGAGGATTAGCAGAACGGAGTCTCCGGAGCCAAGCGCAGACGAGAGGCCCACGGAAGAGGGTAGGAAGGGCGGTGAGGCAGTGCGCGCTCCACGGACTGGCGGGAGGGAGACGGGGCGGAGCGGCAGCTCGCCGGCCAAGCAGAGCTCCCGAGTCTGGCTGGCAAAAGCGGAGGGGCCAGACGGACTGCGTTCCGACAGCAAGTGCCAACTTAGCGTCTGGGAGGTCATAAGCTAACAGCTCTGCTCAGAAAGCGGGAAGGCTGGAGGACAAAGGGAGGGAGAGCTGCTGAGCCCCCGGAAGGCAGAGCTCAGCTTGGCGGGGAACAAAGGCGCTCGCCAGCGCCATCTCCCCCGCCCATCCTCCAGCCAAAATCCCAAAGAGAACCAGTTCCTGCCAGGGAACTTGCTCCCTCCGCGCAAACACCCAACTCTGTGCTTCTGCGGAGCCAAACCTCAGGCAGCGGATCTGACTCCCTCCCGCTGCCACAGGGCCCCTCCTGAAGTGGATCACCTAAGGAGAAGCGAGCTAAGCCTGCCCCTCCTGCCCCCGTGCACCTTGCCTACCCACCCCAGCTAATACGCCAGATCCCCAGCACCACAAGCCTGGCAATGTGCAAGTAGCCCAGACGGGACACGCCACCCCACAGTGAATCCCGCCCCTAGGAGAGGGGAAGAGAAGGCACACACCAGTCTGACTGTGGCCCCAGCGGTGGGCTGGGGGCAGACATCAGGTCGGACTGCGGCCCCGCCCACCAACTCCAGTTATACACCACAGCACAGGGGAAGTGCCCTGCAGGTCCTCACCACTCCAAGGACTATCCAAAATGACCAAACGGAAGAATTCCCCTCAGAAGAATCTCCAGGAAATAACAACAGCTACTGAACTGATCAAAAAGGATTTAAATCATATAACAGAAAGTGAATTTAGAATAATAGTCATAAAATTAATCGCTGGGCTTGAAAACAGTATACAGGACAGCAGAGAATCTCTTGCTACAGAGATCAAGGGACTAAGGAACAGTCACGAGGAGCTGAAAAGCGCTTTAAACGAAATGCAAAACAAAATGGAAACGACGACAGCTCGGATTGAAGAGGCAGAGGAGAGAATAGGTGAACTAGAAGATAAAGTTATGGAAAAAGAGGAAGCTGAGAGAAAGACAGATAAAAAATCCAGGAGTATGAGGGAAAAATTAGAGAACTAAGTGATACACTAAAAAGAAATAATATACACATAATTGGTATCCCAGAGGAGGAAGAGAGAGGGAAAGGTGCTGAAGGGGTACTTGAAGAAATTATAGCTGAGAACTTCCCTGAACTGGGGAAGGAAAAAGGCATTGAAATCCAAGAGGCACAGAGAACTCCCTTCAGACGTAACGTGAATCGATCTTCTGCATGACATATCATAGTGAAACTGGCAAAATACAAGGATAAAGAGAAAATTCTGAAAGCAGCAAGGGATAAATGTGCCCTCACATATAAAGGGAGACCTATAAGACTCGTGACTGATCTCTCCTTTGAAACTTGGCAGGCCAGAAAGGCTTGGCACGATATCTTCAGTGTGCTAAACAGAAAAAATATGCAGCCGAGAATCCTTTATCCAGCAAGTCTGTCATTTAGAATAGAAGGAGAGATAAAGGTCTTCCCAAACAAAAACTGAAGGAATTCATCACCACTAAACCAGCCCTACAAGAGATCCTAAGGGGGATCCTGTGAGACAAAGTACCAGAGACATCACTGCAAGCATAAAACATACAGACATCACAATGACTCTAAACCCGTATCTTTCTATAATAACACTGAATGTAAATGGATTAAATGCGCCAACCAAAAGACATAGGGTATCAGAATGGATAAAAAAACAAGACCCATCTATTTGCTGTCTACAAGAGACTCATTTTAGATCTGAGGACACCTTTAGATTGAGAGTGAGGGGATGGAGAACTATTTATCATGCTACTGGAAGCCAAAAGAAAGCTGGAGTAGCCATACTTATATCACACAAACTAGACTTTAAATTAAAGGCTGTAACAAGAGATGAAGAAGGGCATTATATAATAATTACAGGGTCTATCCATCAGGAAGAGCTAACAATGATAAATGTCTATGTGCCGAATACCGGAGCCCCCAGATATATAAAACAATTACTCATAAACATAAGCAACCTTATTGATAAGAATGTGGTCATTGCAGGGGACTTTAACACCCCACTTACAGAAATGGATAGATCATCTAGACACACAGTCAATAAAGAAACAAGGGCCCTGAATGATACATTGGATCAGATGGACTTGACAGATATATTTAGAACTCTGCATCCCAAAGCAACAGAATATACTTTCTTCTCGAGTGCACATGGAACATTCTCCAAGATAGATCACATACTGGGTCACAAAACAGCCCTTCATAAGTTTACAAGAATTGAAATTATACCATGCATACTTTCAGACCACAATGCTATGAAGCTTGAAATCAACCACAGGAAAAAGTCTGGAAAACCTCCAAAAGCATGGAGGTTAAAGAACACCCTACTAACGAATGAGTGGGTCAACCAGGCAATTAGAGAAGAAATTAAAAAATATATGGAAACAAACGAAAATGAAAATACAACAATCCAAACGCTTTGGGACGCAGCGAAGGCAGTCCTGAGAGGAAAATACATTGCAATCCAGGCCTATCTCAAGAAACAAGAAAAATCCCAAATACAAAATCTAACAGCACACCTAAAGGAAATAGAAGCAGAACAGCAAAGGCAGCCTAAACCCAGCAGAAGAAGAGAAATCATAAAGATCAGAGCAGAAATAAACAATATAGAATCTAAAAAAACTGTAGAGCAGATCAACGAAACCAAGAGTTGGTTTTTTGAAAAAATAAACAAAATTGACAAACTTCTAGCCAGGCTTCTCAAAAAGAAAAGGGAGATGACCCAAATAGATAAAATCATGAATGAAAATGGAATGATTACAACCAATCCCTCAGAGATACAAACAATTATCAGGGAATACTATGAAAAATTATATGCCAACAAAATGGACAACCTGGAAGAAATGGACAAATTTCTAAACACCCACACTCTTCCAAAACTCAATCAGGAGGAAATAGAAAGCTTGAACAGACCCATAACCAGCGAAGAAATTGAATCGGTTATCAAAAATCTCCCAACAAATAAGAGTCCAGGACCAGATGGCTTCCCAGGGGAGTTCTACCAGATGTTTAAAGCAGAGATAATACCTATCCTTCTCAAGCTATTCCAAGAAATAGAAAGGGAAGGAAAACTTCCAGACTCATTCTATGAAGCCAGTATTACTTTGATTCCTAAACCAGACAGAGACCCAGTAAAAAAAGAGAACTACAGGCCAATATCCCTGATGAATATGGATGCAAAAATTCTCAATAAGATACTAGCAAATCGAATTCAACGGCATATAAAAAGAATTATTCACCATGATCAAGTGGGATTCATTCCTGGGATGCAGGGCTGGTTCAACATTCGCAAATCGATCAACGTGATACATCATATTAACAAAAAAAAAGAGAAGAACCATATGATCCTGTCAATCGATGCAGAAAAGGCCTTTGACAAAATCCAGCACCCTTTCTTAATAAAAACCCTTGAGAAAGTCGGGATAGAAGGAACATACTTAAAGATCATAAAAACCATTTATGAAAAGCCCACAGCTAACATCATCCTCAACGGGGAAAAACTGAGAGCTTTTTCCCTGAGATCAGGAACACGACAGGGATGCCCACTCTCACCGCTGTTGTTTAACATAGTGCTGGAAGTTCTAGCATCAGCAATCAGACAACAAAAGGAAATCAAAGGCATCAAAATTGGCAAAGATGAAGTCAAGCTTTCGCTTTTTGCAGATGACATGAAATTATACATGGAAAATCCGATAGACTCCACCAAAAGTCTGCTAGAACTGATACGTGAATTCAGCAAAGTTGCAGGATACAAAATCAATGTACAGAAATCAGTTGCATTCTTATACACTAACAATGAAGCAACAGAAAGACAAATAAAGAAACTGATCCCATTCACAATTGCACCAAGAAGCATAAAATACCTAGGAATAAATCTAACCAAAGATGTAAAAGATCTGTATGCTGAAAACTATAGAAAGCTTATGCAAGTAATTGAAGAAGATATAAAGAAATGGAAAGACATTCCCTGCTCATGGATTGGAAGAATAAATATTGTCAAAATGTCAATACTACCCAAAGCTATCTACACATTCAATGCAATCCCAATCAAAACTGCACCAGCATTCTTCTCGAAACTAGAACAAGCAATCCTAAAATTCATATGGAACCACAAAAGGCCCCGAATAGCCAAAGTAATTTTGAAGAAGAAGACCAAAGCAGGAGGCATCACAATCCCAGACTTTAGCCTCTACTACAAAGCTGTCATCATCAAGACAGCATGGTATTGGCATAAAAACAGACACATAGACCAATGGAATAGAATAGAAACCCCAGAACTAGACCCACAAACGTATGGCCAACTCATCTTTGACAAAGCAGGAAAGAACATCCAATGGAAAAAAGACAGTCTCTTTAACAAATGGTGCTGGGAGAACCGGACAGCAACATGCAGAAAGTTGAAACTAGACCACTTTCTCACACCATTCACAAAAATAAACTCAAAATGGATAAAGGACCTGAATGTGAGACAGGAAACCATCAAAACCTTAGAGGAGAAAGCAGGAAAAGACCTCTCTGACCTCAGCCGTAGCAATCTCTTACTCGGCACATCCCCAAAGGCAAGGGAATTAAACGCAAAAGTGAATTACTGGGACCTTATGAAGATAAAAAGCTTCTGCACAGCAAAGGAAACAACCAACAAAACTAAAAGGCAACCAACGGAATGGGAAAAGATGTTTGCAAATGACATATCGGACAAAGGGCTAGTATCCAAAATCTATAAAGAGCTCACCAAACTCCACACCCGAAAAACAAATAACCCAGTGAAGAAATGGGCAGAAAACATGAACAGACACTTCTCTAAAGAAGACATCCGGATGGCCAACAGGCACATGAAAAGATGTTCAACGTCGCTCCTTATCAGGGAAATACAAATCAAAACCACACTCAGATATCACCTCACGCCAGTCAGAGTGGCCAAAATGAACAAATCAGGAGACTATAGATGCTGGAGAGGATGTGGAGAAACGGGAACCCTCTTGCACTGTTGGTGGGAATGCAAATTGGTGCAGCCGCTCTGGAAAGCAGTGTGGAGGTTCCTCAGAAAATTAAAAATAGACCTACCCTATGACCCAGCAATAGCACTGCTAGGAATTTACCCAAGGGATACAGGAGTACTGATGCATAGGGGCACTTGTACCCCAATGTTTACAGCAGCACTCTCAACAATAGCCAAATTATGGAAAGAGCCTAAATGTCCATCAACTGATGAATGGATAAAGAAATTGTGGTTTATATACACAATGGAATACTACGTGGCAATGAGAAAGAATGAAATATGGCCTTTTGTAGCAACGTGGATGGAACTGGAGAGTGTGATGCTAAGTGAAATAAGCCATACAGAGAAAGACAGATACCATATGGTTTCACTCTTATGTGGATCCTGAGAAACTTGACAGAAACCCATGGGGGAGGGGAAGGAAAAAAAAAAAAAGAGGTTAGAGTGGGAGAGAGCCAAAGCATAAGAGACTCTTAAAAACTGAGAACAAACTGAGGGTTGATGGGGGGTGGGAGGGAGGGCAGGGTGGGTGATGGGTATTGAGGAGGGCACCTTTTGGGATGAGCACTGGGTGTTGTATGGAAACCAATTTGACAGTAAATTTCATATATTAAAAAATAAAAAATAATAATAATAAAATAAAAAGATAAAAAAAAAAAAACAACTCCACTTTATGTCAAATAAAATCCCTTGCCTAATGTCTGAGAAAACAAACAACTAGTACTTGACAGTCACCCTTATATACTAAAGACAGAATTGTTAAAATGTTCAATAACTTACAGGATTTGTTCTATTCCAGGCAAGGCTGCTCACATTAAGGCCTTTGGTTAAGTCACAGGAAAAGGACCAAAGTCGTTCTAAATTGGCTGGTATTGTTGATTGTCCTGTACTTATTTCTATTTCTTCTTCCTCTTCCTTCTGACCCTCTTCCTCTGTCTTTTCAAGTTTTTCACCTTCTTGAAAGTCTTCAGGTTTTTCAGGTTCTGGTTCTAAAATTAAATCAAAGGAAGAGATTATTGTCCTCCATTCCTACAAGAGCCTTCCAAAGGTCCCAAACAGCATCTCTCCCTCTGAGACACTTAAAGCACCACTGAATCTGCTGGATGATATGGCCCAAGTGACAGGGCATTCTGAATGACTACCTGGGCCTCTTGTAGAATCTTCTTTTCTTCTGGGCTTACTCAAAGCTAGCCTTTTTTCAGATCACTTAGTGAATAAGCCAAAGTAGCACATCCAAATGAGGAATATGTTGTCGCCAAAGAACAAAGAGGTCTACTAGGCATGGTACCTTTTTTGGTTATAAGAGGGGCCAGAAGAAACAACTTATCCTTAACCTTTGGAAATTTCACTGAGGTGGAAAGCCCCTGAAATTTTATCAGAGGTGCCTGGGAGGCTCAGTCGGTCAAGCGTCCGACTTCGGCTCAGGCCATGATCTTTCGGTCCATGAGTTTGAGCCCCGCATCAGGCTCTGTGTTGACAGCTCAGTCTGGAGCCTGCTTCAGATTCTGTATCTCACTCCCTCTTTGCCCCTCTCCTGCTCATGCTCTCTCTCTCTCTCAAAAATAAATAAACTTTAAAAAATTAAAAAAAAATTTTTATCAGATTTATTTCTCACCCTCTGGGATGCAAATGTCTTACTAATAAGTCTACTTCTTATTCACCAGGTCTAATCAGCATAATGTCATCAATGCAATGGACCAGTGTGATGTCTTGTTGAAGGAAAAATTCCCTGAAGACTAAATTAGGACATAAAACTAAAGAGCTGATATACCCCTATAGGACAGTGAGGGTGTATTGCTGGCCTGGCAGGCTGAAAGCAAATGGTTTCCAGTGGGTTTTATCAACAGGTACTGAAGAAAAAAGAAAGCATTTTCTGTGTCAATAGTCACATACCAGGTACCAGGTGGTGTGTTAATTTGCGCTGCCAAGGAAACATCTGGAACAGCAACTGCAATTGGAGTCACCACCTGGTTGAGTTTACAATAATCAACCATTATTTCCCAAGATCCTGCATTTTCTATGCAAGCCAAACAGATGAGCTGAATGGGGGAGGTGATGGGAGTCAATACTTCTGCATCTTTCAAGCCCTCGATGGTAACATTAATCTCTACAATCCCTCCAGAAACATAGTATTGCTTTGGTTCACTATTTTCATAGGTAGCGGAAGCTCTAGTGGCTTCTACTTATCGATTTCCTACCAGAATAGCCTCCATTACATAGGTCAAGGATCAAGTGTAGGGCTTCTGCCAGTTGCTAAATATTTCTATTCCAAAGTATGCATTCTGGAACAGCGGAAATAACTACAAGATGAGTTAAGTTACTCACTGGACCCACTGTGAGATGGACCTGAGCTAAAATTCCATTGGTCACCTGACTCCTATAAGTTCTTTCTGGCTAACAAACCATAGTGATGTTTTGGGACTCATGAAGTTAGTATCTGTCCAGAGCTAGTGTCCAGTAATCCCTGAAATTTATGATTATTTCCTGTTCCCCACTACACAGTCACTCTTGGAAAAGGCTGTAGGTCCCTCTGGGGAAGGCTGAGAGAAATTTTAACAGTATACATTTTTGGTAGTGTAGTGAAATATTTTCTCAAAGAGACGCAGCCTCCCCTTTATCCAAGGAGTTCTGGGTCTGCAAATTGACTCAAGCCTAGAAATTGCTTAAAGGGCTATGACTTTTCTTTTGTAAAGAAAAGACTCTTCTGTTTATACAGATTAAGTAAGAATTTAGGAGGAGACTACATTTTATGGGCTGATTTATCTCCCCAAAATTCATATATTGGAAGGCCTAATCCCCAGTACCTTAGAATGTAATGGGTTTGTAGACAAAGGCTTTAAAGAGGTGATTAAGTTAAAACAAGGCCACTATTCTGGGTCCTAATCAAATATGACTGCTATCCTTATAATAAGAGGCCATTTAGATACACCGAGAGACACAGGGAAGGCACAAGCACAGATAAAAAAACCTAGTGATGAGACCGCAAGAAGGTAGTCATCTGCAAGCCTAAAAGAGAGGCCTCAGAGGAAACCCCAACTGTACTGACACCTTCAGCTCAGACTTCCAGTCTCCAGAACTATGGGGAAGTAAATTTCTGTTGTTCAAGCCACCCAGTTTGTGGTATTTTGTTATGGCAGTCCTAGCAAACCAATACAGCAACTACCTATTTCTCTTCTAAGGATATGATGATCAGCTAGCCAATGCCACGGATCTCTGTGAGTCAGACTGTTCTGATTACTGCTCTTTACCCTACAGTAACCATGCCCACCGTTTCATTGGTGATTAACTGCTGCCACTTATCCCCTGCCACTCAGAATCTAATTGTTTAAGGATCTCAGTTGACTAGCAGTAGTTCCCACTACAATTTCTGACCTACAGAGAAAAGTGAGCAAAGAATTCTTCAAGGACATTGGGGCACCCAGCCAATTTATTTTTCACAATTGTGCTAAAAGGTGTATTATCTGGACACTTCTATAGTGGATAAGCAGGTCATCATGATAAATCCACCCTAACATTCCAATGTCCCAAAGCCTTTGGATACCTTTCTCTATAGTGTACCAAAGCAGTTCTAACATTTCAACTTTATTTAGTGAAAACCACATTTTGTCATTCTGGGGCCAGGACTGAAGCCCCTGCCTCTGCCCCAGGCCAACATATGTACAAAACTGTAAATGCATTTTCTTTTCCTTATGAATTCTTTTAATAACATTTTCTTTTCTCTAGCTTATTTTATTGTAAGAATATAGTACATAATACATATAATATAAAAATGTGTGTTAATTGACTTTATGCTGTAAGTAAGGCTTCTGGTCAATAGTAGTTTATTTGTAGTTAATTTGGGGGGAATCAAAAGTTGTACTTGGAGTTTCGACTGTGCCAGGGTCATCACCCCTAAGCCCTGCCTTGTTCAAGGGTCAACCGTACTTACCATATGAACCCACTTATATGATATACCAAAACAGTCAATCTCTGGTGAGAAAAGTCAGGTTAATACCTGTTTATGGGGGGTAAGGTTTAACTGAAAAATAGCACAAGGGAAATCTTAGGGTTTGTAATTTATTCTACAAAATGGGAAGATACTGAAGGTTTTTTAAGAGTTAAATGCCATGTTCAAACTTGTGTATGGGATACCTCAGCACACCAGGATAGTAAAGTGGAAAGAGAAATGGAATGAGATCAGGTCTTGGTTGAATGCCTAGCTTTGTCATAGACTCCAAACTTAGAAAGTTTCTGTACTCTTCATCTTCTTCATTCAAAAATTGAAGGGTTGAATTCATCTCTAAAACCTTTCAAAATATTCTGTGAACATATGAGATGGGATTTGTAGCAATAAGAACAGGAAGAATGCCCCTGTAATAAAATTAGGGATAGGTAATAAGCACCAGAACCTGGAAAGTGTCAATGGCAATGGAAAGGGGGTTAAATATGAGAAAATAATTCAGTACAAGGGCAAGGAAGAGAAAAGAGCCATGGAAGCTTTTGTAGATTTTAATCTAAGGGGTGACCTCTTTTTTGTGCGCTCTGTAGTTTGAATTCTACTGTTATTTGGATGTTTAACGCTAAAAGGTATATAAATATGTCTTTTGATAAGTGATGATCCAGTCTGGAGGTTACATTTAAAAATGATAACGTCATTCAATTCTTTTGATTATTTGAGCTTGTCTAAATGTGATTTTTCAAAATACCTTTTAAAATAGGAAGCTGACGATAAGCTGCAAGTTTTGGTTGAAATATATTTTCCATTAGAACTCGTTCCATAAAAAATAAATCCTGATGAAACTTGTCAGATTTCAATATTGTCTCTGAGTGGTCTACTTCATCATCATGGACTTTAGTCAAAATTACATTTTCTATATCCATTAAAGAACTAGCTTCACTATCTGTAAAATACAAACATGATGCAAAGATAAAATAATTTACGCAGTATTAGATGATTCCTGCAAAGGATTTTAAAATGACATTTTGTCATTACTGTTTGTTTTCCTCCAATATTCAACAACTTCAATAAACATTTATTGAATATCTTTTATCTACCAAGCACATGAAAAATATACACATATTATTTCATTTTGGAATTCTTAACCATTCAAAAATGCACTGTTTATCAGAAGATAAGCAATGATAACCTCATAGGTAATTTATATCTCTATACCTTGTTCTTCAAATTTAAACAAGATTATTAGCCTTCAGATGAAGGTCTGACTGGATTACTGTTTTATAGAAATACCATACGATTGTGTTAATTTTTTGTTGATGCTACAACAAACTACCCAAAACTTAGTAGGTTAAAATCACACAAATTTATTATTTTAAGAGTTCAGTCAGTTAGAGGTCTGACCCAGGTCTCACTGGGATACAACCAAAAAGTTAAGAGGGTTATGTTTCTTTCTGGAGGCTCTAGAGAGACTTATCTTTTTCAGCTTCTACAAGCCACCCAAAACCCTTCCTCCATCTTGAAAGACAACATCACTGCATCTCTCTGATCTTCTTCTGTCATTACATCTCTCCATGACCACAGCGCAGAAAGGTCTCTACTTTTAAGTAGCCATATGATTAACTACTCTCTCATTCTACTAACAGAAACCACAACAAAGACTCTTGGCCACATTTCCCCTTCATTCTTTCTGCCTCCTGACCAACTCTGGTACTTCTCTGTGTAGCTCACAGTGTAGAATGTTCCTTCCTCTTGAGATTTGTGAATATAACAAGCTATCATTTTAATGGCAATAGTGTTCTGATCTGTTGGCCTTGCCATGCCTAAAAAATAATAAATTTCGGGGCACCTGGATGGCTCAGTCGGTTAAGCGGCTGACTTCAGCTCAGGTCACGATCTCGCGGTCCGTGGGCTCGAGCCCCGCGTCAGGCTCTGGGCTGATGGCTCAGAGCCTGGAGCCTGCTTCCGATTCTGTGTCTCCCTCTCTCTCTGACCCTCCCCCGTTCATGCTCTGTCTCTCTCTGTCTCAAAAATAAATAAACGTTAAAAAAATTTTTTTAAATAATAATAATAAAGTTTACATTTAAAAAAAAATATTGTCTGTTGGGATGCCTGGGTGGCCCAGTTGGTTAAGCATCCAGCTCTTGATTTCAGCTCAGGTCATGACCTCATGGTTCATGGGTTTGAGCCCCATGTTGGGCCTTGCATTATCAGTGTAGATTCTCAATCTCTGTTCTTCTCTTTCAGCCCCTCCCCTGCTCATGCTCTCTCTCTAAAACAAATAAACATTAAAAATTTTTTTAAAATATTGTCTACAAGCCCAATTTAAATGTAAAGACACAGATAGATTAAAAAGATAGAATTAAAAAGATATGTTAACACTATCAAAAGAAGACAGAGTAGCTATATTTAATTTCAGACAAAGTAGACTGTAGAACAAGGAAAATTATCAGCAATAAAGTGAAGCATTGCACAATAATAAAGAAATCAATTCTCCAAGAAGACACAGCAAGCCTAATCATTTATGCAGCAAAAAATCAAGACTACAAATCTATAAGGCAAAAACTAATAAAATTGCAAGGAGAATTAGACACATCCACTATTATAATTGGAAACTTTTAACACTTTTTAAACAGAATACACACTATTCTCAAGTTCACTTGGAATGCTCACCAAGATAGAACACATTCTGGGGCGCAAAGCACACCTAAACAAATTTAAAAGAATAGAAATAATAAAAAATGTGCTCTCAGACCACAGTGGAATTAAACTAGAATTTAATAACAGAAGGATAGCTGGATAATCCCAAAATATTTGGAAATTTAAAAAACATATATAAATAAAAAATAGGTCAAAGAAGAAGTTCCAAATAAAGTTTTAAAATTTTTAAATATTTGAACTAAATTAAAATAAAACTAAAACTTATCAAAACTTGTGAAATGCAGCAAAAAGAATGCTTGAGGGAAATTTATAGCATTGAATGCATATACTAAAAAGAAGAAAATCTAAAAATTAGTAATCTAAGCTTCCATCTCAGGGCACTAGAGTAAGGAGAGCAACATAAGCCTAAAGTAAGCAGGAAACAAATATATATATATAATATATAATATATAATATATATTAAATATGTAATAAATATATATTAATATATATATTAAAGCATAAATCAATAAAATTGAAAACAGGAAATCATCAGAAACAATCAATGAAATTAAAAGTTGTTTCTTTGAAAATATCGATAAAATTCATAATCATCAGCCAGGCTAAACAAGACAAAAAATAAAACATCTAAATTGTCAGTATGAGCAACAGCAAAGGTGTCATCACTACCGACCCCATAGCCCAAAAGAATAATAAATACTGTGAATAACTCTTATGTCCACAGATTTGATAACTTAGACGAAACGGAGCAATTCCTTGAAAGACATAAACTGCCAAAACTCACACAAAGAGAAATAGGTAATCTGAATAGGCCTCTATCTGTAAAGAAATTGAATAGATAATTAATAATTTTTCTAAATAGAAAGCATCAGGCCCAGATGGTTTTACTGGTGAATTATATTAAACATTTAAGGATGTTTATACAATCAGAAAATAAGTAGAGAGAACACTTCCCAATTCACTTTGTTAGACTGACATTACTCTAATATGAATACCAGATGAAAACATTACAAGAAAAGGAGAATTACAGAAAAATATTGTTTATGAAAGCAACACAAAGATCCTCCAACAAAATATTAGCAAATCAAATCTAATAGTGTACAAGAAGACTTATACGACAAAGTGGGGTTTGTTCCAGGTATGCAAAGCTAGTGCAACACTTAAAAACCAATCAATATAATTCACCAGATCCACAAGCTAAAGAAGAAAAATCACACTTGATTCAGAAAAATCTTTTGACAAAATTCAACAGTCATTTATGATTAAAAAAAAAAAAAAAAAACCCAGGAGAATAAGAACAGATACGAATTTCCTCAACTTGATTTTTAAAAAACCTATGAAAAACCTATAACGAACATCATATTTAATGGTGAAAACCCCAAAATTTCCCCACTAAGGTAAGAAACAAGGCTAGGATATTCCTTATCATCACCTTTATCCAACATCATACTAGAAGTCCTAGTCCTACAATAAGTCAGGGAAGAGAAGTAAAAATTATACAAATTTGAAAGGAAAAAAACACTTTGTAGATGACACGAGTGTTTGTGTAGAAAATCCCCATAAATTGTGAAAAAATATAAAATTCTCCAATTATAATAAAAATTAGAGCAAGGTTGCAGTAAACACCATTAATATACAAAAATCAATGGCTTACCTATAAACCAGTGATGAACAACTGAGAACTGAAATAGGGGCACCTGGGTGGCTCAGTCAGTTAAGTGTCCGACTCTTGGTTTCAGCTCAGGTCATGATCTCACAGTTCATGAATTCAAGCCCCACATCAGCCTCTGTGCTGACAGTGTGGAGTCTGCCTGGGATTCTCTCTCTCCCCCTCTCTCTCTGCCCCTCTTACATGCTCTCTCTCTCTCTCAATCAATCAATCAATAAACTTACAAAAAAGAAAATTGAAATAAAAACCATAATACTATTTATATTGGCACTAAAAAGTTAAATGCTTAAGTTATAAATCTAACAAAATACATACAAGATCTACATGAGGAAATTACAAAACTCTGATGAAAGAAATCAAAGATCCAAACAAATTTTCAAGGATAGGAAGTCTCCATATTGTTAAAATGCCAATGTTTTATAATTTGATATATAGCTTCAGTGCAATCCCAGTCAAAAAATCCCACCAAGTTATTTTATTGACATTGACAAACTGATTCTCAAGTTTTTATGGAGAGGCAAAAGAACAAGAATAGCTAACACGATGCTGAAGAAGAAGAAGACTGACATTACCCAATTTTAAGAATTACTATAGAACTACAGTTAATCAAGACAATGGGATATTGGTGAAAGAATAGATAAATTGATCAGTGTAACAGAATAGAGCTCAGAAACAGACCCACACAAATACATTCAACAGATATTTGACAAAGGAGCAAGAAAACTCAAGGGAGTCTTCAACAAATGAACAATTGGTTATCCATATGTTTAAAAAATGCAAACACAGAATTTATGCCTTTCACAAAAACTAACTGAAATGAACCTCAATATAAAATACAAAACTAGGGGCGCCTGGGTGGCTCAGTCGGTTGGGCGTCCAACTTCAGCTCAGGTCATGATCTCGCAGTCCGTGAGTTGGAGCCCCGTGTCGGGCTCTGTGCTGACCGCTCAGAGCCTGGAGCCTGTTTCGGATTCTGTGTCTCCCTCTCTCTGACCCTCCCCCATTCATGCTCTGTCTCTCTCTGTCTCAAAAATAAATAAATGTTAAAAAAATAAATAAAATAAAATAAAATACAAAACTATACATTTTTCTGAGACAACATAGAAAACCCAGGTGACCTTGGGTTTGGTGATAAATCTTTGGATACAATACCAAAAGCACAATTTGAAAAAGAAAAAAAAATGTTAAATTGAACTTTATTAAATTAAAGGATTAAATATGAAGGACCAAGAAAATGAAGAGACAAGCCTCAAAATGGGAGAAAATTTTGCAAAATACTTACCTGATAAAGAACTTAATTTATCATAATTCATAAAATACAACAATAAGAAACAGTCCCATTTAAAAAATAACATAAAATTCAATTAGACCCTTCACCAAAGAAGATATAAATCTGCCAATAAATATATGAAAAACTGTTCAACATCACATGTCATTAGGGAATTGCAAATTAAAGCAATAATGAGATGGGGCGCCTAGGTGGCTCAGTCAGTTAAGTCTCTGACTCTTGATTTTCACTCACGTCATGATCCCACCATTAGTGAGACTGAGCCCCATGTTAGGCTCTGCACTATTAGTACAGTGCCTGCTTGGGATTCTCTCTCTCCCTCTCTCTCTGTCTCTCCTCTACTGGTATGCTCTCTCTCTCTTTCTCTCTCTCAAAATAAATAAATAAACATTAAAAGAAACAATAATGAGATACCACTACACATCTATTAGAACAGCTAAAAAGTTTTAAAAATAAATAGTATCAGGGGCACCTGGGTGGCTCAGTCGGTGAAGTGTCCAACTTTGGCTCAGGTCATGATCTTATGGTTCATGGGTTTGAGCCCCACATCGGGCTCTGTGCTGATAGCTCAGAGCCTGGAGCCTGCTTCCGATTCTGTGTCTCCCTCTCTCTGCCCCTCCCCTGTTCATTCTCTCTCTCTCTCTCTCTCAAAAATAAATAAACATTTAAAAAAATTTTTTTTAAAGTAAACAGTATCAAATACTGATAGAATGAGGAGCAACAGAAGCATTCACTTGCGTTGCTGGTGGTAATACAAAATGGTACAACCGCTTTGGAAAACAGTTTCATAGTTTCTTAAGAGTCTTAAGCATACCCTTACTATACGACCCAGCAACCGTACTCCTAGGTATTTACCCAAATGAGGTGAAAAGTTATGTCCACACAAAAACCTACACAGGAATTTTCATAGCAGCTTTGTTCACAGTCACCAAAAACTAGAAGCAACAAAGAAATCCTTCAATAAATAAATAAACACATTGTGGTACATCCATATAATTTAATATTTTCTAGTGAAAAATAAATGAGCTGTCAAGTCATGAGTCAGCACACAGGAGCCTTAAATGTATATTGTTTAGTGAAAGAAGCTAGTGTGAAAAAGCTACATATTGTATGATTGCAACTGTATGACATTTTGGAAAAGACAAAACTATAGACAAAATAAAAAGATCAGTGATGGTCAGAGGAATGATGGTCAGAGGAATGGAGAAGGAATGATGACTAGGTGGAGCACAGGGGACATTTAGGTCAATGAAACTATTCTATATGAAACTGTAATGACCGATACATACTGCATTTGACAAAACTCACAGAACTGTACAACACAAGGAGTGAACCTTGATGTAAATTATGGATTTCAGTTAATAATAATGTATTAATATTGATTCATCAATTGTAACAAACATACCACACTATTGCCAGATGTTAGGAATAGGGGAAACTGCACCAAGGGCTGGGGGAGGGATGAAGGAAGAAATTAGAAGGATCTCTCAGTACTCTCTACTCAATTTTTCTCTAACTCTAAACCTGTGCTTCAAATGTCTATTACGTTTTCAAAATCTAAAGCTCTCTTAAAAAAAAAAAAATGGGGCGCCTTGGTGGATCGGTCAGTTAAGCGTCTGACTTCAGCTCAGGTCATGATCTGGCAGTCCATGAGTTCGAGCCCCACATCAGGGTTCTGTGCTGACAGCTCAGAGCCTGGAACCTGCTTCAGATTCTGTGTCTCCCTCTCTCTCTGCCCCTCTTCTGCTCATGCTCTGTCTCTCTCTCTCTCTCAAAAATAAATAAACGTTAAAAAAAATTTTTTTTAAAGAGCTCATAAGAGAAAATAATTTCTCCTTGTGAACTGAGCTAGGGTCTTACACATTCAAAAATGAAAATCATGGCCCTTTTTCCCTCAAACGTAATGGCTAACATACAACCTGTACATTCAAAGTTTAAATAGAATAGAAACACTTCTTAAACCAAATATGGGCCATATTTAACTTTTTTTCTATGTATTTGCATTATAAAATCTCAGAGGCAAAAGGGACGTTAGAGGTGATCTAATAATGCTACGAGTTTTTATCTGACTCTCCTTTACACACTCAATAAATCCGATCATTTACCTCTGCTGCCTACCTTTTTCTATTTTTTATTTTTTCCCTTTTCCTACTTATGGTCTCCCCTATCCCCTTAATTGGCCATAATGCTAAACTAGAGTATACTTTTATTTTGTATTATAGCTCTTGAATATGGTTCTATTATTCCTTTTTGCTTTTTAAAACACACCCATATACACAAGAAATAAAAGACCCACAAATTGAGACATTTTTCTTTTAGGACCTTCCACTTACACTTTTTTTGTGTGTAAATGGCCTTAATAGAGGTGGAGTACGTATATCCAATTTTGAAGTCCCAATGTAATTTTTCAGCCTAAGATTGATGTTTTTCTTAGCAATTTTTCGTAGGAAAAATTTTAGCTTCTAAAAGCAAAACTACTATATGGACATTAACATTTAAGCAACAAACAACGTTTCTTTAGTGCTAACTAATAATTCTTTCTTCCCCTTCATTGTTCTCTGGGAAAATAAACTGGTCTTCATTGTAAACAACTTTCAGTAAAACATGGCTATAGTCTACATGACTATATAATTTAAATATAATTTTAAAAACCAAAAGAATATTGGTGACATATTTAACATATGTCATAACATATATGAAAGAGAGCTTAAGAACGAGTAAGCAACAGAGAAAGACAGACTCTTTGAAGCTCTTGACAGGTATCCAAGAAAAATTAAATTTTTCAGTTCAGAGTCCAAGATGATGTGAAAGACTAACAATGCTATTTCTGAATAAAAGTTGTATTTTTCACGTTTCACCAGAAATGAAGTATTGTGACTGCCAAGAAAGAATTTACTTACAATGACGTGTGAAAACGTCACTTTTTAAAAACTGAGATAGTGCTTGCTGAGGCAGCACGTACAGTAATGTTAGAATGATACAGAGAAGACTAGCATCTTGTGCAAAGATGACACACACATTCGTGACACATCCCATTAAAAAAAAAAAAACTGACATAAATGAAACCTTACCTTTTTCTGTAGTACTCCCTGGCACTCTTTGCTCTCGATCTTTAGAAGGTACATTTGCTTTACCACATGAATCAAGGATAGATTGTTTTGCTGGTAAAGATGAAAGCTCCATAGCAATGTAAGAATCATGCAAATCCCAAGTAGTGGACATTATACCTAAGTAAAGAGATAGGTAAAAATTAGTTTCAACCAAGTTCTAATAGTTTAGGTTATACACAACTAGTTATAGAAAAATCTCTCCGTGTTTTAATGATAACTCCAAGTTATCCTCACCATCCTTTTTGATACCCTCTCCTTTCTCCCTTCCATCCCAAGCTGATGCAGCAGAATCCCATCAGTCTGTCGCTATAGGTCTTGCTTAATATGGACCTGGACAACCGTGTTATAATAAGCATTTAGCATTCTTTCACTTCTGGTTAATATGTTTATATTCTGTAGAACTTTTAATTTATAATAATATAATCCCATTTTTAGCACATAACATCTCCTATATACTTAACGTGAAAAGATTACACTTGTTGGGAAAATGTAGATTCTGTTCTCAAGAAATTTGTAAAGTAGTAGGGTTATTATCTTCTCTTTCAAAAATTTGTGTTTACATTATATTTGTTCATTTGAGCAAATATAACAAGTCTCCAAGCAAAAATTGGCAATATTATTTATCTCCAAATAAAAAAAAGAATTCCAACCCCTTTCATTATTGATATAACAAAGAAAGGCTCATGTAGCAATTATTTTATCAGTGACCATATTCCTAAGGCTAAACTTGCTAAATTTTTAAAGTCCAGTGATTTGCTAAAGAATTATTTTCCCTAAAAATCAAAACAAGATCTGGATACAATAAATGCAACCACCTCATTGTTAAAACTTTTATTTTCATGATACAAAATGAAGGAGCTCTGGTATTTCAAAATGTTTTCAATTAGCAAGAATATTAACTCACATTTCATAGTAACATTTCTATTTTATTAAACCTAGTTATATTTGGGGCGCCTGGGTGGCTCAGTCGGTTAAGCGGCCGACTTCCGCTCAGGTCGTGATCTCACAGTCCCTGAGTTCGGGCCCCGCATCGGTCTCTGTGCTGCCAGCTCAGAGCCTGGAGCCTGTTTCAGATTCTGTGTCTCCCTCTCTCTGACCCTCCCCCGTTCATGCTCTGTCTCTCTCTGTCTCAAAAATAAATAAACGTTAAAAAAAAAATTAAAAAAAAAAACCTAGTTATATTTAAGAAAGTTATACACAGAATACCTAGCTTATTTCGCTAATTGAAAAGGGTACAATTTCCATGTTCATAAAGTAAAATACCATAGGAGGTAATTGTGTCTTTCTATGTTGAAGTACTTAAACTTTTTTCTTCCTTTAACTGAAAGTTTAGTAATTTGAGTAAATAGGAATATACTGTTATGTGATCACTAATAATTGCTACATAAATAAAGGTACATGTTATAAATTACATGAGCAATATAAAATGTTAGGGTGATTTAAAGTTTTTTCTTATTTGAGAATAACAAATAACATGGGTAATTTTAGTTTGGGTACCATCATGACATTTGTACATTTGAATAAATTAACCTAAGAAATAAAAAAATCTCAAACCACATGCCATAATAACATGTACAAAATAAAACAATAAATAATGAATGTTTTTTTGTTTTTTGTTTGTTTAAGTTTTTATTTAAACTCAAGATAGTTAACATACAGTGTAATATTAGCTTCAGGTATACAATTTAGTAATTCAACACTTCCCTGCAACACCTTGTGCTCATCACAAAAGGTGCATTCTTTAATCCCCATCCTTAATCACCTACTTAACCCATCCCCCTACCCAACTCCCCTCTGATAACAATCAGTTTGCTCTCTACAGTTAAGAGTCTGTTTCTTGAAGAAAAAGAAAAAAAGCATGATTGTGACTTCCCAATTTTATACTGTTTTTTATACTAAAGAAAGTTTTAACTAATATCAGAAAAAAAGCATTCTCAACTATATCTGTGTTTTGAGCGTTTCTGAGTCCAGAATATGTCGAAACAGTTTTTACCCATTTTAAAATATTGTTTCTCTCTATTAGTTTAACTCAGACTATAAAAGAATAGCAATTAGCCATATAACATTTGCAGAAAAATAATTTTATATTTTAGCTGAGTAAAAAGATATGCTTACTGTGAAAAAAGAAAAGAAAAATATGACTTATATTTCCATCACCCAAAGATAATAACCGCTAACATTTTGGTCTATGTCCTTCCAGAGTCACATATGAACAAATATGTGTATTTTTTATAATAGAAATGAGCTCTTACCAAGCTTTTTAAAAAAATTTTTTTAGAGAGAGAATGCATGTGCAAGTGGGTGGAGAGGGGCAGAGGGAAAGAAAGAATCTTAAGCAGGCTCCATATTCAGTGCAGAGCCTGACCTGAGTCTCAATCCCACGACTCCAGGATCATGACCTGAGCCAAAATGAAGAATGGGATATTCAACCGACTGAGCCACCCAAGAGCCCCTACACATGTTTTTATAAAAGACATTATTGTAGTATAATATCCATAGAAAACAAGCTGGTTTTATGAAATCTGCAAAGATTTATTGAATTATACACTTATTGAATTATCTATTTATTCGAAATGCCACTTTTATAATAAACTACTATATGTCTACTGTCAGGTGGAAACTTTTCCTTCACTCTCTGTGAATCTTTACAGACGGAACTTCAGCTAAATTAACACCTTGACCTCACTATAACCCTCATTCGCTCACTGCGGAGAAAAGTGACTAATCCTATAGGACAGTTTAGAAGGCATTGTGCTTAGCCACTTCCAGATTCTTTTGTTAGGTCTGTTCAATGGCAGAAAGCATGCTTCCTGGTCAGGTCTCACCCCTAAAAAAGAAGGTCTGTGCTGGTCTAGCTGTGCTAATTACTACTGGTAAGATCTATTCTGAAAGGAAGAAATGCCAATTCCACTTAGCTGCAGATTTAAGACTACATTTTTTCAATTAACTTTATCAGTAATAAAGCTAATATTTGACTTCCATCTCTCTGACTCCTGCATCTCTTTCAATTTCATCCCAAATCAGGCAAGGAAGACATATTATTTTCTTACTGATCCATAAGACTTTAATATTTAATTGGTCTGCACTGAAATTTTTGAATATGGACTATCTCTCATTATTTTTAATTAAACTTTTCTATGAAATACTATCATTCATAGAAGAGTGTATAACACTTATATGTGTAAAGAATTACTACCATCTACTCACCAGCCAGGATAAGAAATAGAATATCTCCAGGTGATTAGAAGCCTCCTAGACACTCTTCTATCATAGCCCACCTCCTTCTAGCTACCTCAAACAGAAGCACATCCACTTTTCCTAACTTTTGGAATGGTCATACTCTTGCTTTGCTTTAAAAGGTTTCTCTCCTGTGGTAGATGCTGTTAGTGTCCTGCCCGTATCTGTTATGCATTACCTCTTACTGGCCAATCTGCAACTGCCAGCACCTATATTGTTTTGCTTGGGGCCATCTTTGGCCACTAGGGCCACTTTGATGTGCACAAATCAGGCCAGAAGTACCAAGGAACTAACAAGCCCATCAGCCTTCAAACAATGATTTAGAAAGTTGGAGCATGATAAGATAACCTGGCTCCCAGATTCTCTAGCAGTATTGAACTCGTTACCCAAAGAGGTAATTTGTTAGATCACATAACCTTTGTTGGCTGCCTACCCTTTCTTGTTTCACTTACTCCCCTACCAGTGTTTCTTAGGATTACCTCCAAAATAAACTATGTGCACTCAGATTCTTTCTGCAGAGGTTTCTTCTTGGAAAACCTCAGGTAAGGCTCTCTGATATATGTATACCTACACAATATATACTCTAGTTTTAAAAACTGAATAGCAAACACTATCACAGATGAATAAAAAGAGAGAGAACAAAATCACTACTATTAGAGGAGGACTACTAAAGGAGGATTCTCAGGAGAAGATCATCAGAACAGTCTGGGTCACATTCTGACTTCAGCTTCCCTGAGAGTTTACAAGAGCCACTTATGAAGAAATCACATGGTGAGATCATGAATGTGTCCTTGGAAACACAGAACTTAATCTTCAGAGGGCACCTGACAAGCTGGGCATCGAATATCCAATGAAAGTATGGTTAGGTAAGTGGGATGTTCTATATTTTCTGTTCATCATGTCTTCTCTGCAGCAGTCAGGGTAAAACAGAACATGTCTGTGCAGGGAAGGATTTCTAGGAATGTGTCCATTTCATTTAGCTATTTAATTTATTGGCATACAAATGTTCACTTTTTTTAATAATCTATTTTATTTCTGTAATGTCCTCACTTCCACTTTTCATTTTAGTAATTTGAATCTTCTCTTATTTTTCTTTAGTCAATCTAACTAAAGTTTTGTCAGTTTTGTTGATCTTTTCAAAGTACCAACTTTTAGTTTCATTAGTTTTTCTCTATGTCCACTCTAATCTTTAGTATTTCCTTCCTTATGCTGGCTTTTGGTTTAGTTTTATCTTATCTCATTCTTAATGTGTAAAGTTAGATTATTGATTTGAGATTATTATTTTTTTTTATATTGAAGTATAGTTGACACATAATGTTACATTAGTTTCAGGTGGGGATCTTCTTTTTTAAATGTATCTGCAGCTGTAAATTTCTCTCTAAGCACTACTTTCACTATATAAGTTTTGTTATGTTTTATTTTCATTTTCATTCATCTCATCTCAAAATATTTTCTAATTTCCCTTGTGCTTTCATCTCTGATGCACAGGTTGCTTAAAAGTGTGTTGTTTGGGGTGCCTGGATGGCTCAGTTGGTTAAGTGTCCCACTTCAGTTCAGGTCACGATCTTGTGATTTGTGAGTTTGAGCCCCGCGTCCGGCTCTGTGCTGAGAGCTTAGGGCTTGGGGCCTGCTTCAGATTCTGTGTCTTCCTCTCTCTCTGCCCCTCCCCTCTCCCCCGCCCCTTTCTCTCTCAAAAATAAACATTAAAAAAATCATTTAAAAGTGTGTTAATTTCTAAATATTTTTAAATTTCCCAGTTTTCCTTTTGTTATAGGGTTTTAATGTCATTAAGTGTGGTCAGAAAAGATATTGATTTAAAAATTTTTATTACCTCTTGTTTATTACCTAACATAATGGTGTATCTTGGAGAGTTTTCCATGTGAACTTGAGAAAAAAAATGTGTTTTCTGATGTTTGGGGATGGTGTATATGTCTGTTATGCCTAGTTTATATTATTATTCAAGTCCTCTATTTTCTTTCTCATTGATAATCTCTCTGGTTGTTCTGCCCATTATTGAAAGTGGGGTACTAAAGTCCCAACTCTTATTGTAGAACTTCCTATTTTCTCCCTTCAATCCTATCAATTTTTGCTTCATATAGTTGGAGGCTCTCTTGTTGAGTACATATGGGTTTATAATTGTTATATCTTGTTTATGGATTGAATTTTTTATCAGTATATAATGCTGTTTGGCTCCTGTAATAATTTTATGTAAAGTCTACTATGTCTGATATTAGTAAAGCCCTGTCAACTTTTTTTGGTTGCTATTTACATCCTTTCACCTTACATATTTTTGTCTGTGGCTCTAAAGTGAGTCTCTTGTTAGACAGCATATACTTGGATCATGTTTAGTTTTTGTTTTTTAACCCATCCTACCAATATCTGCCTTTTAATTGGAGAATTTAATCTACTTATTTAAAATAATTACTATTCAGGAAGGATTTCTTCCATTTTTGTCTTCTTTATGTCTTATGTGTTTGTTCCTCAATTCTTTCATTACTGCCTTCTTTTGTGTTTACTTGATTTTTTAATGGTGTTCTGCTTTGATTCCTATCTAATTTTCTTTTTTGTAATTTTTGAGTTATTTTCTTGGTGGTTGCCTTGCAGATTACAATTAATTTCTTAAAATTTTAACCATCTATTTTGAATTAATACTACCTTACTTCAATAGTATACAAGAACTCCTATACAGTTCCATCACACCCACTTTGTGTTGATGTTGTCACAAATTACATCTTTATATACTGTGTGTCCATTTGTATAGTTTTATAATTATTGTTTTATGCATTTATTTTAAATTATATTGCAAAAATAGTGGAGATACAAACCAAAATTATAATGCTGACTTTTGCATTTACCTGTGTAGTTACCTTTCCAGTGCTCTTCATTTCTTCATATGACTTCAAGTTATTGTCTGGTGTCCTTTCATTTCTGCCTGAAGGAGTCCCTTTAGCATTTCTTATAAGGCAATTCTACTAATGCTAAATTGTCTTGGCTTTTGTTATCTGGGAATGTCTTATTGTCTCCTTCATGGGAAAGTATTTAATCTTAATTATTTAATTTCTCCCTCATGAGGATTATTTGAAGGATATAGAATTCTTGGTTGACAGTTTTCTCTTTCATCTCTTTAAGTATGGCATCCCACTGACTTCTGAACTCCATGGTTTCTGAGAAATTGGGTGTAATCTTATTGAGGATCCCTTGTACATGAAAAGAGTCACTTTTCTTTTGCTGTTTTCAAGATTCTCTTTCAACACTTAATTATAATGTGTCTGAGTGTGGATCTCTTTGTTTATCTTTTTGGGAGTTTGCTGAACTTCTCAGATATGCAGATTCATGACTTTTATGAAATTTGGGAAGTTTTTTGGCCATTATTTCTTCAAATATTTTTTGTTCCCCTTATCTCTTTTTTCTCCTATCATTCTGAAATTCCCTTTCTGTATATATTGGTATGCTTGGTGGAGCCCCATAGGTCCTTCAGACTGTGTTCAGTTTTCTTTATTCTTTTTTCTTTCTTCTCCTCAGACTAGATCATTTCAATTGACATGTCTTTAAGAATTGCAGATTCTTTCTTCTGCCTGCTCAAATCTGCCACGGATAACTCTAGTATTTCCATTTCAGTTATTGTACTTTTAATCTCCAGAATTTGTTTGGTTTCTTTTTATAATTCCTGTCCCTTTATTCATATTCTTTTTTTTTCCATACACCATTCTTGTTTGCTTTAGCTCTTTGCCCATAGTTTCCTTTAGCTTTATCAGAATGTTTGATACAATTGATCTAAAGTCTTTGGCTAATAAATGCAATGTCTGTACTTCCACAGGGAGAGTTTCAGTTAATTTATTCTTCAAATGGGCCATATTTTCTTATTTCTTTCTATCCTTTGTAATTTTTTTTGAGAACTGAACAGTTTGAATATAATAATGTGGTAACTCTGGAAATCAGATTCTTCTTGCTCCTTGGAGTTTGTTTTTGTAGTTTGCTGTGAGTACTCGTTGTTTGTTTGCTTAGTGATGTTTCTAAACTATTTTTATAAAGTCTGTATTCTTTGTCATGTATCATCGCAGAAGCTTTTGGTCAGCAAGTGTCATGACAGAGATCTCCTTGAATACCTGAATTCCTCCACCCTCCCCGACCAGTCCATCAGAAAAAAACAAGACAGAAAAGAAAAAGAAAAGAAACAGACAAACAAAGGATAAAAAACCTCTCTGGGTCTTGTAGAGTGGGTCAATGTTAAGGTATTCCTTTAATGCTTAACCAGGCTGTTTACATCTATGCCTTAGCCTTCACTTCCTGCCTGTACTAAGCCTGAGATCAGCCAGAGGGGAAAGCTTAGGATCTTTTCAAGTCTTTCCTGAGCTTGCATCTTGTCCTAGGCATGCACAGGACTTTCTAAATTTCCCTGTATATACAAGCCTTTTTTAATATCTTAATTTCCCAAAGATCTCCCTCCCTAGCTTTTTCTCTCAGGCTTACAGTGTGTCTCTTGTTTGACTCCATTGTATTCTTTTGCCTCTAAGAGAGATGAGTTGTTCATTTACTTTGCAATATTTGTTGGGAATGCAATATGCACAGCTGCTTTACCGCCTGTGTGTCCTGAGTTAAAAAACAAAACAAAACAAAACAAAACAAAACAAAACAAAACAAAAACAAGTGCTCTGGGTCAGTCCTTCAGATATTCCCAGGCAGGTTAAAACAAAGAAGCCAAATCCTTTGAGAGTAAGGTCTGCTCTGCTTCTCTGGAACCAGAGGCCAGGGTCTCAAACTGGGAAGGCAGGCAGTTGCCTTTAAGACCATCACCATACTGAGAAGGGGAGTAGGGCAAGAGTGAGTAAGAATGCCGCAAAACTTTCCTACTAATTATAAGTTACCCTTGGCTTGACTTAGTATTTGCTTAGAAGTTTTATTTTAATCTTTTCAAAGAACTAGCTTATAATTTTGCTGAATAACAAAAGCCATTAAAATTAATAACTTTTTTCTAATTACTTTCTGGCCCTACCTCACAGAATTTTTGGCCATGCAGGGTTATGAATTTATGAACATTGAGAGACAGTAAGTGTAGTACAGAGCACAGGTTCTAGAACCAGACTGTCTGAGGGTATTACTGAGTGCCATACTAGCTGAGTGACGTTGGTCAAGTTAGCTAACTTCTCTTTGCTTGTTTCTGCCTCCAAAAATGGAGAGTAACAATAGTACCTACCTCATTGTGTTGTCGTGAGAATTAAACCAGTTAATAAATGTGGAAGGCCTAGAATAGTGTCTGGCACATTTTAAATGCTATTAGTTATGGTTAAGCAATCAGTTTCTCTAAATGTTTCATAAACATTTGAATAGCACAAAATTCTATAATAGAGTTTCTATAAATATCAAAATTATAATTATGTTATCTAAATCATCTATATTTATATTTATTACTCATTATTTGTCAAGTTCTAAAAGCTATAGATTACAGGACCTAGCTGCTATTGTGATTTGACCAAAGTATTTCTATCTTTACTTCATATATTTCAACATTTATTTGTTAACTGACAGACTCAAAGAATGTATATTAAAATATGTACTTTATCAAGCAGAATGAAATATAAATTACCTTTGTCTTCTTTTACGATTTTGTCACACTGAACATCTTTATTCTTTGGTGCTCCATTAATAGTCTGCATCATCCTTTCAGCATATAAGTCATTGCCTAATCTATTTCTACAAAGGGTCTCATAATTCTTGTTTCTCCGCCTATAAAATATAAAGTATATTCAACTCATTAATAACAATTATTGCCATGGATATTATCTCTTTATATTATGCCTTCTCTTTAAAATTATTTTCTTTAATGTGGATTTCACCAAATGTGAAGTGAGAGTTCAAAAAACTCCTTAGGAAAAGACTGCACTTGGGGCGCCTGGGTGGCTCAGTCGGTTAGCATCCGACTTCAGCTCAGGTCACGATCTCGTGGTTCATGAGTTCGAGCCCCCCCCCCCCCCCCCCCGTCGGGCCCTGTGCTGACAGTCCAGAGCCTGGAGCCTGTTTCAGATTCTGTGTCTCCTTCTCTCTCTGCCCCTCCCCCCACGTGTGCTCTGTCCCTCTCTCTCAAAAATAAACATGACAAAGAAAAGAAAAGACTGCACTAAACTACCTCCAAAAGACTCTACTTACTATACCTCCCAGCATCCTTACTACTTTCAGTGCCCAACGACATGCTGGCACTATCTCCACACAGTTTTTATGAACTCTGCTATAAACACTGAAAGCTATAAATTTCCTTCAGAGTACTACATTTGTGCCATCCTGTAGGTATGTGCTATTTTAATAATTATTTACTTCTGAGTATTTCTTAAATTCCAATTATGATTTCTTCTTTGGTTCATAAGGAATTTAGAAAATGTGTTTAACCTCCAAATGTGTATCTGAATGTGTGTCTGTGTTTTAATTGAGATTTATGTTATTAATTTTTAACTTAATTCTATTTGTGGTCAGAGAATTGAGTTTGTATGATACTATTTCTTTGGAATTTTTGAAACCTTGTTTCATGGTCTTGTGCATGAATGATTTTTAAAAATAATTGGTGTGTGCTTGAAAAGAGTGTGTATTCTCTATTGAATGCAGAGTTTTATATGTGATCATTAAATTATGTCTTTGGTTCAAATTTTCTATATCTATGTGAATTTTATATCTGGTTGACATACAGTAATTAAGAGAAGCAAGTTTAACACACCTACTTATACTTAACAAGTTTCTAATTTTTGCTTCATATACGTTGAGGTTATTTTATTAGGAGTATTCAAGATTAAAATTATTATACCTTCCTATCATTATAAAGTGATCTTCTTTGTCCCTAGTAATGCTAGGTAATAATTGGTTTAATTATTTCTCTGTAGATGATTTTTTTTTCTTTTTTCCTTCTGTTTTTAAAATCTTCTTTTGGGGGTGCCTGGGTGGCTCAGTCAGTTAAGCATCCAACTCTAGCTCAGGTCATGATCTTACGGTTTGCAGGTTTGGAGTCCTGCATCAGGATCTTTGCCGTCAGCAGGGAACCCACTTTGGATCCTCTGTCCCCCTCTCTCTTCCTCTGCCTCTCCCCCACTTGTTCTCTCTCCATCTCAAAATAAATAAACACTGATAGAAAAATAAAAAGTAAAATCTTCGTTTAGTATTTGGTATTCTGGAGTATCAATATAATGCACCAAGTGCATTTCTTTTTTGTGGATTTCTTTTTATTTATTCGTTTCTGTAAAGTGGTGTCTTAATAGCTTGGGAACATCCTTACCCACTCTCTTTGAATAGTTCATCTCCTCCATTCTTCGTATTTTGATATTTTGGAACAAACCAGGTGCATTTTAGACCTTTATTCTATTGTCAATTTCTTTTTTTAACTTCTCTTTCATACTTTATATCACATTTTTCTTTCCAAGGTTTATTTTGTAGAATTTATCCAGACCTATGTTTCAATTTATTAAATCTGTTTGATTATGTCGTGTTTAAATTCAATGTTTTCTGTTTAACTTCAACAATTATATAAATATACTTTATTTTAAAGTTCTTTTTAGATGTTTTTGCAAATATGAGTCATCATTTCGATAGTTTCTTGATGTTAGTGAGGTGTTAACACTATCTTTTATTTAAATATTTCACATATATTTTATATTCTATATCTCATAATAGAGTCCTAATATCTCATTATCCATAGTCCTCAGGGTGTAGATCTCTGGTCTGTTATTTCTTTTAATTCTCATTCATAGTACTTTTTTATTGGTTTGGTGTATTTTTACCAAACTCAATCTGAGGGAATCTTGAGTCTAAATGGGATATGCTTTCCTCCAGAGAAAATTCATGTTTGCTTATGATATTAGCTTTGAAACCTGGGATCACTTGAGATAACTGAAATCCTTTTAAGGACTTTGCTTAATACAAAAATGTCTCTTTTAGTTCTCTTAATTTGTGCGGGTCCAAGACCTGCTGGACTCTAGATCCGTGTGTTAATTTTAACGTTTGCTTCTAGCATCTCTCCACCTCTGATTTCAGATCACGTATCTATCCATTTGTTATTTGCTCCTTTCCTTTTTCTGGTGTTAAGAGCTTTCCCTTATGTCTTAAGAATTTCAAAGTGTGTTATTCAGGATCTACTTGTACTATATTTTATAGTCCAAATAATTCTAGGATGTTTTATATTTGGGTAAGAATAATATCCTAAAAATATTTTATTGATAGATTTTTAGTACTTTGAATCATATTCAAATTATATTTGAATCTAAATAATCTGAATAACTATATTAATAATGTATATATTTTTTTTATTTTTGAAAGAGAGAGCGTGAGCACAGGAGAGGGGCAGAGGAATAAAGAGAGAGAGAATCTCAGGCAGGCTCCAGGCCCAGCACCTGGGATCAACAACACAAGCTGAAATCAAAAGTCAGACACCCAACTGACAGAACCACCCAGACACCCCAAAAATCTGTTTACAGTAGCTACATTAATTTCAGACAGAGCAGACTTCAGAGCAAGGCAAATTATCAGAGGGGCATTATAGAGGGGCATTACATAATGATAAAGGGGTCAATTCTCCCAAATTCTCCCAAAAAGGCATAACAATCCTTAATGAGGCAAAATAAATGAGGCAAAAACTAATGATCTATTTGAATTCATTAATAAGGAGCAATGGAAAATCTGCTCTAATATAGTAAATTCAGTTATTTTCCAATAACATATTTTTACTTAAGTTTTGAATATAAAAATGTCAGGCCTTTCTTTTTATTTTTTAATTTTTATTTTTATAAAATGTTTCATTTATTTATTTTGAGGGAGAGAGAGAGGGAGAGCATGACTGGGGAAAGGGCAGAGAGAGAGGGAGACAGAATCCCAAGCAGGCTCCACACTGTCAGCACAGAGCCCCATGCTGGGCTTGATCCCACGAACTATGAGATCATGACCTGAGCCAAAATCAAGAGTCAATCGCTTAACCTACTGAGCCACCCAGGCACCCCAGTCCTTTCTTTTAAACTGGAAATAACTTACATATGCATAAAAGAAAAAAAAATATCATTAAAACCTTTATTGAGACTTGGAAGCTTCCTTTATTTCTTTTATTATTTGACTTAGTAGTGTACCCACTTTTTAAAGAGTATGGTAAACCTATGGGTTCTTCCTCTAGAAAAAAGTACATACAACATAAATAGTTTTCAAAAAAAACCCCACAAACACTTTTCATATCATTTCATAAGGCACATATATAACTTTATATAGAACTTCACCAAGCACGTATGCCACCAGTATTTACCCAGGAATGCCCCAAAACAGAAACAAGGATAGGAACTTCTGACTTAGCATTTAAATTACAGAAGCAATATAGACAATTGAGCCATACATACCTTACTTTCATAGCTTCTTCAGATTCTACAGAAACCATGACTGTTGGTAGGTTAAAAAATCTTAGTGTTTCCGTCTCTGTGAGTATTATCTCTATAGTCTTTTCTAGGTCTTCTTTTGTTACAATTTTTCCAGGTGTTGCCCTCATAACTCGTAAATCTAAAATACAAGACTTAATAAAAATCATTTACTAATTGCTATTTTAATTATCATTTTACCAAAATATGATGGGTCATATGTTGCAGGTGGCTTTTATGTGATCAAAGAACAGACCATATTGTGAGATGTATTCAATCCCTTCAGAGGGATTCAATCCCTCTGAGTCTGCGGAAGATTACAATAATAATCCAATGCTCCTTGTCTATCTCTGAGAGGATGATCTTCCCTCCTGCAGCAGACACTGCTGATTGCCAAGTTTTCATTGCTAAGGCTTTCCCCCTTCCCTTGCCTCTTTCCATTAAGAAAATCAAGTGTTTAGTTTCCTAGCCTCTCTTGAAGCTAGGGTTCACCATGTGACAGAGTTCTGGCCAATGAGATAACAGTAGAAATACATAGGAAAGAAGACTTTCCTGGGGAAACTTTTACTTTCCTGATAAATAAAAGTGATATGGCTGGAGCTATTGCCTTTCTCCTTTCTGCTTTTAATGTGCATATAATATCCAGAGCTGGGGCAGATATTTTGAGACCATGAAGCAAGAAGGAAGAAGAAAAGGCTTAAGGAAAGAGAACAGCAGAGTCGCCAATCTAGAGTCTCACAGTTAAGCCACAAGATCCGATCCAAAAGCTATCTACCTTTTAAGTTCTTTTAATGCGAGAAAAATAAATGATTATTTAAGCCAATGGTAGTTGGGCATTACTTGTTGTCAGAAGTAGTCCTGTTACATATCTTAACACCAAAGAGTCTATGAAGCACTTTTCCAACCTTATGAATATTTTCATTAATCCTTCATTATCATCTTAGCGGAAGAGACACTCTTACTGCACTCCAAGGCAAGCGTTCCTCAAGTAGGTACCCACTTCACCCAGCACTTTTGATCATCCATTATTTCCTCATTTTTTTTACCTTTACTTTCATAATCCTTTACCTCATGTTTTATGTTCTGCTTGGAAGAAGCCACCCCTATTTGTTCTCCTGATAAATTACTAATCATCTTTAAAAACTCAAGTCAAAAGTCAATAATGTTCTCTGTTAATTCTTTTCTTTTTTCCCACCTCAAAGGTGTTAATCTTTCCATTCAAAGTGCTCCCATCACACTCTGCATATATCCTATTATGACACTGATCACAGTGTAACAGAATGACTTATCTCCTGAGTTAGAAGCAGAGCACTCCTAAAAAAATTTTTTTAATGTTTATTTGAGAGAGAGAGAGAGATAGAGCGCAAGCAGGGAGGGGCAGAGAGAGAGGGACACACAGAATGTGAAGCAGGCTCCAGGCTCCAGGCTCCAGGCTCTGTGGTCAGCACAGAGCCCCATGTGGGGCTCAAACTCTTCAACTATGAGATCATGACCTGAGCCAAAGCCAGAGGCTTAACTGACTGAGCCACCCAGGTGCCCTAGAAGCAAAGCACTTCTCAAACAGTATCTGTGATTCCTGAGGCTGGTGGTACAAGATTCTCACCTTGGGAACATTGATACTACCCTGGTAATTCTCACGTAGCTACCCCTCTGGCCAGCATTTAGAAATCATTACCAGAGTTCTTTTATCTCAAGTACCTGACAAATAATAAGTATATTTGCTAAAGAAATAAGGGACTGATACTGAAATAAATGATCACATTTTCATTACCTGTAAAACTAGTCAATTTTTCTCGTTTATAGGATGGTTCTTCTAGGTCTTCTGCTATTGATTCAGTAGTAGATACACTTGACTTAGAAACTATACTGCTTCCTAAAACTGACCTTTAATAATGAAAAACAAAATTATTCATTTATTTAGATGTTCTTATGGGTAATTGAATACATGAACAAAAACATTATCATATTGAGAAATCAAATATCCTATAATCATATAAGAAAAATTGATAAAAGTAAACTACTTCTTTAAACATCAAGCTGATTTGTAATGTTCCTTAAGTAAAAAGTCATTATTAAAAAAAAGTCATTATAAATATAATTTAGGGATAAAACATGTCAAACCTATATCCAAAGTCCTGTGATGGATTCCCAATATATTTAGAATAAAAAGCTAAAATACAGCTTATCTATCCAGTCTCTCCATCTTCATTTATCACATTTCCCCCATCCCACCCCCTTTTTAAGTTACTCAATCTTTTGGCACTTTCTTACTTTAGAGTCTCAGCCTAGAACATTCTTCCTTTCATTTTTCACCAATTTTCTGCTCTTCACTCAAATCCCATCTTAAATGTGATTTATTCAATTTTATAAAGGCCCTCTCATGATTTAATTAAGAGAAAATCTATGTACTGGTTAGGAAATCAATACATTGAAGCATACAAAAATAATTTCTTTAAACATGTAAGCAACATAATTTCGTGATATTATATACTTTTCTCCCCTTTCTACTTATAGGTCCAACTTGTCCTCAAAAAGGTAGGTACAGCGGGGCGCCTGGGTGGCACAGTCGGTTAAGCATCCGATTTCGGCTCAGGTCATCAATCTCACAGTTCATAAGTTTGAGCCCTGAGTTTGGCTCTGTGTTAACAGCTTGGAGCCTGGAAACTACTTTGTATTCTGTGTTTTCCTCTCTCTCTCTCTCTGCTCTTCTCTTCCCCTACTTGTGCTCTCTCTCTCTCAAAAATAGGCAAGTAATTTTTTTTTTAAAGGGTAGATACAGTTTACTGGAATATTCTTTGTTTTACAGAGCACTCCTATGGCTACTGCATGCAAATTTTGAGTCAGACTCTAGAGCAGCATATTTTCTCCTAAAATGTGCTTAGTTAACTTCTGGAACTTTTAATTGGTCAAATGGAAAATTACACACTCAAATATTTCCCCATAATCTTTAGATTATTTTAGGACATACTGTTTAATTATTGCAAACATTCTGAACTTCTCTACCATAAACATTAATAAAATTTCACTTCACTTACATAAAGTGTCTACATAACACATGCATAACATTTCATTTACAAAAAAAATTATGAAACAAAAGATAAATCAAACCCTAGGAGAACATGGATTTACATGGGATATTGGGGGAGCGGAGCTGCTTCTTCCCATAAGTTGTAGCATAAAAGAAACAGAAGAAATACGTCTGTAGGTATGTGATTAGCCTCATCTTTTGGTTCCTCAAGAAAACTTGTATAAAACCCATACATTTTCTCAGAAATGTTTGGTGTGTTGGAGAACTCTTTTTTATTCTTATTCTTTAATTTTTTTTTACATTTATTTATTTTTGAGAGACAGAGCACAAGTGGGGATGGGGGGCAGTGGGCAGAGAGAGAAGGAGACACAGGATCTGAAGCAGGCTCCAGGCTCTGAGCCGTCAGCACAGAGCCTGAGGCGGTGCTCGGACTCAGAAACCATGAGATCATGAAGTCGGACGCTTAACCAACTGAGTCACCCAGGTGCCCCGAGTATTGGAGAACTCTTAAGACATGCAAACCTCGGGGGCACCTGGGTGGCTCAGTCGGTTGGGCGTCCGACCTCGGCTCAGGTCATGATCTCGCGGTTCGTGGGTTCGAGCCCCGTGTCAGGCTCTGTGCTGACAGCTCAGAGCCTGGAGCCTGTTTCAGATTCTGTGTCTCCCTCTCTCTCTGCCCCTCCCCCACTTGCGCTCTGTCTCCCTCTGTCTCAAAAATAAATAAACATTAAAAAAAAAAAAAAAAAAAAAAAAAAAATTTAAGACATGCAAACCTCTACACCTAAGTAAAACATGAGGGGAACATAGAGATGGCACACTATCATAGAGTGCAGGTGGGAGACCGAAGACAACTGACATCTAAGTTACATACATACAACTTAAATGAAAAGACAACACATGTGATATAAAAAAGAACAATAGAATTGTATACTCTACCTTGTAAAGTGCCCTAACATACTAGGATTTAATGTATTCTGATAAAGGCTATAAGAAGATATAAATTCTGCTGCAAATGATCCTTCTCGTGATGTCAGTAGTTTATTTGGCTTTGCTGTACCTGTATGTGGATCTGGATGGTAAAGAGGTCGGGGAGTGACATCAACTCCATGTGCATCAATTACCTGTGGAAAATCATTATTTAAAATGAAACAGGTAAAAAAAAAAAAAAAAAAAAAAAGTCGTAGGAAAAAAAGTATAATGTTTCTAGGTTGAAATAAACATGAAAAATTGAATAAAAGTTTTTATGCATAAAAGGTTTCTTAACTAGGCCTACTTTTCAAAACAGTCTTATTCATGTTTTTACATGAATATATATGAGTAATATATGTTATATATAAGCAATGTATATTAACATCAGGGAAATTCAGAAAGGTAGAGAGAATTCATGCAGATTGTTAATATTTTTGTATATTTAATTTTAATCTATAAATTTAAAAAATCACTATTATTCATTCAATATTTTATTAATAAACATTTCCCAATTTTTACATATTTCTGTTTGTTTTTGCCTCATTCTTAATCTTTTCAATTATGAAATTTAACACATACAGAAATACAGGTATTACATTCAAGTTTTTAATCCACTTTGAGTTAATTTTTGTGTATGGTATAAATAATGGTCCAGATTCATTCTGGCTTTCCAGTTTTCCTAACTCTACTTATTGAAGATACTGTTTTTTTCCCCAATGTATACTTTGCTCTTTGATTGTAAATTAATTAGTCATATATGTGTGGGTTTATTTCTGGGCTCTCTATTCAGTTCCATTGATCTATGTATCTGTTTTTGATCTATGTGTTCATGTGCAAATACCATACTGTTTTAATCACTATAGCTCTGTAATATACTTTGAAATCAGAGAGGGTGATGTCTCCAGCTTTTTTCTAAGACTGCTTTAGCTATTCAGGGTCTTTGTTGCTTCATACAAAATTTAAGATTATTCTATTCTGTGAAAAATGCCATTGAAATTTTGATAGCAATTGCACTGAATCTGTGGACTGTTTTGGATAGTGTAGACATTTTAACAATATTCATTCTTCCAATTCATAAGCATGGAATATTTTTCCATGCATTTGTATCTTCTTCAATTTCTTTCATTACTGTCTTGTAGTGTTCAATATACAGATCTTTTACCTCTATTAAATTTATTTCTAGGTATTTAATTTTTTTAATGTTTATTTTTCAGAGCGAGAGAGAGAGAGAAAGAGAGAGAGAGAGAGAGAGAGAGCGAGCATGAGCGGGGGAGGGGCAGAGAGAGAGGGAGACACAGAATCTGAAGCAAGCAAGCTCCAGGCTCTGAGCTGTCAGCACACAGCCTGACGCAGGGCTCGAATCCACGAACTGAACCATGAGATCATGACCTGAGCCAAAGTCAAACACTTAGCTGACTGAGCCACCCTGGCGCCCCTATTTCTAGGTATTTATTCTTTTAGATGCAATTGTAAGATTGTTTTCTTAATTTCTCTCTCTGAGCACTGGATATTAATGTGTAGAAAAGCAACAGATTTCTGTATGTTAATTTTATATCCTGTGAATTTACTGAATTTATTTACTAATCTAATAGTTTCTGGTGGAGTCTTTAGGATTTTCTATATATAATATCACGTCATCTATAAACAGTAACAGTTTTACTTCTTCCTTCCTAACTTGGATACCTTTTATTTCTTTTTCTTGACTAATTACTCTGGGTAGGACCTCCAGAATATGTTGAATAAAAGTGGCAAGAGTGAGCATCCCTATTGTTTTCTTGATCTTAGAGAAAAAGTTTTCAGCTTTTTACCATTGAGTATATATACAGTCTAATTATGTTGAGATACATTCCCTCTATTCCTGATTTGTAGAGTTTTTATCATAAATGGATAGTGAATTTTGTCAAATGCTTTTTCTGCATCTATTGAGATGATCATATGATTTTTATCCTTTATTTCATTGATGTGGCATATCACATTGACTGATTTGTGAGTGTTAAGTTAAACCATCCTTGCAACCCTACTTGAACATGATCTATAATCCTTTTAACATATTGTTGAATTTGGTTTGCCAATATTTTGTTTAGGGTTTTGTATCTAAAACATCAGGGATATTGGTGTTTTTCTTTTCTTGTGGTGTCATTTGGTTTTGATATTGGGGTAATACTGGCCTCATATAAAGAGTTTGGAAGAGTTTTCTCTTCTTCCACTTTTTGGAAAAGTTTGAGAAGGACTGATATTAATTCTTTGAATGTTTGGTATAATTCACCAGTGAAGCTGTCTGATCCTAGACTTTTGTTTGTTGGGGATTTTTGATTGCCAATTCAATCTTGTTAGTAGTAATTGGACTGTTCAGATTTTCTATTTCATTATATTTCAGTCTTGATAGGTTGTTCATTTCTAGAGACTTATGCATTTCTTCTAGGTTGTCCAATTTGTTGGCATATATTTATTCATAATATTATCTTATGATCTTTTGTATTTCTGTGGTATCAGTTGCAACATCTCTTTCATTCTGATTTTATTCATTGAACCTAATTTTATTTGAATTTCCTCTCTTTTTTTTCTTGGTGAATATAGTTAAACATTTGTCAATTTTTTTATCTTTTCAAAAAAACAGCTTTTAGTTTCATTGACCTTCTCTATTTTCTTTTCAACTCTGTTTCATTCATTTCTGCTCTCATCGGTTAATTCTTTCCTTCTGTTAACTTTGGGCTTCATTCGTTCTTTTTCTAGTTCTTTGAGGTGTAAAATTAAGTTGAGACTCTGTTTTGTGAAGTAGGTATTTATCTCTATGAACTTCCTTCTTAGACCTGCTTTTGCTGCATCCCACAAATGTTGGTATATTCCCACTTTCATCCATCTCATGGTATTTTTTGATTTCTCTTTTGATTTCTTCTATGACCCATTAGTTATTCACTAGCAAGTTGTTTAGTCTCCACATATTGTTGAACTTTCCAGTTTTCTTTGTGTAATTAACGTCTAGTTTTCTAATACTGTGGCTGGAAAAGATACTTGATATGATTTCATTTCTTTTCAATTAATTAACACTCATTCTGTGGCCTAACATAGGGGCTAAACTGGAAAATGTTCCATGTGTATTTGAGAAGAATCTGAATTCTGTTGCTTTTGGTTGGTATTACCCTCTCAGAGGATCCATTCATTTTTCTTCATTCTTTTTTCCACTCTGTTTTTGGCTTGTGTAATCTCTATTGATCTATCCTCAAGTTTGCTAATTCTTCCTTCGGACAGTTAAAATCTATTATTTAGTTTCTCTAGTGAATTTTTAAAATTTTGATTAATGTACTTTTTTCTCAACTCCAGAATTTCCATTTGGTTTTTATAATTCCTTTTTGGTGCAACCCAGAAACAGTATTTTAGTTTATTTATTTATTTTTAATTGAGATATAATTGTTACATAAGATAGAATCGTTTTAGGGTACAACATAATGATTTGATATACGTATATTGCAAAATGATTACAATAATGTTTACTTAACGTCCATCACATAGTTACAAAATTTTTTTTTGTTATGATGAGAACTTTTAAAATCAATTTTCTTAGGAACTTTTGAATATACAACAGTTTTAAAAAGTTACTTAAATTCCAGTTAGTTAACATACAGTGTAATATTAGCTTTAGGTGTGCAATATAGTGATTCAATACTTCCATACAATACCTGGTGCTCATTACAAGTACACTCCTTAATCCCCATCACCTATTTAACCTCTCCCCCACCCACCTCCCTTCTGATAACCATCAGTTTGTTTTCCATAGTTCAGAGACTCTTTCTTGGTTTGCCCCCCTCTCTTTTTTTTCCTCCTTTAGTCATTTGTTTTGTTTCATAAATTTCACAGGTGAAATCATATGGTATTTGTCTTTCTCTGACTGGACTTATTTCACTTAGCATAATACTCTCTAGCTCCAACCATGTCATTGCAAATGGCAAGATTTCATTATTTTTTTTTTTTTACGGCTGAGTAATTTCTGAGTAATATTCATATATATATATATGAATTCATATGAATTCATATATGAATATGAATATATATGAATTCATATATATATGAATATATTTATACACACACACACACACATATACCTCACATCTTCCTTATCCATTCATCACTCAACGGACACTTGGGCTGTTTCCATAATTTAGTTATTGTAGATAATGCTGCTATAAACATCTGGGTACATGTATCCCTCTGAATTAGTATTTTTGTGTTCTTTGGGTAAATACCTAGCACTGCAATTGCTGGACTGTAGGGAAGCTCTATTTTTAACTTTTTGAGGAATCTCCATACTGTTTTCTAGAGTGGCTATACCAGTTTGCATTCCTACCAACAGTGCAAGAGGGTTGCCCTTTCTCCACATCCTTGCCAAAAAGAGTTGTTTCTTTTGTTGTTGATTTTAGCCATTCTGACAGGTGTGAGGTGATATCTCATTGTAGTTTTTATTTGTATTTCCCTGTTGATCAGTGAGGTTGAGCCTCTTTATTGATATTTTCTATTGGATGTGATGGTCATCAGACCTTCTTTTACTTCTTTATTCATGGTTTCTTTGGTTCTATGAAGACATTTATAGTGATTTCTTTTAAATCTCTTTTTGTTAAATCTGACATCTGGTTCTTCCCCCAGTTTCAATTGCCTGTATTTTTTTCTTAAATATGGGTCATATTTTTCTCTGGGTACTGATATCTCCTTCCTTTCTAAAACTTGTTATTGCTATTTGCTTGTTCATTTGTTTAGTGATTACCTGGATTATTTTAGTGCGATTTATTTCCCCATAATGGGTTGAACTGTGTCGCCCCACAAAGACATGTTGAAGTCTTAACCCCCAGTACCTCAGATTGTGAAAATAGGGTTTTTGCAGACTTAAGCAAGTTAAGATGAGATCATTAGGGTAAGCCCTAATCCAGTATGACTGATGTCTTTATAAAAAGGGAAAATTTTGACACAGATATACATAGAGGTAAGACATTATGAAAACACACGGGGAGAACACAATATGAAGACAGAGGATTGGAGTGATAGATCCACCAACCAAGAAATTTCTATGACTACCAGAACTAGAAGGGAAACAGATCCGTTCTTATGGTATTCAGAGAGTGCATGTTCATGCTAACACGTTGATTTCAGATTTCTGTCCTCCAGAACTATGAGACAATGAATTTCTATTGTTTTAAGTCATATAGTTTGTGGTACTTTGCTAATGCAGCTGAAGGACTAGTATGCCCCCCCCCCCAACCCCACTTACCCCCACACAATGTTAATTGTGCCTCTCAGGGACAAATAGCTTTGGGTATGCCCCAAACCATCCTGGAGTGACAAAGGTACTATTAGGGCTCTCTACTATACTTCTTTTTTTAAAGATTTATTTTTTATTTTTAGAGGAAGGGGAGAGGGACAAAGGGGTAAGGGAGGAGGGAGGGGGGGTTGAGAGAGAGAGAGAGAGAGAGAGAGAGAGAGAAAATATCAAGAAGACTCCATGTTTAGCACAGAGCATGACACAGGGCTCAATTCCACAACCCTGGGGTCATAACCTGAGCCAAAATCAAGAGTCAAATTCCCAACAGACTGAGCCACCCAGGAGCCCCCTTTCTACTACTCTCACCCCGTCCACACTCAGCTGTTAAACTTCACTAACTGCCAGTTGACTGTTCTATTGTTTTCAATGCCCTGGGGCACAAATTCTCTAATCCAATCAAATTGTGGCTGCTTTCAGGGACTATTTTCTGAGGTCAATGTTTGATATTGAAAATGCTCCGCCCAGTAGCCTTATTCTTTCTGCCTCTGAATTTGACTACTCTAGGTATCTCATATAAGAGGAATCACACAGTATCTGCCCCTTTGTTACTGGCTTATTTCAATTAACATAATATATTCAAGGATCATCTATACCCTAGCATGTGTTGGAATTTCATTTCTTTTTGAAGCTAAAAATTTTCCTGTGTGTGTGTGTGTGTGTGTGTGTGTGTGTGTGTATCAAATTTTGTTTATTCATCATCTGCTGATGGAAACTTGGGTTGCTTCCACCTTTTAGCTATTGTGAATAATGCTGCTATGAATATAGGTGTACAAGTATCTGTTCAAGCTTCTACTTTCAATTCTTTTGGATATAGACCAGGAAGTGGAATTACTGGATCATATGGTAATTCTATACATATATTTTTTATTTATTGGTATTTTTATTTTCTAATTTTTTGAGAGGGAGGGAGGAACTAGAAGGAGGAGAGAGAACATCTCAAGCAGACTTCAAACTCAGCACAGAGCCTGATATGGGCTCAATCCCACAACCTTGGGATCATGACCTAAGTTATAATCAAGAGTCAGATACTCAACCTACTGAGCTACCAGGTGCCCCTGATAGGTCTATTTTTAATTTTTTGAGGAATCACAACACTGCTTTCCATAGCAACTACACCATTACACATTTCTGTCAACAGTGCACAGTTTCCAAATTCTCAGTATATTCACCAACATTTGTTCTTTTCCATTTTTTTTTTTTTTTTAGCCATGGTAATGAGCCTTAGGTGATATCTTATTGTGGTTTTGATCTGCAGTTTCCTAATGATTAGTGATGTTGAGCATTTTTTCAAGTGCTGTTGGCTATTTGTAGATCTTCTTTTGAAAAGTATCAAGTACTTTGTCTATTTTTTAATTGGGCCACTTATTTGTTGTTGAGTTGTAGGAGTCCTTTGTATATTCTGAGTATTAACCCCTTATCAGATTTTCAAATATATTTTCCTCATCCCATAGGTTGCTTTTCTTTTTTTTTTTTTTTTAACGTTTATTTATTTTTCAGACAGAGAGAGACAGAGCATGAACGGGGGAGGGTCAGAGAGAGGGAGACACAGAATCCGAAACAGGCTCCAGGCTGTCAGCCCAGAGCCCGACGTGGGGCTCGAACTCACGGACCGCAAGATCATGACCTGAGCCGAAGTCGGCCGCTCAACCGACTGAGCCACCCAGGTGCCCCCCATAGGTTGCTTTTCATTGTGTTGTGTCCTATGATGCAAAGGTTTCTAATGTTTGATGTAGTTCATTATATCCATTTTTTTCTTTTGCTGTATATGCTTTTGGTATTCTATCTAAGAAATCATTGCCAAACCAGTCTCAAAAAGTTTTTCCCTATGCTTTCTTCTAAGAATTTTAGTGTTGTAGCTATAAGAGCTTGATACGTTTTGTTATTTTTGTATATAAGAGTCCTACATCATTCTTTTGCATGTAGATATCTAATTTTCCTAACATCTTTGTTGAAAAGACTGTCCTTTCCCCATTGCACAGAATTGGCATCCTTGCTGAAAGTCATTTGAACATATTTGTAGGGGTCCTCTGTTGTTTTCTATTGGTTTATGTGTCTGTCTTTATGCTAGTACTACACTACATTGATTACTACAGTTTCATAGTAAGTTTTGAAATCAGGAGGTGTGAGACCTCCAACTTTGTGGTTCTGTTTTAAGATTGTTTTGGCAATTCGGGGTCTCTTAATATTCCATATGAGTTTTAAAATAGATTTTTTATTTCCACAAAAAAATATCATTGAGGATTTGAGAGGGATTGCATTGAATCTGTATCTTGTTTTGGGTGGTATTGACATCTTAAGAAATATTCCAATGTATAAACAAGGGATGTTTTCCCATTTATCATCTCCTTTCATTTATTTCAGCAATTTTTGTAGTTATCGGTGTACATTTTTCACTTTCTTAGTTAAGTTTCTTCCTAAGTATTTTTATTATTTTCGATATGCTGTAAATGGAAATCTTTTTTCTTAATTTTTTTGGATTATTCATTGCTAGTGTATAGACACACGACTAATTTTTGTGTGTTAATTTTCCATCCTACAACTTGCTGAATTTATTAGTTCTAAGTACTTTTTTTTTTAATTTTTTTTTAACGTTTATTTATTTTTGAGACAGAGAGAGACAGAGCATGAACGGAGGAGGGGCAGAGAGAGAGGGAGGCACAGAATCGGAAGCAGGCTCCAGGCTCTGAGCCATCAGCCCAGAGCCGGATGCGGGGCTCAAACTCACGGACCATGAGATCGTGACCTGAGCCGAAGTCGGACGCTTAACCGACTGAGCCACCCAGGCACCCCTAGTTCTAAGTACTTTTTAAAAAAATGTTTATTTATTTATTTTGGGGCACCTGTGTGGCTCAGTTGGTTAAGTATCTGACTTGATTTCAGCCCTGGTCATGATCTGAGCCCCTGAGATGGGCTTTTACGTATTGTAATACTATATAATACGTATGTATTGTATATATGTATGTATAATATACACATAATACATATAATGTATATATAATAATATATCATTGTTATGGACTTAATGTTTGTATACACCCCAAATTCATATTGGTCTCCTAATCCCAATGTGATGGTATTGGAAGGTAGAACCTCTGAAAGGGAATTAGGTCATGAAGGTTGGGACCTCATGAATGGAACTAGTACCCTTCTGAAAAGAGGCCAGAGCTAGCTAAATCACTTTCCACCATGTAATACACTGAGAATATACTGAGGATAACTTGAAAATTTAGCAGTCTGCAACCTGGAAGAAGGTCCTCACTAGAACCCAACCATGCTGGCGTTCTAATCTTGGGCTTCCAGCCCCAGAACTGTGAGACATAAATTTCTTTGTTTATAAGCCATCCAGTCTATAATACTTTGTTATGACAGCCTGAGATAATATAGTATCCATTTGTTAAAATTATATAAGCTTATTTCCATTGTGTGGCTATTATAAGCAAAGCTGCTATAAACATTTGTGTATAGTTTTTATACAAACTGATACTTTCTTTTCTCTTGAGTAGATACCTAGATGTGGAATGGCTGGATGATATAGTAGGTATATATTTAGCACTGAATAAAGTGCCAAATGGTTTTTCATTTTTCATTCCTACTAGCAGTGTATGAGAATTGCTCCTCCACATACTTGCCCACATTTGGTATGATCAGTCTTTTAATTTTAGCTATTCTAATAGGTGTACAACAGTATCTCATAGTTTCAATCTGCATTTCCTAATGACTAATGCAGATTGTCATTTGATGTGCTCCTTTGCTATCTGTATATGTACTTTGTTGAAGTATTTGCTCAAATGTTTTGTTCATTTTAAATATGAGGTTGTCTTAATATTGTTTTGAGAATTGTTTATATATTTTGGTTATAAGTACTATATCAGATGTTTACTTTATAAATAATTTTTCCCATTGTATGGTTTCTTTTTCCATCCTTTTAGCATTCTTTCAAAGATCAGAAGCTTTAATTTTGATAGAGTCCAATTTACCAATTTTATCTTTTTTTTAATTTTTTTTTATTTAAAAAAAAAATTTTTTTTTTAACGTTTTATTTTATTTTTGGGACAGAGAGAGACAGAGCATGAACGGGGGAGGGGCAGAGAGAGAGGGAGACACAGAATCAGAAGCAGGCTCCAGGCTCCGAGCCATCAGCCCAGAGCCCGACGCGGGGCTCAAACTCACGGACCGCGAGATCGTGACCTGGCTGAAGCCCAAACTCACGGACCGCGAGATCGTGACCTGGCTGAAGCCGGACGCTTAACCGACTGCGCCACCCAGGCGCCCCTTAACGTTTATTTATTTTTGAGATAGGGAGAGACAGAGCATGAACGGGGGAGGGGCAGAGAGAGAGGGAGACACAGAATCAGAAGCAGGCTCCAGGCTCCGAGCCATCAGCCCAGAGCCCGACGCGGGGCTCAAACTCATGGACCGCGAGATCGTGACCTGAGCCGAAGTCGGACACTTAACCAACTGAGTCACCCAGGCGCCCCTACCAATTTTATCTTTAATGGACTGTGTTTTTTCGGTCATATCTAAAAAAATCATTGCCTAGCCCATTCAGATTTATATATTACATACTTTTCTGTATATATATTATACTTTGATTAAAAGTTTTAAAAATTCAATTCTTAGTTAAATGTTTTCTTCTTATTTTTTTTTTAACATTTATTCATTTTTGAGGGAGAGAAACAGAAAGAGAGAGAGAGAGAGAGAGACAGCGCCAGGGCATGAGCAGGGGAGGGGCAGAGAGGGAGGATCCAGGATCCAAAGGAGGCTCCAGGCCCTGAGCTGTCAGCACAGAGCCTGACATGGGGCTCAAACTTATGAACCAAACTTATGAACTTATGAGATCATGACCTGAGCTGAAGTCCTAGGCTTAACCAACTAAGCCACCCAAGTGCCTTTTAGTTAAACATTTTCTAATGAGATAACCAATTTGTGATAATTTATATTTGCTAGAGTACATTACCAAGAAGAATGGATGTTAGCTTTACTACCTATATTATAGCTAGGTTAGCTATTATTAACACCATAATCAACTAGTTCTTAAGGTCATGAGTAGACTTTCCTCACTCCACCCTAATGTTTCTATTACCAGTAATGAATTATAGAAGCCAACAGCCAATGTTACACTGTAAGATATGTCATGTGGCAAAGACTCTAACAAAATCAATGTATCAATATTAGAAGTGAGTTCATTACTTCAAAGCAGGATATTTTCTACTTTTAACATTTCAGTCAAGTTCTTTATGATGCCATTTTCAAATAAACTCAGAATTCTAAAGAATATTACCTGTATGACTGTCCTTGGGGTGGAAATACTCATTTTTTCTGCTTTTATCTCAGGTGCAATTGTCAAGGTTTTTGACAGAGCCATTCTGCTTTGGTTTGCACCACTATATCCTTTTGTTTGGGTTCCTTTTACTGTGCTGATAAAACTAATAGACTTCTTTGGCTGTGGGCCAGTGCTCCTATATCAAGAAAAGATAACATAACACGAAGGATTCATGATTGAAGGAAAATTAACCAACAATAAAAATCAGACTTTCATTTAGAAACATGGAAACAATCTGAACATAGGTACAAGAAAGAATAATAGCTACTTGAGAGTTCAATATGTATAAGCAAGTTCTAGAATGTTTACATGCATTGTATCACTTTTTTTCTCATAATCCTTAAGAGGTTGTTATAAATATCATTTTATCTAAAATCAGAGAGGCTTAAAGGGAACTATTCCTATGAGAGTTGAAATCTGAACCTAGGTAGTCTGATCCAAAGTCTACAGTGATTTTTCTGGTCTCAGTTTCCTTATCTGTAATATGGGGATATTAACAGTACCCTATTCACAGATTATTATGAGGATTAAATGGATTAATTTGTATATTATAGTTAGGAAGTCTCTGGCACATAGGAAGCATAAGTGAGTGTATAGGGCAGTTGCATAGGCAGAATGAAGCATGAGTAAAAACTGGGAAGAATATTGTGTTTCTGCCTGAACAATTACATAATAATCTTTAATAAGAAGATAACATCAAAATGTAACCTGGAGAAAAAAAAAAAAAGATATGATTTCACTTTTCTATACTCTGCAAATTCCTTAACACAAAAACCTACCTTATCATTCCTTTGTTCTAGTACTCTGTATTACGGATTTCTTCTATTAAACAAAGATGATCTTCCCTCAGATTATAAAAAGGAAATAGGTTTCCAAAGAAAACATTTTAAACAATAATTTTACTTTTCAAATCATAAAAGATCAGACAAGAATGAAATATTTTTAAATGACAATCAATCCACTTTTCATGTTTTATTTTTCTTCATAGCATTTATTACTACTTGCCACTTTGTTGTTGTCCACTCCCTTACCAGAATGTTAGCATCTTCAGGGTAAGATCTTTGTCTTGTTAATTGTTATATTCCTAGAACCCACGACAGTACTCAGGATATCGTGGTCTCTAAAGAAGTATTTTTTAAATAAATGAATTCCTGCAATGAATTCATGCAATATTTCAAATTTACATTGTCTTAAAGTATTTTACTCTATCCTCCCTCCTTCAATGTCTAAATGACTTTATCTTCAACATCTCTAAGAAAATAAGAACAAACAATCTGGTTAAAAGCTCCTTAAATTATTTCTCCATTGTCTTATATTCTTCTTCCATATCCTACAAACTCACCTAAACGCATCTTTCTTTCTTTCTTCTTTTAGTAAAAGAGTTGCCATTCTTATCTAAGGCTAATCTTTCTTCTTGTGCTCTGAAATCTGTCTATTACTACTTTCTCAGGGACTATTGTACATCAATAATTCCTTATCCACTACATATTATTTCCTCTTTTCCCCTTGAACATATAATTATGCTCCATTCATCCCCCCAACTAAAAAATCCTTCCTTTAGCTGTGTCTTCCTCTGTTACTTTATCTACGCTTCCTTTCATAGTCTAACTCTTCAAATATTAGTAAATAATACTGTCTACTTCCTTATTCCTTATTGGCTCCAAAATTCACTGCAATCTAGTTCCACCTCTCCTCGCCTACCGCATAGAGATTACTTTCATTACAATCCCCTAGTGCTTCAACTTGTCAAATCCAAGGGACTCTTTTCAGTACTTATCTTTGTAGCATCTGACAGTTAACTCTTCCCTCTTCTGGGACATCACTGTCTCTTATTTTTCAACCTCCTTGGGACCTCTAACCACCTGACCCTTCCATTTTGGACTAATTTGTACCTTTTAGGTTTCTCGTCTCTCTCTATTTAATCCAGAATCTACAACTCACTAATTGAATAACTCTTTTACCATTATGTTCAACTTGGATTTTCTTTTTCTTTGACCTTTTGCCCTATCCTTACAAAAGCTAGTCCTCCCATTTTATTTCTCCTTTATTAGTTTCCTCTTTTAAAGATTACACTTAAGCTCAAACCCCAGTTATTAGTTTGTTCTCTCTCTATACACACACACACACACACACACACACACACACACACACACACAATATCCCTGAGTAAATTTACCAACATCCATAGTTTCAATGACTACTTCTATTCCACTTCCTTATGGAAGTCTATCATTACCACTACTACCTCCTTTCTTCCATCCCCTGAAGATTTTATATCCTAAATTACTGACTATCTCTCAAATATTACTTCTGGCATAATTCTTGAGTATTTCAATATCCATGAAGGTAATCCTTTTAATGTTATGGCCTCTTATAACTTGAAGCCTTCTCACATACATGATCTAGCCCTCCTTGCTATGTCAGCTACTTATTCCCATGGTCATACATGGTCATCCCGTTGCTAAGGGCAAGGTCAACTATCACTTCCTTTTTTTCCAGCTTATACACCCTCTGAATACCCAAATTCAAACAACTCTATTCAACTCCCTTCAACTCCATTGTCACCTTAGAGTCCTTGATTCTATCTACCATGTTTACTCCCTTCCCCATCTCTCTCATGCAATCTCTTTCTCTCCTGAGCTTACAGTTAATAAATATAAGCCATAATTAATTATAGGCATACCTCGGAGATATTGCAGGTTCAGTTCCAGGCTACCACAATAAAGCAAGTATCACAATAAAGTGAGTAAAATGAATTTTTTTGGTTTCTTAGTGCATATAAAAGTTATGTTTACACTATAGTCTATTAAATGTGCAATACTATTATGTCTAAGAACACAACATACATATCTTAATTAAAAAATACTTTATTGCAGGGGTGCCTGGGTGGCTCAGTCATTTAAGCTTCTGACTTCGGCTCTGGTCATGATCTCATGGTTTGTGAGTTCGAGCCCCACGTCAGGCTCTGTGCTGACAGCTCAGAGCTTGGAGCCTGCTTCAGATTCCGTGTCTCCCTCTCTCTCTGCCCCTACGCTGCTTGCACTCTCTCACTCTCTCTCAAAAAAAAAAATAAACATTGAAAAATTTTAAAAAAATACTTTATTGCTAAAAATGTTAACTATCATCTGAGCTTTCAGTGAGTAATAATCATGGATATGGTTCATGATAAGAAATACAATAATAAAAAAGTTTGAAATATTGTAAGAATTACTGAAATGTGACACAGTGCCAAAAAGTGAGCAAATGTTGTTTGACAAATGGCTCCAGTAAGACAAGCTCAACACAGGGTTGCCAGAAACCTTCAATCTGTAAAGTACACAGTATCAACAAAGTGCCATACAGTGAAGTGCAATAAAATGAGGTATGCCTGTGTTATAATCTTTACTTACATTCTCATCTTCCTTTTCCTTTTCCTTTTTTAAATTCACTGTATTTGCTGGCAAAACCAAAACTATGATCCATTCCAATCATCTTCTTATGTCGAGCCTTGCACCTGTGTATCAACCATGTTTCTAGCTTCGGGTAAACCTGATGTTTTATCATTTGCCATAAATGTATAGGCCCAATATGTCTTGTTCTGGACAAACTGATATGCTCAAGTTACTGTACCTTGGTTTCCCGACTCCTTGTCACTCCTTCCCCTCCCAGGGGTACAATTTTCCAATGCGAACCAGTCTATCCCCAACCATCTCTCTTATCAGGCTCTCACACTGTGGGCCACTATATATCTTCCCTAATCACCCTATAGCCAGGTACCAGACAACTTGGGATGGTCCCTAGGTTCCAGATCCCACTGAAATGATTCAAACTAGTCCAGCTTAAGCCTGTTCACCATGTCTCACTCTACCTTCCCACCAAAAGCACAATAGAGATGGGCCCACAGTTTCTCCCTTTCCCTCTGCCTGGTGGCTAACCACACTGCTTCCCCATGTAGCCCCCTGTAGCATTGCCTGCCCTCTCCTCTTGGACACTATGAGTAATAAACTATTTTTTTCAATGGCAATCACTTCCTGATCTGTTGACCTTCCTATACCTCTAATTTTCTTTAATACACTATGTTTTAATTGAACCTGTACAGCTAAAAGAAGCTGGAGAAAAAACATCCAAGTATGATGCCAGGTCTCACTTTATGGATTTTTGCTTTAAAGTGTGTCCTTAAAATTAAAAAGTATATGGAAGCCAATGAAAATGATAACACCACAACCCAAAACCACTGGGAGCAGCAAAGACAGTCATAAGAGGAAAGTACATAGCAATCCAGGGCTTCCTAAAGAAGAAAGAAAGCTCTCAGATACACAACCTAACATTACGCCTTAAAGAGCTGGAAAAAGAACAGCAAATAAAACCCAAAACCAGCAGAAGACAGGAAATAATAAAGATTAGAGCAGAAATTAATGCTATCGAAATAAACAAACAAAAAAAAAAACCCAGTAGAACAGATCAATGAAAACAGAAGCTGGTTCTTTGAAAGAATTAAAAATTGCTAAACCACTAGCCAGTTTGATCAAAAAGAAAAAGGAAAGGACCCAAATAAATAAAATCAAGAATGAAAGAGGAGAGATCACAACCAACACAGAAATAAAAACAATAATAAGAGAATATTATGAGCAATTATATGCCAATAAAATTGGCAATCTGAAAGAAATTGACAAATTCCTAGAAACATATACATTACCAAAACTGAAACAGGAATAAATAGAAAATTTGAACAGACCTATAACCAGTAAAGAAATTGAATTAGTAATTAAAAATCTCCCAAAAACCAAGAGTCCAGGGCCAGATGGCTTTCCAGGGGAATTCTACCAAACATTTAAGGAAGAGTTAACACCTATTCTCTTGAAGCTGTTCCAAAAAATAGAAATGGAAGGAAAACTTCCAAACTCTTTCAAGGCCAGGATTACCTCGATTCCAAAACTAGACAGAGACCCCACTAAAAAAAAGAACTATAGACCAATTTCCCTGACAAACATGGATGCAAAAATCCTCAATAAGATATTAGCCAACCGATCAAACAATACATTAAAAAAATTATTCACCACGACCAAGTGGGATTTATACCTGGGATGCAGGGCTAGCTCAATATCCACAAAACAATTAACATGATTCATCACATCAATAAAAGCACAAGAACCATATGATCCTCTCAATAGATGCAGAGAAAGTATTTGACAAAATACAGCATGCTTTCTTGATAAAAACACTCAAGAAAGTAGTGATAGAAGGATCATACCTTGAGATCATAAAAGCCACACATGAGACACCCAACGCTAATATCATCCTCAATGGGGAAAAACAGAGCTTTCCCCCTAAGGTCAGGAACAAGACAGGGATGTCCACTCTCACCACTGTTATTCAACATAGTATTGGAAGTCTTAGCCTCTGCAATCAGACAACACAAAGAAATAAAAGGCATCCAAATCCACCAGGAGGAGGTCAAACTTTCACTCTTTGCAGATAACATGATACTCTATATGGAAAACCCAAAAGATTCCACCAAAAAACTGCTAGAACTGAATCATGAATTCAGCAAAGTTACCAGATATAAAATCAATGCACAGAAATCGGTGCATTCTATTCACCAACAATGAAACAACAGAAAGAGAAATCAAGGAGTCGATCCCATTTACAGTTGCACAAAAAACCATAAAATACCTAGGAATAAATCTAATGAAAGAAGTGAAAAATCTATACACTGAAAACTATAGAAAGCTTATGAAAGAAATTGAAGAAGACACAAAAAAATGGAAAAAGATTACATGATCCTGGATAGGAAGAACAAATATTGTTAAAATGTCAATACTACCCAAAGCAAGCTACATATTCAATGCAATCCCTATCAAAATAACACCAGAATTCTTCACAGAGCTAGAACAAACTGTCCTAAAATTTGTATGGAACCAGAAAAGACCCCGAATACCCAAAGCAATCTTGAAAAAGAAAACCAAAGCAGGAGGCATCACAATCCTGGACTTCAAGCTATACTACAAAGCTGTAATCATCAAGACAGTATGGTACTGGCACAAGAACAGACACTCAGATCAATGGAACAGAATAGAGAACCCAGAAATGGACCCACAAACGTATGGCCAACTAATCTTTGACAAATCAGGAAAGAATATCCAACAGAATAAAGACAGTCTCTTCAGCAAGTGGTGCTGAGAAAACTGGACAGCAACATGCAGAAGAATGAATCTGGACCACTTTCTTACACCACACACAAAAATAAACTCAAAATGGATGAAAGACCTAAATGTAAGACAGGGAGCCATCAAAATCCTCGAGGAGAAAGCAGGCAAAAACCTCTTTGATCTCAGCCACAGCAACTTCTTACTCAATACATCTCCAGAGGCAAGGGAAACAAAAGCAAAAGTGAACTACTGGGACCCCATCAAAATAAAATCTTCTGCACAGCGAAGGAAACAATCAGCAAAACTAAAAGCCCTTATCCCGGCAGAATGGGAGAAGATATTTGCAAACGACATATCAGATAAAGAGTTAGTATCCAAAATCTATAAAGAACTTATCAAACTCAAACCCAAAAAACAAATAATCGAATGAAGAAATGGGCAAAAGACATGAATAGACACTTCTCCAAAGAAGACATACAGATGGCCAACTGACATGTGAAAAAATGCTCAATATCACTCATCAGGGAAATACAAATAAAAACCACAATGAGATATCACCTCACACCTGTCAGAATGGCTAACATTAACAACTCAGGCAACAACAGATGTTGGCGAGGATGCAGAGAAAGAGGGTCTCTTTTGCATTGTTGGTGGGAATGCAAGCTGGTGTAGCCACTCTGGAAAACAGTATGGAGGTTCCTCAAAAAACTAAAAATAGAACTACCCTACGACCCAGCAATTATACTACGAGGCATTTATCCAAGGGATACAGGTGTGCTGTTTTGAAGGGACACATGCACCCCCATGTTTATAGCAGCACTATCAACAATAGCCAAAGTATGGAAAGAGCCCAAATGTCCATCGATGGATGAATGGATAGAGATGTGGTATATATATATGGAGTATTACTTGGCGATTAAGAAGAATGAAATCTTGACATTTGCAACTACGTGGATGGAACTGGAGGGTATTATGGTAAGTAAAATTAGCCAGAGAAAGACAAGTATCATATGACTTCACTTATATGAGGACTTTAAGAGATAAGACAGATGAACATAAGGGAAGGGAAACAAAAATAACAGAAAAACAGGGAGGGGGACAAAATATAAGAGACTCTTAAATACAGACAACAAACAGAGGGTTACTGGAGGGGTTGTGGGAGGGGGGATGGGCTAAATGGGTAAGGAGCATTAAGGAATCTACTCCTGAAATCATTGTTCCACTATATGCTAACTAATTTGGATGTAAATTAAAAACAATAAAATTAAAAAAATAAAGTACTTCCAGATGGAAAAAAAAAAAAAGTGTGCCCTTAATGTGCCAGCAATCATACTGCATCTTCTTTTTGGTTCACTTTTTAGTACACCTTCTGAGGTCACTATTTCATACTTCTCTCTCCTTGAATATCAAGATTTCCTCTCCCATCTTTACTTTCAGCTTATTAAATGAGAAAAATGAGCTAATCAGGTAACTTTCAAATATTGTCACGGTCACAACTATGCACCTGTCTATATCTATGTCTACATTCTCTATTTTTCTCTTCCTACTCTGGACAAATTACCCATGATTCCAGCTTAGGACAATTTCTCTACTCCTGTACTAAATTCCATTTCTTCCTGCCTATTCAAGGACATTGCTCTAGTAATTCTCTCATGCATCATAAACTTTTGTCAGTCTATTGGATTATTCCTTTCAGCATGTAAACATGCTATTGTTTTCTTATCTTAAAAAATTTCTCTTGGGGCGCCTGGGTGGCTCGGTCGGTTAAGCGTCTGACTTCGGCTCAGGTCATGATCTCACGGTCCGTGAGTTCGAGCCCTGCGTCAGGCTCTGTGCTGACAGCTCAGAGCCTGGAGCCTGTTTCAGATTCTGTGTCTCCCTCTCTCTCTGCTCCTCCCCTGTTCATGCTCTGTCTCTCTCTGTCTCAAAAATAAATAAACATTAAAAAAAAAAAAATTTCTCTTGATTCCATCTACCTCTCCAGTTACCATTCATTCATCTTTCCTTTAATTATAGCAACTCCTTTGAAAGAACAATCTGTACTTATTGTTTCTCTTTTTTTAATAAAGTAATTAATTAATTAATTAATGTATTCATTTATTTGAGAGAGAGAGACACAGAGCACGTGTGAGTAGGGGAGAGGGGCAGAAGGAGAGAGAATCTTTAGCAGCCTCCACACTCTGCAGAGCCTGATGCAGGGCTTGATCCCACAACCCCGGGACCATGTCCCAAGCTGAGATCAAGAGTGGGAAGCTCAACTGACTGACCCACCCAGGCACCCCTATACTTTTGGTTTCTAATATCCCTCCGTTTATACTCTCTTGAACCTGATCCAGTCAGGTTTTAGCCCTTATCATTCCACCAAAAGAACTCTTACTGAGGTCCAGTCACTTCCACAATATTAATGCCAATGTTCTCATCTTACTTTCCAGCAGAATTTACACTGCTCCTTCTTTGTTCTTTGACTTTTTTTTTTTTTTTTTTTTTTTTAACTTGGATTGCAGGACACTTTCCTTATCCGGTTTTCCTTCTACTTTTTCTGCAGTGTTCATCCTTGGGCTCTTCCTATTTCTGTCTATACTCATAGCCTAGGTGAACTCATCCAATGCATGATTTATAAACCATCTATATGATAATGACTCCCAAATATATATCTCTAACTGTACCTATATCCTCTGAACCCTAGACCTATATACCCATCTCCTTACTTGACATCTCAGACTCAAAATTAGCATGTCCAAAATTGAGCTTCTGACAATCTCGCCCTCACCCTGTCCAACAAACCTACTTCTCTTGCAGTCTCCCTCCCTTTTTGTCAAAGACAATGTGATTCTTTCAGTTGCTCAGGTGAAAAACTTCAAAATATATCCCAAATTCAACCATTTTGTTATCTTCCTTGTTGCCACCATCCTGGTACAAATAACTATCCTATCTCTCTTGGATTGTTGCAGTAGCCTTCTAACTCATCTTCTTGCTTAACATCAGTCCCTTGAAGTCCATTCACCACATGGCAACCAGAGTGATCCCTTAAAACACAAATTAGATCATGTCACTGCTCTACTTAAAACCCTCCATTTATTTACCATCTCATTCAGAGTAAAGGCCTAAGACCTCACTATGACCTAAAAAGTCCTACATGCATCCAGTTAGGTCTCTGACTTTATGTTCAATATTCTCTCCCTTGTATACTTTACTCTCGTCACACTGGCATCCTTGATATTGGCAGGCGTATTTCCTTATCAGAGCCTTTGTCCTTGCTATCCTCTTTACCTGAAACGCTTTTCCCAATAAATAAACATGTTTAGCATCCTTTCTTCGAAGGTCTTTACTTAAAATCACCTTCTTAGTGTGACCTTCCCTGGCTCCTCTATCTAAAATGTCAAATACTCCTCCTCTTAAATATTTCATATCCCCTTGCTTTACTTTTCTCCATAGGACTTATACAACATAATGCATCTTTTACTTATGTATCTTATGAATTAGCTGTCTCCCCACTCCATAGAATTTAAGTTCCATGGGGGTAAAAATTTGGGTTTGTTCAGGGGCACCTGGGTGGCTCAGTTGGCTAAGCATCTGACTTTGACTCAGGTCATGATCTCACAGTTCATGAGTTCAAGCCCCGCGTTGGGCTCTGTGCTGACAGCTCAAAGCCTGGAGCCTGCTTCAGATTCTGTGTCTCCCTCTCTCTGTGTTCCTCCTCTGCTTGTGCTCTGTCTTTCTCTCTCTCTCAAAAATAAATAAAGATTTTTTAAAAAAAATTAAAAATGGCACCAGCATTCTTCTCGAAGCTAGAACAAGCAATCCTAAAATTTGTATGGAACCACAAGAGACCCCAAATAGCCAAAGTAATATTGAAGAAGAAGACCAAAGTGGGAGGCATCACAATCCCAGACTTTAGCCTCTACTACAAAGCTATAATCATCAAGACAGCACGGGCACGGTATTGGCACAAAAACAGACACATAGACCAATGGAATAGTATAGAGACTCCAGAATTGGACCCACAAAAGTATGGCCAACTAATCTTTGACAAAGCAGGAAAGAATATCCAATGGAAAAAAGATGGTCTCTTTTTTTTTTTTTAATTTTTTAATGTTTATTTATTTTTGAGACAGAGAGAGACAGAGCATGAATGGGGGAGGGTCAGAGAGAGGGAGACACAGAATCTGAAACAGGCTCCAGGCTCTGAGCTGTCAGCACAGAGCCTGACGCGGGGCTCGAACTCACGGACCGCGAGATCATGACCTGAGCCGAAGTCGGCTACTTAACCAACTGAGCCACCCAGGCGCCCCAAGACGGTCTCTTTAACAAATGGTGCTGGGAGAACTGGGCAGCAACATGCAGAAGAATGAAACTAGACCACTTTCTTACACCATTCACAAAAATAAACCCAAAATGGATAAAGGACCTGAATGTGAGACAGGAAACCATCAAAACCCTAGAGGAGAAAGCAGGAGAAAACCTCTCTGACCTCAGCCGCAGCAATTTTTTACTTGACACATCTCCAAAGGCAAGGGAATTAAAAGCAAAAATGAACTATTGGGACCTCATGAAGATAAAAAGCTTCTGCACAGCAAAGAAACAATCAACAAAACTAAAAGGCAACCAACGGAATGGGAAAAGATATTTGCAAATGACATATCAGACGAAGGGCTAGTATCCAAAATCTATAAAGAACTCACCAAACTCCACACCCAAAAAACAAATAATCCAGTGAAGAAATGGGCAGAAAACATGAATAGACACTTCTCTAACGAAGACATCTGGATGGCCAACAGGCACATGAAAAGATGCTCAACGTCACTCCTCTTCAGGGAAATACAAATCAAAACCACACTAAGATACCACCTCACGCCAGTCAGAGTGGCTAAAATGAACAAATCAGGAGACTATAGATGCTGGCAAGGATGTGGAGAAACGGGAACCCTCTCGTACTGTTGGTGGGAATGCAAACTGGTGCAGCCGCTCTGGAAAACAGTGTGGAGGTTCCTCAAAAAATTAAAAATAGATCTACCCTATGACCCAGCAATAACACTGCTAGGAATTTACCCAAGGGCTACAGGAGTGCTGATGCATAGGGGCACTTGTACCCCAATGTTTACAGCAGCACTTTCAACAATAGCCAAATTATGGGAAGAGCCTATGAATGGATAAATTGTGGTTTATATACACAATGGAATACTACTTGGCAATGAGAAAGAATGAAATATGGCCTTTTGTAGCAATGTGGATGGAACTGGAGAGTGTTATGCTAAGTGAAATAAGTCATACAGAGAAAGAGAGATACCATATGTTTTCTCTCTTATGTGGATCCTGTGAAACTTAACAGAAGATCATGGGGGAGGGGGAAAGGAAGGAAAAAAAAGAGTTAGGGAGAGAGCCAAACCATAAGAGACTCTTAAAAACTGAGACTAAACTGAGGGTTGATGGGGGGTGGGAGGGGAAAGTGGGTGATGGGCATTGAGGAGGGCTTCTGTTGGGATGAGCACTGGGTGTTGTATGGAAACCAATTTGACAATAAATTTCATATGAAAAAATTAAAAAAAATTTTTTTTTTTTAATTTGGGTCTGTTTTGTTCCCTGCTATATCCCTAATGCCTACAATAGTACTCAACACACAGTAGCTGCTTAATAAATATTTGTTGAATAAATCATTATATCTAACTCAAAACATTCAATCTTCATACTCAGATGTTTACCAGCCTACTGGGTGGCTCTAGCTAAATATCTATAAGACATCTCAAACTGAATAGACGCATAATGAAATATCACACTTACTCATAAATCAGTTCTTCCTCTTTTATTCCCCATAGGACCCCAATAGAAAGGAATTAGTGAATGATGTTATATCTATCAATTAGGTAGTCACTGGGATCTTATGAGAGCATTATCAGTGACCCCCCAAATCTCCACATTCTAAGTTTTATGGGAAGGAACCGTGTTTATCATGTCCACAATTTCAGGTCCAGCTATTAGCAGTCTGCCTGATAGATAGGCAATCAGAAAATACAGACCACTTTTTGAAAGAAATTAAAAGAAGTACCTGTAGCCAATTATGTTAGAAATTTATGGTATAGGGGCACCTGGTGGCTCAGTGGGTTTAAGGGTCCAACTTCACCTCAGGTCATGGTCTCATGGTTTGTGAGTTCAAGCCCCACATCTGGCATTCTGCTATCAGCATGGATCCTGCATTGGATCCTCTGTCCCCCTCTCTCGCTCTACGCATCCCCTGCTTGCACGCACATGCGTACTTTCTCTCTCTCTCTGAAAAATAAACACTTAAAAAAATCTGTGGTATGTCTCTAACTACATTAGAAAATAGATATTTCAATAGAGGCAAATTAGAGAAGATAACCACTTTGAGGTTTCGGGAAGAGGTAACCACTTTGAAAGCCACTACACCTGAAAATAGAGTCATAATACAAATGGTTATGTACAGCTGCACATTCTGGAGTTTCCTGAAGCAGGGACCTAGTTTGTTTTGACTCCTGTAACTTCATTATGTAGGGCAATAACTGAAAAATATAAGGCATTCAATTGGTATCTGTAGAAAGAACTCCTGATGATCACTTCCATGTAAACAGAGGCAAATGACATTTAAAACATACTACATATACACAAATCTCACTATGAAATAACCACAAAAATAAAAGTAGGTGTGGCTTGTGAAAAAGTTTCTGTTTTAGCCCCTTCTTAGTTTAATGGGATGATGGTAATTTTTTTTTAATATAATTTATTGTCAAGTTGGCTAACATACAATGTATACAGTGTGCTCTTGGTTTTGGGGGTAGATTCCCGTGATTCACCGCTTACATACAACCATACAACACCCAGTGCTCATCTCAAGTGCCCTCATCAATAGCCATCACCCATTTTCCCCTCTTTCCCGCCCTCCTCCCCCACCCCATCAACCCTGTTTGTTCTCTGTATTTAAGGGTCTCATGGTTTGCCTCCCTCCCTTTCTGTAACTATTTTTTCTCCTTCTCTTCTCCCATGGTCTTCTGTTAACTTTCTCAAGTTCCACATGAGTAAAAACATATGATATGTATCTTTCTCTGACTTATTTCACTTAGCATAATACCCTCCAGTTCTAGCCACGTTGCTGCAAATGACAGGATTTCATTCTTGAAATGATGGTAATTCCAACCTAAACCAAATAAATTTCTTCCATTCATTCTAGTTATTTATAGAACACTTGCTATACATAAGGCCCTGTGCTAAACACTGGCAAAGATACAATATGAATCAGATATAGACCCTAAGGAACTTATAGTCTAATAAAAGAAATAAAATGTGTATATGATTATAATGCAAGTACAAAATTGTATTTGCCTCAAAAGAAGTACACAGAAGATGAAATGAGAGTTGTATTAAGATGACTTTGGCTGAGAGGTTTGAACAGAGAAATTATGAGTGACATCTGAGTTAGGTCTTGAATTGTTAAGTGGGATTCCAAAGATATACTTGGGGTGTGCATATAAATGTGTGTTTGTGTTTGGTGTGGGTGGAGGTGAAGGGGGACAAAGGCATTGGAGTAAGATGAAAAATGCACCCTGAGGAAAAATCTTTGTGAACAATGAAGGTAGAAAAGCATGTGGTATATACAGGGAATCTTAAATGATTCAATTAAATACATGAAGGAAAACAAAGTTAACCTTTATAAAAGTAAAACAGCCAGGCTAAGTCTGGGATTTTTTACACAAGCAAGAGAGTGTCTTCGAAGGTTTTTAAGCAGAAGAGTAAAGTGACTTAAACTATGCTTCAGAAAAATTTAGCTGTATGCAGCACATACTATAAGTAAGATCATTAGTTAAGATGCTATGGGAATAGTCCAAGTGAGAAGTAATCAAGGTTTAACACAGGTGGCAGATGTAGAAATAAAACAAATACAACATATACCATGTATTAAGCATGTCTTTTTATCTTTGCATTTTCATGCTTTGACATCTAAGAACTTGTTCATCCTGGAGGGAATGCCCCTCCCAAGGCTAATGGATGCCTATACACAGTAAGGGCTCATTTATAAGCACCCTTATAGAAACCAACCAATCCAGAGCCTAAACCCTTAACAACCTTTATCAGGCTGTCACGGAGATCTCATTCTCTGGGCCACTATCCACCTGCCCTAATCACCCTTGGGACAGGAATCAGACAATTAGAGATAGCCCCTATAACCAGAACCTTCTGAAATTATTTAAATGAGCTCATTGTAAACCTGCTTATTCTGCTTTGTCTGTTCTTCCCACAGAAACCACAATAAAGGTTCGTGCCCATATTTCTTCTTGCTTGTTCTACCTCCAGACTGGCTCTTGTGCTTTCCCATGTGGTCCCCTGTGTGGCATGGCATGCCATGTATCCTGTTTCTAGGGATCCATGAGTATTTAAAAAAATTCCTCCCCTCATAATAGTTATTTCCCTGTCAAAGTGTCTTACATACCTGATTAAAACATAACTCAGGCATCCTTAAAAGACAGCAGATACAGAACTGATCAGAATTGGTAACAGATAATAACAATACTACTTAAATTTTAAATTTCAAAGAACTTCCATCTATATTCTTTAGTTCAATTCTTATAATAACTTGTAAGATATTTAATAGTCATGTTTTACAAATAAGAAAACTAAAACTCAAAGGTCAATTTAAATTTTTTTTTTAACGTTTATTTATTTTTGAGACAGAGAGAGACAGAACATGAACGGGGGAGGGTCAGAGAGAGGGAGACACAGAATCTGAAACAGGCTCCAGGCTCTGAGCGGTCAGCACAGAGCCCGACGTGGGGCTCGAACTCATGGACCGTGAGATCATGACCTGAGCCGAAGTCGGACGCTTAACCAACTGAGCCACCCAGGCGCCCCTCAAAGGTCAATTTAAATGCTCAAACTCATCCAATAATTCAGAGGCTATTAATCTGTTTATTTGTAAATTAAGGTTAATAATAGTACCTATCTCATTGAGTTAAGGTGATGATTAAATTAGTCTTCACTTCTTTTTTTTTAATATTTATTTATTATTTTTGAGACACAGAGAGACAGAGTGTGAGTGGGGGAGGGGCAGAGAGAGAGGGAGACACAGAATCTGAAGCAGGCTCCAGGCTCTGAGCTGTCAGCACAGAGCCCGATGCAGGGCTCAAAATCACAGACTGCAAGATCATGACCTAAGCTGAAGTCAGATACTTAACCGACTGAATCACCCAGGTGCCCCTAAATTACTCTTCACTTCTAAAACACAATAAGAAGTTAAATTGTAGACATGTTCATATTAGATATCAGTGATATCTGATGGAGCCGTCTGGTAGCAGTTAAAAATGCAAGAGTAAAGTGAATTTTAAGGAATAGAAGTGAAAGCTGGAGATTCAGATTTGAGAATCTCTGTACGGAGATGATAAGAAATGAACTGAGTCCCAAAATAAAAACCTAAAGGCATAAAAAGAAGGTAATAGAACCAAGGGGAGAAACTGGAGATAGTAAAAGAAATCAGAAAAGAGGTATTTGAACCAGTAAAGTTCAGGGATAACTTAAATTTATTGAGGAAGATCAACACTGTCAGATGCTGCAGAGAGGTAGAAGTTAAGAAAGCCCATTGAATTTGGTGACTTTTGAAACCTTTAGGTAACTCATTATTGACCTTTGAATAGTTTCTGTACAGAAATGGAGACGACAGATTGCAAGGGTTGAAAAGTGAACATAGATGTTCTGGTCCAACATGTAAAGACCACAAAAGTCATCAATCTTGTTTTTATAACAAGAAAAAAGCTTAGCAAACTGAAAATCAACAGGTTTTTCAGATCCATCATTTAGTTTATAGGCAAACCACTGGCCTGAAAGTTGGACAGGCAGGAGAAAACAGAGAATCACAATTTACTGAGAGTAGAAACTTTGCAACTAGGGCCAGCAAATGGTAGGAAAACTTAAAGGATAACTGACTAATTGCTGGAGACTGAGTGTAGACTAATTTGAAAGGTAAAAATTCCTGAGGGCCCAGCCTCACACGGAGGCCCACCATGAGACTCATCGGGCTCTTGGGATGATCAGAGAAAAACTCCCTAATAATTTCAGCAGGGAGATAGGGCATAACTATTCTAAAATATACTCAGAACGTTCAGTTTTCCTTAACAAAGGCCTGCCCTCAAGGAAAACTATTTTATCAGAGCCTAACCAATGTCGGGGGGAAGAAATACACAACTCCAAGACCCTCTAGACTTCTTGTTCCACCTAAGGAAAAAAAATCTGAGAAACACTTATGAAGGTCACACTGAAGGGACAAACGCCCACTAAAAGACTAAGACTAATCATAGGATTATAGAACACTTCCTCTCCCCCCAACATCTTATCACCACACCAAGAGGTCGCCTGTACAGTAACAGGGGACTGGAATGGGAAGAAATGCAAGGCTCAGACTCTATGAAGGAGTCTCTAGGGAAACCTAAAAAACAGAGGAGACAAACACAAGGACACCAGAGGAAATTGAAGCCTCAAAAACCCACCACACAGCCCAATTTCCAGTCAGATAAACACAAAATCTCACATTAAAGGCTTATTTTCCTCAGTTCATATTACCTGATGCAACATGTTCGCTTTCAACAAAAAATTACAAAGCATATCAAAGGGACAAAGAACAGTCTGAAAAAACAGAGCAAGCATTACAGCCAGACTAAGATATGGCAGAGATTTCAGAACTGTCAAGAATAGGAATTTAAAATAATTATGATTTATATGCTAAGGACTCTAGGGGCACCTGGGTAGCTCAGTCAGTTAAGGGTCCAACTCTTGATTTTGGCTCAGGTAATGATCTCAGTTTGTGGGATTGAGCCCCACAACGAGCTCTATGCTGACAGCGTGGAGCCTGCTTGGGATTCTCTTCCTGCTTGGGATTCTCTCTCTGTCAAAATAAATAAATAAACTTAAAAAAAATATGATGAGGACTCTAACAGAAAAAGTGGATAACATGAAAACTCTAAGAAAGAATCAAAAGGAAATGAATGAACTTGTAAGAAAGGAGAATGGAGGAACTAGGCAGAGAAGTGGGATAAAAGCATTGAAGAAAGAGTGGTTGTTTTTACCATGAAAGGAGATTGCTCATATTGCTAAGCTAATAGAAAAGATCTAATATAGGAAAAACTGGAGTGAGAAAATGGAAAATTGGTAAATACATGTTTTATGAGATTCTTTTCAAGTTCAGGATTAAGTCCTAAAAGGAGAAAGATGAGAAATAACATTGGTTACTGGTCAAACCAATGGTTGTAAACTTTAAAGTCTATGAAATTTTGCTTTAATTGGGTAACCTGGCTATCTCAAAAAATGAAGATTATACTACTTCCCATCTCCCACCTGATTCTTTCCTTAATAGGTAATCTCCTACGAATTTGTCATTATGTAAGAAATTCCCAAGAGAATTTTCTAATCCTCTAAGCTACTATGAGAGTTACAAGACTTCTTAAAAAAAATTCACATGAATTCAACACAATTTTACTTTCAGATTTCCATACCTACAAGTAAAACAAAAATCAGACAGGATGAGCAGTAACCAATATTAGGTTCAGTCAGCAAATACTTATTGAGTGCCTTCTTCATTGAAGGCAATAGCAGTGAACGAAACAAAAATGCCTGCCCCATGGAGTTCGACAATTTGGGTGAAGACAGAATAATGAAAAAGTGTATCATATACCAAGGAGGGATAAGTTTTATTATTTTATGACGGGTGGATTAAAAAAAATGTTTTAGTTTTGAGAGAGAGAACGTGCACATAAGTGGGGGAGGGGCAGGAGAGAGGGAGAAGGGGAGAGAGAGCGAGAGAGAGAAACCTCTTGTGGCTGGAACCCATGAACCATGAGATCATGACCTGAGCTGAAATCAAAAGTCAGACGCTTAACTGACTGAGCCATCCAGGCACCCTGAGAAGGATTTTTTGTTAAGGTGACGTGTGAAGGAAATGTGAGTCATGAGACTAACTGGGGGTGCAATATACCAAAGAACAGCAAATGCGTAAGCCTTGAAATGGGAAAATAATGTGCCTTACATTGTTGTGAAACAATGAGCCAAAGGAAAGGGTCCAAGGTGAGATCCTGTGGGTCTGTAATGACATGAGCTTTTTACTCACATGGAAAAACTGGAGGGTTTTGAGAAGAGCCACAGTGATTACTAAGTTTGGGGTATTAGAAGACCATTTAGGTGGTTACTGTGATGTGACAGGGACTTACATTAGGGAGGTAGTCTCGATTTATTTTGCAGGTAGAAATGATAGAATCTGCTGATGGAGTGGGGCATTAATGAAGTCAAGGGAAACTCCAAGGTTGTTTATTGTGTAATTGGAAGAGTGGAAACTCTCATTTACTGAAATGTCAAAGACTGCAAAGTATATAAGGGGTTGGGGGAGATTAGTTTTGCATATAAATTTGGAGATGCCTATTAACTTCTAAGTGCAGACATTGATTTTTTTAAAGTCTGGATTTTGGAAGAGGTGCTGGCTAGAAATATAAACTTGTGAGTCATTAGTATATAGGCGATTTTTAAAGCATAACGCAATAGTGAAAAAAAAGGTGTTTAAAAACTGACCCCAGCAACACTCCAGTATTTAGATATGGAAAAGAAGAAAAGTTACCACCAGCAAAGCAATTTGAAAACAAGTAGCCATAAACCAAAGAGAGAACTAGGGAGGGCTGGTGTCCAAGAAACCAAACGAAGTGATTCAAAACTTGAGAAGTAGGAGGGTTAAGAAGAAACTGAGGAATGGCCATTGCATTTGGATGCACGCCTATTGCTGACCTTCACGCAAACTATTTTGGTGTTGTGGTGGAATGGAAAAAAGACCCTGAGAACCATATTCTGGAGAGAATGTAAGGATCTCCCCCAAGAACTTTCAACACGTTCTATTAAAGAAAGATTAGCTGAGCTAGTGGAGATTGGAGGAGAGATGCTGAAGGTCTGAGAAGAGAACAAAAGTGGTCCGGAAGTGTGGGAGAATGGATGAATCAGAAAACTTTAGTGCAACTGCTGGGCAGCACTAAAGAACCATTTGAAGTTGTAAGCGAAACAAGTCCACAGAGTTGTGTGCTCTTCTCCAACCTCTCGTTCAAGTGTTGCAGAAATGGCAGAACATTAGCAGGAATGGGTTTTAAAAGCACGATAGCATGAGGAGGCAGGAAAAAACTTCGACGACAGAGCATTAGTAAAGTTCAGTCCTCTGGCTCACTGAAGCTGAGGATTGAATGGGGGCAACAAGCTTGACCCGGCAGACCGGAAAAACCACCCCAGGAATGCTAGGAGGAGGAGCGGTTCTAAACAAAGTAGGTCTTTCCCGTAGAGCAAGCACAGCAGTAGGGGGTTCAAAAAGGCTGTACTAGGCCACGGAAGGCGATACTGCGGTATGACAGCTTCGAGGGATGACTGAACCCAGATGCACTAAGAGACTGGATCTAAAGGGGCTTCCTCCGAGACCCAGGAAGATAAGCGCCGGAACTTACAACCAGAGGTTCTGTTGCTTGCGGCTGTTTGCTGGAGAGATAGGCATGGTTGCGACAGGCTGTGGAGTGGTGGGCCACCCCTTCCCTGGCTGCTTCTGGAGTCCCTGTACCCCAACCCTCGGCGTTAGCGGCTCTGGCTGAGGCTCGGGAATGTTTGCTGGGCGTCATGGAGACGGAGGAACCCTGGCTCAACAAACGGCCGCGCGGTTGGCTGGCGGCTGGAGACCGAGGAGGAGGGCGGAGGCGGAGGGGAGGGCAGAGGGTTGGTGGAGCAAGAGGAAGCCCCGGACGACGACTAGAAAAAGGAGGCGGGCGGCCCGGGCCCCAGGCCCCTCCCAGGTTCTGAGTCTCCCCGGCTGCAGGCGGATGGATGGGGCTTCTTCAGGCGGTGGCGGCAGCAGTGAAGGTGGCGGCGGCAGCAGCGGCAGCGGCTGTAAGTGCAGCCTCCATAAACCATCTCTCCTCTCCTAGTCCTGATTGGGATGAGGGGCTCCTAAAGTGTCCTCGGTCCCCTTTCTCTCCTTCCCCTCCCCCACCGTAGAGTACCGCCCGGAAGACCCTTAACTTCCGGGGAGGGGCTGAGAGAGAACGCGCCCGGCCCGCTTCCCCTCCCCGAGTGCGTCGCCCCTCTGGGCGCATGCGCAGCTCTCCTCCACAGCGCACCCCCTCCTAGCCCGGTCTTTTGCTTTGGCGGTGGCGGCGGCGCGGATCTTCCCCGGCGGCCGCGGTGCGCTGGGAATCCGCTGCGGTGTGAGTTCGTCTCGCGCAGTTCGCTTCCGCCCCTTTCTCCTGTCGGCTCCCGAATTCGGTCGGGGTGGGGCTAAGCTGACCATCCCCCTGTGGCTCCGCCTCTTTTCCCCTGTAGATCCGGGTTCGGTCCCAGCCCTCCCTTGGGAGGCTTCTGCTCGCACTGCAGTCCCCGTGGTGAGCAGGGTCCTGGGCAAGCCGCCCTTTTTGAAGGGAATGAGGGAGGGCAGGAAGACTGAAGAGGGCATTAATATGAAAGAACGAGGTTCTCCTGCCCGATGGGAAGATCCCTGGGGACAGATGCCTCCCCCTCCTTGAAATGGCCTTGTTTTTACAGCTTTTCTTGGAAAGATCCCTGGCTGGGAGCCCATTTCTGGTCCTCGTTTGCTGTGTGACCTTGGGCGATTCACTACCCCTCTCTGGGCCCCAGTTATCCTTAAAGCTTCCTCCAACGCTAAAATTCTTAATTTTGCAGAAAAGCTTGTGCAGTTACAGACTCACCCGTCTACTGGGGCCGCTTACCCCAGATGACGTGGAGTTGACTGAACGAACCTTCTTTCTTCAATCATGGACGGAATGAGGCGACCTATTTATTGGGTCGCTTTTATTTCTTTACAAATGGCATGACCCAAGGCCCATTAATGTTTTCCTAAAATTGTCATGGGATCCTTGTCCTAATTCTTGGCCATCTTTTTAAAAATGAGAGGTTGAGAATTAGAGACATGGTGAGCTTGCGGTATCATCATCTCTGGTCTCATTACTACTGAGGCTCTCTTTCCTTTGATCCAGATGGTGTGGTGGCTCGATTCTCCCAGTGCCTGGCTGAGTTTCGGACGTGGTTAAGAACCAACTGGTTGAGGTTCAATGCAGACAAGACGGATGTGATGCTGGTAGGCAGGGGCACACTTGGATATTAAGGGAGGGAAAATCCAAACTCCCTCAAGTAATATAAATATTACATTACTCTTCCTGTATATTCCAGTATTTGAGAACTGATGATGGGCCAATAATTTCCAGAGTTTGGGTGAGATAAAAATAACATGTCGACAATATTAGGACTATTAAGAAAAAAATCAGTTTGTGATAATCTGATAAAAGGGGTCGCCCGGTAAAACTCTATGTAAAAATTGTGAAAAAAACAAGACTGTCCTTTGAAGAACCAAAAGGCTATGTAAGTGTTTTGAGGTGGGGTTAATAATAAAAACCAAACTAACAAAAAGATGATGCTGATTCTTGCATAGCTGTGGGGCTTCCGAATGTAATGCATTACTGCTTTGTAACCCGCATTCTGCCTACTAAAGTAAAGGTAAACTCTCAATTTATCTAAAATGTCATTTTAAGTTTTTTGATATTTAGGTATTTTCAACCAAACTGGTAGCTATCCATAAATTTTTACCTGCACATAATGTGTAGGTTGTTACTTTTAAATAAAAATTTTAGTAAATAGTTTACCAAATAATCTCAAAAGGGACTCATGGACTCTGAAAATTGTTAGGTAGAGAATTTGTTGTTAGCGTTTTGAATGCGCTGCATTCATCTGTTTCATTCAAACAGCTCTAGAGTAAACTTACAGATATTTTCTTGGAGCGTTTTGAAAGGTACCTGAGTTGCATAACATTTTGTTTATGTAGTATGGATATATAGTACTTACATTTGCATCAGGTATTGGTACTGAATAACAGGTTATATTTCATAGGTATATGTAAATTGCCAGAGACGTTTATTTATTGGTCAGTTTAAGGTACTGGTTGAAGTAAAATTGTGACCTTAAAATGCTTTTGTTAAAGGAGAATACTAACTGAAGGGTTCCCGTGTGTGCTGTGTGTGTGTGTGTGTGTGTGTGTGTGTGTATTATAACTTCTATAAAAAATGTTTAATAACTTTTTAATGGAGTATTCAGTAAATTGTTTAAAAATAATTTCCCAATATAATAACAGTTTTGAGAAGTTTCAACGTGGTGAAAGTTAATGTTAGTTTGCCTGAAAATAATGAAGCTTGTAGGTGGGGAATGGGAGCTAAAGAGGCATTTATTCAGGCTTTGTATAGAGATTTTTTTTTGTTTTGGGACATTAGCCACAAACCTCACCTAAAATTGGAATTAACCACACTTTTTAGCTTAACTTTAAACATTTTACTACATGATGTAACAGAGCTATCATTTTGGACATCACATTAACACGTAATATAAACTGTAATGATTTTAAACAGCTCATAGGTATTAGTGAATATTCTCATACTTTTAACTCTGTCATGTCTTGTTTTTAGCTCTTCTAATATCAATAGGCATTGAAGACTTATATTTTGTTATTCCAAGTATAAATATTGATTGCTTGCACTTAAATACAAAGAAGACATCTATTGAATTAATCCGAAGTGCTGAAAAACTCAGGGAAATGAATGGAAGTAACTAGGAGATAGATTCTGGTTTAATAAAACAATGTTCCAAACATAGAGCTTTGTCTGAAAAGAGCAGTGTCTTCATCAGTCATTGGAGGTGTTTTAGCATAGGCGGAAAAGCCTGGTAGTGGGGAGACATAATGAGAGATTCCTACCTGGACAGGGTAGAAATTGACTAAAGACACTAAGATTCTGTGGCTAATGAAAAGTTAATTTTTACATATTTGTTACTGAGGAGGTAAGCAAGAGTTTTTGAGAAAGACTTTGCTTTCCTCAAGGTGGTTCCTAAAATTTTGAAAGATAAGTGTATCACAAGAATAAAATGGGAGTAAAACCATGCTGAATTCAGGAGTAATGTGTTACAAATGACTTATAATGTTGCAGGCATTTCTTTTTATCTTTAGAATATCTGAACCTAAAAAAATAAAATAAAATCACTGAATTCACATTTTTTTAAAAAGGGAAGGAGAAAAATGTAGAGGGAATTTTTCCCCTAAACGATAATGCCACTTATAATTAGTAAAAATGATACACATTATTAATAAACTTAAAAGTCATTTATCAATAAGAAGGGGATATCCATTCAGATATCTCCTAGATGGGATTTTCCTGACCATTTCAGATTTTCCTGACAATTTCAGTAGCTTAAGGGACCATGATCCCCAGCTTTTTAATCACAATTGGGATTTTTTTTTTGAGGTTGAACTGAAGAATCAAAGACTAAATGGACTTAAGCAAGTTATTCCTGTACTTTGCATTTTGACAACACTTTTTAAAAATTTTTCTTCTTGTGAACCAGCTAAATTTCATATATTAACTTTGGTATTTAAATGGAAAACACTCCTTTATCCCCATGGTATTATAAAGCCTGAGTTTCTACCTCTGGGCCCCTGATTTCTGTCTTTACCCACCTCAGGTCTGTGCACATCAGTTGTTCTTTGCCTTCAGCTGTTTCCATCAAGTGTCTCAAAGTGAAAACTATTTAAACACAAACTGACTTTTCAAAAAATGACTTTTGAGTCAAAAGGACTAAGGTAATTCAGTAGTGTACTTCTATATACCTGTGCTAAAATATTTATTCCCCCAAGGAATCCTGAAAAACACTTTTGTATAAGTATTCTAAAAAAAAATAAAATGAAAATACTGTACAGTAAAAATTGTTTGTAGATTTGGGAACCTTAAAGTTTTCCTTTCTCTTCTTTCCCTTGCTTTTCTTTCAGTAGAAAATGTGCATCAGATGTTTATGTTTAATTGGTTTACAGACTGTCTGTGGACTCTTTTCCTGTCAAATTACCAGGTAATGTCCTTTCGCTTAGCAGCTTCATATACCTATAAATGCACAAGTTATTCATGCACAAATTATTATTGGACATAAGAATTTCAAGTTAATGTTGAGTCTTTGGAAAAAGGAAACTGGTTAATAGAGTCTAGACTGTTAAGGGAATACAAATTTAAGCAAACAGCCCATGTTGCACTGTAAGTGAAGTATAAAAGAAAAACTGTGTATGTGCACATTTATGCAGTATATTATAGTGCTGGCATCACATTTGGAAGGAATGACTTTTTATACTGAACTGGTTGATATGGGCAATCATTTTTTGAAATTGCATTAAAAACCCTTGAACATTTGAGGGAAAACAGGCTTTTTGAAATTAAGACTTCAACTCCTGGTTTAGTAAAATGTGTTAGTGCATGTTTTAATATCACCTTTGTATTAGCCAGTATCTGCGTTAGTAATGGAAGTGAAACATGTTTGTTATTTTGCAGTCATTGACCCTGCAGTCATTAGAATTGGTTTCAAGGCCAATTGGCAGTTCTAGGCCAGTGTTTTAAAATAAACTTTAAAACTGTAGGCATTTCAGGCATTGCAAATAAGCAGGTTTTCCCTCTCTGCAGTCAAGTCGGAGATTATTTATATCTATCAAAGAGCAGCTTTTCAGTATTTCGCATTTTGAAATTTTCTCCAGTTGTGCAAAATTCAAACATTGCACAATTATGTTGCTCCTGGCATCTCAGGAAGCGTGTGAGGAAAAGCAGATGAGATGTGAGGATGGCAGACTACCTATCCACAGTCCCTTAATCTCTGACCTCTAAGGTTTGGGGATGTGGGATTTTACATTTCCCGTCGGGAATCAACGGAGAGAGAAATACTTATCAAGAGACAACCGCTTTCAAAGCGCACTACTTTGTGCCTTTGCCGTTGTTGCATCACAGCAACATCCGTTTTCAGCAAATGCTCTTCGAAAAAGGCCTACATGTAGAATGTAACGTATCTTTTCCCCTGCGATGTAAATGCTGGACACGGTTTTCTGGGCACTTTCCCTTGACCTCTCTGGTCCCTTAGAGCCCTCTCTTTCAGCTGGAGTCGCGGATCCGCTAAGGGCAGGGGAGGCGCCCCGCGCGGAGAAGCCCACCTACCCCCCACACCCACCTTGACTCCGCCCCCTCCGCGCTCCTCCCGGGGAAGGCTTCCGCGGGGCCGCGCGCGCGCGCCCGCCTCTGCTCCTGCGCGCGCTCAGGCTTTTTCCCTCCAGTCCAGCTCGGCCGGGGCGCCGCGAGGGGGCGGAGTGGGGTGTGGTGGGCGCGCTCGGGCGGCTCCTGCGCGTTCCCGCCAAGGCAGCGGCGGCGGGAGCGGTAGAGACGGCGGCGGCGGCTGGAGTCCCGTTGCCGACTCTCACATCCGGGTTCTGGCCGTGACCCAGCTGCGGCCGCCGCGGAGATGTGACCCGTCAGTACGGCAAATATGGCGGAGGTAAGGGAGCGAGCTCCCCCTCCCCGTCCCGGAGCCGGGCGCCCCGGGCCCTGGCCGGGGAGGAGTGGAGTGGGCCTGGCTAGGAGAGGCCCAGCCCTGCTGGCGCCACTGCCCACCTGTTGTCCGGAACAGGCCGCGCTCTGGGCGGGAGCTTTCCTTGGAACTTAGTTGGGATGGGTCCGGGGGTAGGAGGAAGCGGAGGCGTAGTTGGACTTCGGGGGCAGTTTGAAGGGTCGAGTGCTGCGTGGTAGTGCGTGCGGAGAGGGGCGAGGGCGAGTGGGCGCCCTCCAGGCAGGGGCGCCGGTGGCGCAACTTCGCCGGCCGGTGCTAGGGGCCAAGAGAGAGGAGCTGCTGCTTCCTCTTCTTGCGAAGTTTCTTCCCTCCTTCACCGAGATGCTGTTGCGCCCTTCCGTGTCACCCCCACCCGTTTGCTACTGACATCCAGTCCGTGTTGATGGGGAAAACGTAAGGCAGAATGGCCTTCAACTCTCATTTTTCTCATGGAGCTACGATGAGCGTGGAGAAATAAACGTAGCCTTTCGCGATCCGGCCCTTTAGGTTGGGGGAATCCCCCTGAATCTACGGAACAGTTCCATTCCTCCCGAAGGTAGAACCTTTTTTTCTCTTTATGTTTCGGAAGAGTTGCTTTCTACCTTTCCCCCTCTTCACTTTCCAGGCATTCCCCCCCACCCCCTTTCCTATCAAGGCTATCTATTATTGTCTTTTTTTCCCCCTTTTATGGGAGGTTTTTTTTGTTGGTTCCCCCCCCCCCTCCTTTTTTTCCAGTAAACGAGTTAACCAAAGGCCCCTTTCCTCGGTGGTAATTGTTTTATATTTTGGGGCCTCAAATCGTGGCAAATAACCACTGTTATGATTCATTGAAACTTAGTGTTAACGCCTCTGGAGATTTGAATTTTTGTTTCTGATTTAAACCTTTAAACATTTGATTTTTTTAATACTTCCCCCCCCCCCTTACCCTCGGAAAAATTCGTTATTCCTTACCCCCTAGAGTTCAGGAAGTGATAGTATTTGGAGTTTTAAGTCTACTTTGAGCGAGAGCCTCACTAAATGATTGATAAGGCATTTCTTCTGTGTGAATTACCGTTTTCATGGGCTCAGACATCCCCAAATTCACGAATAGGTAAAAAAATTTTCTTACCATCCAGTCCCCAATATTTGTCTTCATTAATTGCTGTATGAAGTCAGTGGTGAGTTAGGTGAGTACTTTGAATTTGGGATACTGAAATATAGATTATGGAAAAATATTAATTTGGACGCTTTTTCATATACCTGTTGAGTGGAGGGACCTGAAAGTTAGCTGTTTTGTGGAATTGCTCTTAGGTTGCCCCTTCTGCTTTCCTTATGGAAACTGGCTTTGTACTTTTGTAGTGGAGTATTTGCTGTTAAAGGAAGAGGAGATTCACTGTAGCAGGAGTCTTCACTGCTAGTAATCTTTTAAAAACATTTAATACTTTTGATCTAAAACTAAATTTAGATCTTAGATTTATTTCCATTTCTTTTGTTCTTTGTGGTTAAAGAATTGTATTTCAAGGCACATGAGTTGGAGAAAACCTAGTACTTTGTATTTCATTTAAATGTGACTGGGTTCATTCCACTGGGCTGAAGGAGTTTTAGTCCTGGTAAGATTTTTAAGTGTTCCTTTTTTCATGTGTAAGTTGGGGAAGGAGTTATATGTAGCTGGATTTACCTACATTTTGTTAAATAGCCTTCAGTGGATTCCCCCTTTCAGTGAATGCCTCTTAGATAAGCAGCAGTGTACTGTAATAGGTTATGTGGTTTCTTCCCTCACGGTGCTGCTCACAATGACTTAAGCTTTAAGTTTTGTAGTCCTATTTTAAGGCAAGCTATTATTGACGGAAAATAACTTTGCTTTTGAAAATACAGTGAAATTTAAGTTTAGAAAGCTTCACCCAGAAATTTTAATTGCCCAGCACACTGAAAACTCAGTATGTAAATAGGAGTATATTAATATTCTTGTTTTAGAAATTAAAGATGGTTGTATCATAAGAGAGGAAAAGCAGTATTTTGAGTCACTAATCATTTCCTAATATTTTCAAGTTTTAGTTTTCTTAAAAATTGCATAACTTAGAGAATGGAATTCTCATGTTCAGTAAGGAACGCATGGATGGTTCAATTTCAAGAAGAGTAAACCTGAACTTTGTGTTCAGTGAATTTATTTAGTGACCTGAAATCTTTAAAAAAAAAATTCATCTTTTAGTGTTGGATAGTTTTGTTTTTAGTGAATTTAGAAGAATGGGGAAACCTTCATTCATCTGTGTCCTACAAAATACCTAAACAGGTGAAGAGGTGAAAAGTAAAATTAGTTTGTATTGTTCTGATTTCAATATTTTAGTAATTAGGATGATTTTAGAGATTAGTTATTTTTAAAACATAGATGGAGAAGTGCTTGCTTTTATTTTTATATGGGCACTCAGGAGATTCATTCTTTGTGATGCCAGTAAAAAGCATCTGGTAGAATAAATCAAATGTGCTATTGCACTTTTGGTTAAGTAGACCTGAGCATTGAAGCTGACTGGTAAAATAACAGAAAATGCAAAGCAACAATATACATTTATTTGATAAATCTGAGGGGAAAACAGGTTATTGAAGAAGCATGTCTCCAGAGAAAAATGTCAATATTATGCTTCTAAGTTCGTTGTTGTTGTTGTTATTTCCTACATAGGAGAATGACCTTACCTTGTTTTTCCAGAAAAGTGTTTAATTCTTGAATACAAATTGATTTAGATGTGAATAGAATATACTAATTTTTTCATATTTGATCTGATCACCTAGGCAGTCTATAAGTAGGAAGTATGTGTTTAATGGTTCCTCAAATCGTGCTAACATTAAAAACATATTTAATGTGCTTAGAAGAAATGGCACATACTCTTTTTCTTAATAGGTTTTTAGTAATATTTTTCATTGCTTTTTATCCCTTAAAATTACTTATCAACCTTCTAAAAGGAGGTTCTCCTAGTTACACTTAAAGGAAGGAAATTACAGGGTAGTTGCAGTTTTACAAAGGCAACGAGAAAGAAAGAATAAGAGGAAGAAATAGTTGATCCTTTGGGTTTTATAAGGAATGTGGTACAGGGACCTTTGGGAATGAACAATTTGTCTGTTATTTCAGGGTTTGTAAACACATATGGGACTTTTCTTTTCCGGGGGGGAAAAAGCGACAACATAGTGTAAGACCTATCTTTTCACCTAGGTCATATTGCTATCATATAAAGAGAAGAAGATTTTAATGAACCTACTTTTCTATATTAGTTTTAAGTATTTAAACCTTTTCAAAACCAATACGTAATCTGTTTATTCACTGTCACATCTTCATTTATTTCTCTTGAAAACACACTCCTTGCTTAGTGGGTTTTAGTGTATTTGGATTTCATTTTTTAAGGAAATAGGATCATCTTGACCATTCTTCTTGATGGTGTTAATTTCTATTCTAAACAAAACTTGTTTCACTGCAGTAGTGTTAGGCCTTAAATAATTCTCTATAGTGGTAATGAACTTTTTAGTGTTTATACTTGAGTGTATTTAGGATTTATCCAGAGTAAGACTCTGGATAAATGTATGAGAATCTAATAAAGTTTAATTCAGAAGGAGTGATAAAGTGCATGATAAGGTAGAAAAGGTTGGTTGGAGGATATATAAAAGTCGATTACTTTTAGAGAATTTTTCTGCAGGAGAGTAATCAGTTTTTCAAATCAGAAATAAAACACTGGCATGCCTGGGTGGCTCCATCAGTTGAGTGTCCAACTTTGGCTCAGGTCATGATCTTCTGCTTTGGTTCGTGAGTTTGAGCCCCGCATTGGACTCATGCAAAACCCACTTTGGATCCTCTGTCCCCCTCTCTCTTTGCCCCTCCACTGCTTGCACTCTCTCTTAAAAATAAACATTAAAAAAAAAAAAAAGAAAACAAACACTGCCATAAGAAACTGATTAGTAAAAATAGAAAAGTAATCACCTGTATAGAAATTTCTTGCTTGAAGTTAGCTTGAGTCCCTGTATGTTTCAAAAGATTTGCAAATGATTTCAAAATTCATTGCAGTGATAAAACTGTTCAAGTACCAGTCATCACCTGGGACTCATTCTGTTTGACTTATTCTATGGCTTATAAGAATGACTGTTAAATTATGTTTGTGTAGATAGGAAATTCATAAAGTAGCACCCCCAAAAAAGCTTTTTGCAAATTGAGATTTTTTTCTAAAGGTCCTAGATTTAAAAAAAAATTTTCAGAAGAGGCTGTTAAACATATCCCATCCCTTTAGCTAAGTATTCCTTGGTAGTGTTAGGTCTTTTGAGCAGTTTATAATAAAAGTAAAGAACTTAGATCTCAAAGGAAATTGAACTAGAAGATATCTAAATCTTACTTAGAGAAAATGAAACTGAGCAGAGTTGATGCAATTTGTCCTAAGTTGTGCAGTTAGGCTGTGGCACAATTAAGAGTGGAACCTAGGCTTCTGAATTCCTAGTGCTTAATAATAGCAATTCATCCTCTGAGTTATTACTACTGTAGTCAATTTGCTAGTTTTACCAACACGACTTTCTTAATCTTTTTTATGCCCCCAAATTCTTCAGGGGAAAGTTAAGTGACTTAGTTTTGTATGGAGGAAGAGAAATGGTGAGCACAGTTCCCCTGCTTTCTCCACCTGGAGGAGGGGCATCTAACTCCTTCCTGGCTTCTATCCCCATCACTTGAGAACCTCTGATTTAGTTAGCAGCGTCTATATTGTTAAGTAGGTGATGATAACAAAGAAATGGTGGTGGAATTAGTTTGAGGGGAGAAATTAGTTCAGACAGTTATGTTTATTTGAAAATATGCTTTTGATTGCCTGGAATATATGAATCTGATTACTTCATTTTTACCTTTTTTTTTTTTAATGGTTATATTCTAGTTTACTGTGTTCTAGAGACACATTTGAAGATATCTGAGGCATTTAATATTTGTTACAAGTATTAGCAACTTGATCAACTAAATCATATATGTGGTGAAGATATAAAAGTCAGCTGTTCATTTTTTAATTTGATTTAGCCTACTCATACTCTGTGTGACTGTCTAGTTATGTTTTCTGTCTCAGATAATTATGTATGCACCTAAAAGAAAACTAGGTTATTTTTCTAAATGATACATTTGTTAAAAAAAAAAAAAAAAAGTGGCTAGTAATAGGTTTTCTTAAAAATCTAAAAGTAGAGGAAGGAAATGAAAATTGCTCATAATTCCATAAGATGATCTCCACTGACTTTCTTTAAAAAAAAACCAGTAATACTAACAAGTGGTTAGAAAATTCCAATAGTATAGAAGGGTATAAAATGAAAAAAACTTTCTCTCCCCAACCCATTCCCTAGAGATAACTATTGTTACAGGGTTTTGTGTGTACTTTTGGAGAAAAAAAAAAAATGTCATTTATATTCCAGCCCAAGTTACCCCCTTCTCTACTTTTTTTTTTAACTCCTAATATATGTATGAATAAATAAATAAATGTTCTTTGCATTTTTTTTCCTCATTCACCACAAACAGACTTGTCTCTTTTTAATGGATTAATAGTGTTTTGTTGCTTAGAAGAACAGTATTTTATTTCTAACTAGTTAAATGATAGACTTGAAAATTTTTTCCCAACTTGTTGCTATGAACCACTTTATGGTAACGACTGTTAAACATGTATCTTGGTATGCTTTCTTAGGCTTATCAGTAGGATAATTTCATATTAGCAAAATGATCACTAGAAGGGTTAAACCAACTTGTATTTTTCTACCAATAATGTATGAGTGCATCATAAATACATTTTCACTTCTAATGAAAAATTTTTTTTACTATTTGCATTTTCTAGTTTGTGCCTTTTCTAAAAATACAAAAAAAAGTTACAAATGAATACCTGTTTTACAGCTCTAGTTTTAAGCAGGTACTAATTTGTGCATCATTAATGGTAGATGTCGCAGGTTTTTCTGGAAGATATTGTTAAAGATACCACTTCCTAAATAGACATAGATAATAGTCTGACATGACAGATGATAACTTGCAGTCACATTTTAAATGTACTTTGAACAGATGAAAAACATTCAAAAAAGTAAGAAAGTAAGGGGGAGGAAGGAAAGAGGTAAAGAGAAAAGATTTTTAATATAGTTGTTCCCCTGGAAGGTATAGAAATATTCAGGTCGTAGACTTCAGTTCCACCTTCACCACTTACCATGGATCAAGTCACATTATCTCCCTGGGTTTGCTAATCTATAAAATGATGTTGGCAGAGTGGGTGTTATTGCCAGGTATGTAGTTATGATCAAGTAACTTTATGCATTGGAGAATATGTAGTACTATATAAATGTAAGCTGATTCTGCTCTTCTAAATACCTAAAAAAAAGAATGCTCACATTCTGTACTTAAATTTCCTGTATTATGATAGTGAACTTTTACTTTGAAAAATAATTTTTTTGCCTGCAGTTGGGACAAAAGTAATGTATAGTATAAAATTTTCAAATGCCAGTTTTCTAAAAGGTCAGTTTTTAAATTAATTGAGTATAATAAACTTACAAGAAATATCTCACTCTCACCCAGCCCAAATGGAAACAGTGTAATTATATTTTGAACATGGAATACTAAAATGTATGTCTAGAGGCATATCTCCCTACTTCCCCTTCCCTATCCTAACCTAGGTACACATCAGTCAAATTACAGTTCTTGAAACATTCCAGTATTTCTGATGTAAAATGGTCATTAATGCTGTCTTTGAATACTGGGTGTTCTCCTTTCTGCCAGCTAAACGTACAAATAATACCAGTCCTCTGAATATTTGGTATCTTAATTAACGGAAAATATTTGGGACCTTTTTCAGAACTTTAAAGTGATAGATAACTTTACCAATACAACACAAGGATCAGTGTGGTATTGGCAGTTAGTGCTCTTTGAGGCCTTTTAAAAACTGCAAACGCCATTCACAACTCAGTGTCTTTGTTATTGCCAATACCTAACATCTGTGAAAATGTACCTTTTATTCAGAAGAAGAATGACATTTTTAATCAGAAACCCCTTTTTATCAGAAGACTGTTAAATGGAGTAATTATTAGAGTGTTCAAAAAGAACTGAATGCTCAAAGAGCCATTTCTCTTAAGCTCCTAATTTGAAAGAAATGCTGATTTTCTTGTTTCTGCCCTGCAATATTTTCAGAAGTTTACTAAAAAGGAAAAACAGCACTGTGAGGCTACTTTGTGAGTGGCAAACCTGGGACCAGATAAAGACAGTCATCGTTGCCGTAGCCTTGGACAGAAATTGTGCTTAAACTTGGGAAACAAAGCATAACTGCATGACATAAAAGTAGATTAATATTTTAAAATATTGATTTGCTGTGTAATAATTTGTGTGGTGGTTATATCCGTTTTGAGCTTAGAAGTGTGTTACTCTGCCCATAAGATGTTAAGCAAGCTAGAAACCCTTTTTATAGTTACATTACTCTATCACCCTGCTTTTCAGCTTCCTGTTAGAGGAATGGAATTAATAAGTAGCACTGGTTTGACTCTGTGTGGCAGAGCAACTTTTAAGTAAGGGTAGTGGTGTGACACTTTAAAATATATAATACTGACTACTATCAGTCTTTTATTAAAGTAAGTTGATGCTATAGTCAAGAGCCATTTTAAGAATTAAAAGGGAAAAAAAATAGGACCCTTGGGAAGTGTGCTTCAAAAGAACCTAAGTCACCATGTACAATAGAGAATGTCATACTTAATACAATAGCATACTATGGACAGTTTTCAAAATAGAATTTTAACACCTTAAAAGAAATTTGTCTTAGATGCCTAGTTTTTCAAAAATTCGTCACTTTCCTCATTTTATTTTGTTCTTCTCGGCTCCCTTCCGCATTAGTTACCAGAAAGAAGGAAAATAGAGATCTTCCTTATGATGGGGTTATGTCCTGATAAACCTATCATAAGTTGAAAATATTAAGTCAAAAATGCATTTAATGTACTTAACCTACTGAATGAACATCATAGCTTAGGATAGCCTACCTCACACATGGTTAGAACACTTACATTAGCCTACAGTTGGGCAGAATTGTCTAACACAAAGCCTATTTTATAACCATGTATTGAATATCTCATGTACTTCATTGACTACTAGACTGAAAGTGAACAACAGAAAGGTTGTATGGGTACACAATGGTTATAAGTGTATTGGTTGTTTGCCCTCGTGATCGCATGCCTGACTGGGAGCTGCAACTCGCTGCCACTGCCCAGTATCACAAGATAGTATCATACCACGTGTTGGTAGCCCAGGAAAAGATCAGAATTCAAACTTCGGTTTTTACTAAACGGGTATTCCTTTTGCACTATCATAAAGTTGAAAAATCGTAAGTTGAGCCATAATTGTCAGGGACTGTCTGTGCTGGAATAACTTATCTTTGCTAATAATTTTGGGCTTCCAGCGTGCCTGACTTCTAATGGGCATGAAATAGCTCTGAATGAATAAGAAAGGTTTTAACTATGAAGCATATGCCATTTGAAGCATCTTGAGTTTTTGTTATATATTTACAGAAGTTTATGTTTGTATATGACTTGTTTATAATTTTGAATTAACTGAATTTAGATAAAATAATAGCCTCAAACCGTCAAGTGGTTGTATTACCAAAATAAGTTGCTAACAGTGTTATCTTTAAATTTTCTAAATGCTTATAGTTAAATTTATGAGGGGTAGAATGCTACAGTAGAAGCAGCATGTTATAATTGGGAATGTTTTTGATTTTTTCATCAGAGACCTTAACCTTTCTAGACTTTAGCTCAAAGGTTACTAATTCTGTGATAATTTAAAAATATGTTGTTTGTTGTAAAGTTAGCCTAATGTACTATTTGGTGCTTAATAACATTTTACTTTTTCCTTCTACTGTATACAACATAATTTTTATTTAAAATTAACGTCTTGAAGTGTTTTCGCCTCCCTTCTTTCACGTATTTTAAGCCAGAGGCCAGCTTGTTAGTGAATCTTGTGTGTAATTTCCCCTTTATTGATAAGAGAAAATATTTCAGAAAGTTCTAATATCTAAAATCAGATCTCTTAAGCTGCATATGTTATGAGATCCATATTTGCCTTTAAAATCTGAATCAATTTCATATTATTGTCTTCATTTCTACATTCAGGAGTGTTTGGGATTTTTATATGTTTAAATACAATGTCAGAGAAAGGATTATATAGAAGGTTTTAATTTGTCTTAGATAATTCAGATGTAAAAACTTAACTGTGATCTTTGATGTCAAACTGGTCCTTGAGTAATTCCTGTAAATTTTGCACAGATTTACTATACAAAGATGCTAATATTTCTTCTTTTCTCCCCCTCCTCAGCCATCTGTTGAGTCTTCAAGTCCAGGTAAGTATTTTCTGTATTTTCTATAATTTCTGTTTGACTAACATTTGTCCTATTATAAAAAGCCTAGAGGAGTTAGACTGTCATCTGACTTGCTTTTCTTCCGAATGCTTCTTTTCTCTGGGGAAAAAGAAATGGATGAAATATTTGACTGCCCATGAAAGTACAGGTGAGGCTGCTGTGAGTTCAACCTCATGACTACTTGTAGGTTCACTTTTTTTATGAATTACTACGTGTATTTCTTATAGGTTTTAATTGATATTTGATTTCAAGTAAATATGAAGTGTGCTTTTTCAAAAGGAGTCACTAACTTAGAAATATTTGCTTGTATAGGAAGCTCAAAGTTTTTGAGAAAAAAAATGCATTTAGTGAGGGAGAAAAAAAGCAGAACATTCAAAAATGAATATTCAATGTTATAAATTAAGGAGGTTATGTTTAGATTGAGTAGGATCTGATTTTACCCACAGACCATATAGAGGTTGCAAACGTGATCTTTTAAATTTTTTTCTTTCTAATGTTTGTTATTTTTGAGAGAGCGAGAGACAGAGTCTGAGCAGGGAAGGGGCAGAGAGAAAGAGGCAGACACAGAATCTGAAACAGGCTCCAGGGTCTGAGCTGTCAGCACAGAGCCCGACATGGGGGTCGAACTCCAGAATGGCGAGATCATGACCTGAACCAAAGTTGGATGCTTAACCGACTGAGCCACCCAGGCGCCTCGCAAACATGTGATCTTTGACCCATATCTGGGCCACAAATGTTTTTTTGTTTGGCCAGTCTAGTGATTTTAAAAACCTAGAATATTTTATATAAAATCTGAATTTAGGCTTCTCATGATTAGTCAGAGGTTCTGGCACCGCTGGGTACAGCATTCCTTTATAGCAACAATTGGTTGGAGCCAAATAGCAGTCAGGAAAGAGCCCAGTCTGCCTTGGTGTCCAGAAACTTCACCAAGAGAGAGGACTGCCTTCTACAGTGGAGTACGTGTAAGGAACAGTGCGAGATAGTTAGAGTCAGGAAGGGAGTTCTCAGAGGCAGGGTAATGTTTTATTTGAAAACATCATATATATATTGAATATTTAGGTATGATACATTACTGAATTTTCCAGATTATTAAAGCAATCTTTCTATGTTGTAAATTTTAGAAAGAATGTTTGTAAAAATGCTTAATATATGCCTTTTTTAATGGTTTAGGATTCTTTTCATGAACACAAATAGTTGTATTCTATGTAGTACGATGTATGAAGTAAGAGTTGGATTAGGATAACTCCAGATCCCTTCCAAATGACTAGTGTGCTCAGTTGACTGAGTTTTTTTCGTGGTTATTTAGCTACAAATGTCTTATTCTTTTCTAATAGGCTTGGAAGTAAAGTATATTAGGCGTTGTGACATTTCTGAAACTCAAGGATTTTTTTAAACTTATTTTATACATATGTTCTGGATGGTTGAGGTTGGAAGTAATCTGACCTCATAAATAGCAGATTATTTGTATCCTTTTTGGGACATGGAATTGTACCCAGTATTTTTTTTCTTTCAAACACAGACATCTTTTTCATTGAAAAAGTGGGTTCTAGTTGTTTTTGTTCATGTTGTCCCATTGCAAATAGACTGAGTTTTAGATATTTTTCAATGAATTTTTGAGAAATTCATCAAGTAATACATAGGCACAAAAAAAGTAATTACTTCAAAGGTGATACTAATGGCTTTCTCAGTTTCCATTGCATTTGAATTGGCCTAGGCTGAACTGCAAGAATAGTGGAACTTGAAGAATACAATGTTTTCGATGGCCTTTACTACTTGCTGAATGCTTCTACAAATAGATTGATTTTTTTTTGGTTTCGGACTAAGGAAGATCTTTTGAAGTAGATAGTGTTTGTAGTATCAGGTTTCTGCCCAAGGGAATATTTATTGTCCTTACAATACTAATTGTAGGCAGTTAACAAAAGTTGGTGGGAAAAAATTAGGAATAGAGGCTTCATGTAAAAAAATTTTTGGTCCACTGGTAAGAGGCTGTGTCCTTTGTAACGTCTGTACTTTGGAATTGATATTAGTAATAAGAGTCACATGACCCAGGCTCAGTAATTTGTCTCTGGACTTTCCCAGTGTAAACCTGTACAGGTAAAATACAAGACTTTACCTGTAAGACTAGTAGCCATTAGATGTAGGGATTTAGGGAAGGGAAGGAAATAAAATTATTAAATGAATGCACATGATATGTTTAATTTATCTTTTGAATCTTTGAAAAGATGTAAGATACCTTAGTAATTTTGTATTAAGGTACGATTTTATTACCAAGCTGACACTTGCCTTAACTCTGAAGCAAAATATTTATTTACACAAAGCACCAGACTCCCTGCCCCTAATAATTTATCTTGGGGATTTTTACCTCAAGGAGACAGCCTAGTAGGCTAGGAAAAGAATGGTTAATTGGTCTCAACAAGGCAAAAATAAGTCAAGTAAAACCAAGAAGTCAGATTAAGGCAAGAAAAGTGAAATTGAAAGTTAGAAAACAGTGTGGTATATATATGGAGAGGATTGGAGTGAGAAGGGGAAAAAGGTTCACCCACACTTTGTTATTTCTTGTAATGAGAGAGTAAAGTGGCAAGGCTTTAAATATAAATGGCTTTGCAAGTAATGACAAAAAATGGGAGACTTCAGGTAAGTAATATAGCACTCAACTTGGTGCTGTGTACTCATGTGAGTTTGTTTTGTTTTTGTTTTAGTTGGTGAAAGAGTATACGTAGTTAGGAATTAAGCATAATTATTTTTTACAATATTTGCATTCAATAGGAATTAGGATAATAGTGTACAAAGTTGTGGTGTGAGGTTGTTCTAGGATCTTCCTGCCTACAAGGGAGAAGAAAAGTACAGCATGATTTGTAGGAATACATGATTATTGACTAAGTGTCCTAGAAGGTTGCTGTGTGAACTGAAAAGTTTTGGGAATGTTTTTTCATTAAAAACTCAAAAAGAAGGAATAATGATTGGGACTATTAGGGACTTATCCCTAATAGTCTGTTTTTCAAGAAGTCAACTTCTAATGCTTTGTTTTACTTACTGGTTCTCTCACTGGACTGAAGGAAGAGCATACTGATGTAATATATTACTAGTTAATGGTATTAACCTTTGTTATTAAGTAAAAAGCTACAACTAAATTAGTGGCTCTCGATGTTTTCTCATGGAACTTTTGTGTCTAGTCCCTTAGCCAGTACCAAGGTGCTGTATTAAAACTATGCCATGCTTTTCTTAATTATCCAAAGAAATTAATACACTTTTCTAAGTGTTTTTATTTTGTAAATCATTCTAAAACTTTGATAGTTTGTTAACTTAATTTGTACTATAAGGTGATTTCTGATTTAGAAATAATAATTATTTTATATTTAATATTAGTATTATGTTCGTCAAAGAGCAGGATGACTTCTAAGTGCTTCACCACCTGATCTGGCTTGCAGTTCAGTCATCTTAGTAAAAATAGGTTCTCTTCAAGTATTCTTTGAGGCAGGATACTTAATGTCTCTGAAGCTGTGGCTTGCAGGAAGCTTAGAATGCAGTAAAAGCACAGGCACTGAATTAGCAGACCCACGATTCAGATTCCGTCCTTGCCGCCTACTGGCTCTGTGAGTTTAAACGTGCTGCTTAAACTCAGCCTCAAGTTTTGGTTTTGTTCAAGTTTGGGTTTGAAGATTAAATGAGATACAATGTATGTGACGTGCTTGAGCCATAGTATTTGGCACACAGTAAGCACTCAGAATATGGTATTTATACTGAAAATTGAGGGAGATGACAAGAACCCTGAACCTTGAGTGTCCCCTTATCCGTAATAGTCTATTTTTCCAGAAGTCAACGTCTAACGCTTTGTTTTACTTACTGGTTCTCTTACTGGACTGAAGGAAGAGCATACTGATGTAATATATTACTAGTTAATGGTTTTAACCTTTATTATTAAGTAATATAACTTTTTAACAGTTTAAATTGATAAAAGAAATTGCTGATTGATTTTTTAAATGTTAAATAACTCGTTTATTCATAAAAAAATGAATTTGTAAACTTAAGTCCAGGTTTGGCAATAGCCAATTGTGGGGTAGTTTATAGAATGTATATGCTGAGCATTTGCAATCTACTATTACAGGCTTGACCCTATTGAGTACAGCAGTATTCCCCAGCCAGCAGGCTAAAAATAGATTAGCTTACACATCAGTTAGCTATTAGATTATTTTTAATGAGTTCATAAGAGTTCTGTATGCCATTTTAATAAATTTCAGTTTTATATTCTCTATCTGAATTATTTCAGACCAAAATCAACTAAATAAATTAAGGACGGCTACTTACATGCTGAAATATATTTCCGTGGAAGTGCTAATAGAATAATATTTGAATGTAGCTGTATTTTCATTACACTGTGTATTCAGATGACTGTATATCTCCCATGACTGTATTCTCATGGGCCATAAAGACTCATACTCATTGGGTCTATTAAATATCAGTCAGATGATTAAGAATTGTGGTATTTCCCACATGAATTACCATTCTTACTTGATGTGATCCATTATTCTTTACAACTGAAATTTTGTGTTTAGATGACAGTACTCTTTTTAAGAGCTGTACACACTTTTTTTAAAGCTATACTTCTCCCACCCCACCAGTTACAATTTTAACTGTGAATATATAGAGGTGAAACAGGACAAAAAATAATCCCTTAGACAAGAGTTTTTTTTTACAGGGACAGAGTGATGAGTAAGGGTAAGAGTTTTAGAAAACTAATACTCGATGTGCATAGCTTTTCCCTGATACTTTTGTTTGACCTGTATCCAACTTCAAATAACATACACATTAAATAAATATTAATAAGATAACACTTCATTTGGTTTACCAAACTTTTTAAAATATTCTTTACCAGGAGGTTCAGCAACGTCAGATGACCATGAATTTGATCCATCAGCTGACATGCTGGTTCATGATTTTGATGATGAACGAACATTAGAAGAGGAAGAAATGATGGAAGGAGAAACAAACTTCAGTTCTGAAATAGAGGATCTTGCAAGGGTAAATAACAATAAGAGCTAGAGGATGAAGTAGTTAACGGCTTTTTTTGCAGATAGAGGAAACATTTGAAATTTTCATTCTCTACCTTTGTTTTTGGGGAAGAGTGGTGTTACATATAATTGATAGTGAAAAATTCTGTGTGGTTGTAGGTGAGATATTTAAAGTTTGAAATGAAAGGCATTTTTTTTAAAAAGGAATAGCTATTATGTGGAATAGAATTACTTGAGTAAAACATCACAGTTATCTGGTCAAAAATAGGCTATAAAGGTATGCTGAATTTCCTCTTACATACCTCTGTCCTCTCCCAGTTACTGACCTTTTACTCGCACCCTTTCAGAGCCAGAATTTTTTTTTTAATTTTTTAACGTTTATTATTTTTGAGAGACAGAAAGAGACAGAGTGCGAGCAAGGGAGGGGCAGAGAGAGAGGAAGACAGAATCTGAAGCAGGCTCCAGGCTCTGAGCTATCAGCACAGAGCCCGACGCGGGGCTCTAACCCATGAACCATGAGATTATGACCTAAGCCGAAGTCTGACGCTTAACCGACTGAGCCACCCAGGCACCCCGAGCCAGAATTTCTTAATAGTGGTCATCATGTTTCTCATTTCCAATTTATTCCATAAAGTACTCTGGATAGTTTCTGTCCCCTCCTATCAATATGACCAATGATCTTACTATTCTATTCATCATTTTTCTCTCTATTCTCAGCCATATTCAACAGTTACTGCTTCCTTTTATTTGAACTCTGGAGTACCCTACTGTCCAGTTTTTCATTTCTGTTTGTTTCTATTTAGTATCCTTTGCAGACTCATTTTCCTTCACCAAAGGTGAATTTGGAATTTAAATTTAGAATTCCCTAATTCTCAGTTCTGGATTTTTCTTCTGTCTATAAATCAGTGCGCCTCAGAATGTAGTATGAGAGTCAGCTGCTTCAGAATTGCTCATAGACTTAAGAAATGCGGATTTCTATGCCTCTCCCCAGGCATATAATTAGAATCTCTGTGGGGTGTATACACACCAAATTTGAAAATTACTAAATTAGGTGATCTGTTCTAATCCATTCCCATAGTGTCAGTATTCTTTATTTTTCTAGCATTAATATATTCCCTATTCCCAATTTTGTTTAACCTCCTGCTTGACATTTCTGCTTGGATATCTCCATAGACATCTTTACATTTTAAATGTCCAAAGCAGAACTGTTGATTGATCTCCTACTTCCTCCATCTGTTCCTTCCCTATCTTCAACATAAAAAATGGCACTGTTTTACCTTATTGCCTAAATCAGAAATCAGGAAATCCTCTTCCTTCATTCCTAATACTCAATCCTGAATAAGCCTGTCATTTCTTTCCACAAAGATACCTCTTATCTGACTGTTGTTCTATCTCTGCTGCCACTATCTTGCCCAGGTCACCATCATTTCTAGCCTAGCCTATTACCACAGCTTCCTAACTGGATTCTCCATCTTTAAAAGAGGATTCTCCTCTTTTACCATTCTTTCATCCGGTATATTTCTATAATAATCATGATGGTATTTTCAAAATATTAATGCAGTTATGTCAGCCTTTTATTTAAAACTGCAGTGTCTTCCTGTTACATGGGAAGAAAATCCAAACTCCTTGACCTGGCCAGCAAGGCCCCTGTCATGCTGTTACATAGCCACACCAGGTGCTTCTGTTCTTAGATATGCTGTTTCTTCCTGCTTCAAGGCCTTTCAGCTTTTTCCTACTCCTCGGTATGTGCTTTCTGAGGCTGGTTCCTTATCCCCTTAAGTCTGGGCTTAATGTTGCCTTCTCACAGTGACCTTACCTGTTCCCAGTTAGCTTTTTTTTTAATCCACTGTACCCGATTCAATACTTTCTTTATAACTAACACAATTTGTAATTATATGTTTGTCTCATTTATTGTCTGTGTCCTCCTTTAGTTCCATGAGAGGAGGGACAGTGTTTTATTCACCAGTGTATTTCCTGATACTTAGCAAGAGTGGTCAAATTTTTTGGATGAAATGATAAATCACTCTGGTATGCTCTTATTAAAATGTATTGTGTATATGATCTGGTACACCCCATGACAAAAAGAACATACAAAATAAGTAAGACGTAGTATCAGCCTTTACACGTTTAGAGTACATAATATTTTGGAAAAATTAATTCTTGTATAGTAATATGTGTTGCCGAGTTTTAGTTTTTATATTGCACATTTAAAGAACTAGAAAAGGAATTCTATTACTATCTAGTCAAATCTTGTCAGATGGTCCCCTTTTGGATCTTTTAGTAATTAAAACTAGCTTAATCCACAGTGCCTAAGCAATTCAGTGTTTTATTGTTTTAAGCCAGAAAACAATTGGTCTTAGTGACCATGATGTATAGTTGTTATAAAAGCTTTTCAAGAATGGGTTAAAAAGCACTTGAGGAGCGTGGAATCAAAACTGTTCTTTACAAGAGGCTAGAAAGTCATTCAGAAGACTGTTATAGTTTGTTTGAATGATCTAGAACCTATGTGAACATCAAAGGAAATGGTTGATTTAGGACTCAGTCGCAGTCACTTCATATATTCATTAAATGGAAGGCAGTTATTTGCCTGTATTTCACAGAAACTTCTATCACTTTAGGTATATTTTCATTTCTGAATAACCCATCCATGGGATAACCCTGAAAGGAGGAAAATCTTATATATTCCATTTTCTCACACTCTATGTTGCTGAAATAATTAAGTAGTCACTCAGGAGGAGATAATCAGTACAGGTTGTGTGGTAGAATGATTATTGGTTTTTTTTTTGTTTTTTTTTTTTTTTCTGTTTCTGAAAACAGGCTATTACATTTAATTAGTACAAAATTGCTAATGAGCTTTGCTAAAAGTTTGGGCGTGTTGTTGTTTCCTATTTCTCCTTTATTCTGCCTCCTTTGGTCTTTTACAGCCTCCCCATATTTGCTTTCAGGTGACCCTTCCTTAGGAAAAAGAATTTAAAATAGAATTTTTTATAGAGGATATAGAAAGGAAGAGAAAGGGGAGCCAATCTTTTATCATTCTCCTCAAACAGGCTGTCTTACATCTTTTCAGATGCTTCTAACTTTTCCCAGAATAATTAAAATTTAGGTTTAAGTTGCGCATAATCACCAGCGCTTCATCTGTAACCTGCAGCTAAGCTAGTTTAGGGCCAATATGTTGTGTTTCTTAAAGTTATAAACTTTTTAGGTATGAACCAAACCAAACTGGTTTTTGTTTTTATTTAAAAAATGAGCCAGATTTTCTCACTGATTACTGATATTCTTTTATAGAAATGAAACATTACAGTTCTGTCAAGAATCAGGTGATTTTTTACCTGGCATGTTGGTTGTATGACATGGACTTCTGATGTAATTGTGGCAGAATTTTGACTAGCAATTCATTCAGGAATTGTCAATAATTGCATGGCGTGTAGTTTTAAGTTCATTCAGTTTGAAATCTAAAGTTTTAAGTGAAAAGTAGCTTTTCATAGAAGAAGCTTTGATGTTTGTTGTTACATTTTGTACAGTTCAATACAGGCATGAATCTTAACATAAAATAATTATGTAAGTTCAGCATTTGAATATTTTAATAGAATTAGATATACAGGTTAGAATTTATAGTGGTAATCTTAGAAGGGGTATCAGAATCGTTCCTGTAGTGAATATACTTTTGTTTGCTTGAGTAGCAATATGCAGGCTGGCTTAACTCTGTTTTTCAAATGTACTCTTAAAATTCAAAGCCTTGTTTTGAATGGCACAAATGTAGCAGTCTGTTTGGGAGAAGAGGGATCAGGATCAGCTATATCTTTATGTATTTATCTGTATTTTTTTAAAAATCATGTTATAATAATATTATACTTAATACTCATTTTGAAGTGCTAGACACATAACCATCTGGTGAATCTCCAGAACTGGAAAATAAAGATTAAAATGTGAGAGGGTTTTGTGAAGTGTACACATGACAAGAATTACATAGAATAAAAAGAAACCCCAGTGTGGGAGTTCTAAAGAAAAGTTAACTGCCTCCATCCCTTTATAGTTTATCTTATAGTGAAGCCCCAACAATCCCAAGAGGTTGTTTACCTTAGGAACGGTCTGGTCTCTCTAGTCCAGTCTGGATGTGTAGTCCCTTATGCCATCCTGGCTGGAAATCAGTCTCTTTCCTCCTCCTTCCCCTCTTCTTTCAGTAGCATTTACTGGTAAATTGGTTGTGGTACACGGTATAAGAAGCGTACTGTGTCCATCCAACAGATGACCCTTGAATAGCCAATATCTGCTGTCTCCTGCAGTCATTTCTAAAAAGACTAACATGAACACGGCTGAGAGGGACCCACTCCTCTATGGCTGGCAGATGGACACCACTCCAACCTTAAAATAGTGCTGTAGTTATTTGGTAACTTTACTGTTTTGAAGTTAAATGGCAGATAGATAAAATGTCTTTTGAAAACATCTGTTCTTTTCACCTCCAGCTAGCCTCCTTTTAGGTTATGCAGACGTGATTGCTCCTCTTTTTGTTATTGTGCTTAGTCAACTTATTTCTTAAAGCACATTATGCAAGTATAGTCCATGTTCCTGTATTTTTATTCATTTTGTGCTATGTCCATATCTTCCATATATTTCATTCATTCATTCATTTATTGAGAGAGAGACAGCGCGCACTTGTGCACGCAAGTGAGGGAGGTGCAGAGAGAAAGAATCCCACGCAGGCTCCACTCTGTCAGCATTAGTACCCAACATGGGGCTCAGTCCCATGAACCGTTAGGTCATGACCTGAGCCGAAATGAAGAATCAGACGCTTAACCAACTGAGCATCCCAGGCACCCCTTCCTTATATTTCTTATTCCTTTTATTTCTCGGTTTTGAGGAAGGCAGTACATATGCATGTATATGTAAAGGTACTGTGAAACATTTAGTCAGACTTCCTGATTCAAAACTCTACTGCAGGTGTGTGACTCTGGACAAGTTACTTAATTTCATTAAGCGCCAGTGTTACTACAAGGATGATATACGTAAAACATTTAGCATAGTGTCCTATGTGATAATCACTCAATAAATCTTAGTAGTTTTTATCATTCATAAAATTCTCAAAGATACTTGTAACCCCCAAACTGTGATGTTCCATTCTACTTGACCCATAATTTTTTCTTTCACTTTGTTTCTCCCATTTCTATACTTACATACTACATTTGTATGGATGGTAATAAGACACTACTACTTTCTTGTGGTGTTTCAGTTTAACTTGAGGAAAGCCCCTTATTAGTACCTTATGGAACATAGACTTTGACCATATAAGTTAATGAGAGATTATCTGGAACAGGTGACTGGCAGACCCCAGTATAATAATGTGCTGAGTCAGCCACATTTTATTCAGCTTTTAGTCTTTTTTCAGAGACAAATGGCAAGGAACATTTGTTTTATAGGGTATCATTACTGTTTATATCAGTATTTTTGGAGGCAAATAATAGAGATCCATCTTGAACTTACTTAGACAAAATAAGGAATTTAATGTAAGGCTCATGTAATTTTAATAAGGGCAGGGAGATATCTAGTCCTTAGGGACTCAGTGCCACCAGAAGATATTTTCTGTTTCTGCTGTTCTACATGGTGGCATCCTTTTTCAGACCAACTTTGTTTATATGCTGTCAGTTTCCAGGTCTCCAAGATGTACTGCTTAAGATACTCTATGTTTTTTTAGCTGCTTGTTGGTACAAATCTGGAAACAAACTATGGCCAGGCTTGGGTTACGTGCCCATTCCAAACTTATGGCCAGGAATGCAGTGATTCCAATTGGATCAGATGCTATGTAGTCCAGAAAGTGAGCTCTCAATCAAAATACATGCTTGGAATGGAGGAAAGAACATTCCTGAAAGAAGATGAATATGGAAATAGAAAGAGAAAGGATTTGAGGGGGTGGGGGAGACAATAAATTATCCTTACAGGGTACTTGTTAAATGCTACGTACATCCATTAGTGCATAGTAGGGACATAATAAATGCTACTTGAATTTGAAACTGAGGATTCCTCAGCAAAATTGATTTTGGTTTTTATTGTAGTACTTGTAGCTCAGTGTTTGCTGCAAGATCTTCACTTTATACCTTAGTTCAAGTAAGATATTTTTTATACTAATGTCAAACTCTGTCTTGTATTCCTCAATCTTGATTGTCGTTTACTAACTTGTTGCTTACAAACTTGGTATTAGGTGACAAGAAATTAAGTTAAAAGTCAATACCTAAGCATAAGCATAAAACCGCTATATCCTTTATTGTTAATATTAAGCAAGCATTTCCTCAGTGGAATAGGCAAGGATATTTTGTTTACACGTGATAGAACCCAGCTAAAATTAACTTTGAAGTTTATTAGAACTTTATTGGTTTTAATTTATTGTTTTTAATATTTCTTAGAACTGTTTTAGAAGTTATATGAATGTGTATCTGGGAATAAGGAGTGTCTAGAACAGAGATTCAGTGTCACCAAGACCTCTTAATCACTCTTTACTAATGGTTAAATCCTGTTGATTTCTTCAAGGTCTCTTGAGTTTTTTCTCTACCACATCCACTAATTTAACTAGTTTAAGCTCTAATTATACTACATGTGAACAATAGCAGTGGATTCCAACCTAGCTCTGTCTCTGACAAACTAAATCTTTCCCTGCCAAAGTCCATCTGGAACATTTTGTTACATGTATAGTCTTCCCTAAGCCCTTGTAGTGTCAATCACTGCTCAACAGTTACTCTCAAATGCAGTCAAAAGTAGAGTGTAACACTTTCTACTAGAAACTAAATGAAACTAGAGAAAGGTAAAAATACAAGATCGAACTTATTTTAGTTACTACAGATGCCTTCTGCTCTAATTAGGGTAACCTTGTATTCATTTTTGTTTCTGTACCTGTGCGGTAGTCATTTCCTCTGACTTGAGTGACTTCTTTATCTTCCAGTTCTGTTACTGTTTCTTCACATTCAGTTAGGTCTCCAAATGTATTGTGACCAACCACTTTCAATTCTCCTCCGTTCTCTGCTTAGTCAATATTAGCAGTGTTGCTAAATTTTTCTTTGAGAAATGAAAAGTGAGTCACGGTTCTTTTTTTTTTTTTTTTTTTTATTTAAAGGGAACTTTTTATTGCTTTTTATGTACAGAAGACTCAACATTTAGCCCAGCTTGGTGGCCAGTTGTTTAGCCTTTGTCTTTTCTAGCTTGGCAGTGTGAGCTACTGACTTTGCATCTAGGATGTTGCCTCCCCAGTGACCGCAGATCTCATCATATCTGTCATGGTAATTGGTCCTGATGGCTTCCACCAGCTTGGCCAGAGCTCCTTTGTCTTCCAAGTTAACTTGTGTGAAGGTGACAGTGGTGCAGGTCTTCCTGTGGACCAAGTAGCCCAGCCTGGCCTTCCCCTTGATAATGCGGTGGGGAATCCCCATCTCACAACGCAGAACAGTCAGGACGACAACCAACTCAGGGGGATCCACAGCATGTGCAATCACTACCAACTGAGCCTTCTTGTTTCTGTTAAGTTGGTGACAGTATTAACCCCGGCTGGAAGGACAGACAGCCTCTTAATGGGGACATTCCCTTTGTCAGCAGCTTTCTTCTCAGCCCGGGTCAACAGTCTCTGCTTTCTTTTCTTTCTTCATCTTTGGTCTGTATTTATGGGTCAGCCAAAGCAGTTAAGTAGCTCTTTGGCAGTCCAAGACATGGGTGAACTGGTTAATCCCGGGAGGCTCTTTCAGACATTGATAGAGACTAGCCCTTTGCTGCTGCAGTTGGAGGTAGCGGGGCCATTTGACAAAGCAGGTGGGGTTCCTTTTGGGCTAGGTACCCTGTCCGATACCAAAACTCTTGAGCCTCTTCTCAAACAGCAGGTTGACCACCTTCTTGGCTTCCTGCTTCCTCATGACAGCAGGGGTTGGGGCCACCTTCTTCCCTTTAGCCTTCTGTCCTTTTGGCATCTTGGATGGCTGGAAAAGAGCTCAAGTGAATCATCCTTCTTAAATGCTTACCTAGGGGGACAAATTCTTGACCTAACCATGGAAATGAGACATTCCACGTTCCCGATAGTAATTAAAAAAAAACCCAAAAAACAAAACAAAAAAACTGTTCCATGCAGTTAGTATGTCACCTATCCTTTTGACATATAACTGACCTGGGTTAACAGATGTTAGTGATAAGCCTTATTAACAATAATAATCAAACTTTATTACCTCTCACTGGAAAGGAAATTTGCAGGTATCTTAGACGTAAGATAAGTGGTTCTCAAGGTAGTCTCATACCAAGAGCATCAGTATCACCTGGCACATATAAAGTGCACATATAAGTGCAGATACTCAGGCCCAACCTCTGCCCTGCTATAGTAGAAACTTGGATGGGGCCCAGCACTCTGTTTTGATAAGCCCTGAAGGTGATTCTATTGCCCTCGAATATAAGAAACCAAAGCTAGAAAGCCCGCAGACATTTGATCGATAACCTGCCTACTTTGTATGTTCTTTCAAAGCATCAGTTAACTCACTTTTAAAAATCAGACGTAATAGCAGTCTATATTAGGGAAGTTTTAAAGATGAGATATTGATGAAACAAACTCTTCATGAATTCTTAAAGTCTGTGTAAATTTAGTTGCAAACTTAACGCTGAAGCTTTTTTGGTGCGTTCTTGTTCATAGTAGTGACTGCCATTGTCAGACCTTCTAATTTGTGGTATAGAATGAGTTTATGGAAAATACGAGCTGGGATTAGGTCTAGGTATTATAGAAAAGTCTCTCAGGGCATGAGGTTTCTTTCTGCTTGGTTTTCTTACTTGTACATAAAGGTAATAAACTGTCCCACTGGTGCTTTTAAAGATCTGTTGAGATTGCATAATACTCTTCCTTTGCTCTTGTTCAGAAGAGAGAGAATAAGATAGTGGAATCAAAGCACTTATCACAAATGTGCACATAGAAGACACTTTAGGGCGGCTGTTTGTTATTACTGTGTATACAACCAACCTTTTCTGTAGCTTTCTTTTATTCTACTTTCTTGATTTTGAAGTTCTGTTTTAGTTCTTAAATCCTGATTTTCTAATTCCAAATTTCTGTGTCCTGTACCAGGTCCATGGTACGTGGATCTCTGCATGGATTAGATCCTTGAACACCTCAAGCACTGTTTGTGTTATTGCACTTTGAGAAACACAATAGGAGATGCCAGTTAAGTATGCCAGCTAGTCATTCAGCTGGAGTGGTAGTACCTTACCTGTTACAGTTACCACTTTTCAGGTTGTGGCTGTTGGGGGTCACCAGGGCTCTCAGAATTGATTTCTCTTTTAGAGATAGATTCACAAACTAATATATAACTAGAATCTCCATTTACAATGTGAAATACCCGTGTTAAAAATAATTTTCTTCCTACCTCTTTCTGTAAGAAAAATTTTTCAAATCATAAACATTAGTTGCTTCCTGCACACAAATTCTGAGTGATGGGAGTTAAACGTATGATCTAAGTACTTAGTGTCATCAGGTTATATCATCCAATCTGATTTATCCATCTCTATTGGAACAATGTATGTAACACATGGGCAACTTATTTCTGTCCATGAATAATGCTGCAAGACTGCTGGAGAAATACAAAGCATGTTTTGTTTCATGGTTGCCCTTCTGGTAGGTTCAAAACTGCCTATTAAATTTTTCTCAGAGAGGTGGAGCGGGGGTTGTAGAAGGAGGGTGTGCGTGAATGTGTGTGTAATATGTTCAGGTGATTTGGATTACATTTTTTTTTTAATGTTTATTTATTATCGAGAGACAGAGAGACACAGAGTGTGAGCAGGGGAGGGGCAGAGAGGGGGAGACACAGACTCTGAAGCAGGCTCCAGGCCCGAGCTGTCAGCACAGAGCCCGACGTGGGGCTCAAACTCACCAACCGCGAGATCATGACCTGAGCCAAAGTCGCACGCTTAACTGACTGAGCCACCCAAAAACCCTTACATTTTCTTTTTATAGTCAAAATAGTCTCCTATTTCCCTGATACTTTATATCACTTGGTTACTGATTATTAGAGTACCTTCCATAGAACACTTGATTTCATTTCATTGCATATGGATATTTCTTCATTTCACTCTCAGGAGGTATGTTTTTTAATGGGTATTACTGGCTGAAGCAGTATTCTAACGTACTGAAGAGTGAGTATAGGCTTTTGGAATTAGACCTGAATTCTGGCTCTACTATTTGTACTCTGTATCATTTTGGGGGAAGTTGCTTAATCTGTGAGCCTGAGTTTCTCATCTGTGAGATGGGGTAATGTAACAGTTTTGTAAAATGGATTGTAAGGATTGCATATGACATGATTTTACATTATAGGTAACCCTAGAAAAGAATGTATGACTAATGTAATCCAGTATTATTCTTATATTATCATTATTGTTTCTTTTAATGTGTTTGTTTCTTTTTGTTTTATTGTTTCTTATTGTTTCTTTTAATTTTCCCACTCCCAAATTGTATATGGTACTCCTAAGTGTGAGTATCTATACATAGTGTTAATAAAGGTGTTATTGTTAGCAATTAGAATTGATCAGTCTCTTATAGAAATTCTTGAAAGACGAGGATTTTCCTAGGCTTCAGAATTATTTTGGCTCACCTCGTATGATTTGAGAATTCTCGATACAGGTCTAAAAGTTTTCTGTGTGGAATGAAGGCTGTAGATCTGTGAATTACAGGAAAATGAAATAATCATTTATTCAGAAGTTAACTTTTTATTTGGTCTATTTAGGAAGGAGACATGCCAATTCATGAACTTCTCAGTCTTTATGGTTATGATAGTACTATTCGACTCCCTGAAGAAGATGAGGAGGAGGAGGAAGAGGAAGAAGAAGGTGAAGACGATGAAGATGCTGATAACGATGATAACAGTGGCTGTAGTGGGGAAAATAAAGTAAGGTTATACACAGTAATTCTTAAGATTGTAGTCTTTTTTCTTGTTGCAGTAGTAATTTATTAATATTGGAAGTTGCCTGTAATCTCCTGAGAAAGTAATAGTTTTATCTGTGTCTTTGTGCATTTCTTTTCAGTGTCTCTTGTAAGTAAATTTGAACTAACTTAAAAAAAAAATACTGTTTCTAAGTAATAAAAGCTAATTGGTAGTTCTGTATTCAGTTTTCTTATTATGTTTTGAAATAATTTGATTTATAGAGAAGCTCAAAGATAGTATAGAGTGTTCCTATATACTTTTTACCTGACTTCCCTTGTTTATATCTCATGTAACCATGGTATATATTGTCAAAAGTAAGAAATTGGCACTGGTACTATTAACCATATTAATTAATTAAACTATAGACGATTCAGATTTTGCCAGTTTCTCCACTAATGTCCTTTTTCCTGTTCCAGGATTCAACCCAGAATACCATGATGAATTTAGTGTATTTATTTTAGTTTTCTGGTTGTATTTGGAATACTGTAACCTTTCATCTGCAACAGTTTTCCTTACATCTTAAAGAAATTTAATTTTTTTATTCTACAGGAAGAGAATATAAAGGACTCATCAGGTCAAGAGGATGAAACTCAGTCTTCCAATGATGATCCGTCACAATCTGTTGCTTCTCAAGATGCCCAAGAAATAATCCGGCCACGTCGATGTAAATATTTTGATACAAGTAAGTATCACTGGTTGCTGTGTGGATAATTTTTACCATTTAATATATGATGGAAAATTCCATTTCTTGTTCATTCATCTGTTTGAATTCATTTACTCTGAAATCTCGCTGAACAGTGTTAGGTTTTGTTCTAGGCTATTAGTTTAGCAGTGCTAGGGCCCTTTTTGTCCATGAGTAGATTGCAATAATTGTTGCATCACTGTACTACTTAATTTTGAATGTGTTCCTTTTTTTCCCCCCCAACGCTTCTTTGAATTTAGTTTGTTTCATGGTCATCTTTTTTAATTTCTCCTGGTATTTTCCTCGGTGTTAATTTTCTACTTTCTTTGCCTTTTAGCCTTTTTTACCTATATTCATAAATACTGCTTTTTTCTAATCAGTGGTCCCTAGTTCTGAAGAAGTGGTTTACTCTTGAAACGATAATATGTTTTATACGGAAGATCTCCTAATTTTACTACAGTTGTAATCTAGCCACAGATGACCAGTAGTTGAGACATTTAATGTACGTATCTTGAATATTTGCATGCTTCATTTGCTCCATGGTATTTCATTCTAAGCAGGAATCATTACTGTAGGTGACAGCTCTTTGATAAGAAAAAGGCAACCATTAGTGTTATCAGTTCAGACTTGTGGTCTAAATTTCTATGCTTTATTTAAAAGACAGAAAGACACTCGAAGAACAACCACCTGTCATGAAATGTGTGGTAATGTAATAACTGATTAAACATGGCTACTGCTTCGTGTGAAGGATTTCTGTTACATACTTAGTTTGCAAGTGAATGTAGTGCTGCTAATATTTTATTGTGAGTTTTACGCACTGAGTCTGGGTGGCTCAGTCAGTTAAGCGACTGACGTTGGCTTAGGTCATGATCTTGCAGTTCGTGGGTTCAAGCCCTGCGTCAGGCTCTGTGCTGATAGCTTGGAGCCTGGAGCCCGCTTCAGATTCTGTGTCTCCTTCTCTCTCTGCCCTCTCACACTCAAACATTAAAAAAAAAATTTACTGAGTTTTGATCAAAGATCTGGTCCACTTGAAAAGAAAGTGTATCACTATAAAAAGAGATGGGTTAATGAAATTACTGTGTTTTAAGTTTGGTGAAAATCTGGTGTTTTTCCTTTTTCTTCTTAGATAAATTGCCAAAGTTTGGTTAAAAGTGGGATGCTAAGTGACTGCATTCTAAAACAGTATTTATTTCATGATCTGGTATTTCAGTTGTGATGCATGTATGCATGAAAGCTATATATATATACTGCCTATCTTAGCTTTTCCATAGGAAGATTTAATTTCTGAATGTAATTTACCCTTTTGAACTTTGTATGCCATTTTACAGTTGAGAAGATGCTGAAACATGTAGTAGGTTTTAGATTTCCTATCCCAGTATGTAAATACAATTTTACTCCAAATGTAAACAAACGGCAGCTTGCCTGCTCTCAAGAAAACAGAGGTTGAGGAGAATGGAGGTCTTCATACATAGCCTCCCTTCACACTCCCACAGAGTGTTGCTAAAAAGTTCTCAGTATCTCAAGGAGCACTGATTGGAAACTACTGTTTTTGTTTTATCCAAATTCTCATTTTATTAGGGAAGAAATTGTGCTCCTATAATTCTGTCACCAGAACCAGAATTAGGTTCAGGAACAGATTATCTTGACTCTAATTAAACTTTTTTTCTTAAATTTTCGTAGGAAATAATTGTCTAAGGATGCGGTTTTCTAAGATTGGAATTATCCTAGGTTTGTGGATTGTTTTCCTATTTTAAACTGATAGGGTATTATTTTATTATTTGATTAGAAATATCTTGGCCCTATTCTGCAGATACTTTCAGGCATACTTAAATGTTCGATGGTAGATGTAAAAATAACATACAGCTAGATATACAGATGTGGACAGGAAAAACAATCATTTTATAATATTGTCTTATTTATTCTAGATAGCGAAATAGAAGAAGAATCTGAAGAAGATGAAGATTATATTCCATCAGAAGACTGGAAAAAGGTAGTTAGAGCCATATTTTCCCCAAGTTTAGGTAAATTAACATTAAAAACAAGTATAATTATTATTTTACTAGCTCTATATATTGATAAAGTTGAGGTAAGCCCTTTTTTAAATGTTTGGAAGACGTTCAGATTTCCCTTTAATATATCAAAGTAAGAATACTTATTTTTTTATAAAATAAAATAATGGCATAGAAAGAATTGGACTCTTTTTGAGCAAATCCATCTCAAACCAAGAACAGAAATTGAAATTTCGAGCTAGTGCCAATTTAGTTTTTTGTTGCACTGTAAAAAGTATCACAAGTGAATGTTTTTTTAAACTTGGGAAAGCAATTGAGGCTTTGGTTTTGTTAAAGTGGCTTTTGTTTAATAATTTAAATTGTAAGTTTTTCCATCCCATATTAATGTTGATATTTACAATTCAGAGTATGTTGGATGAAGGGACACATTGGAGCTTCTCTATAGCTATCCATAATAAGTTAATTTCTAAAGTGAATCTAAAGATTATATATTGACATAAGTTTTTAATTATAAAACTATATAACTGTACAACTTAGTTTTACAGTAAAGTAGAAGAATTAAATTTAAGCTGTTGCAAAGCAGTTGAACTTACTAGGAAAATATGTCAAAATATCATGTAGAATTGATTAGAGCAAATCATTTATATAGAAGGATGATACCATTCTTTCTTTTTTTGTTTTTCTTTTTTTTTTCCTAATGTTTCTTTTTTTGAGACAGAGCGAGCAGGGGAGGGGGCAGAGAGAGAGGGAGACACAGATCCAAAGCAGGCTCCAGGCTCTGAGCTGTCAGTACAGAGCCCGATGTGGGGCTAAAACTCGCAAACCACAAGATCATGACCTGAGCCGAAGTTGGCCATTTGACTGAGCAACCCAGGCACCCCTCTTTTTTTTTTTTTTTCCTTTAATGTTTATTTTGAGAGAGCCTGTGCATGCCAGGGGGAGGGACAGAGGGAATCCCAAGCAGCTTTCAACACAGAGACATGGGGCACAGTCTTCTGAACTGTGAGATCATGACCTGAGCCAAAATCAAGTGCTGGATGCTCAACCAACCGAGCTCAGGTGCCCCGAAATGATGTCATTCTTATTGAGACATATCACTGTGTTTTGCTGTTAAAAATTACATTGAGCATTTTTTGCTGTTCTTTTTCCTAGGTCTGATTTTAAATTTAGTGCATAAACAATCATTTCTCTGGAAGCAGAATAGCTCTAAACATCAAAATCAGTGGACTGGCTGTACTTTTTAAGTCACGATTGTTTAATTATTTAATTAGTTAATAGTTTTGAGTCTTCTTGTGGCTTTGTTTTTTTGTTTGTTTGCTTTTTTTAAGTTTAAAGTTTTTTTGGTTTGGGATGCTTGGAGCAGACTTAAAGAGCTGACACCTTGGTAATTAAAATAAGAGAACATCTTATACTTAAAGAGTTTCTATTAGGAAGAATGAAGTATTCAAATGAACTTGGAGTGGGCTCCCAGGTATTGTCGGCTTCAGCCACAGTTGGTCCATTTCTGGGTTTCCAAGGAGCTGTTTAGAAGACAGCGATACCATTGTGAGTTAGAATGGTAAGGGAAGTTTAGCTCAGTGCAGTATGTATTAATTTGAGTGAAAGATGAATGAAAGATGGGGCTGAAGACAGAAAACAAGGATCACAAAAGTTACTTACTGTTTATGTGACCTATTTGGGCAAATGTTCTTCAATCCAGTTTTTTCTGATTCCTACACCATGCAGAAATTATGAAAACTAAAAACCTTGAAAGTCACCTTAAACTACTACTTTCTACCATATATTCAAATTTATATCTGTTTTCTCCAACTTAAATTGTTTTTATGTCTGAAGTGTGCAGTATTTGAGTAAGTGTTGAATTATTATTTTTTTTTTTTAGTGAAGGAACAAAAGCTTAAAAGAGGGACAACATGGGAGAGTATTCTCTTCGTCAGGAAATTGCGTAATAAAACAGGCCACAGTAAATCCAGACTGTTTTATTTTAGAATGATTTAGACTGTTGTAGTAAAAATTTTCAAGATTCTGAATCATCTTCTAAGGCTTGTAAGACACTAAATTTTTCTAGGAATTGGGACAGAGGAGACAGCTTTGAAATCAAATTTGAGTCCAAGTTACAGCCCTAGAACTTGTTAAGAGTGCATTCTTGAGGAACTTAATTGTTTTGAGTTTCATCTCACATAAATACAGAAATAAAAATTTTAGCCTTGTTGAAGTTGGTGAGAATTTAATGAAAATTACACAGGATTTAATGAAAATTACACATAAGGTACCTGGTACATAATGCTCCTAAGTGCTATTTCCCTTCCCTACAGATTAGCATGTAAAAACGTGTTCTGAACTCAATAGGGAAAAGAGGTCATCTTATTTTTACAGTAGTCCAGAAGTTCTCAAACCTGGCTCCGTGTTTAGAATCATTTGGAGAACTTTTAAATACTGATTACCAGGGCCTTTATCCAGAGATTACAATTTAGTTGGTCTGGAATGGATCCAGGCATTAATATTTTTAGAAGTGCCTGAGACAGGGAAGGTTGATAACTTAACTGTCTATTCTCTGGTAAGCATTGATGAGTAAAGTTAAAAGAGGCACAAGAAGTGATAGTAGGGTACTCTTTTTTTATAATCAAAGACATAAAATTCACCTGTAAGAGTAGAGAAAACTTGTATGTGAATTCTCCTTAGAAAATTGACTGGCTTTCCTATGCAGGTTTAGCAAAAAATTAATTGCATAGAGTATGTCTTTGAAGTTATACTAGAAAAAATGAGATTGTGGTATCAATGGGTTGACAATAAGAGGAATTTTTTCAAATCCTAAGAGTTATTTCAACTGTTATTTAAACTGGTAAACTGTCACCTTAAACTTACCTTTTCTGCCTACATCTTCATTTTGAAAATGCAGTAGATTCAGTCTTAACATTTAGCCACCAGATAAAGGAGGGTCTATAATCTTGGTCCCTCTGTTTTGTAATATCTCATCGGTGATGATCTCCAGTTACCTTTCTGAACAGCCAGCTTCCCCTAACCTGTGATTTTACATAGATTTGATGACTAAATTTCCTAAAGTAAGATTTAATTTTGTTTTGGGGAGGTTACTTTTTTCATTTTGTATTGTTTTGTGAAAGTCAGTCACTAACCTGCTTATCCATGTGGGCTTTCATCCATTTGACCTCTACAGAGCTTTATACAAACCTGTTTTTCTTTACCTTGAATCTGTGGTTCTCAGATAAGAGTGTATGTCAGAATCACCTGCACAGCAGCTTGCTGAGTCCCATCCCCAGAGTTTCTAGTTAGTAGGGCTCAGGTAAGAGCTGAGCATTTGCATATCTAACAGTTTCCCAAGTGACTCTGATGGTGCTGATCCAGGGACCATAGTTTACAGTGTAAATACCTTAATGTATCTGAATTTGCTTTTCTGTTTTTCAGAGTGTTTGCAGTTTGAATTATAAGAACTCATTTTTACTTCGTTTTCTCCATATTTTGAAGTAGTTTGTATTCACTGTGTATATTGCACTACACCCCATTATTATTACTAATATTTTCATCCAATCATACCCAAGCTCTTTATTATTAACTCATTCATCCTCACAATACTCCTCTGAGGTAGTTAATTGGTTGTATCTTTTATGACAGAGAAACCATGAACAGTTTACCTAGGAAGATGGTAAAGTTAGAAAATGGATATAAAATCTGTGTTACTAGATCTTACTAATGTGTTATGTTATTTCTAAAATAGGAGATTATGGTGGGCTCCATGTTTCAAGCAGAGATTCCAGTTGGCATTTGTAGATACAAAGAAAATGAAAAAGGTGGGTTAATTAGTAAAGTTACATAGCTTGAATTTATGCTTTTGAAGTGATGAACTGTTATTTTATAATGGAATGAGACCAGGACAGTTTGTTACCCCATTGATTTATGAAAGAAGACCCTTCATTATCTCTGTAAGAAGAAAATGTTTCTGTTTTTCCAGTTTCGTTCTTAGAAAAAATTGAATGCCTTTTCATACTGAGTGACTTAAAACATCTCAACTTTTCATTTTGTTTTTCATATTTTAATTTCCCTGGATAAATCCTTTATAACCTGTATAAATTAAATATAATAGGTTGTTTTATGTCAGTGGAAGCTGTTAGGTTTAAAAAAACTTAAGTACATAATGACCTAAAAAGCTTAATGGTAAGCTTTGAAACTTTTAATATCACTAAAACTGAGTACTTTAATATTTATTTATTTGTAAAATAATTTGGGAAAACAACTTGTATACTTAAATTTTACATGATTTTTTCTATCATTTTATATAAAAATTCCAAGTCGTAAGTACTTAAACTTCCAGTAACATAAAATGCTTGAGGTCTTAAGTCTGTTTTAGATTATTCGGTTGGGGTGAGTTCCAGAAAGAATGTTGTGGGTGTGTTTTTAATGAGTTCATGTATAGTATGACATCACTCAGTGTTAGAAATCTTTGTTCATTTCTTTTATTTCAGTTGTTATCTTCACATTTCAGCTCACATATGCAGAGCCTTTTGGAGTTGCAGAAGACTTTTGTTTTCCTTTTAGTGTTCTCTCCAGAAACTTCCTTTATAATGCACCTGCTTTCAGGGCAAGCAGTAGGTAGAGGCAGTTAAGAGAACACCACAGGCCAGTAAATTCTAGTGACAGCAAAAATGTTTTAACACACCAGCAATAGCTTGTACTTACTTTCAAGTTAATTCCTGCAATATACAGGAACATTAAAAGTACAATATGGAGTGACTTTGTTATATAGTAAGATTCTATACATAGTTTTGTGAACACATTGGAGTTGTGTGCAAAAATAAGTGAACCATTGACATTTGTATTTATTTTTGTAACTGAATTTTAAATGTTATGCTTTGCTTATGTACTATATAATGATTAGCACATGTTCACCATTGAGTTCTTTCTCCAACTAAAGAGCTGAAAGTTAGACCTTTGTTCTAATTTATTTTATTTTTTTTTTAAGTTTTGACTATGAAAAATAGTAGTGTCTGTCAGAAAATTTCGTATTTTGTAGGTGGGTAGGAAAATATTTTGGTTTTACATATGGCAGGTTAGTGTTAGGGCTTAAAGGTAGTTTTAATTAGCTCTTAATATGTTTTATGTTTTAACATGTTTGTATTGTCCGATATAGAAAATAAATGATCTTTAACTTTCGTTGTTTTAAATTTGGGTTTGATGCTTTCAGTTTGATTGTAATTTTAGAAAGCAATTATGCATAATTATTTTTTCCGGAACAGATACGATTTACAAATTTTACTTACCATGAGAATTCAAGCATTGTAGATGGTGTGAGGATCAGACTAGATTTAGCAAGGGGATCCTGCTTTAGAGGGGTCACTGTAGTATAGGTTCTTTCCTCAGTTTTGTATTTCTAGTAATTCATACTTCTGTCATATTACCCAGAATTTGTCACCACTTAGGGTACCCTGTGCACACAAACCAAACTCATGTGAAACTTAGGTAAATTACATTGTTAGGAAAAAACTGTTAAAGGGATACTGAAGATTAGTGCATTCTGTTCCTTATAGGAAAAAGTTTGCAAGATATTTTTCATTGGCTTGGTGACCACACATTCAAGAGGGAGAACATTTGGTTAGAGTGATTTTGATTAAAAAATGTCACAAAACTTTGATACCTTGATACCTTCACTGTAGGAATTACTTGGTAAATGGATGAGAATTTTTTCATTGATACAAGGAAACTGAGTATCCTGGAGAGATACTGAGTATCCTGAGAGATTACTGAGTATCCTGGAGAGATACTGATGATTTTTTTTCTCTCTGATACCTGATTTCTTTTTTACTAGACTCCATGCAGCATATATATTCCTCATCAGCTATCATTTCTTTTTTTTCTTTTAATTTCTGAGTATTTATTTTTGAGAGAGAGCACGCACACAAGTCGGGAGGGGCAGAGAGATAGAGAGAGAGAATCTCACAAACTGTGGGATCATGACCTGAGCTGAAACTGAGTTGACAAGCTTAACCAGCTGAGCCACCCAGGTGCCCCTCAGTTATCACTTCTGTTTCAGTTATATAAACAAGATTTGTTACAGTCACGTTAAATTCCTCTTTGAACCTGTATCTGTTGTTATATAATCTCAACTACACTATTACAATTTTCTTAAATTTATGTAAATTAGCAGTTTACTCAGTGCGCAGTGTATTGTAATCATTTGTTTATTTTTTGCATCCTTAATACCTGGTATGATTCTGTTACATAGGCACTTAGTAAACATTTGGTGGCTGAGGTATTAGGTGGGTGCAGAATAACGTTGACAAAGCCAATACAGAGTCAGTAAACTTTGATCAGTATGTAGGCATTTGGCCTTGGACATGTTTACTTCCTTTTCTCCTCAGTATAAAATAGCTGTAAAAGAGCATTTATTTACAGAGCCTATCATGAGGATTTACATAGGATATTTTCACAGTTAGCCTTAACAGCATATACATTGTAAGTACTCAGTGAGTGACATTAGTATTCAATGGATGATTAATCTTACTCATTACATTTAGGTTTTATTTTTCAGATTTTCAGAAACCATCAGTTCATGCTGTTTTACTTACAATTGGCAAAAACCCTCTTCAGTTAGCTTCAGCAAAAAAGAATTTACCTGATTGCTTAACTGGAAAGTTCTGGGTGGCCTGGCTTCAGATAAAACTGGATTTGGGGGTTCTTCTGATATCAGCTGTCCCTCTCCTTTCCCTCTTTCCTTTATTACAAGACAGGCTAAGATGGCTACTCGGAGCTCCTGGCTTACGCTTTACACTGTCCCTGTAGCTAGAGAACCAGCACAGATGAAAACTTCTGTATCCACCTTCGCTCCAGCAAAAGTCCTAGAGAGAATCTGTTAACTTTGTTTGAGTCATGCTCAGCCAGAAGTAATTACTGTGACCAGAGAGAAGAGTGACTCTTCTGGTTTGCCCTGGCTCATTTATGTTCTTGGGGCTCCAGGGTGTGATGTCAGCCTCACTCAAATGGAAAGGATTTAATTCCCAAAGATGTGTTGTAGAAATGAAAAGCATGATTTTTCAGTTACGTATTTTATTGTTTCTTCCATATACTAAACTGAATGAACACTGCACCTTTTGTGATAAGATTGAATTGAATGCTGCTGAACATCTTGGAACACACACAGAGGACTGCCACCGCCTCCCCCTACTAAGAATTATCTGCCCAAAGTGTCAGTACTGCTGAGATTGAGAACCCTGGACTAGGTTGATTACAATTAGTTGGGCTACTTAGGGGGAAAAGGGTTAAGAGAAAGGAGCCAAGATACATACTTCCCAGTCTAATTTTCATGCTTGCATGACATGAGTTTTAGAGTAAGAAAATGATGGTTAGGAGTTTGGAAGCAGTGAATAGCAAAAGACTGCATGAATCTTTGTTTCTAATGAACATTTGACATATTATTGATTCTGAAGTTACTAAAAAATGTATACATGCATTATCCTTAGTTGATGATAATACTGTTGAAAAGGCAGTTCATTTAGCCTGTACATATAGGAAAGGCTCAGCTAAACAACTTAAAATTTATGTCATTAATCACAGTGTGTCCTTTTAAGAACATGGGGTAAACCTCATTATACCATAGCTGATTATGGACTGGCATTTTCATCCTCATGATACATTGATTACATTGAATTTTTACTTCGGCATTAAAAAACAGAATAACACTTCTTATGAAAACTGAAAGTGAATAAATACAGATTTATTCATGGAGGATTAATTTCCCAGATTTGTGGTGGTGGTTTCTGGACTTTCTACACACCCTCCCAACCACCACACACTGAACTTTGTTAACATAGTGACAACCCATTTTATTTGAGCTTGATTTGTTACTTAAAATTCCATAATAAGCCCTTTCCTGGGTAACTTGAATATACTAGGTGTGTTCCTGCCTTCAGAATGTTTTCATTTACTTATAATCACATGTGAATTATATCTCCCATAATATAAAGTGGGTATATTTGTGGTTGCTTTTTTAAAAATTCTAACATCTAGGCTTGGTAGTTGATTTACACAACAAGAGATGTTATTTCTCTTCTGTATTTTATCCTGTGTTTTATCGTAGTGGTGGATTTTTGATTTTCTGAACTCTTGGCATTTCGTTCTGCAACAGACATTTAACAAAAGTTAGCTGTTGTTGCCTGTTTTATTTAGATCATGGTCAAAAGTCATATTTTATTTGGAGTGTAAACTTAAGTGGAAAATAATTTGGTCTGTTTCTGGAACCAGTAGACAGTGTGATTTATTCTCTGTGGAAATGCTGATTGTTCTCATCTGTGGTTATTTTTTAGTATGTTGTCACTGTATAAAATGAGGTGTTGTATTCTCAGGGTCAGCCTGTCTAGCTGTTTTGTCACAGTTCTAGGGGTCTGGCTTGTCATTTGGCGCCATCTGGTGATGTTTGTGTACTCAGCTTAGACAGGACATCTCTGTATCCTGTGGCAATTTGCAACTTAACAGAATGATTCCAGAAGTATCTTTCAGGTCATCTGTGCTTGTTTCATAGGCCCACTATGGGCGTATTTAAGTGGGAGAACACTGGGGACTCAGGGACGCATCACCTTCCATCTTTCTTAGGACTTCTTGTAAGGCCTTGCCCGCCCTCCATCCATCAGTCTCAGGAACATGAAAACTGTAGTCTTCCCCACTCCCCGCTTCAGTGAACAGAGGCTAAGCAGACAAAAATCAGTAGTCGTATATCCAGATTCACTTTATCATGGTAGGTTTATTGTATTTACAATTTAGAGTTTCACTAAGATTGTACCAGCAGGCTAGAGAAGGAATGAGGTTTACTAAGGAAAATTTTCTAGAGGTTATCCTTGTACTTTATTTATGTTTTTTTTAATTTTTTTTTTTTAACGTTTATTTTTGAGACAGGGAGAGACAGCATGAACGGGGGAGGGTCAGAGAGAGAGGGAGACACAGAATCCGAAACAGGCTCCAGGCTCTAAGCTGTCAGCACAGAGCCCGACGCGGGGCTTGAACTCACGGACCGTGAGATCATGACCTGAGCCGAAGTTGGCCGCTTAACCGACTGAGCCACCCTGGCGCCCCATCCTTGTACTTTAAAGAAGAGTATCTATTTTGGGAAACAGAAAAGTAGAACGATATTTTAAAGTGTATGTGTGTAGTGGAGGTGCAGAGTGAGACAAGGTAATTTATATGAAAACACCCAACATAGTGCTTCATACATAGGAGATGCTTAATTAGCTGTTAATTCCTTTCTTTAAAAAAAATTTTTTTTAATGTCTATTTTTGAGAGAGAGCGAGCAGGGGAAGGGCAGAGAGGGAGGGAGACACAGAATCTGAAGCAGGCTCCAGTCTCTGAGCTCTCAGCACAGGGCCCGACATGGGGCTCGAACTCACGAACTGTGAGATCATGACCTGAGCCAAAGTTGGACGCTTAACCAACAGAGCCACCCAGACACCCTGCTGTTAATTCCTTTTTTTTTTTTTTTTAAATAACACAAGGAACTTTGGCACTGTCGGTTATCCTCTGTCTCTTAAATACAGAGTTTTTCTTTAGCTGGTTCCTTCCTACTGGCATTTAAATGATTGTCTCCTATGTTTAAAAACCAATAAAACCAAAAACTTTCTTCAGCTCTACCTCCTCTCCCGCTGTACCTGTCTCTCCTCTCTTAAAACCAAACTTTTCAAGAGTCCCTACTTTATTTCTTTCCCTTCCATTTACTCTTCAGTCGTCTCTAGTGGGGCCTCAGCTTCCATTTCTGCACAGAAATGGCTCTTAAAACATTCCCCTCCTTGTTAGTAAGCCTATTGTACCTTTTTCAGTTGTTACACTGTTCATTGAAAAGCATTTAACCAGTCTAGCACTCCTTGAAGCATTTTCTTCCCCTAGCAGTGATGGTGTCACATTTGTTACTTTTTCTCTTTTGATTCTTCCTTGTTTTTTTTTGTCTGTGTTCCATCTTCCTGTCAGTTACATTTGCACAGGGCTCTCATCTTAGGTTTTCCTCCTTTCCTTCCACTTTTTAAATTGTGATGAGATTTAGGCTTTAGTCTTACTATAATGGAAATTCTGATGAAAGTGAAATGCTTTTTTTAAAAACAGAAAGACTCTTGTTTTATGAAAATGATTTATGTTCATTATATTTTCAAACTTCATAGAAAAATACATAAAAGAAAAAATTACCCCAAACCTTACCACCAAGAAATAAGCAGTGTTAACATTTGGTGAGCATTCTTTTAGACCTCTCATTTCAAAAATAATAGTTGTAGCTAACATCCATTGAACCTTAATAATGTGCCAGAATTGTTTTAGCGTACTTTAAATCTTTACAACCCAATATGATAATGTTGTTATCCCCATTTCACAGATGATGCAGAGAGAAGAGAAGTAACTTGCCCAAGGTCATATAGGTAGTAAATGGTGGTGATGCTATTCAAACCAAGAGAGCTTGGACTTGAGTAAACTCAAGCTAAGTCATCTTAGCTTGGCTCTGAAACAGTTATAAAATTGTTTAAATCACTTAGGCCATAAAATATGACCCAAGAACAAGAATGAAGTTAGGCAAGTCCTAGGACCATGCTGTACCTCTCAATTCTCAACATGTTGGCTTATAAGTGTGAATTATTTGTTTAATCAAACTCTTAACAAGATTTGGCATTTTTTTTTAACTTCTATGTTTTACTAATTTAGTATATGAAAATGATGATCAGCTCCTGTGGGACCCTGAGTACTTACCAGAAGATAAAGTGATTGTATTTCTTAAGGATGCATCTAGAAGAACAGGTGATGAGAAAGGTGTAGAAGCAATTCCTGAAGGATCTCACATAAAAGACAATGAACAGGTACATGAGTAAGAAGTAACTTACATTATGGGATAAATAAGTCACAGGGATGAAAGGTACAGTATAGGGAATATAGTCAATAACATTATATGGGGACACTTGTGAGCATAGCACAATGTGTACAGTTGTCCAATCACTGTGTTGTACACCTGAAACTAATGTAACATCGTGTGTTCTTCAGTTTAAAAGGAGAAATAACTTACAAGTTTCCCCAAGTAAATTAACCATTTACATCTATAGATGCAAATGCTGCCACACTCACTCTTATTAAGATATCCACCAAAATTCCTATAATGTCATCAATAGGGAATCGGCGATAGCTAAGGTTACTTCATTAGTGTAATTTCAGCTAAAATAAAAATGATACCATTTTGCCTGTATATACTTTTTTTCAAAATGTTGGAGTTCCTTTGGATATTCCTAAGAGCCTGTGGATATCATCAACTTAGGAATACTATCTGGGATAATGTTTTAGGGATATGGTAGACAAGTTGCCTACAAGTGAACCTAGTGACAGCAATTTTTTTTTTTTTACCTTTTTTAAATCAATGCTTTTCTTCTCTATTTTAAATTAGAATAGGAGCTGCAAAAGGCCAAAAAGAAAGGATTTGTGAGTTTTATAAAATAGTTTCTTTTCATTTTTAAATTTCTGAGATATTATGGCTGCCAAGTTAGAGTATTTGCTTACCATTTTCAGTGTATTCAAAAGCGTTAAATTAATCAGGATGGAATTTTTTTTTTTTTTCTTTTTTAATGTTTGTTTATTTTTGAGAGAGAGAGAGAAAGCGTGAGTGGGGTGGGAGGGAGAGAGAGAGAGAGGGAGAAACGCAAAGTCTGAAGCAGGCTCCAGGCTCTGAGCTGTCAGCACAGAGCCCAGCATGGGGCTAGAACTCACGAACTGTGAGATCGTGACCTGAACCAAAGTCGGATGCTCAACTGACTGAGCCACCCAGGTGCCCAGAATTTGTTTTTCTTCAGTGTTTTCTTTAAAATTCTGTGTTGTATTCACTGGAATTACTTGTCCTCCAGAAATGATGAACACACACACTGGATTCAGGAAAAGCTTTTACTTTCGTAAGAAATTGTAGCCGTGAATTATTCATACTCTGGGTCACATATTGAAGCCTTTTATTTTTCTAGGCATTATATGAATTGGTTAAATGCAATTTTGACACAGAAGAAGCACTGAGAAGATTAAGATTTAATGTAAAAGCGGCTAGAGGTAAAGAATACATTTTTATTTGTTTTCATGACTTAGCAGAAATTTAGAACTTAAGATCTTCAGTCTACATAGGTATATCCTAGGTTTAGTAATACCGATCTTTCTGAATTCCGTATTTGCTGAATAACAAATAACTAGTAACATATCACGTAACTTGTGTCTAACACAAGCATTATGGGAAATGGGATTAAGTCTGGTTCTTTATGGGAAAATAAGGCCATTAAAAAACACATAATGTCTTTTAATTTCAGGGCATTGTTAAAAATACTTTTTATGTATTGATTTTGAGAGAGAGAGAGAGCATGCATGCATGCATGCATGCGGGAGGGGCAGAGAGAGAAGGAAGGAGAACATTCCAAGCAGGCTCTGCACTGCCAGCGCAGAGCACAACACAGGGCTCAGTTACACAGACCTTGAGATCATGACCTGAGCTGAAGTCAAGAGTCAGATGCTTAACCAGCTGAGCCACCCAGGTGCCCTTGAAGCATTTTTAATAAATATTTTCTTTTTTGATCTTGTTTAATAGCCTATGAGCTATGGAATGTGACAGTTACTTTAATTTCAAACTGTTGAGACTAAGGTCTCTGAATTGAAGTACCTTTGCTGAGGCAAACATCATTTATAAATAATGAAGCCATAATTAAAATCAGTCCAGGTTTTGGGTTTGTTTTTTTTTTATTCTAACCGGCTCCCACTCTGCTTCACTAAGAACACTATATATTATCACATAACAAATGGAAGATATTCATTCATTCAACAAAAATTGGAAGGCAAGTTCTGAGGACATCATGAAGTCCCTGCTCTCATGGCGCTTAGAGCCTAGGTGGGAAGCTGAAAAACAGTTATGAGTTCTTCCAAGAATTAGAAGGTTCAATTCAAATTTATTGCAGTAGGACTTGACCTAATTTGGGGAATGGTGAGGCTTGTTAGGGAAAGCTTCTAGAACAAAGTGGTATTTTTGCTGGGATGTAAGCGAATTAGGTGAGAAGGATGAGGCAGGAAATTAAGTATAGACAAAGGGAAACAGCACCAACAAAGTCTAAAGTTAGAAAGAACATAGTGAATTTAAGGAATTGAAAGGTAGCTAGTATAGTTAGATCATAAAGGAGAAAGTGGCCCAAGTTGAAATTGGAGAATTAGGGACCATATCATCCAAAATTTTATTAAATACAGAGTTTTTGTCACTTTATCTTCTGCAGTCATCGGTAATAGAGCTCAGGAGTAAAATACTTCCTTATTGCTACTAGAAATTTACATTTTTATTTGTAACTGTTCATGTGCATTATTTGGGGGAATATTTCTTTAACAGTTTTCCTACTCTTTTTGTCAGAGGAATTATCTGTTTGGACAGAAGAAGAGTGTAGAAATTTTGAACAAGGGCTAAAGGCCTATGGAAAAGATTTTCATTTGATTCAGGCTAATAAAGTAAGTAATGATATATGTTCTCTCTTTTATAAAAAGCTAGTTAACCCAGGTCATCTTATATCAGTTATTTTCTAATGTTAAACATTCTTTGATGAATGTTTTACTCTGTTAGTTTTTGGGAATTATAAACATGCCTAGACTTTCTGGCATACATTTACTAAGTGACTGTTGTCAGTGCATGATGTTAGATGACTTTAAGAATTGGACTGATTTACAAATATGTTAATCAACTTTTGTGTAGGATGTGTATATATAATGTAATTGTTTAAAACTATTTTCCATAAACTTGGGACAGATTGTTTTAAAGGAGGGTCTTTAAATTTTTAAACTTTAAAACATTTGTAACATGACATTATTTACAATTAAAATATTTTTTACATTTGTTTAAGTCCCAAGTGTCTAAAATCAGATACTTAATATTTAATTTGGTTTTAATTAAGATTTAATTTTCTAGAAGAGTATCTCAATAAATCAGCTTTATTATACATTATAATTTTATAATTGGACAATTGTATGTAATATGATCCATTTATCATTCCATATTGATAATATCAATAATACAGTGTCCGTGTATACCCAAAAGAACTGCATAATTACTTGTATTGTTTCTGTGGGAAATTAGCATGCACAAAATTAAAATCTCAATAGTTTAAGTGGAGGAAATTAAGGAATTTCTAGGTTTATGTAAATACCACATTTTTTAGCAAATAGAAATGACAAGGACCTTTGCATTACATGTTTCCTTAAAGATAGCATCTAAGTTTTGTGTGATGGCTTGTCTAGGATGGTGTTGAAAGTATCTGGGCTTACATGGGCTTAATTTAAGTCTGAGTTCTAAATAGTCTGTCCCCACATTCTTCTTACACCTCTTAATGTGATTGGGTAGTATCTACTTAATTTGTTTCACTACATATTTAATAGTATATTTTATGTTCTGTAAATAGTTGCTTATAAATCCTGTGAGTTTATTTTTCTTAATTTTGTTGTGCATTAACTAGTTTACTCTTGATTAACTTGTTGCATTTTGGTATTTGGCCTCAGACATAAAACTAGTAAGAGATACTTTGAGTTGTAGCATTGGTGTCAAAAATGTATCATATTCCTTAATGTTCTGTCCAGATGAACTGATTACCTCCAGCACAGGGCATATTCTATGAAAGCCATGTATTATGCTAATGAGTAGATATGTATGTTTATGAATGTAAAAAAAAAATACATTGTTTCGTGGTTGAAAGGGACATTTTGGATATGAGTTTTCCAGCATTCCTGCCTAGATTCAGATCAAACCATGCTGGATTACCTATGGGAGGGGACCCCTGGAATGGTAAACTGGAATAATAACTAGCAGCAGCAACCCTCCAGAAATCCTTTTTTTTTTTTTTTTTTTAATTTTTTTTAACACTTATTTATTTTTGAGACAGAGAGAGACAGAGCATGAATGGGGGAGGGGCAGAGAGAGAGAGGGAGACACAGAATCGGAAGCAGGCTCCAGGCTCTGAGCCATCAGCCCAGAGCCTGACACGGGGCTCGAACTCACGGATCGTGAGATCGTGACCTGAGCTGAAGTCGGCCACTTAACCGACTGAGCCACCCAGGCGCCCCCAGAAATCCCTTTTTTAAGAAATAAGAACCTATTAGGTGACTGGAAACTACTAGTCAAAAAAGCCTTTAATGTAATATGGAAAATAAGACCTTTATTTCTTTGTAAGTATTTGGGATGGTGATATTTCTGTGTTCCAGAGGTCAGCTGACCTATCTATACCTAATATACTCTAGTGAACAAAAAAAGAGGACAGTAATTCTTTAAGGAGAAGAATGGTCCAGTGAAAACATTAAGACTTTGTTTTTATTCCTGAAATTGAAGTTTGGATCTTAAACATAAGTTCTGTGTAGGCTTACTTTATTGAAGATTTTTCATAATATTGTTAACTTTGCATGCCCCAAAATACCTTTTCAATTTTTGCTCTCAGTAAAGTACAGTCGACTTGGCTGGTGTCTGTATAGAATTAAGATTCTAAAGGAGGCAAAAAAAAAAAAAAAAAAAAAAAAAAAAAGCTTGAGAAGATGATAAAAACAAAAACAAAAACCTTGATAGCTTTCAGTCTTAGAGCAGCATGGGCCAAACTTGTAAAGTGCAAGCATAGGGGAAGAAAGAAAAATATGTCCGGTAGTGAAATGAGGATGTCATCAAATTGACTTTAGATGCAGTCAGTCCCACAGGATACTTACTTCAAGATTAGACATTTATGGGTTCAAGCTATATGGTCTTGCATTCCAGCACTTATGCAGATACGTTTTTTCTTTATTTTGAACTCTCAGTACTTTATTACATACATTAACCCTACCAGCTTTGCAAGCTAAGTATTGAAAAGGGGGATGTTGTCCACATCATTTGCCAGTCTCATTGGTGTTGAACATTTATGTAAGGAGAGCCATTCAGTCGCATAGGTAGATATAGCACCAGTTACTGGAGTAACTTACTAAACAAAGAATTAGCATTGGCATTATTATACCTTTCAACTCATTATGGAATATTCTCAGCCTTTCTAGAAAGTAAAATAACTGAGTCTGGATCACCAGTAAGACCTCTAAGAGAATCTTTTAAATGGGAATTTAAAAGTAGACTCCCTAGGTATTCTGTGAGTAAAAGTATACTGTTCATAACATTAATTTTAATTAAATGCCACTTTCAGATATTTTCAATAGAGGAGTATTTATTTGTATAGTAAATTAAGATGCATTTATTTATTTATTTATTTAAATGTTTATTTTTGAGCAAGAGAGAATGAGGTGCAAAGTGCAAAGCAAGGGAGGAGCAAAGAGGGAGACACAGAACCCAAAGCAGGCCTCAGGCTCTGAGCTATTAGCACAGAGCCTGAAGCGGGGTTTGAACTCACCAAAGTCGGACACTTAACCGACTGAGCCACCCAGGTGCCCCAGATTGAGATGGTTTTAAAAAGCATAATGCTAAATATCTGAAGATTTGTTGCCAGTGTATTATTTCTCTCCATGGGGATTCATAAAGAATAGTTTTAACAAAGCTGCTGCAGTGTTGTATTTTATACGTACAGTATTATATATTAAGGTACAGCTAAATTTTTCACACTTCAGATATTTTTCATGAAATAATTCCTTTAAGGAGGAGATGATTCTTAAAAACAAGTGTTTGTTTCTTATAGGTTCGAACAAGGTCAGTTGGTGAATGTGTAGCATTCTATTATATGTGGAAAAAATCTGAACGTTATGATTTCTTTGCTCAGCAAACGCGATTTGGAAAAAAGAAATATAATCTTCATCCTGGTGTAACGTGAGTTTACTTTTTTCTGTCGAGTCATTTTTGCTTTTGGATTTTTCTTGAGAAAATTGTGATTTTTAGAATCTTCCTTTTTCACTAGGATAGGAGTTTACATTAGTTTAAAGTTATCCATTTACAGATATATCTTCATAGGCCATTTAGACTTCAGTGTCTTATGAAACATTATAAACTACAATTCATAATATTTGAGACAATAAATACATCAAAGCAAAATTTAGAGTATGTTTTCAGGAGAGAAAACGGATCAGAATAGCTGTTAAAGCGTGTTTTAGTTCACTTCTGTTCCATTCAGTATAAGCACATAGTTTTTATCTAATACTGTGAGCACAGTGAGAACAGAAAAGAGACTCTTCAAAGAAAACTATGGAGCTGAATGCCTCATAGAAGCTCATTAAAGAATGGAAATTAGTATTTTTCCTTGTGTAATCTATTTTTGATCCCAGAAACCAAAATAAGGTTTGGGTATAGATGATATAAAAGGGAAAAGACAGAGAAAATAAATCAGGTCAAATTTCATTTTTTAAATGATTTCATTTTGAAATTTCATTTTCATTTTTGTTACAAAGTGTTCTAAAGAGGAAAGAACATGCGCATGATGACTTCCCTTTTCCCCGATTTCCTGAAACCTTTGCTCTGACAGAAATAGTATAGAATAGTCATCCAACTTTAGCTTACTCCCAGTGATACAGGGAGCATGGGTTGTTATTGAATGTAGTCTTTATGCAAAATGCGTCCGTCATATGTCTGTATCAGTCGCTGTGCACCAAAATCTGAGCCTTATTTAGTCTAGCTTTGGAAAAAACTGTCCTGCTGCCTCTAGGAATTTACTTTAGGTACATAGAGTATTGAATGAACCCTTCATCTCACGTGAGTTGTTCTAAAATGCTGATGAATTGGTCAGGTGGATTTAACTTCACCATTCTATCCTTCATTATTTCCTGCTGTTCACAAAATACAAATAATACTCAGTTGTGATTTTATTTGGTCAGTGTGCACCAGTAAAGTTCTTAGGGCTGGCCAAATAACTGCCTTTGAAAGATGTGCTTATGTGCATATTTGATTGTGCTTTATTTAAACTCTAGGCTGGACTGCTTCTGGTCATGTTCATTTACAGGTGTCTCTGCTGGTCACTTCCCTGGAGGATCACACACTCTAAAAATCCAAAGCAAAATTATCTAAAAGGGAATAATGGGTACGGTTGCCCCTGGACATCCTGGGACATTGGACTCTGCCTCATCCCTCATTATTCAAAGCTCACGATGCCTAGAGTGGAATTCCATAAAGAGTATTCCAAATTTAATTGCTTAATGTTATAAATTTATAGTTAATTTTTTTCTTGATGATTTATTGGTAGTATTGAGGTATAATGACAGAACGAGATATAGCTATGTAGGCTTCAGAGTGTATCTTAAAGTAGTCACAATTTTCAAGCTATTCTGTAGGGAAAAGCCATAGTAACATCTTTCATTTTTTTCACCCATTTCAGAAATATTGTTCACACACGAACTACAGGCAATCTGTCGTCATCAGCAGTAAGAACATAAGAATTGCCTTGCTGGGTCAGACCCATGGTTCATCCCGTTTTCTCTTTCAGAAAGCATCACCAAGGGAAGTGTTGTGGGCTGGCTTAGTTGGTCGTGTGTGCTGTCAAGCTCAACAGGTTAGGTAGGGATGTGCCGCCAAACATTGTAGTTTCTTATTAACAATCTGGCCATAGCTTCTGGCAACTTTTTGAAGATACTTCTGTCTACAACCTTGATTCCTCTTAGGGTTAAGTATCTGTAGGTGGAATAGCCACAGTTAAAAGTAGTCCCATACCACATCTTTTCTCATGCTTGAAGATTTTACAGTGCCCCCTGGTGTAATGGTATGAAGTGAACAAACGTGGTTTTCCCTGTAGGCGAAAATACTATGGTTTTGTAGGCTTTAGTTATGTCCCTTCTGTGTGTTCCATAGTTTTTGGTTTTGTTTTTTCTTTAACTGAACAAACTAATTTTTTACTCCTACTTACCCCTTTTAGCTATGTTACATCTTCTATGAGAAGCTGTGACCAGACCGTACCTTATTTCCCAAAGGGCAGAAATTGTGGTTTTCTGTAAACATGGAGATTCTTTTCTAGTTTGCTTCCAGGACCTTCTTCTGTTAGTAGTTGCACTTTGAGTGCACAAAACATTATTAGAAATGTGAGTTTTTTCATCTTTTTAGTCAAAATCCATAGAGCACGTTATCCTGAAAGTCATTTGTTCATTTTTCTGTGACATTTTTACCTTCCAATTTGTTCACCAAAATGAAGTGCATTTGCCACTTTCATGCCTTATAAACCGCCTCTGCAAGATTCTACTGCAGATTCTCTCTACTCACTACCTGGAAGATTTGGTAGCCATATGCAAATTAGAGATTTTATTGCAACAGGCTTGCAAATATTTTTTTTTTAAGTAAAAACTTAACCCAGCATAACTCCGATTATCTGAATGCTACTCCAGCCTCCTGGATGGCCCACCTGACTTCTTCCTTAAGCACTATGGATGCCATTAATCTTTAAGAAATAATAGTAATTCTTCTACAATACCATTGTGGTATCCAGTCAACTCTGGCTTCCTTTGCTTGGCTTTTAACATCCTCCATTATCCATTTCCACCATACCAAATTTATTTCCAACAAGTCCTCATCATGTATCATCTGTTCTTATTTAGTCATAGCTTCTGTAATCCCTTTGGCATTCATACTCATTTCTGTTTCTGTGTACTTCCAGTTCGTTACATAATTGTTCTGGAATTATGATGAATGGCATTAAGCTGAAGGGGACTTAAAGACCATCAAATTTATTTCCCTCCATTTATAGAGGAGGAAAATAAGGCCTAGAATGTTAAGTTGATTAGCTTATGGTTACATACATTTCTTTGATATGTGTTTTGTACCTCAGACTGTTGGAAACTTCACATCCTTATATTTATTATATCCCCATAACCTAGGGGACAGTCTGATCATGTAGTTTGATGTTATAACTACAGTTTATAGTCTTTGGTGGACTGTTAACACAGACTTTCAGTAAAATCCTAAGCCTTTTCCACTGTTGCCTTCTCACCCACATGCTTACTTGCTCAGAAATTCTAAAGATTTGTCTTAATATTCCTAGTATAATTATTGTGAGGAATTTTTTAAATAATGACTTTTAAGTTTTTTTTGAGCTTCTACTCTGTGCTATGCACAACTTAGGCCAGGTGGTACAGTGATGACAAAAAGACTAAAATTCCTGCCTTTAGGGAATTAGTTAAGTGCAGGTATCAGCACACTCTCTGTAAAGAGCTACAGAGTAAGTATTTTAGGCTTTGCAGGCCTTAAATTCTCTGGCAACTACCCAGCTCTGCTCTTGTACAAAAGCAATCTTAGATACTATGTAAATGAGTGGGTGTGGCTGTGTTCCATCAAATATTATTCACAAAACCTGTGGCCTGCCACAGTTTGCAGACCTTTATTCTGGTGACTTAATAGCACTTCATAGTTTACAAAACACTTTCCTACACATACCTTTTGCAACAGCCCTGTGTGGTAGACACATACATGATTTTATATAGGTAAAGACACTAAACTTTCAGAGATGTGAGTTTAGCTCAGATCTTGTAACCCCAACCCAAAGTCACTTAGTACAGACAGCTCTTCTCCCATCCCATATAGTTCAGGAACGACCTAGGGAAGAAGTGAGCACACCTCTAATGATATATTGGTAGACAAAGGCAGCACATAAGCCGAGGAATTTAGGGAGCTTTTTGTAGCTCAGATTTAGCAGGAAGATAATATACGAAATATCCAGGAAAGTTCAGGGAAATGATTCATTGGTAGGCCCTAATTTGGCTTTGAGGTATTGCTGTAGCCATCACAGAGTCTTGAGGAGCTTTAAAATTGCAATCTGTGTTTGTTCAGAAATTATTTTGTACTCCTTCTGATTGGCATCATCCCTGTCTCTTCACTTACAGATCCTCTGATTTTAGTTGGGCCACTCTGAGCACTTGCCTGTAGGTTTAAAACTTTCTATAGGTCTCTAAAATTTGCTAGTTTAAAAGCCTTTATGCATTTTCCCAACAAACATAACCAGAGGAGCTTTCCATTTAAATGTTCAGATCCTGGTGGGATAGAGGAGGCAATGGAATGAATGTAAGTGAAAATTAGGACATATTTGCTAATAAAGCCTTCTAAATTTAACCTCAGTTTTAGTTTTCAGCTTTTTTAAATATAAGAAGGTGATTGTTTCATTATTTCACTTTATTTTAAGGGATTACATGGATCGTCTTCTAGATGAAAGTGAAAGTGCTGCTTCTAGTCGAGCACCATCCCCTCCCCCAACTGCCTCAAACAGTAGTAACAGCCAGTCTGAGAAAGAAGACGGCACTATAAGCAATAGTAATCAGAATGGTAAGCAACCAAAGAAACTCTTCTGTTTGTTCCTAATGAAGGGCACTTGTCTTTAGTAGCATGGGCAATTCAGTTTTGGTTTGGATTAAACTTCCAAAGCAGAAGTTAAAAATAATAATTGTCAGTACCCATGGCACATAAATAATATGAACATACATACATAAGCTTAATAAGAATATACTATCAATAGTGACCATTTCTTCTAAGAAATTTATTCTTGAGTAGCATGTATTTTCTTAGTCGGGATGCTTGGATAGAAACACTCTTGTTAACTCTTAGACCACAACTCCAGCGCCATTTCACATCAAAGTACATAGATATTTATGAAATACTTTGAGAGCCGTAACACTTTATCAGAAAAGTGCTTTAAGCATTTGGTGAAAAGTAGTAGATAATAAGGGCTTGAATAGTTTTTTCTTTGCTAGTGTAATATCCTTGAAGGATGAGAAAAGATAAAGCAGGTGTCAGGCTCTGCATTAATACTCTACAGAAACGTTCCTATATTTATCTCTGTGAGAAAGAAGTAAATGGCATTCCATTTTGTTTAAGGTTCAGGTAACGTTCTTGTTTAAAATGTATAATGGACCAAAGGTCACTGCGTTAGTAAGACCTAGTCAGAAAATTATTTTGACTTCTACTTTAATTAAAATGGTCTTCCTAAGTAAGACAAGCCTTCCACTCCTCTTGAGGAGGAAACGGGTGAATTAAGAGACAAGCTCTGCACACCTGTATTCTGATGTAACAGTCTTAGGGGAGGGCCAGGGAGAGTTGACCTCACCGACAGAAACTAGAAGAGCAACACTGTGAAAGACTGTCCCTTATTCTGACCTTTGGTCTCACACTGGCACCGCTGGAGCAAATATATTTTGTTCATTTAATGACCCCTCTCTGTTCCCTCACTGCTTCCCCCTAAGAACAAGTCATACAAACAGAAAAGAGGGCCCGGCAGCCATTTCCTGGTCTAAAAAGATTCGATGACGTGTTGTCTAATGCTATCCTGAGGTAGAGTAAAAAGCTAAAACTCTGATCTTAGGACTGGGGGATAGAAGCTCAGGGATGCAAATAGTTGATACTACTTTGGACTTTCCCTGTTTGCTCATAACACCAAATAAATTTTCCTTTTTTTTGTTTTTCCCTTTTTTAACCATTTGACGAAAACATGCAGTTTGACCTAAGAAGGTATATATAAATTAAGTTATTCAGTAGCCCAGAAGCCATTTACCTAGGTACCCACAATCAAGATTCCTAGGTTTTCAAGGAAAGGATGGATTTCGCCAGTTCAGTTTTCTTTCTTTTGTAAGGGGCTTAGTGTCTTGAAATCTCATTTTTTACCTACTCACAGTGGTCACTTAGCTCTTTGTGCTTTACTGTAACAGAATGGTTCCTTCTGCATCATGGTGCATAACATCCCCGTATGCATGTATGGGTTGAGTGCACTTTTGAGTTGGGGAAATAGAATATTTTCTTGGACCAAATATAATATTTGAAGCTCATCCTTTATACTGAATATTTTTCAGATAATTAAAAGTTAATTCTCTCCTGTGGCGCATTCTGTATTTTACATTAAATGTCTGTCTCCACAATGTCTACTCCATTTTGCAGTCAACTGTAACATGCCCTTTTCACTGTTACTTTTATCAGAATAATTATTCTTACCTACTATGGAGACATTTGTGTTTGCTTTCATCACTTTCAAATGTGTGTGTGGACAGTGCCAGCATTACTTATTTTAACATAGTGGCAGATTATTTAAATCTATGTAGATAAATATGTGATCTTTACCTTTAAAACACAGTACCCATGGGTTTATTTACATTAAGAATGAAAAAGTCTTGTCATTTTATACGGCAGTAGAAAAAACTCGAGCTTTTAAGGAATGTAACATTTTTTTTACATAGTATTAGAAAGTTATAACCATTTTGCTAAGTCTAATAATTTGTGCATATCTTTGCTTTAATTTATCTTATTAGACTGCTGGACCCAGTGCTTATTTGTGGTCACATTATACCAACATGCTTCTAATATGTGCCAAATTCTATTACTTCTTTATGTTTATAACTTAATCTTCACAACAACCCTGTAAGGTAAATCTCTTACTACCCTCATTGTACATGTGATGAAACTGAGGTACACAGAATGTAAATAACTTTTGCCAAAGGTTACGCAGTTACTAAGTAAATAGAGCCAGCATTCAGACTGTATATATACATAGACTTGGTATCTCTCATCCTTGATGAAAAGCTATTCCATAATAGCTGTTTTTGAATAGTTTACAAATTTAGCTTTTTAATGCTAGCAGTTTCACTTATATTTCTTCCAATGTAGGGGTGTCATCTAATGGACCAGGTGAAATGTTGAACAAAGAAGAAATAAAAGCTGAAGGGTTACATGTGAATGGACCAACAGGTGGAAATAAGAAACCACTTCATGCAGATGTGGATACTAATGGTTATGAAACAGATAACCTTACCACTGACCCAAAACTTGCCCATATGACTGCAAGAAATGAAAATGATTTTGATGAAAAAAGCGAGAGACCTGCCAAAAGGCGAAGGGTAAACAGCAATGGAAAAGAAAGTCCAGGTTCTTCTGAATTTTTCCAGGAAGCAGTGTCACATGGAAAATTTGAAGAACTTGAAAACACCGATGACTAAATTTTAGACTTATTTTACTTTCTTTGGAGTAAAATCTGGTGTGACTAAAATTTTCAGGGTTGATGGGTTACCTTAAAAAGTTGATTTCCTTGAAGCAGTTGGTTAAATTTGAAATGAGTCCTGATTTTAGTAAGATTTCATAATTCTGCCCTTTGTAGACTTTTTACTTTAAAAGTGTAAAGACCCTGTTAAGGCTATAACAAATAGTTTAGTAAATTTGAATGAACTATGGAAATATCTGTACCTTCTCATTTGATGTGTTAATCTTAAAAGCTCACTACCGGTACTTTTTGCTTAGTTTGATGGCAGAGAAGAAAAAACCAAGTTCTGATTTCTGTTGAACACCAGTTTTTCTGAGTTTCTTGAAATGTCTTCTTTTTTTAAGACATTTTCTCTCCATACAAATTGAGTGTCATTGTTAAGGAAACCCTTATGAATCCTGAAAGTTATGCTAGCATGATTTTTTATATATAGAAGTTTAAAAATAAACCAAGTCAGGTTTGTATATGTAAAATTGTTGACATCAATGATGTCTTTCCATATTCTTATCTGGGCTTAAGAAATACATTCTGTATTTTTCCAGATTCTTTGTAGCCTTTGAAAGATTTTTACAGTACATATGTCTTGACTGAGCTGTCCTTTCTTAATACAAAAGCTTGTATAATTTTCTTAACTTGTACAGTTGGTAAACTTTTATGAGAGGAATTGATATTCTGAGTCTGTCAGCTTTCATTTTATTTTGCTAAGGTTTTTCTAATGAATTTTTAAGTGTTTGTGTAGTAACTAAGTCATGTTTCTTATACAGGTGGTAAAAGCATTCATAAAGGATTGTGAAAATTTGTTTTTTCAAATTTCTACTTAAGGACAAATAGTTTGAGAATTCTGAAATTAAGCATGATACCTAGATCGCATAGTTTGTTTTGCGTTTGCTATAATTTTCAAAATTATTTTTGAAGCAAGACAAAAGTTTAATGTTAGCTTAAGTGCTTAAATGTATCATGCTGACCAGAATCCTGTTCGATTATTTTTATATGCATTATAAAATTTCCCATTTTTGCATTAACTAAACAGGGGAAAAGGTCAAGCAATATTTAGATATTGGCACACACAAGGAGTTGGCAGATAACAATATTGATTTTATGTGGAAAAAGTGATGAAGTTGAGTGTATTTCCAAAATGAAGATAAGATGAATAACCATTGCTCTGTGTGATTACAAATAGGATCATCTATTTGCATAGCCTTTCAAGAGTGCCATTTTATTTTTAGTGCAAAATTCTTGTTAAAAATGTAGTTTTATACAGCTGATAGACCAACCTATATCCAAACTTTTATAAAAGATTATTAACTATTCTTGTTTTTTTCACACAGGCATACCCCAAATGCTTCTACCAATTCATTTTCAGCCATCAGTTCAAGAGCCAATGCCTTTTTAAAATAAATCTTCTGTGGTCTTGTTTTTAATGGCTCAACTGTTTAATACAATTGAGTAAAGGTTTGCACTGAGAAATTATGGTTTAGGCCTTACCCCCATGAAGTATTACTGTTAACATATGTTCAGAACTGCTTCCTTCCACCAATGTGAACAATTCTTTTCCCCAAACAGTGTTAAAAAGCCACTTGACAACACTTGACTTCATATAATGTATGTTCACTGTTACTACATACATATCCAAGTAAATCAGAGTTTTGGGTGGAACTGTTGAGAAGCCTGAACTTTTTGTTTTTGTTTTACCCTACAACATTTAATTTATCCAGAATGGCAGCTTTAGCAGATGGTCACAATCCATTTTCTAAATCAGTTTTTATTACACAAATCCAAAGTATCCTAGCTCCTAGCTCTTTGTCAAAGATGGTCTATAGACGTGTTTCAAATGAATAGTGACTCTGTACTTTTTAAGTTGTTGCAATATTAGAGACGCTGTTTTCACCTTTTTTTAAAGATGCATTTTGTTTGCAGGTTTGTGAAGTTCTTGGAAACTAATTACAGGAACATTTTTATTAAATTCTCAGGCATGTTTGCAAATATGGCACATGTATACATGTTAGGAAATTTTACTTTTCTTAATCTTACCTTTTTAAAGTATACCTAATAAAAAGACATTCCACTACTATAATACATAATGCTCAGCCTTTCATGAAGAAATATGAATTGTATTTTGTGTTTATACAGGTATTTCACAGTACTTTGTTCTTCATAATGCAGCCACTATAACTTGATAAGTCATTGCACTACTTTAAAATTTTTAGTAATATCATGAATTTAATTTGCTTTAAGATTTAGTACATTTCATAACTCTTGAACTCTTAAACTGCATTGGGAAAAGAAGACTTTGTTAATAGTTTTCCCCCACCCCATACCCACCCTCAGCAAAGCACTATCATTTTCATTTGAAATGGTATTCTGTTTTATGATGTGTTTTCAAATGGAGTTCAGAATCTGCAACTCAGTTCAACATAAATCTGTTGAGCTTTAAAATGTATTTGAATATTTAAATAGGCATTTAAAATTATGAATTAGATGTTTTTAAATTTATGCATAGTAATTTTGCACTGTAAAATAATTCCCTTTTCCCATTCCCTGTCTGCCATTCTGAATATGCTTATTAAAATATTTTTTTAAACATACTTGTCTACATAATGCCGTGTGAATGATTTTCATTAGATTGATTCACTAGGTTTTAATTAGAGATTTTAAGTGTATATAATACATACTGTTTACAATGCAAAATATGTATAATCTCTGGCCATCCTTCTCCTAGATCTCTCACATGAACTAGTGTTTGAGTGGCTTCTGGTCCCTCTGACCTCATCTTAGATGATGTATTTTTGTCTTTTTTTTCCTCCAAGGGGATCTTTTGGTTTGCAGACCTTTATTCACCCACCTTCCTCTAAACTATATAATTAGAAATTTACCCCATCTTTTGTAGTGCAGTTCGTATCACATAATATTTTTCAAAAAACTTCTGTCACAATATTTACTTTTTTCTAAATGGAAAATTAAGTGTGGGCATTTTTAATAAGTGAGGGTTGGTGAGTTTCCATAGGCAAGGTGTATGCTGATGACTCTAGAGGTGTGTAACTGGCTCTGTATCACTACTAAATGCCAAAACAGAAATAAAAAGTTTCCCACATGTAATCCATATTCATGAAAATTGCCAGTGTGGAAAGTCATATGGGGAAGAATAGGAATTTTCCAAATTCTAAACCTTTTGTTCTTTTTAAAAATCACCTTTTTTTCCTGTATTCTATGATTCCACTATTTAAAATTTTTAATCATAAAATCAACTCTTCAATAATCAAGTTTATCCTTTGCAAAGTCTTACAAGTCATGGGCTGAAGGATTAGCCTCATTTTCTAATAATAGCAGTTTTTCATAACCTCATTTATTATGTACTCTTAGGTACCGAGCTGACATCTTTTGACATCTGTAAGTACATGAGTTTTTCCTTTTCTGACCATGATCATTTTTTTTTTTTATTTTCACTTGTGTTTATACTAGCTCCTATGACTTATTTAGGATGTATGATATATTCAAAATGTCATTTCGCTTGCTCGAAGACCTCTGAACACCATCTTAAAGGCAACCTAGTCTGTGAAGGACATTGAAGAAACTGCCATGGAGCTGAACTCCCAATTCTCCTTTGTGCCAACTGATAGGAAAGGCTTCTTCACATTTAAATGTCAACAGTGACAAGTTTGCTTGTATCGTCTTCTCCGGCAAATATCTGGGCCTATACTTGTACCAGCTACAAGGCTTGGCTTGTGGCTTCAGATAACGTGTGGCATGTTTTCTTTTTCAAAGAGAAGGCATTCATTAGTAGTGGTAGAAGTGTATGCTGAGCACAGAGCATGCAAAAGGAAGAAACAGGCATGATCTCAGGGAAACAGTTCACCAGACTCTGTGCCAGAGCATTCTAGCTAAGATTGTCCTTGAGCTTAATGTTTCTGTTAGAAATTAAGCAACAGTAAATCTACATACAGTTCCCCTAAGAAAGACCACTTATTTTTAACTGTAACATAACAGCTGTGGATTATTCAGGACTTCCCCCTTTTGTCACTGTCCACTGAGTACTACTACTACAAGAGTAGGGAGTCTCCTGACCTCCTAAAGTTTGGGAAAGGTGAGGGAGGCCTAATGCACATTTGACTTGGTTATAAAATAAATACACTTTCTAATATTCTCGTTAACATGAATGGTTGACTGTAGAGTTGGCTAAATCTGTCTTTCTGCACACCAGCTAGAACTTGCTTGTAGAGTTCAGGTAGTTGTAAAATACATGGTTTTACTCTTTTCTCTCTGAAAGATGATGGACTTTGGATTAAGGACTATACACTTAAAACTTTGTATAAAGAGAACAAGAGGAGATAGGGACCCTGAAATGATTTCTCTCAGAACTGTAAGAGATCAAGCAGCGAGAGTGGCATCAGACTAACCTGAGCCACTGTAAATTGCTGACCAGAAAGAAAATCCAGATTTAGTGAAAGAGCTTGCTCCAAAATGGGGCTTTTCAATACTTTTTCCTCCCTTGTCAGCTAGCTATGCTTCAGCTGAGTTAACATGAGCGACCTGGCTGTGAGCTAAGAGTAGTACCAGTCATTCTGAGTATGAATACACCAGTAGTCCCCTTTGAACATAGTTTGTGGTTGATGGAAATTTATTTGGAGGACGTGGTTCTGAGCTTCCAAATAGCCTGAATTATGAGCTTCATGAACTGCTTTGCCTCGTGGCCTCTCTACTACATCACTGTCTGTATTTGCCCTCCGGTGTTTAGTAGACGGGCATTTGCATTTAAAAGTAGCATAAACACCTCAACTGCCCAACTATAAAATACAGGTGAAACTTACTGTGCCAGTATCACAGAGCTCTTGGGATTTAAAAATCACACATTAAAAAAATACATAAGGAAATCAATCCTCTCTAGAGAGCACTAGTTGAAGATCCAGCAGTAGTACAGGCGTACGGTCCCTTTTCCAAAATTCTTGTGACCAGAATTTTTCAGATATTAGAGAGGTGCTATGTTTTAAAGAATATCCACAACCAGGTCTCGAACCTATGGTTAAACACTTAATGGCCACCGTAAAATGTATTCATATTCACACACATTTCAGGTCCGATATTGCTGCCAAATGAGTTTGGCAACAAACTCAAGAAAAAACTTGGATTTCAGAATCGGAAACCTGTAGTAGCCTTCAAATTTTGCTAGCACTCAATTGGCAGTCCATCCCAATTTATTTCGCTACATAACTGGCAAAGAGGCGCGTGAACAGGAAGCCAAACGTACACGAACGGTGTATTCTGGTATCCACAGCAGCTTCACCAGAGCCCTTCTAAAGAGCCAACAAGTACCCTATAGATGAAGCAGCTGGTGAGAAGAGTCCACCAAAGTCCAGACGTGACCCCTCTGGAGCCTTCCCTGCAGTCCTCAGTTTATGGAAGGGGAAAACCTAAGGCCCCAAATGGAAAAATGTGCGACAACCTCAGACTGAGCTGCTTAGACAAGGGCAGAGTCCTCTGTCCTTTTGCTTCATGGTACTTAATAGTTTAAGTGTCTATGTATTTATGGCTAGAGCAATGGGCTCAACCCTTGACCACTCAGTCCCTACGGCCCAGAAAGTGAGTTATTAGCCACCCTTTAGCCAGCCCATCATTGTGGCTAGGCAAATGGCTCTCATAAGGCAACAGCACTTTTTAGGTTAATTTGGGTTGAGCAGCTGGGGAAGAGGCATTCCTCAAAAGGAGCATGTGTTGGTCAAAGAAAAAGGTTCATTTGGCATCTAAAGCCTATTGCAAGTATTATCAGATGCCATTAACGAGTGATTACTGTTACATGCACTGTGCTAAACAGTCATTATAAACCGATTCTCACAGCATTACAAATTTTTACAAATGGGGAAACTGAGCTGTCTTGGGAAGTGGACTTAATATTTTCCAATGATGTGCATTTATTCAACTATGTTCCTAAGTTAGATCTTTGTGTTTAGAGAAGATGTGTGTTGCAGGGCAGAAAGCAGATATTATCTACAAACAACCTGTTCTACCCTTTTTTTCCCTCAAGTCTAAGTTCTGGAAAGGAGAAAGTCCCTCAAGCTGGGAAAAAAAGCTGGTCAGTAGGCTCTGAGAATAGTTGGAATGCGAGTTCATTCTTTAGCAAGACCTCAGAGAAGGCTGCGTGTGTAGGTCATGCTGGACTTCAGGCACTGAGACTTACACTGTGCCAAAGTTTGGAATCTGCAATGCCACCTGCCTTCAAAGAATACCTCAGAGACAGTTACCAAGGAGTTTAGCGGTGACCATGAAGGGCTGAAGACAAGAAGATCCTTCTTCTATTTTCAAGGCACCATATAATTCCTTTGAATCTGGTTTAACCTTAGAGAAGGACTGGCATTGAATTTCCTGCTAGGTGGTAAAATGGGGACTCCTCTGATTTGATTTAAAAGAAGTAATTTGACACTTCCTCCACACTCAAACGTTACACTGTACTGCTTGTTCCAGCCGGCTCTGCAGACAGAGCAAAAGGTAGGCCTTACAGAAAGGCAAATTTACATTCTGTAAAGCAAATACTTTTTCACAATTACCACTGTTCAATAATGGAACCTTTCTCTGCCTCTTTTTCCTCACCTCTAAAATAAGAACAGTAAAACTTACTTTAAAGGACTGCTTATGGGACTAAAATGTATCAATATGTAAGGTGCTAAGAAAAAATGCCTACCCAGCATGTAGCAAATGCTAAGTAAATTTATTTTTACTGTTGCATAGCAAGTATTCCAAAGTTTGCTATACTTAAAAAACTACCTTTTTGGAAAATATTTGGAAACCTTAAATACCTTAAAAATGTTCATCTTTGATCTCCTGAAGTTCGGATGGTCTCCTTGAATAGAATAGACTTAGGCAAAAGAAATTCACCATAGCCTTACTTATAAAAATTAGAAACAGATTTCATTATCACCTGTTAATTGTACCTCCTAAAATAACTCAAATACCGTTTCTATTCTGTGCTTTCACAGCTACACTACAGCACCCCATCACGTCTCACCAGGACACAACAATCTTCTACAGCTGATGTATTTATCTGTCCAGTCCTGCCTTTCTCTGACACCCCCCACCCCCCCGAACAGTAATCTGCACAGCATCCTTGGTGATCCTGTTACAGTGCAAATCTGGTTTACAGCAGGTCCTCGATTTAGGCACACCAGTAGCCAGTGGGCCAAATCTGCTTGGCAACCTTTTGTTTTGTTCTAATTTGCACAGCTTTAAGCAAGTAGGTACCACAAGCTCAACCACTAACGATGTATTGACTGCATTCATTTAGATTCACACTTTGAACCTGCCTGGCCCCTCTCTTATCAACTCCTGACCTACAATCCCAATACTACAGCTGCTGTGAGCTTTCTAAAAGGAAGATGAGGCCATGTTTCTGCCTTGCTATGCTTTAAAAATGTAGCCATTAGTCAGGTACTCTTGTCTAGAGGTATTCATTTGGGAATGTGTACCCACAGTGTGCCCAGCGCTATTCTTTCTAGGTGCCAGGGACACTGCAGTGAGCAAAACAGACCAACATCTGTGCCTTCATAAAGCTTACACCTCATCAAGAGACACATGCTGCCAAGAGAAAGCACAGGAGGGAAATACGGACAGTGGTGGAGTGCAATCTCAGAGAGGCTGGTCAGGGAAGGCCCACAGAGAGGAGGGCATTTGCTGGAAAGACATTAAACAGGGATGCATTCCAGACAGAAGCAGATACACTGGCCCTGAAGTGCTCGAGGGCTGTCCCCTCCAACATTTCCTCAGTTCAATACTAGGTGTCCTTCAGGAAAGCTCAAATACCATTTCTCCAAGGAAATTTTTCCTACCATTCTTAGGATGATATTCCTCCCCCACATTCTTACAATTACCTCAGTTTCATGATTCCATCATCATTTGTAGATACTGTCCTCAAAAATATTCATTGAAAAAATTACCTGAAGGATAAGCACACATGATGAGGCAACTCTTGATGAAATCCTTCTTCTGCATTCTCCTAATAGAGGGATGTTATCTGGAATTCTTTGGGAAGAAAAGGTTTAGGAATTAAAGTCCAGATTTAAATTTATCAGCTGAGGGAAGCTGGACAAACCCCTGAGCTTTGCCTAAGCCACTAGTCGTGCAACAGTACTGTAATATGAAAAGAAATAACAAAGGCCTGACTCCATGAAGGAACACAGTAGGCCCTCAGTAAATAATTGCTTCTCATGCACACTGCGTGCCATCATTTATTCCCCCAGTGGCAGCCGCTGCCACAAGAGGGCCCCATCAGCACAACTGGAAAGGCCTGTCTGCTTTGCCTTCTCAGATTTAACCAGCTACCGGCTCATGCCTAAGCTTCAAATCCATGGTATATGAATTCTGGAAGAAGAATAGCATTTGACGGGAATATAGTGATGACGAGCTTGGTACCACCAAGTCTATCACAAGCAGACAAAGCGAGACAAGAACCTAACATGGTGGTGAAGAGCAAAAGTCTCCTGAGTCCAGCTGACCGGGGTCTGAATGTGGGTTTCACAACCACATGGAACGATTTACTTCACTCGGCTTCATTTGTTAAATATGGTTGTGTCAGACCTCTGCTGGGGGCCTGGGTGCCAGCCCCAGTGAGCTTGGTCTAGCTTGACGGAGGGATGAACGGTTGATGTGATGAGAGCTGTAGGGAAGTCCTGGGAGTACCCAGTAACTGCTCACCTGCTATGGATACATGAAGGCACCAGCCCTGTGCTTTGCTCCTGTCAGCAGTGCCTCTTCTGTGGCGGTCTCCGATAATGACAGCCCTGTGCAGGGAAGCTATGTTGAGACAAGAAACCAGCAAGGGGCTGAATGAAAGAGCATATAACTCACAAATTAGAAAGTCAAATTCTAAGAGGATTTTTAAAACCTGCCTTAAGGGCAGTCTCTTCAACAAATGGTGTCAATAAAACTAAATACTAACATGCAAAAGAATGGAGTTAGACCCTGACTTTCTACCACATACAAAAACTAAAAATGGATATAAGACTTAAATGCACGACGTAATTTTACAAAACTCCTTGAAGAAAAAAACATAGGGGAAAAGCTTCATGACAATGGACAAAGCACAGTCAACAGAAGTAAAAATAGATAAACTGCACTACATCAAAATTTAAAACTGCATCAAAGGATACAACAAGAATGAAAGGCAACCTACGGATAAGAAAATATTTGCAAATAATATATTTTATAAAGGGTTGAAATTAGAATATACAAAGAATGACAAATCAACAAAAAGTCCAATTAAAAAAATGGACTTGAGTAGACATTTCTCCAAAAAAATGCATATAAATGGCCAACATGCATATGAAAAGATACTCAACACCACTAATCATTAGGAAAATACAAATCAAAACCACAATATGATCACCTCACAAACACTAGGCTGGCTATTTTCAGTAAAACAAAGTAAACGTTACCAAGGATGTGAAGAAATTGGGACCCTTGTGCACACAGGTTGGAATGTAAAATGTGCAACCACAACAGAAAACAGTATGGGAGTTCCTCAAAAAAATAATAATAACAATTGAATTACTGTATGACCCAGTAATTTCAAAAGAAAACATATCTGCACACATCACTGTAGAGTCTGTGTTACCCCAAAATCTTTTAATTAATTTTTTTTAACGTTTATTTTTGAGACAGAGAGAGACAGAGCATGAACAGGGGAGGGGCAGAGAGAGAGGAAGACAGAGAATCTGAACGAAAATCTTATGTTAAAACCCTAATCCCCAATGTGATGATATTTGGAGATGGGGCTTTCAGGAGGTAATTAGGTCGTACAGGTGGAGCCCTCACGATAGGATTAGTGCCCTATAAGAAGAGGCAAGACAAAGCTTCCTCTCTGCTCTCCACCATGTGAGGATAAGAGAAGATGGATATTCCACAAACCAGGAAGCAGGCTCTTACCAGACGCACGATCTGCAAGCACTCTGATCTTGAACTTTCCAGCTTCTTCTCCAAGGTGAGAATATATGTTTGTTGTTTAAGCCACTCATTCTACAGTCATTTTTTAGAGCAGTCAAAACTGATTAAGACACCCACTTTTTGCAGTATTATTTACAATGCCAAGAGTGGAAGCAACCCAGTGTCCATCAATGGATGAATGGATAAATAAAATGTGCTATATACACACAATAGAATATTATTCAGCCTTAAAAAGGAAAGAAACTATGACAACATGCTACAATATGGATGGACCTCAAGGACATTACGTTATGTGAAATGAGCCAGTAGCAAAAAGACAAATAAATGCTGTATGATTTCACTTATATGAGGTTTTCTACAGTAGCCAAATTCATAGACAGAAAGTAGAACGGTGGTTGCCCAGGGCCGGAACAAAGAGGGAAATGGGGAACTGTTTAATGGGCACGGATTTCAGTTTTTCAAGATGAAAAACTCAGGAGACTGGTTGCACAACAATGTGAATAGACTTAATACTACTGAACTGTACACTTAAAAATGGTTAAGATGGTAAATTTCATGCTATAGGTATTTTGTCACAATCTTTTTTAAAGCCTTCATGTACTCGTAATTCAGTTGAGCTTGCCTGTACCAAAATGCCTCTCTTGATGAGCATATTTTATTTTGGGGTTATGTCCCGGTAAAGCTATTCAGAGGCTTAGACTCCTGATTAAGCAGATGAAATATTTTAAAAGTAGAAAGATTAGCATTTCTTTCTTTTGAAATTACCACAACTGTGCCAGAGACAGATATTTAATCATACGTGTGAGTCATACAAAATACTTGTGTGGCTTAAAGCAAAAATTTTTCCTGTGTCTTCTCTCAATACTCTACTCACTATTTACCAAACAGATCTGCAACACTAGTTGGGTTAACTACTACCCAGTTCTGACTCGCTCTGGAGCTGGCAGCCCCACAAGACTCCCAGGCTCAGTCCCATCTGTCGGTCACCTCCCCCACCCCTTTCCAAAGCAAATCACAAGTCCATGTTGTTAACCTGTATGTCTGACCAATCAGCTATAAATCAAGGTTCCCAGGACCTCCCCCTCAGGTTTGAATACTTTGTTAGAGTTGTTCACAGAACTCAGGAAAACAGTTCATTTACTAAACTACTGGTTTCCTACAAAAGGACGTAACTCAGGAACAGCCAGATGGAAGAGAGGCATACATAGGGCAAGGTGTGTGGCAAGAGTGTGGGCCACCCCTGTCCCCTCCAGACGCACCACCCTCCCAGCACCTCCATGCATTCAGCAACCTGGAAGCTGTCCAAACCTCGTAGTTCAGGGATTTTTATGGAGTCTTCACTATGTTGACATGATTAAATCACTGGTCATTGGCGATTGATTTAACCTCCAGTCCCTCTCCCCTTCACCTAGGCGGGTAGGGCAAGGAGCCTGAAAGCTCACAACCCAAATTGCCATGGTTGGTTCCCCCCACAACCAGCCCCCACCCGTCCTTAACAAAGTCAGGTGCAGTTGGTTAAAAGAGGCTCATTATGAAAAATAAAAGATACTCATTTCATCTTTATGGCTACAGAACTATTTCAACAACTGGGAACAAAACTAAATATAACAAAAAAAGATACTCTTATAGCGCTTATAAAGTACAAGAGTCTTGGAAGCTATGTGCCAGGAGGAACAGGGACAAAGACCAAATATAAATTTCTATTATATATCACAATGGCAAACCATTTTATTACTAGGTTTCAATCAACTAACTGGAAGCCATCCTCTTGAATGTGGGCAGACTTAATGGCTCTTTGCACTTAGAAAGGAATTTTAATACATGTGTTCAGGAAAAAGTATTTATTTGACACCTTTACAAAAATATTTAGGCACATAATTTTCATGTTTAGGTCACCTGATTTACACATCTCAATCCTTAGTACCTTTTAAAACCACTAAAATGGTCATTTGGTAAATAGGATCTGTATTGAAAAAAATACTATGATAGGCCAACATTTGTAGACAAAAAAATCAGTTGATCATCAGCATGAGAAAGAAACACTTATGAACAAAATAATCTCTAAAAACATTTTTGTGAGACAATAAATCTAACCAGTAGATTTCTTTTTTTAAAAGTAACTCAAAAAAGAAAGCTTAAAAAAACCCACCATTGAATATCTTTTCATCCTGTCACGAAGTGGCACCCCTTTAAAGGTAAGAGCTAGAAGACAGGTGATGATGCCAAAGATCTATAAGCACCAACAACTGAGATAAACGTGGATGCACAGGCAGTGTGGAGCAAGGAAGAAGGCAAGTCTGGTCTGCAGAGGAGCAACTGGGAAAGTTTTAACTGAATCACCATTCTGAGGTGAAGATAAAAATATTTTTTTCTGTTTTGAAATTCACCATCAAAATAGAAGTAATTTTGTTCCTTTTTAAAAACAGGTGGAATCCCATCACATGTGGCATCACATAATGGCCACAATTATATCCAGTAAGTATTTAAAAAAGGAAGACTACTGTTATTTAAGCGCTCTAGAGGCAATGAAATAAAGGGTCACATTTTTCAAGAAATACACACATTGCCCAGGCCTCCAGCATTTAAGGAGCACAGATTAAGAATCTAGTTTGCTTCCAGCCTCACCATGAAATAGTGACAGTAACAACACTTGCTGAGTGCCTAACACGTACTAGGGCATTGTGCTCAGTGGTTTCGCATCCATTGTCTCACTTACTGTGAATATTACTATTTTTCCCTCAAGGAGGGAAAAATCAATTACAGCCTTGTTCATAAGGAGGAACCAATACAGAGGTACCCCCTTATTCACAGGGGATACGTTCCAAGACCCCTAGTGGATGCCTGAAACCACAGATAGTACCGAACCCTACACATGTTTTTTCCTACACATACATACCTATGATAAAGTTTAATTTATAAATTAGGCACAGTAGATTAACAATAATAAAATGGAAAAATGGTAATATACTGTAATAAAAGTTATGTGAAAGTGGCCTCTCTCAAAGTATCTTATGGTACCGCGCTCGCCCTCATGACAGTGTGAGGTGATCCGATGCCTACTGAGGAGGTGGAGGGGAATGACGCGGCACCGTGACTAGCATTCGGCTACTACTGACCTTCTGAAGATTTGTCAGAAGGAGGATCCCGTGCTTCCAGACCTTCCTTGGCCACAGATGACTGAAACTGAAGAAACGGAAACCGTGGATAAGGGGTACCTCCTATACAGTACACAGTTATGGGGCAAGAAACAATATGCAAAGCAGAGGGAGGAGGAACCCAGGCCACTCACGAATTCTAATGGTCTGGCACTTATTTCAGAGCTAGTAGTTTGAGTTGTAAAGTCCTTTTAGATTAAAAAAATGCTTCAGCTCATGGGTGGGTGGGACCCCCTAATCCATGGTAACTGCAGGCAGCTCTTAACTTACAAATCACTGACTGCTTTCATCTCCTTTCACTATGGGTCTGGCTAAAGAATTATACATTCCTTGAGAGCAAGAACTATGTCCTTGCTCTCTCAGGGTGGTTTCCCCAGAGCTTGGCATAATGCCCTGGCATAAGACTGATGCTCAAAAAAATCTCTGCTCACTGATGAAACCATAATAACGAAAGCAGGCCCAAAATCCTAGGCACTATTCCAAACCAGTCAAATATGAAACTCTACTATTCTTTTGGTGAAGAATCTGTATCAGCTTTACTGACCTGAACTTTCCATGGATTCTTGATAGAACAGGACTACAGAAAACTTGCAGATGCATGGTATTTTAAACCTATGTCCACACTGGATCCTACAAATGACTTATAAAGTCAAGAGCCAGATGAAGCAATTAAAAGTCACCTGACATGTTGGCAACATGCAGTTTGGTCAACCAGACCACAATCAATCTGACACCGACTAAAAGCAGATGGGCCACAAAGGACCCTGCTGTCATTACCTCAAGAAGAGGAGCCCCTAGTCATACAGAATTGGGTTTTCAAAACTCTCATCACAGCTCATCTGTCTCAAAGGGAAAATTAAGGATTTAACTCTAAAGCTGCCTCTCTTTCTCCCAGGAGGTAGTTAATACATCATAGAATTTTTGCCTTGTAAGATATCAACCTGGGGGCAAAACCCAGACACTCTGGGTGATGTGAGAATACCAGGTAAATCTCTAGTGCACTATAGCCAAGTCTGCACATAACTGAAAAACTCCAAAAACGGCTGGCCAGTCTATGCAGTCTCCAACTTCCCCAGGCTGCTTTCTCTTATCTTGACATGTTGGTGGTAGTCAAAGAGGGAATCAGAACATTGACAGGGCAGAAGCTGCGACTTGCTGTACTGTGTCTGGCCAGAAAGTTCGGCACAGGTGGAGGGCCCTAAGGTCATGTGCATGTAGTGAGGCTGTAATTACACATGATTTTCTCAAACCTGGAGTGATGACAGATCTTCAAGGAACCTGACCCCCAAGAAGCAGTTCAACCCCTGCTGGAATTCTAGCACAACAGCTACAGACACAGCCAAAGGCCTTTCATGATGAGAAATTCTACAACACAAATGATTTCTAATATCAAAGTTCCCTCCATGTGATTTGACAGAAGAAGAAAGAGAATCAATAAAATTAGCTCTCACAAGGCCTTTCCACTGTGCCCAGCCAAAACCAGGCAGTGGCAGGCCACATCTATCAACCAAGGCCAGCCTGGAAGGTAGACACAAGCTCTGGCATGTAGAGTGACATATCACTGCCCCTAATTTGCAAAGCCTATTCCTCTTAGGCTCCAAATTCAACCAAGCACTTGCCTCCTTGGCTGACTCAGCCAGCCATCTCCATTTCCTCACTTCCTCAGAGAAAATGGCAGCATGGCTCAATGGAAGAAACATGAATTTTTACTTATTAACAAGTCACTTACTCTGAGTCTTCTCATTGATAAAACAAAGACAATAAAAATCATTTTACACAAGATAATATCCTATGCTCCCAGTGGAATTTTCTCAGATCAGATGATCCTGGAAAAAAGTGAGCCCTGGGAGCTTTTGGCCTGGAAGTTGGCCGTGAGATTAATTCTAGGGACCCAATACCACTGGTCAGGCTTTAGTAAAAACAAACCCAAATAAAAGAAACACATGAATATGAAAATGACCTCAATGTAATTTTTTAAAAAATAAAAAGAAATCAAAATCTTCCAGGCCTCCTGTTAAGCCACCCAAATACCAACTGTTTAGATCAGTAGAGCCCTATGGATTCCAAACCCAATGAAAGAGAAGTTAGCGTGCACCAGTGCAAAAGCACCCAGCCTCTTGCACACTGACTGCACAACTGGCCTGTGCAGATACTCATACGCAAAGTCGGTGGATGCCTCTGCACCAAATCACAGGGCTGTGTGAGTGAATCCCCTGCCTGCCCAAAGAGGCAATTTAGGCAGTGCCTATTCACAGCTGCTCTCCCAGGATGCAGCAAAGGTCTCAAGAGAAGCTGACGTGCTCATAAGGTAAGCCAAGGGGCACAGGATGTAGGTGACAGCATGCAAAGACACAGGTATGCTCACGCCATTTAAGGAGAAAGGATGGTGATGGCTGTAACAGCAACACGCCGAACAAAGACTAAGCCTTGACAATGCAAAAACCTCTAAAAAGGCTTTCCCCTCAAACCAATACATTCAGAAATATAAGACCTACTTGTATTAATTCAAAGAGGAGTAAACAGAGTAGCAACCAAACCCAGAGGAGGGAAGCACAGGAAAAAGACAGCGTCCACCTTGCCTGCCTGCCATTCTCACTCAGAGAAGGAAGGCTGAGCTGCATGGTTTGCAACAAAATATAGCTCTTCATATATACGACTCGTGATCTTGGGATCACGAGTTGAAGCCCCACGTTGGGTATAGAGTTTAAAAAAATAATAAATTTTTTTAAAAAATAAATAAACAATATGCCGCTCTTCACATACATGTCATCTCACACTGTAGCATATGGTAGCAAACCATTGTGGGGTGGGTAGGGGCAGGTACTTCTAACCCCATTTACGGATTCGCAGTTTCTAAGAACTGAAGAAAGTTTCTGTGACTTGTTCAGAGTCGCAGCGTCTTCTGGATGGATCATAAAGTTAAGTTTTCTCTCTTAACCCTCAGTCATGATAGCAAGAGTGAGATCATTCAACTACCTCCAAAAACATCTGTGCACCCCCAGCACTTAGCATAATGCCAGGTACATATTGCATACCCAGTACATTTGAGCTGAATGAATGAATCATACAGATGGCCTCCTTCCTCTATCCCTTCATCATCCCCATCTTACACAATAAAAAGGGAATAGCATAATTTCAAGGAATGCACTCTGCTCATTCCATGAATTCCCAGGGGAGCCAACATGGAAACCAATACAACCTCAAGGCACATGTAGTTTTTTAGTGCCAAAGTTGTTATCTTTAGCAAATACAGGGATAATATCCTTATGAAGAAAAATCCTTAAGAAATAAAATTCTAAAAGGAGAAACTTTAGATACTTGGCTGCATTTCCAGTAGAAGGAAGACTGAGCTACCTCAATATGCAGCAACAATTTCAATGCGGAGGCTCCAGTTGGAGCACTTTATAGATGCAGCTCTAAGGGATACCTGGATATCAAACTATGGAATAAAATATTTTCAAAACACTGATGGTTCATTGTCAGCATAAAAGAAATAAATTAAAAAGCCCGGTACATTTTCCAGTTTGATATAAATTAATTCCAATGACATATTTAAAATAGAGTCAATTATAAGCTTCTCTCATAAAATTTTAAAAGGCAGCAATCAATCCTCAGATTGTACAAGTGCAAAGGAATGGTATTTTCTCTGTAATCAAGACACCTGAGTGTCTGTGTAAGAAATGCCAGTGTTCTCAGTTGATCAAAAGCTCGGGCCTAAGTAGTGGAAGCGATCCTCTGGGTCATACTGCTCCTTTCCCCTTAATGTCCAGCTTGTTACTGGCCTCTGACTGCTTGCTCAGCTGTTCCTCAGAGAAAGTGATGTAGGAATACACCAGGCTCCCAGCAATGCTGCAAAAAAGAAAACCACCATCAGGGAGGAATGAAGGAACGACACATGGAAGGGAGACTGGTACGGGGGTGGAAGCTACCTTCATATATCAACAGCACGTAAAATTACAACAGATAATATGGAATCTTCATCTACCAAGTAAGAGATGCTCCCTCATCATGGCATTATCCACTGGGGAAATGAATGCTTGCACACACCTGCCAACAGGCGTGCCAATTTTACACCACCTTTCTGGAATGCAATTTGTTGAAATCATAAACCTTAGAATTCTGCTTATCCTTTTGACCTAGCAACCTACTCCATGGAAGAATTGTGTACATCTTCAGAGACTTATCAAGAAAGTGTTTACCACAAAATTCATAACAGCAAAAAATTAGATAAAGGGTAAATGTCCCAACGGGGAATTATATAAATCCACACAATAGAATATTATGTATCTCATAAAATCATATAATATGAAAACAGGCAATGACATCTTAAATGAAAAAATAATCTCACAAAACATTAAATATTGTCTAATCCCATTTTATTTACATAAACATGAATATGTACATCGATATGCATCAGAAAAAAGTCTAGAAAGATGGTGAGTGAGTTCAGAGATGATTTCTTTTTTATTTCTATTTCCTGGATTTTCAAAAATAATTATTCAAAACAAAGAAATGTAATTTTTAGTAAGAATGAAAAACATCCCAATTATTAAGTAAACATGCAGATCCTGGGGGATTCACAGACCTGCTTTCTGACTAGAATCAAGTTCACAGTGGAGAACCTATCATCTGAGCCCTTGACATGAGTTGGTTTCTCATACCCCTCACTTGTCCACCACACCGACCACCAGGGAGGGTTCGCACATGAGGGACACTGATTATACTTGTCTATTCTCTGCAGGGACTTCAAACCCACACGGGATACACAGATTCCTGCCCCAGTCACTAAGTGAAAGTAAGCCAGAGGAGCTCAGGAGCATGTCAAGAGACTGTTCTGATGTGTTCTTCTGCTAAGCCTGACACCTGTGACTCTTTTGGGTCTCCAGCTGGCAGCCTGGCCTAGACTCTGATTTCAGACATGCCTGTCCTGGGTTGGGCCCCCCATCTTTTGCCTGACCCCTTGACTCATGAACTTGCCACTAATTTGAAATTAGTTCTATTCTTCTCTGGGCTCTGGGGTTCCAGCACCATACCAGTTGCAGCAAGGTGAGAAATGCCTAGCTAGCTCCCTACAAATAAGGAAGGAAGATCAGGCAGTCACAGCACTTAATCATTAAATTGTGACCATTTACTAAAGTCTATTCCATGTCAAGCATTTAACATACATCTGCCATGGCAATATTCCTACAAAGTACAATATCCCTGGCAAGAATGTTCATTTTACAGATGAAGAAACTGAGTTCCAGAGTCATAAGATAACTTGCTGAGGGTCACAAAGCATCCTAATAATGGACCAGAATAAAACCCGTATCCCTCTGATTTTCTCCACTGAAACAGCTTCCTCCCTTATGGCCCATGCTCCACTTGATAGAAGAGATACCAGTCCTTATTTTGTTCCCATAAGCCTATATATTTCCGAAGCCTTACTCTGAGCTCTACAAAGTCCCTTGCACAGGCCTGACACTTTGTAGCAATACAGTAAATAACTGCTTAACTGAGTATCTGTGATGGCCCAAAGAAACTCCAGACCCTCACGAACCGAATCTTTGTGCCAGTTTCATAGAGCTTCATCTTTTCCTTCATCTAGTGTTTTTTCCATTTCTTTTCTTTCTTTCCTTTTTTTTTTTTTTTTTTTTTAAGAGTTTGATCTCTCAGACTCTTCTAGAATCGTTTCAGGTTTTCTAGTGCATCAAGTAGATGATTTCCCTGGTAGCTGGGCTAGGACCCACAGAGATGGCTTACTATAGCCTTCCTGACTGAAGCTAAAATTCTCTGAGGTTCACATGCACATCTCCATGACAGGCAATTTCCCTCGGCCTCCAGCCCCATCTGAACTCACAACATCCTGTCATCTGGGTTCCCCCTCCCAGGACAACCTCAATATAACAATGCTTTATTTTTCCTGTCAAGACAATCTTTTTTTCCTTTTTTTCTTTTTATACAAGTTTATTGATTGATTGATTGATTTAACTTCACTTTTTATTTTTTAAAATTTACATCCAAATTAGTCAGTATATAGTGAAGCAATGATTTCAGTAGATTCCTTAATGCCCCTTACTCATTTAGCCCATCCCCCCTCCCACAATTTGATTTTTATATTAAGCTGATTTCACCTGGACGGAAGTAATGGAGCAGTGTAGGATTGAAGAAGACAAAGAATACCCTGGAATACTACGGAATCACCGTAAGGATGAGGCCTGGACCCTATATCTCTAGCATAGCTAGTGTAATGAAAAGACATGGAGGGGCGCCTGGGTGGCTCAGTCGGTTAAGCATCCGACTTCAACTCAGGTCACGATCTCGCGGTCCGTGAGTTCGAGCCCCGCATCGGGCTCTGGGCTGATGGCTCAGAGCCTGGGGCCTGCTTCTGATTCTGTGTCTCCCTCTCTATCTGCCCCTCCCCCATTCATGCTCTGTCTCTCTCTGTCTCAAAAATAAATAAAACGTTAAAAAATTTAGAAAAAAAAAAAAAAAAAGAAAAGACATGGACTTTGTGGAGTTAGGTCTTGGTTCAAATCTTGAATATACTGCCAGCTTTGTGCCCCTTGGCAAATTTATTAATTTATCTGAGATTCTATTTCTGTATTAATAAGAGTAATACTATCTCTCTAGGCTTGTTTGCAGATAAAGTGAGATAACTTGCATAAAGAACCAGGCCCTAATCTTGGCACATGGTAAACAATCAGAAAATATATATTCCCTACTCGCTCTTTCCCTGTCAGCTCTGCTACTCCTAGACTCAGAGGGGAGATGCACTTTGGGAACGCAGGGAAACTGGGAGGAAGGGAAGAAGAGGATGGTGAAAAAAGAAAGGGAAACAGGCCAGATGCGCATCTATATGAATCTTGATACATCACTACCAAATGGTTTGGAATTAGTATCTTCTAATACTTTACACAAAAAACTTCTCAACCTATTGGCTCCATAAATATTCACATTAAATATGACGACCTCTGATACTCTGGATTTGTTATTTATATATTTGACCATCCTAAAGATTCACTTTTTTAAATCTCAAGCAATCTTCCACTTGCCTAATATTCAGATCACAGCACTACCATTAATTCACTCAACATGCTGTGACAGAGCCAGGAGATAAACAGAAGAAAAAGACAAGGCTCCAATGCACTACAGACAGGGTCTAGTTAGAATACTGCAAGACAGGCTGGAAAAGTGAACAGTGCCACCTCTGCTCTGGCCACTTCTGATCTTCCAAAGCCACACAAACACAATCTATCTCTTCTAGACTTACAGCTCCAGACATATTTACTAGCCTGAGACAATTAGATATCCACTCTACAAATATATGCTAAAAATGCCTTCCATATAGCAACTCCATGGCCAGAGAGCAAGAGTCCTAAGGTCCAGACTATGTCCATCTCCCTTTGTGGCTGACATATCTGCTCATGTGTTTAGCCATGTAGCTCTGCCTCCCAGACTAGATGCTGCCTTCTGTATTCCACATGTAAAATAGGTCAATTTATACCCAAGCCTATGAGCCAAGGCAGTTTGATTTTTACTGCCATTTCCTAACATATAGTAATTCCTGCCAAAGAATTAAAACTGGACCTCTGGGTATATTCTTCCTACACCCATGTCAACTCCCCACATAGCAGCTCCCGGGAGCCCTTTTTCATCTTTCTCACCAGCCAAGTAAAGCAGAGCTGTGTTGCCTCTGTATATATATCACCTTCCAGAGCTTTCCAATCTGAACAGAGAGAAGCACAGAGGTGACACAGGATTGAATAAAAACCACATAATTGTTGACTATGACATTTACGAAGCTCTGTGATGGGGCGCCTGGGTGGCTCAGTCGGTTAAGCATCTGACTTTGGCTCAGGTCATGATCTCACAGGTTGTAAATTCAAGACCTGCATCAGGCTCTGTGCTGACAGCTCAGAGCCTGGAGCCTGCTTCAGATTCTGTGTCTCCCTCTCTCTCTGCCCCTTCCCCGCTCATGCTCTGTCTCTCAAAAATGAATAAACGTTACAAAGCTCTGTGATGTGGGACAAGTTACTTAAACTCTCAGAGCCTCAGCTCTGTGAAATGAGCCCATCTGTGAAATGGTGATCAGAATACCACTCTTACAGGATTGAAGTGAGAATTTAATTATATAATTTATGTAACAATAAGCTATCTAAAATTACATGTTAATTATATAACTTAGATTCTATATTTAAATTATGTAACAGGACAATAGATCATTTCAAAACATTCATTGGGACACAATAGACACCCAATAGGGATAAAAGTCAAAATGTCAAGGCACACCAGGAGCGAATACTGCCGAAAAGAAGAACCAGATTTTGCCAGTTGCTGCTTTTCCTCATCTTCATGGCTGCACACCCGTTCACCCAGAAAATCAAGGAGTCCTACATATAGTAAGGCCTCTTTGTCTTTGGTCATCCCAAAGAGGCCTTAACTGTATTGAGTAAGCAAACCCCTACTATCTGTGGGTCAGTAGTAACTCTCACAGTATTTCTCAAGCTGGGTATTCCTCCTTCGTCACTCACTCAAGTGCTGGCCCACTTTTCCAGTAGTGCCCTTGTGAAATCCGTCTTATGGAGTACCTACTGCCCACCCTCCCAGTCTCCCATCCAACATCTGCATTTCCAGCTCCACGCCTTTGTTTGCTCATGCAGCACTCAATGGCTGGAATATGTACACTTCTGTTTTCCATCTCTCCAAATCCTACCTATGGCTCAAGGCCTTACTTACCTAACTGTCCTTTCTTCTATTAAGTCTTCCAGGAAGACAACCATAGCCTTTGTGAGAGGTACCAGTCTAAACAGCTACTCTGTGACACTTGTGTGATGACAGCTGCTGAAAGCTCTCATGAGAATGTGCAGAAGTGTCTCCTCATGGCTGTTATTAAGACCATATAAATACCAAATGTTATTATAAATGCCTTATGATTCCTACATGAATGAAAGGCATTGGTGTTAATCATTTCATACTTTCCTTCCTCATTCCACCTAATCTCAACATAGTAGGCAAAGTAATTCCGTTAAAACTAAATCAGATCATGTCATTTGTTTAATCAAAACCCTCTGTCTTCCTCTCTCTTAAAAGTAGTCCTCAATCACTCCACCCCACTACCTCTATGGCTCATCTCATCTCATTCACTCTACTGCCATCACACTGGCCTCCCATGTTCCCTGAACACACCACAACACTCCCACTTCAGGGTCTTTTTACTTGTTCTTCTCTCCAGAAACTGATGTGGCTCATCCCCTCCCTTTTTTAGGTATTGACACAAAATGTAACCCTATTCCCTGCAGTACTCCTCATCCCCCTTCCTTGCCTTTTCTCCATTACTATTTATCATCACAGTTATTAACATTTACCACCAACAAATATTTTACTCACTGTATTGTAATTCATTTTTTGTCTCCTCTACTAGAAGGAAAACTCCACGAAGGGCAACAATTTTAAACAGTTTTGATAACAGCTCTACCCCCATTGCCTAAAACAAAGTTTGGTAGGTACCTACCATACATTTGTTAATAAGGAAATAAATCTTCCCAGCTAGATTATAAATTCCATGAAGATAAAAATTAATCTATGGCTTTGCAAACACTAAGTCATCACTTTCTTTAACATATTTATAGACTGGGTTCAATAATTCTGATTCTTACTCTGCTTGCCAAAGAAGACAGAAGAATAAAGACAAATCAGTGGTAAGGCAGGAGGTAAACAAGGCAGCTTTAGGAATGTTCAAAACAAAGAGGGGTCATTTAATCTCTTATCCCATGTCCCTCACATGGCTAAATCATAGGGAAGATTTTTATAGTCAAACCAGGGTGAGAATCTCAGTTCTGCTTCTCACTATGGCAGCTGTGTGCCCTTGGATGAATTATTTTCCCTGAGTATTGCATTATCATGTGAACTGGGAGATGATTAAATGAGATGGCACTGTAAAGGTGGCATCATATACCAGGCACTCAACAAACATTAAGTCCCTATCTGCTGCCTTTCCAGATGCATGTTTATATCCTTTCTACATGAGGATAAGTATCGGTCTGTGCACATACTTTAAAAATAGAAGTACCTTAGTCACCGATGTCTGGCCAGGATGTGAACCAATTCATCTGCCTAGGAGTTTTAGGAATTTGCCCAGGAGTAAATTTAGAAAAAAGGCTCTTAAATCCTGTTGTGCTGTTGTTTGGAACTCATGGGCCTTGACATAGATATTATTTGTTTCATTAACTGATATGAATTAAGGAAATACTCAGAATTCTAGGGAAGCCCCACATAGATAGTTTTTTTTTAAGAGTCTGAACTAAAAAATGTTATGGAAAAATAAAAAAGAATATAAGCCTAAAAACTTGTTTTCTATCTATTCTCACTGTTTACTGTTAGCTCTTTCCAAATATGTAAGAGAAATGCCCTTCTCCCGTTCCAAAAAAATTTTTTTTCCTTTCATACTATTCCTCAACTTGGGGCTGAGTCCAAACTGCTTAAGCATATCCATCTTTTTTTTTTTTTTTTTTTTGAGAGAGAGGGCACAAGTGAGCGAGGGGCAAAGAAAGAGAGAGAGAATCCCAGGAGGGGAAGAGGGAGAGAGAAGAAGGTGGAAAGAGAGAGAGAGAAAGAGAGAAGCGGGGCTCACCCGAAGTGGGGCTCGTGCTTACCCAAAGTGGGGACTCCTGCTCACCTGAAGCATGCCTCGAGTTCACCCAATGTTGGGATCAAATTCACAAACCGTGAGATCATGACCTCACCCGAAGTCAGATGCTTAACAACGTAGCCACCCAGGTGCTCTTAAGCATATCCATCATTTTCTACCCTACATCTATACTCCTTTTTCTTTTCTGCCTCTTAAAAATCTTTAAAATGTAGGTGGAGGCTCCCATCAGAACTAAAAGGATAACATATTTTACGTGTTTTCCACACCTGGAGGAGGTTCCTTCAAATGTCCTAAGTCTCCTGTAAAATAACTTCAGGCCTACCGAGAGCATGTGGCACAGTTCCTAAGGACTGTGGAAAAGTTTAGTGACAGTATCGGGATAGACAACTTGATTTCAAAAACCGAGAGCAAGAAAACTAAAGCTGTGAAAGGTGAATTATAAAGAGCTAGTGGCAGTACTGGTAGAGAACACAGATTTTTTGCAATATTCCATTTCAGTGTTCTTCTGTCAGGAATTATGATATAACCAAGGGCTAGCCAACCTCCCTGGATCCTATTCAAAAGTCCAAATTATTCTAGTGCCATAAATGCCAGTTATATAACTCTACAAATAGCCTGGTGGATATTACATCAGCAGCAACTAACTGATAATACAAAACATGTCCTTCTCTCTCCCCAAGTGAGAAAATCCCTAAGCAAAGGAAAAGCTCATGTCCTTCAGGAGAAGTCTGGAACCAAAATAGAATCTACTAAGATGAAATTATACAGGAGGAGAAGCAGTCTGAAATTGAGAAGCAACTCATCCTTCTAAAGAAACAAGCAAAGGAATTCAAAATGAGGGAATAGAAGATTCGGGTGCTGGGCAGAGGTAGCTAGACTAAAATCCCCAGGAATAACTGTGGGGCTAGACTCTGAGCTTTACCATGCCCCGTGCCAGAGACTATGCAGACCCTAGGGTGGCCTCAGAAGCTACAAAATGAGTTTTATTACACTAAAGAAGGCTGACTTAACCAGTATGTATGGCATATCATGAAGGAATATGAAAATAAAAGTAATCCATTCATGTATCCACTATTTATAGACTATAGTTAAGAATGAAGACCTGGAAGGCAAATCATGGATTGAAAACTTGCCAGCTGGGTAATATGGGGCAAGTTTCTAGCCTCTCTGTGAAATGGAATATTCACAGCATCTATCTCATAGAGCTGTTACAGAGACTAAGTATACGTAGTTAGGACAATGCTCAGTTCTAGTACACATAAAAAATACTGGCCAGCAGGCACCTGGGTGGCTCAGTTGGTTAAGCGTCTGACTTCGGCTCAGGTCATGATCTCACAGCTCATGAGTTCGAGGGCTGCGTTGGGCTCTGTGCTGACAGCCCAGAGCTTGGAGCCTGCTTCAGATTCTGTGTCTCCCCTTCTCTCTGTCCCTCCCATGCTCATACTCTGTCTCCCTCTGTCTCTCAATAATGAGTAAACTTAAAAAAAAATTTTTTTTAAATACTGGCCAGTATTTTGTTATTAGTACTAGCTGAATGCTTATTATGGCCCAGACACTGATAAATACTGGCATAACTGGAAATAAGACAAGTGATTTCTGCCCTCAAATAGCCGAAAATCTAAAATGGTGATGGACACATATATGGTTTACTAGGCTACATTGTAATTATTTAGTCATTTTCTGAATGATAAATGCATTCAGGAATGAGAACTTGGTGACTCTGGAGTCTAATCCATCTGGGTTAAAATCCTTGTGACATGTCTTACTAATTATGTGACCTTGGCAGATCTACAAGGGAATGTACCATGTCTCTCTAGAACACAATGCCTCGCATACAGACACACTCAATGCATAACTTCAGAATACATTCAACTTACTTAACCTCTCTAGGCCTCAGCCTCTTCATTTATAAAATAGTGATAATAAAAGAACTTCAAAAGAGTGTTACAAAGAATTAGGCAATTCAACAGAGAAAGTACATTTGCAATAAAAGGTACTAGAACTGGATATCTATATTAACACACACACACACACACACACATACACACACACACACACAATAAAAAGAACTTTTCATCTAGATTTCACACAGTATATAAAAATTAATCCAAAAGTGAGCTACATACCTAATTGTAAAACCGAAAGCAGTATAAAACTTCTCGGACACGTAAGAGGAAAAATCTTTGTAACCTTGGGGTTAGGCAAAGATTTCTTAGATACCTAACACTGAAAGCATAACTCATAGAAGAAAAACTGATAAAATAGCCTTAAAAATTTTCTTCTTCAAAAGAGAGTATTAGAAAAATGAAAAGACAGGCCACAGACTGGGAAGTAATACTTGTACATCACATATCTGATAAGAAACTTGTATCCATAATAAATAAAGAACTCTGAAAATTTAAGAAAACAAAGGGCGCCTGGCTGGCTCAGTCAGTAGAGCTCGTGACTCTTGATCTCAAGGTTGCAGGTTCAAGTCCCATGTTGGGTACAGAAATTACTTAAAAATAAAATCTTCAAAAAACAAAAAAACTTAAGAAAACAACCCAATTTTTAAAAAATGGGTAAAATAGGGGCGCCTGGGTGGCTCAGTCGGTTAAGTGGCCGACTTCGGCTCAGGTAATGATCTTGCGGTCCGTGAGTTCGAGCTCCGCGTCGGGCTCTGTTCTGACAGCTTGCTCAGAGCCTGGAGTCTGTTTCAGATTCTGTGTCTCCCTCTCTCTGACCCTCCCCTGTTCATGCTCTCTCTCTCCCTGTCTCAAAAATAAGTAAAACGTTAAAAAAAAATTTTTTTTTAAATGGGCAAAATATCTGAACAGCTACTTTACTAAAGAATATATACAGATGGAAAACAAACACATGAAAAGATGTTCAACATCATGAATCACTACAGCACGTAAAACCACAATGAGAAACCACTACAGATCTATTAGAATGTCTAGAATACCAAGGGCTGGGATGTGGAGCAAACAGCATAGTACATCATACATGGCTGAGAGATATGCAAAATGTTACAGACATTTTTTAAATTTTTTTTTTTTTTCAACGTTTTTTATTTATTTTTGGGACAGAGAGACACAGAGCATGAACGGGGGAGGGGCAGAGAGAGAGGGAGACACAGAATCGGAAACAGGCTCCAGGCTCCGAGCCATCAGCCCAGAGCCTGACGCGGGGCTCGAACTCACGGACCACGAGATCGTGACCTGGCTGAAGTCGGACGCTTAACCGACTGCGCCACCCAGGCGCCCCCAGACATTTTTGAAAATAATTTGACAATTTCTTTTTTTTTTTTTAATTTTTTTTTTTTTCAACGTTTATTTATTTTTGGGACAGAGAGAGACAGAGCATGAACGGGGGAGGGACAGAGAGAGAGGGAGACACAGAATCGGAAACAGGCTCCAGGCTCTGAGCCATCAGCCCAGAGCCTGACGCGGGGCTCGAACTCACGGACCGTGAGATCGTGACCTGGCTGAAGTCGGACGCTTAACCGACTGCGCCACCCAGGCGCCCCGAAAATAATTTGACAATTTCTTAGGAAATGAAACATAACACTTACCAGACAAACCAGGAATTCCACTCCTAGGTATTTACCCAAGTGAAATGAAAACTTACGTTCACAAACAAACTTTTAAGCAAGTATTTTAACAGCTAATACAGAATGGTTAAAAATTGGAAACTACCCAAATGTCTTTCAGTCTTTCAGTTGGTCAATCAATAAAAAACTGTGATATATTCATAACAGAATATGCTCAGCAATAAAAAGTTACAAACCACTGATACATGTAACAACACAGAATCTCAGAGTGCAACACAGAATCTCAAATGCAGTATCTGATGTGAAAAGAAGTCAGACCAAGAGCTACCTTTCCATGACAATCTGGATACTACACAGATGAAAACAGATCTTTGTCAGAGGCTGAGGGTAGTGGGAGAGGTTCAATGCAAAGGGACATGGGGAGATTTTAGAGGCAATACAATTGTTTTATATCTTGAATGTGGTGGTGGTAGTTACAGGACTGCTGTATCCATTTATCAAAACTCACAGAACTGTAAACTAAAAGGGGTGAAATTCACTGTATTCAAATCATATAACAACTTTTAAAATGGAAGAAAAAAAATCACAAAGATGAGTCCCAGAGACTCTAGGAATTCTAGCCTGGGCAGTTATGAAGATGATGATGTCATTATCTGGAAAGGCTACATTAGGCCAAACCCACAGGCCAACTCCAGCAACAGATGGAAAGTAAGTACAGAAGCAGGCTCTTGTCACCACCCTTCACTAATCATTCCCTCCCTTCTCCACTGCCTTTGGGGCTTGGTGAGCACTCAGTAAGTGGCTGCCGGAGAAAAAGCCTTTAGGAGAGTTGAAGACAGGCAGGCTCTCAACGGAGAGCTATTTAAAAAAGTGCCGCCTAAATCCCAGAATCAATTTGGATGAAGCCTAATAAGTAGCTACCAGTGCAAACCTCCTGCTTCTTGCATTTGAATCACACCAGAGAAGGCTATTTAAACTCTTCTTAAAACAACAAAGAAACTAGGCAGGGTAGAGGAAAGCTAAATGTATCTGGGTCTAATCACAGAATCTTTGAAGAATATAGTTCAATTATAGATATGTAATAAAGCATAAGCATAGAATTTTCATTGTATAATTCAGGTAATAAATATATGATGATGTTGTAAAATTCTTTCAACTTCTCTGTGAAATTTTTTGGCTAAAATGTGGAATAAGAAAATGGGTTACAAGAATGTGTGAATTCCCTACCTTTTTTTAAATTAAAAATCATGTAATGGTTAATGGCACTCAATAAACAGTAAATGAATCACACACACACACACACACACACACACACACAGAAGAATATGTTCAATTAATGATTTCCTTCAAAGTGCAGTCCACCAAAGATGGACTGACACCATTTCGATCAAAGTGAATCTGATAGCCACTTTAAGTTTGGTTTTTGCATTTAAAAAATAATGTCCACAGCTTATGAGGCTACTTATTAACTCATGGAAGAACTCAAAAAAAAGTAAATAATAAAACTATAATTTTCATTTTAAAGAGAAAAAGTGAAAAAGATTAGATAATAGTTTTGTAGAGCTTTCCTCTACAAAAGGTAAAAAGCACACTATAATGAAAAACAGCATTTGAACAAAAATTCATGTGGGTTTTAATTCCAGCTCTGCAACTAATTTGGCTGGCTAAGTACATCAATTATTCTCCCTAGCCTTGTAATAAAAGAGACTGAAGAGATAGGATATGTAAAATTTATAATAAAATGCGAAAGCAATTAAAAATTATTAAAAATACTACCTAGGGCCAGAGTACCAATGACAGTCATTATCATGATTATCATTACCAAAGATCCTTGCTAGCAAAATGGTACTGTGTAACCAGAACTAAAATGTACTACCCAACACAAAAAGAAACTCTACTGGAAGAATTTTCAAGATGTTGCTTTTGATCTACCTTAGATTGGCAAATGTTATAACATTCCAAAATACTCAGACACTTTTAATAGCCTGCAATGTGGAAAAAAAAAAAAAGATACCTAAGTTTTCTTATAAGATACTTTTATCATCTCAAAAGCAATTTGAACTGCAGAGATCTGAAAATGCAAACAGAAGCTTTCACTTCATTTTGGTTGTTAAGATTATTTATTTGAAGCTAACATAACAAAAATCAAGGCATCTCTGACTCAGGTCTATATAGTGCTAAAAAGATTCTTTAATCCAAATTTTTAGAAGTGAATGAAACGCAGATCACATTCCAAGTCAGAAATGTTCCAACAAGTTGTTCCTTACATCCTGGCCCCTTCTCATGAATATTAATGAATGAAACTGGTATTTACTAAACACAGATGTCAAGCAGTGCGTTAGGTACTTTATATTAGATTACTTCATTCTAACAAGTCTAAGGAGGTATTTTCTTTCATTTTCTTTTTTTTTTTTTTTTTTAACTAGGAGGCTCCACACCCAGCATGGAGACTAGTGCGGGGCTTAAACTCACCACCATGAGATCAAGACCTGAGCTGAGATCAAGAGTCGTTTGTTTAACCAACTGAGCCACCCAGGTGCCCCAAGAGATATGGGTATTTTCACCCCTAACACCTAAAAAAACTGAAGCTCAGAAAAGATAAACAACTCAAAGTCACACAGATAGGAAGCATCAGAACTATAACTCCAAACAAGGTCTAAGACTGAACTACTCATCTTCCTTCCATAATATACAATCTTCAAGTACACATTACACCCACCACTACCCCCAACTCCTACACCCACAAATAATGAATGACTTTTCCTTTAAAAGATAAATAACTATAGTGGCAAATAAATGTCAGGGAAGGAGTAACAATGAGTTACTAGCCTATTACCAGTATTAGTACTAAATTTTCATGTTCATTCATAAAGAAGGTAGAACAGGGTAGAATAGGTATTATCAATAGTTGTTTATACTGAAGAAATAAGAGCCCAGACAGGTAATATAATTTGCTGTAAATTAAAGAGATGACACTCCCATATTCTGTTAGAGAGCTTTATAGTTTCCAAAGTGCTTTTTCACCAATCCACATAGGATTCATCAAACACTTATTAAGCAATAGCAGGATTCATTCTACGAGTTTGAGAAATGAGAGAACTACATAGGCAGAGATCCCTGCCCCCATGGAATTTACATTCTAACAGGAGAGACAGAAAATAGGCAATAAATAAGCAAATTTTATAGTATATTAAAGGATTAAGTGCTCTGGAAAAGATAAATAGAAAAATAGAATAAGAGGGTTTAAAACACAGCATCAGAAGGGGAAGAGCAGGTTGTAGTTTTAAACAAGGTGGTCAGGGTAGACTTCCATGAGAAGGTAACAATTGAGCAAAAACTTACAGGCATAAAGGAGTTAACCATGCAAGTGGAGAAGACTAGGCAGTAAACTAGGCAAGAGATGCTAGATTGGTGGCTTAGATGATGCTGGGAGCAATGCAGGTGAGAAGTGACTGTTTTCTGGATCTATTCTGAAGGCAGAGCCAAGAGAATTTGTGAATACACTGGATACTGGGTAGAAGACTGAAGGGTCAAGAATGACTCCAGGGTTTTGGAACTGAGAGGCTAGAAGGACAGAGTGTGCATCAGCTGATATACAGAGGCTATGGGTGGAGCACACTTTGGAGAAAATAATAGGGACTTCAGGTTTGGACATGTTAGCTAGAGATGTAAAGTGGCCTGTTAGACATAGAAGTTGGAGTTAAAGACAGAGGTCTGGCCCAAATGCAAATTTGAGAATTTTCAAGCACATAGACAGTATTTAAAGCCATGGAATCAATTCTGGAACTGAAAAAGGTCTTTCATACAAGTCACCCTCACCACTGATAAAGTCTAAAGGAATCCAGTGATATGTCCAAGGTCAGACACATATAAAGCAATTCTAACAGAGCTGCTATTCTTTAGCCCTGAATTTTCTTGACAACACTGTACTACCATCTAGTATAAGTAAAGGATTGTTCTTTGAAGGCTAGAAGGAGTTTAGCTTCCAGAAAAGATCCCTTAAATAGCGTGCGCATAAAATATGGAACCATTTTATCCCCATTTCTTAAAAAGCATTATGTGAAGACATTAAATATATATAATACACTGTAGGTGCTCCATAAAAGTTTAATAAAGAAACAAATTTGCATTAAATAGCCCCTTACTGTGATACTATTTGAGTATCCAAATCCCTCCTGTCAAAGTGGTTACATTTAAATATTTTTACTTACCTGATATTTAAGCCAATGAAGTTCGTCCATGTGAAAATATAATCTCCACCAAAGACCATTCCAATATAAGTTATTAATATATTCTACAAAGAAAAACAGCAATATGCTGTTACACAGGTTTAAATGAGCTTTTCAATATTCACGTAAACTCATCCACACAATGGCCCAAATGCCTATCCTTAAAATATAAAATCAGATAAACAGAAAAACCCACCAATCCTAAAATGAGCATAGTATGAGTAAGGCCACAAATAAGGAAACAATGACATTAACTTCTTCCCAATCTAAATCTCCAAAAGCTAAATGCTTTCACTGATAATTATCACAAGATTATCCACTTTCCCTGTCTCATGTTATAGGCTGACATTATAAATTTAAATAGAGAAACACTAGGGGTAGAAAAAATAATGCACATTTAGTAATCTTAGAAAAGAATGCTTCTTCCTCCCATTGTGGTAACCATTGACTTGTGAGGGGAAAGTGAAGCAGGAAAACCTCACAGGTAAGCATCTCTCCCTCTTGTTCTAAAAAGGAAAAAGGGGATGGTAGGCAGTTCACCAACATCAACATTGTTTTTAGAGGCAGCTTCTTTGGTATCTTAAGAAAACACATGATGGGCGCCTGGGTGTCTCAGTTGAGTCAGTTAAGTGTCCAATTCTTGGTTTTGGCTCAGATCACAATCTCGAGGTTCATGGGACCAAGCCCCACACTGGGCTCCGCACTGACAGCAAGCAGCCTGCTTGGGATATTCTTTCTCTCTCTCAAAATAAATAAATAAATAAACTTACAAAAAAATACCACATATGAAAAGTCGTCTCAAAGTAGCATACCTAAAATTACCTCTCCTGATTCCCTAAGCTCCTAGGTGTAAACATCTGCTTCTCTGGCTTCCTTTCAATTATCTTCAGACCACAGAGGTGAAATAAACTTTCCCAAAGTTCAAGCTATTATTCAATTCTTCCCTAACCTTCTCTCTTTCACATTCACAAGTCACTGCCTCCCTCTCCACTATTATAGCTGTCGTAAATGATAAATGTCACAAACATTTTTAGAACCTGGGCTCTCCTAGATTGGGCCTATGGAAGCAGAACTACCACAGCATGTTTAAAAGGCCAAAAAGAAACCTCAAAATTAATTGTATAATGGGAGTGCCCTTTGAGAGAACATTCAAAATCATGTCAACCTTTTCTAGGTCTAAGCAAGTTACCTTAGAACAGCTTTTCTTATTATTTGAGGGGAAAAAATAAAAATAAATACCATATAACAGTAAATAAGGTCAGTAGGCAACTTGAGAAAATGTGTAACAGGATCTCACTTGGAACAGAGATCTAGAGAGAAGGCAGGTTAATTTGCATAGATTGCCCAGGGAGCTACAGATAGGGAAAGGACTCAGAATCCAAACCTTGCTGCTCGAAATCAACCAGGAAAAGACAGCAATGCCCCCAAAGCAGAACTTACTAGCAACCACAGAAGAATCTATGCTAGTAACTGAAAACTAAGACGGCAAGTTTCAAACTTTAGTCTACCAGAGAATCACCTGGAAACCTTGTTAAAAATGATGATTTCCAGGTTCTACTTTAGAGCCTCTGATTTAGTATATATGAGGTGGGCCCAGGAATTTCCACTTTTAACTAAGTAACCTACATAATCTTCCCACCATGATTAAGAAAAACAAGAAATACTGACAGTCTCTTGGGGCAGTGACTGAGCTAAAAGGGCTGTGACTGGGAGGCTGATGAAAGAAACTCCCCTGTGGCCCATGAAGCTCTGAACCAGCAAGGGCAGCAGCGCACTCCCGTCTGAAGATGGAAGACATCCTTCAGCAGTGATACAAGGCAGCGAGGACCAACAGTGGTTGTAAACTAATCCAACAGTCCAGTTTTTCCCTCCCTCTAGACTTTGGAAGTAAAACTGCCCCGTGGGGACAGAGTAAATTAATAGGGTTGTGTGGGGAGGAGGAAATATCAAAAGAAAGGTACTGGACTGTATGTTAATAAGAGTGTGATTATATTTGTACTCCATGCTGATAAATAAAAAGAAAATACACTAAGAAATCTTAAGCAAATAGGTTCGTTACTAAAAAGAAACACTGACTGGGGCTCCTGGGTGGCTCAGTCGGTTGAGCGTCCGACTTCGGCTCAGGTCATGATCTCACAGCTTGTGAGTTTGAGCCCCTCGTTGGGCTCTGTGCTGACAGCTCAGAGCCTGGAGCCTGCTTCGGATTCTGTGTCTCCCTCTCTGTCTGCTCCTGACCCACTCATATTCTGTCTCTGTCTCTCTCAAAAATAAATAGACATTAAAAATCTTTAAAAAAAAAAAAAAAAAGGAAACACTGACTTTCCTACACTGTCCTTTTTGGCTAAAAACTGGTAACAACAACTGGCCTGTCTCTCAGGTTCTTGCTGTTCTTATTCTGCATTCACTTTGCTCTTGAACCATTTACTTTACAAAACCAAAACAGAGCTGAGAGCTAACTTGAGGGGTTAAAACTATTTTAGCAGCCTAGGCCTTTGAATGCAGATGAACTTGTCTCTGGCTCTCATGGGAATTCACACAACTAGTTATAGCTTAATTTAGAATTTTATTTACACCAAACACTCCAATTCCATGATTTGAAGTCACAGACCTTCTGAAATTTTAACCCAAATCTAGTTTCCAAAGTGAGGGCAAGTGGACACCACTCCATGGAGATATAAAGGGAAACATAGCAGAGCAATGAAAACTTTATTGTGCAATCCCTTCCCTCACTATTGACAAATGGGGAATCAGAAAGGAAGTCCCAAGGGATAGTATTCTTTTCCCCAAATGATCAAGGGCCTACCTCTCTGTCTTACCCCCCCGCCCACCCCCGCCCGGCTCTGTCTTACCTTTTTTAGAAAGCAAGCCTACCCTGCTAATTCATTTGGAAATCTGGCATGCTGTGGTGTTGGAGATTAAAGCACTAGAAGCACAAAATCAGATGAAACAGGCCTCAGGCTTCAAGCCACTAACTTCAGCTCAATATTCAAGTCAACTTGGCTCTCCTGGCTGAAGACAAATGAGCCTCCCTCAAATAAAAGGGATCTGGAGGAAATGACATCACTGGAAATGTCAGACACAGCTTTTAAAAGTGGGCCATTTAAGGTCTGGCTCATGCACTGGAAAAATCCCTTGATTAATTTCTGGCAGGCACCCTTTCCCTATAACAGCCAGAACTGAGTAAGGCAGAGAACAGAACAGTTTTCATGGGGGTTACAGGGACAAGCCTATCACCTACCCTGTCTGAAATAAGCCTAATTCTGCTTCCTCTGCACTAAGATAACACATTCTTCTTTTCCCATACTCCTCAAAGCCAAGTTGCCTGAAAGTGGAGATTATACCCCCTTGAGTTCTTAAAGATCATTTTAGAAACCATCACCACAATCTGCCAAACCAAGACATTCTGTCAGAAAAAAAAGGATTATAGGGGCTTAAGACCACAGAGAGACTTAAAGTAACAACTTTAAAACAAAGCAGGTACCCAAAAGCTAACAGTATTTTTTTCAACTCACCTTAATACAGCCAACTATTGTAGTTGTAAGAGCAGAATTATACTGAGTGCAGAGTACTGTGGCGTACATCAAGATAAACCTGGAATGAAGAAGGAAGAGGTGTAAGAGCCAGTTGCTTACTTTATAGCAATCTCTAGCCAAGAGAAACAGCGTTGGCCATGCTAGCACATTGTAGTCACTATGAGCTTTCCCCACCTCACCCCTGCATGTACTGCAGCTTTAGATTTTAAAAATCTCACTAAAAAGAAACACATGTCCATTTGTTGACCAGGTGTTTTCCCCAGCTACCCTCACCAAACCCTTGAAATCCTGAATACTCTTTTTATATTATATTCCCACTAAGTCACCTAACCCAGATAGAAAGCTGAGCTCACAGACCACGAGTCAGGTGTGCACCTCCCATGAGACAATATGACCCTTGGACCAGGAGGCAACAGAGATTCTTAAAGATGGAAGAAACCCGAATCAGCACTACCTTAAGAGGGGCTACAGGTTCACTTAACAACTAAGTGGCCCAGCAGTTGGAACGGCCAGATTTACAAGGCTTCCAAGCTGGAGTACCAATGCACCATGTCAATTTTATTTTGAAGCACTTGCTCATCATGTACCTGGCTTGTGCCAGATCTAGTCATAAACACCAACTAAACTGACTGGCCAAGGAAAAAATTCATTAGGGAAATACAAAGGTGAAGAGAAGAGGCACATTAGCAGATACCCTCTTATTTTCCACATACACTCTTCTGAGAGAAAGATAACCTGGTGGAGAGAGTCAGACAGCCCCCAATTCAAAGGCTGCCACTGCTGCCTGCTAACTGTGCAAATTTAGACAATTTACTTGAGTTCTGAGCCTACTTTCTCATAGGTAGGTGGACAGAAACATGTGTCCAGTGATTAATATAGAAATAAAATAATGCCTTTTGAAATATTATGGTGCTTATCACATACTAGGTTATTTGGTAAGTATTCGTTTCTTGTCTCCATCCTTCTGAGTATGACTCTGGGATCAGTTTAGTAGCCCCTAGGGCTACGTTCCCAAGGGCTGTGAAACCACCTGAACCTGGAAGTTTAATTATCCTATGCTGATACATTCAAGACACAGAACAGTATACTGAGGAATGAAGCAAAAGGATCCCAGAACAAACTTCTCTAGGAAAACTATCTGCTAACAAGGAACAAAGGCTTACCCCATCACACAAGAGAGAGTGAACTGCAGAAGAAAGAGGGTGTCGGCCCAGCCTTCAAAATCCATTGCCTGTAATACACAAGAAAAGTATCAGATTGTAGAGCAAGCCCTCAAAATCAGCTGTCCTATTCTTTAATCAAAATCCCATGGAAAAAAATCCTATGTTGCTCCCACCACACACACATATACATTTCCCTTCATCACTCAAGGGATAGAGAGTGATGTTTAAGAATTTGACATATATGGAGCTGAACCAAAAAAGCAGTTTCAGAAGGTTTCCTTTCTAAAATGTAATGTGAGGAAGGTCTTGTACTTCTCCCTGTTGGTTCAAAGAAATGGACATTTGCTTGAAGGCAGAAGCCGTATCTGAGATCTGGCTAATCTGAGCAGCTCTCCCAGATGGCTAGTATGAAAGACTTTCTCAAACATTGAAACATACTTCTTTCCTACAACATGTGAAAACTCAAATACAGCATTAGTTACACAAATTTGGCTGAGGTCTATGCAGGGTGAATTACTATTTTAAAACAGCTGATGGTAAAAGCAAGGTTTTGCTGCTGTTTTGTTTTTAAGCTAAAAGCAAAGGAGTGAAGAGAAATGAAAGGGTGTAGTGATCACCTCATCTCTCAACCAAGAGGGAAGGTTTCCCTCTAAAGTACATAACGTCTCTTACAATATCAATTTGTTAAGCAAATACGATAAACACTCCACCTTTTATCTTTCTGCCAACCCAATCAGCTTCAATTCTTGTCACTTCAACATAACTCTCATAGCTCCAAGGCTCCAGCAATACGAGGCTCTTCATTGTTTATAAAATGTAACACGCATTTTCACACTCATGTGCCTTTGCTTAGAATGTCCTTCTCAACACTCTCCTGACTCCTGTTGGCAGATCAAACTAAAACGCAAGCAGCCACTATATGGAGCCTTCCTGATAAGAACTCTCTCCTCTGCCCCAGAAGTACTTCCCTCTAGGACCCTCTCTCCAAACTGCAAGTCTTTCTACACAGTGTCTACAGCTTCCTGCAGGAGGACCCACATCACATCTACCTAAGCAAATTCCTAACACAGCAAACAGTAGACACTCAATTTGTTCAAGGTTCTTTCTTTGTTGAGGCATAATATGCAAAAAATAAAATCAACCACTTAAGTGGTGATCCCCTCCCAAATTTACAACCTCTGATTATAACCTATGGCGACGTCTGATCTATTGTCTGTTACTAGAGTTTTGTTCTTCAACAATTTCCTACAAATGGGATTGCACAGCATGTACTCTTATGTCTGGCTTTTCACTTGGCATAATGCTTTTGAGAATCACTTATGCTGTTGCATCATTTTTGTTACATTTATTTTTATTACTGATTAGTATTCCATCTTATGACTATACCACAATCTATTTAGTCACCAGTTACTAAATATTTAGGTTGTTTTCATGACTTGTTATTAATAAAGCTATAATGGGCCTTTGAATACAAATCTCTGTGGACATTTTTATTTTTCTCAGGTAGATATCTAGAAAATGGGTTGGCTGGTTCTTTCAGTAAATGTATCTTTAACTTTCTAAGAAACTGATGAAATAACTATACTATCTTGTACTCCCACCAGCACTCTATGAGAGTTCCTATTGCTTTACCTTCTCATCAGCACTTGGAACTGTATGAGACCACTGTAGTATAAGTAAATGGTATCTCACTATAATATTAACTTGAATTTTTCTAATGATTAACGAAGTGGAACATATTTTTTTTCTCTCTAATGATTAATGAGGTTGAGCATATTTTATTTTTTTTAAGTTTTTTTAAAAAGATTTTAAAGTAATCTCTGTACCCAATGGTGGGCTCACACTCATAACCCCAAGATCAAGAGTCACATGCTCTACTGACTGAGCCCGTCAGGTGCCCTGACTGAGCATATTTTAATGTGTTTATTTGCCATCAGTATTGCTTCTCTGGTGAAATGTCTGTCCAAATCTCCCAAATTTATCTATTTGTCTTATTACTGAGTTGTTATTTTTCATATATTCTGGATACAAGTTCTTAATTTTATATATATATAAAAATCACACATATATATGATTATCATATATATGACTGTGTATTTTCTAAAAAATTACATATTATATATGATTATTATATATTATATACATGGTTGTGCAAATATATCCTCCCAATCTGTGGCTTGCCTTTTTATTTCTTTAATGATGCCTTAAAAAACAAAAAAATTTAATTCTGATGTAGTCTAACTTATTTTATCTTTTACAATTCTTGCTTTTTATGACTTTCCTATGAAGCTGAGATTTTCACAGAGATTTTCTCCTATATTTTCTTCAAGTTTTAAGTTTTAACTCTACATTTAAGTCTATACTAGGGCTGCTATAAATAAAGTTCCACCAATTGAGTGACTTGAACAACAGAAACTTTTGTGTCACGCTCTGGAGGCTGGAAGTCAAGATCAAGGTGCCAGCAGGGATGGCTCCTTCTGAGGGCTGTGAGAGACAATCTGTTCCAGATTCAAGGCCCAGAGTTTTCCTTTTCGGAACGTTTTTAACTAAAATTCAATTTCTTAATAGAAATAGAGCTAAATAGCCCCATTAATTAATTAAGCCCCCTTAATTAATTAATTCAAGGCCTAGAGTTTTCCTTTTGGGAAGGTTAACTAAAATTCAGTTTCTTTAAGAGAAATAGAGCTAAATAGCCTCATAAATAGAAGCTAAATAGCTTCTAATTATTTTAATTTAGTAGAGCTTTTTAATTATTTAGTAGAATAGGGCTTTTCATGTTATCTACTTCTTGAGTGAGCTTTGGTAGTTTGTCTTTTTAAAGAATTTGTTCATTTCATCTTAGTTTTTGAGTTTATGGCATAATGTTGTTCCTAATATTCCATTATACCTTTAGTATATGCAAGCTCTGTAATGATATCACTCTTTCATTCCCTATATTGATAATTTGTGGATTCTCACTTTTTGCCCTGATCAACTGGCTATGGTTGAGCAATTTTACTGAACTTTCATTGGCCTCCAGGTTTTAGGTTCACTGATTTTTCTCTATTGCTTTTCTGTTTTCTATTTCACTGATTTCTGCTCTTACCTTCCTTATATTTACTTTGGGTTTAATTTGCTCTTATTTTTTTCTAGTTTCTAAAGGGAAAGGCTTAGGCCACTGATTTTAGACCTTTCTTCTTTTCTAATATATGCATTTAATTCTATGGATTCACCTCTAAGCACCACTTTAGCAGCATCCCATAAGCTTTCCTATGTTATGTCTTAAAAATTTTTAATGTTTATTCATTTTTGAGAGAGACAGACTGTGAGTGGCGGAAGACCAGAGAGAGAAGGAGACACAGAATCTGAAGCAGGTTCCAGGCTCCAAGCTGTCAGCACAGAGCCCAGCGCAGGGCTCGAACTCACAAACCATGAGATCATGCATGACCTGAGTCGAGGTCGGATGCTTAACCAACTGAGCCACCCAGGTGCCCCTACTATGTTGTGTTTTAATTTTCATTCAGTTTGAAATGTTTTATTTTCTTCATGATTTTTTTCTTTGATCCATGTGTTATTTAGAAGTGTTTATTTCCAAACATTTGAAGATTTTTCCATATATCTTTATGTTATTAATTTCTAGTTTAATTCTGTCCTGACCAGGGAACAGACTTTCTATGATTTCAATTATTTAAAGCTATTAATAATCATTTTATGGCTCAGAATATAGTTTAGCTTGGTATATGTTCCATGTGCACTTGAAAAGAATGTATATTCTGTTGTTTTTGAGTCGAATGTTCTGTAAATGTCAATTAGGTCAAATTAGTTGATCGTGTTGTTCAAGTGTTCTATAGCCTTAATGGCTTTCAGTTTAGTTGTTTTATCAATTACTGAAAGAGGAGTGTTAAAATCTCCAACTATAATTGTCAATAATGTACTTATCCTTTCTGTTTTATCAGTTTTTGCTTCAGATATTTTGAGGCTTTCTCATTAAGCACATTCATATGCAAGACAGTTATGTCTACTTAATATATTAACTCTTTCAGCATTATGAAATGTCCCTCTTTATGGTATAGTTTCCTTTTCGTTTACTATACTTTGTGTTTACTATAGTTTGTGTTGAGCTTCTTGTATGTGTAGATTTAGTTTTCATCAAATTGGGAAAGACATCTGCCATTAATTCTTCAAAAAGTTTTTCTACCCACCCTCTTCTTCAGGACTACAGTTACACATATTATAGATCTCTTGATACTACCCTGCACGTCACTAGTAATCTGTTCATTTGTTTTCCAGTCCTTTTTTCTCCATGTGTTTCATCTTGGATAGTTTCTATTGCTATTTCTTTAATTCACTGATCTTTTCTTCTGTACTGCCTAATCTGCTGTTTAATACCTTCTACTTTATTTTTCAATTCAGGTTATTATATTTTTCCTTAAAATTTCATTTGGGTCTTTTTTTATGTACTTCTTTTCTCTTCTCATCCGTTTTCTCTCCACAATCCTTTACCACCTGTTGTCCAATGTCTGAAAAACATTTTTCATATATGTTTGGTATTCTAGTAGGTTCAGGCAGAAAGGTAAATCCTGTCCCTGTTATGCCATCATGGCTAGAAGCAAAAGACCAAATTCAATTACTGACTCGAATTATAAACCTATCTCATATGACGCCTCCACTGGGAAGCTTTGCACAAAAACCTGCATTCATATCAGGCTCCTTCTTGCCAAACTGTCAAGAACACTAAGTGCTACTTTTATCACTGACACTGCATGTACGTGACTAAGTACGTGTATGTATGTGACTATTTGTATATTCATGATCATCTATCCAGACACTTTGAATGCCTTCATGGTTTATCTCTGTATCCACAGTGCTTAACAAAGTGATAATGAATAGATGTTCCATAACTGTAAAATGATGAAGAATAAATGAAAGAAGTCATAGTCTCATTCTATGCACTTTCATACCTGTAAACACACCCTCCTCTCTGACGAAAAACCATTAAAACACAATAAAGTACAGGCTGGGAGGACTCAGGAGACCAGCCTCTACCAGCAAGACTATAAATTCCTTGAGAGCAGGAACTATGTCATATATGTCATTTCTCCATAGCCCCAAGCATTTAGAAGTGTTAGGTACAAATAGCTGATGTGGATTAAACATCCATGATCTCTGGCTTAGTATCATTTTCTACTGGCAGATGAGTTAGACTTTACTTGTTAATACACCCACACACCTAAGCACCTGGGTAGCTCAGTCGGTTAAGTGTCTGACTCTTGATTTTGGCTTAGGTCATGATCTCATGGTCTGATCATAACATCGCCCCACATCAGGCTCTGCACTGAGCATGGAGCCTGCTTGAGATTTTCTTTCTCTCTCTTTCTTTTCTTTCTTTCTTTCTCTTTCTCTCTCTCTCTCTCTCTCTCTCTGTCTCCCCCTCTCTGCCCCTCCCCTCCTCATGCTCTCTCTCTCTCAAAAAAAAAAAAAAAATCATGGGAAAAGAAGAACATTTAATACACCCACATACTACTTGTACACACTACTAGATTTAAAGTTTTAGATTAAATCTATATAATTTTAAATTTTCTTAAAATGGCAAAAGTCATTTTACTGGCCTATAACTTGTTAGTTTTTGTATTGAGTTTAGTTTCTCTTTTTTTGAAGAGAAAGGCATAACCCAGAAAACCAGCAGGTGGGCACAGAAGAAGTATCTTTCGGAGGGTTATTGGTACAGAAGCCATTGTACCTAAAAAAAAAGCAGCACACCAGGATTCCGAAGCCCAGTATCTTGCACCACCTCACCACTGTTTCATTATGCCAGCATTAGCTTCTGCAAGGGAAGTTAAACTGGGTGCACATTAAGGTTTCTTCCAACTCTAACATGAGTGTTAGATCAGCTTCATAAGGAGAGACTTTACTTCAAACTGAAACACATAAAAGAAATATCAGGTCTGGGGCACCTGGTTGGCTCAGTCAGTTGAGCGTCCAACTCTTGATTTCAGCTCAGGTCAAGATCCCAGGGTTGAGGAACTGAGCCCTGCATCAGGCTCCACAGTCAGCACAGAAGTTCTCTCTCTCTCATTTTCTCTCTCTCTCCCTTTGCCCCTCTTGCCCACTCGTACGTATCCTCTCTCTCTCTCTGAAAAGAAAAGAAAAAAAAAAGAAAAGAAAAGAAAGGAAAAGAAAAGAAAAGAAAAAAGAAATCTCAGGCCTAAGAACTTTCCTCAACTCTAAATTATCCTCCTTTCCTAGATAAGCTACTCTTTTACTCCAAAGTCACTAAGAGAATAAGCTGGTGTGATGGACCATGAGGATTCTCTGAACCTTAGTTTCTGCACATATAATAAGAGAAATAACTCTACAAGTCTATCTTGTAGAGTTGCTATCAGAATTAAAGATAATTATGGATACAATGGTATGAAGGAGGTCCATCTCATTCAATAAATAATGTCAGTTTTCACATGTAAACATCATTTCTATTTTTTTTAATTAAAAAAAAATTTTAATGCTTATTTTTGAAGGAGAGAGAGACAGAACACGAGCAGGGGTGGGGCAGAGACAGCGGGAGATACATGACTCCGAAGCAGGCTCCAGGCTCTGAGCTGTCAGCACAGAGCCCGATGCGGGGCTCGAACTCACAGCCTGTGAGATCATGGCCTGAGCCTAAGTCGGATGCTTAACCGACTGAGCCACCCAGGTGCACCTTAATTTTTTTTGTCAGTGACCTAGGAATGGAAAGAAATCAGTTATTTGGCAAAGGCTTCAAATAAAACTCTCTATATACCTGAGCTCCTTCCCTCCTTTAGCTCTAAACATTTCTTCTGGTTTCATTTTGTATTTTTAAATCTACTAAGTCCCCGTCATGTGCCAGGTCCCACAGTTGGCCTGCGGGTACTGTGCTGAAGACAATTTAGTTCAGGTTTGCTAATAAATGAAGGAACAAATTGTGACAATAAACAAGTACTACCTTTTATTTGTGGAGTGCTTTATAGTTTACAAAATGCTTCTGCATACCTCATGTCATTTGATCCCCAAGTAACCCTGTGAGGTAGAAAGGCCAAGCCTTCTTATCCCCAGAAGACGAGGAGTAACTTACTTTAGGTAACATAGCTAATACATGGTAGGCTTGAGTGTATACACTCAAGCCCAAGTTTTTCTACACTGAGCATTACATTTTATTTGGAAAAATGCCCCAAATATATACTGTACAGTCCCCTCTGGGAACATAATAACTGTATCTATAGAATATTAAAATAAATCCCATGAACACGATTCAATTTACATAGAATTCAAAAATTGAAAAACAATTCTCACAGGATTGTTTTCCCTCCCTAAATACTAGGCCTGTCTCTGGAGAAAACCACTCTACAGCAGAAGCAGCCTATTGCATTCCTCTGCTTTGCCACAGGAATGGATCTTTGGCTACAACAGAACAAGCAGCAGCCATTTGAAAGTATAGCTGTAGGATAAATATGACCCAAACACTACCTTAGTAGAATGGAGTCTACTCCCTATCATAAAGATAGCATAAAAAAACAATTGAAGCTACTGCTTATTAAGAGCTTATTATACTTCCGGGTTCAGAAATGTTAAGTAACTTTCCCCAAACCATCCAGCTATTAAGTGCCTGTTCTGTTAGTTAAGTACCAAGAAAAAACAAAGGCAAGGTAACATGTTCTGAGTTTTTTCTTCTAGATAGCTTCACATAGTTATCGTTATTAATCACTGAGCCAAAAAGTGGGCATTTAAATTCTAAATCTGCCATTAATTTTCTGTGAGTCCATCATAAAGTCATTTAACCTCTCTAAGCCTCTACCTAGATTACAAATATAGACAACAGTCTGCTCCATCTGCCTCTTGTGAGAAATCAATTCAGAGAATGAAATGCAGACACTTTATACAAAATTCACATACTTCCATCACAACTGTTATCTCTCAGTGATAGATTTGCATGCATATTTGTCTTCTCCCTAAGACAGGAAATACAGAAGGCACAGTGAACATATATTTTGTTAATCAAGGATGGGGGGAGGGACAGTTAAAACCAAATAAAATGTCTGCCTCCAAAGATAGCTAATAAAGAGCCACTGTGAACAAAATGACCTGCTTGGTCATTGTGTGACACAGAGCTCGATGGGCTCCCTTCCACAAGTCCTGCAATCTTCAAATGGCTGTGATTACAGCTGCACATACAAAGATGCTTAGCTTTCCTTCTGTTTTGAATGAAGTCTCTGGTTCTACAGGTGCTGGTGGTACAATGTAATACCACAAGCCAATACACACCACAGGCATAAAAAGTACGTGGCATAAATCAATGGGCAAATGGGTTATATGGACCTACCATTTCTGAAAATTAGGCATTTGGTTTGAACAAGACTTTCGGTTAAATAAAAATATTTGAAAAAAAAGTTTAATAAAAAAATGTATTCTCTAGTTGTTTAGGTTAAGGAAATTAAGAAAGGGAGTATAGGAGTAAGATTAGGCACTAACATCACATAATCAGTAAAACCAAGTCTAGGGATACAATCAGATTTTTTTGTCTTCTTTCCCAGCTCTAATCAACTGATTCTGGCTGTCTGAACCACTACCCTGGTGAACAGTCAGAGCTATTCCTGGGCTTTAGCAAGGAAGCATCGTCAAACTACTTGACAATGTCTACAAATGAACACAGGATAACATAAGCACCAATTCATCACCCCTGACCTAATAAGAAGCATGTAATAATTTCAGTGTTCACCTGAGTCTTAGATATAACCATTCTCACTCCAAGGAAAATTTGCTAAGCAGAGTCACCAACTTTATTTGAAATAAAATCCAAAGCACGAATGACATATTTTCTTACATGTTTTGAAACCTTATAAGCTTTGATACTCGTTTACTATAAGGTCTAAAAATAAACAAATCGCTCAGTTTTAGGCTTCATGGTAAATAAGGAAAAGTTGATGAATGACACCATTGTATTTTGAAACTTCTTTCCCCAGAAATCTACTGAGAAAAAAACTGAAACATGTGATCCTAGAAAGTAAACTGTTAGGGAACTGACTAAGGCAGAAGATAATATCAGTAGTGCAAATGATCTCCAAGGTTCCCTCCCTACCTTGGGAAAGCCAGACAAGTTCATGGAGCCAGTGGTCCTGGGTTACCCACCCTATCCTCCGCACTACTGTAACTACTTGCCACCACTTCTGTTCCACCTCCTCCTGGCTCAGACAAGGAATTGGGACCCAGATATCTTCACTACCTTTGCTCACAAGGCTCTACCACCTACATAAAATCTACATATAACTGCAAAACCACACATTCCAGCTTATTAACAGGGTCATTTACTCTTATTTGAAAAAAGGCATATCCTCGAAGGTAACAATGGTTAAAAACATTACTTTGTCAGTCAAACAACATGTATGGCAAAGAGAAAGATCTAGTCATTCATAACTGAAGAATAACTGATCAACCCACTTGTTTGGTATGAGGATGCCAATGCCCAGAAAGCAGAAAGGACATGTGTATGTGGAAAGAATAATTCAGGGTTTGAGAAATCAGCCTGTATGGTCTAGAGTGACCCAGAAAAGATTGGTAACTCTGGACTAAACCAACAGCCTAAAATTCCTCATTATTTAGTCAGCAAAAAGAGACACCTCCACTTTTCCTGTAAAACTCATCTGAGCCATGTAATTTTAACCAGTGGTATAATGAAGACATTATACAATGTACCAGTGCCTACAGTACCAGCCTTGTGAGATCTACAGCAAGGGGTCTGTTCCTCCTTCCCTACATGAGAACACCTAGCAGGGTGTGCTGTCAGAAAGCCAGGCTCCAGCTCCTGTGACTGTGAATCACTGGCTTTGTGCTGCAGACATTCCCTTCTGGAGGCAACAACTAACAAGTTTAAACACAGTCTGTCCTAACTGACACTTTGGAAAGCAATTAGTCAACTGATACTTTATCTACCTTTATCTATGTTAACTAGATATCTTTTATTAACAGTGAGCTGGCTTTTGTAAACATCGTTTTTAAGAAAGAGAATGTTTTAAAATTAGAAGCCATGTTTTCAAAAACCAAATGTTGACTATATTGGTTCCTTGGTTTCTGGTACAGCCAGGACTTTGAGAACCTGAATAAACTTTTTTAAAAAATTACACACACACACAAACACATTCACACACATGTTTGGTTTCTCAGAAAGCTTCCAAGGATTTGCATTATGGGCTCACTAGGTTACGTTGTTCAATTGGATCCTGCCTTTCAATTTTTATGGTAATTTACGTTTTTTCTTCCTTGGCCTTCAATTCTTGCTTAAAGACTGTGTCAGCCCTATCAACCGCTCTGTAGAACTCCTGCCTCCCTGGGGAGCTGACCTTTCAGAGCCCTCTTACTGGATTCCTGTCCTAACACAGGGAACTTTTCTTTCCTTTGCCTTCTAAAGTTAACAGTGAGATTTTGAAAAAAAATAATTTGGATCTGATCTTGCTTTAATTTGCATGCTCGGTCAACAGTCTGCAACCCTGAATAATGAGAACAAATTAATTTGTCCCACCACCCCCAGTTATCTTAAACTTTAGGATTCATCATAGGATAGTCATTATTTATAGAAAAACTTTATCCTTTTCTTACTGTTCCTTTTATAAAATGTAATTTAAGATACATTCACATGGCTCTACAATCAAAAAAATATAAAAAGACAAATAGTGAGAAGTCTCCCTCCCATTCCTGTTCTATACTTATTCTGTTCTCACACACACACTCACACACGAATTGGTGGTTACTTTATTAGTCTTATGTATATTCTTCCAGAGTTTCATTACTTAAATAAGTGAATACAATGTATATATACAATGTTCCCTTTTTCTTATTCAAAATGTAGCATACCATATTCAGTTTTATACTGTGTTTTAACAATTTATCTTGTTGATCTTTTCATAGAATACATACAAAGCTTCCATGCAAAATGGCTCTGGGTCAAGAAAGCCAGGAGTCCAACGGATGAGAGCAAGTTTATAAGCATTGGTATTCAGGAGTCAGGGAGCAGCTGGGCTCATGCCAACCATCAGAACAGCAGCCTAGTCTCCACACTGGCATACCTTCTGCTCCTCAGAAATTCTGTCTCAGCCCAGGAAAGGGCCCTACCTAGAGAGCTAACCACCTCAGTTGATACAACCTACTCAGTTTACACTTCACAAAGCAGGGTAGGGGAGCAGAAGGGCCCTGTCCAAAATCAGACAGTGGTCAAGGACAGAACTGGATGTTGCTTCTGCATTCTGCCCTAAATTCTCTCCATTCTATCCCTTATGTCATAAATTTTAGGGACTTGTCATATCTGCAGAGAAAATTTCAAATTCTTGTATGTAGCCCTTGTCCCAACTTGGAAGGGTGTGACGTGGTGGGGAAAAGCGAGAGTACTAGTAATAGTCAGGAATTCAGGATTCTAGTCCTAGGCCCTCTTTGGGCCCCAGCTTCCTCAACAGTGAAAGAAGAGGCTTGAACTGGATGCTCTCTAAGGTCTCTTCAAAGGCCTCCAATGTCTTTGACTGCCAAAGCCTGAGCATACTGAAGAGGCTGGTCCCCGCAGCTATGCCTGTGCTCATGATGTTTGTTCCACCCGGAATGTACCTTCTGTTTCTCTTCTTCCACATCTTTCAAGACCCACCTTGATTCTCCTGGTAGTCATTTACTCAGAAAATGCTTCTTGTAAAGAAGCTATAGGCCCTCCTACTTCCACCTCAGCACGTAGAACCTGCTCTTACCTCCAACTAGAGGACTCCTTTGGAAGTGCCAAGCAAACTGGCCTCAGTCCATTCAGTTCAATCCCTGCTCAAATGAAACTGAGAAAGATGCTTTCTCTAACTACCTTATCCCAAGCAGCACTTCCCCAATCACTCTCCTCCTTGTTCTATTTCTCCTTGTAGTTTTTATTATACAATTTATGTTTAGTTGATCTCACCCATTGCATTGCAAGCTCCTTTAAGCAGGGACAGGTCCTTTTTTTTTTTTTTTAAATTTAGAATAGCACCTGAGTAAACACTCAGTAAATATTTGTTGAATGAAAGAAATATGATTACTTGTAAAAGATTAAGTAATGATAAGGCCAAGCTTCAGAAACCTCACTTCCAATATTACTCTGAAGGCATTTCTCACATTCAATAGCTTGTTCTGTGAGAAAGCCCTGCATGGAAGCCCCAAACAGGGGTAAACCTATAAGTCAGAGAGGCAGAAATAGCTCTGAGAGATGTAGCCAGACAAACAGTAAGAGATCTTTCTGGAGTCAGACAGATTCTAGTTCTGAACTCTGCCACTTGTGGAACCTTAATTATGTTCTTAACCTCTATAAATCAAATAACAACCTACCTCACAAGTATATAATGAGGATTGAGGAAATTATTTACATGGAAGCATCTTGTCAGGTACGAGGCATCATACCTTATAGGCAAAATCTTCCTAAAGGCCAGAAGTAGCCTCAAATTGTTAATATGGGAACAGCTTTATTTAAAGATAAACTGTTCCAAGGCACCTGGGTGGCTCAGCTGGTTAAGCATCTGACTTTTGATTTCATCTCAGGTCATGATCTCACACTTAGTGAGTTCAAGCCCTGCATTGGGTTCTGCGCTGATGGCACGGAGCCTTTTTGGGATATTCTCTCTCTCTCTCTGCCCTGCTCTCTCTCTTTCCCTCAAAATAAATAAACTTAGAAAAAAAATAAGCTGGCCCACAAAAAAGTGTCCACTCTTAAAAAAAAAAAAAAAAAAAAAAAAAAAAACACGCACATAAATGAATGTCTATGTATACCGTGAAGGAAAAGCACAAGTCTAAAGATACATACTGGAAATGAACCCAACTTACTAGAAAACTCTTATCTGAAATCATGCTACATATGCCCTCTGAAATATGAAACCCTTTTTGCCAGGACTTCAGATGTACAGCCTACTGACTACTATAAAACTGAATCTTCCAATGGAGCAAATAAAACTGCAACCTCTTACAGAACACTATGGGCCTCCTGGATGCGTCAGGTTGTCTGTGGGTGGCTTCTGGACATTGTTTCTGCGCTGGTGAATAAAGGCAAACCCCTCAACCACCTCTCCAAGTTATATCTCTAACAGCAACTCCCAGAACAGGTTAGCCTTATTTGTTGCATTTAGTGGGTAAGAAAACCAAGCCCCGTCTCTTCTAAAAAGCCAATCCTGATATTCAATCCACACCAATTTCTTCCTAACCTAAATATTTATGGTATGACTGACAAGCATGCACTTTGGTGCCAGATCTTATTCCATCTCTATAGCATGCCAGTGTCTTCTTTGTGTAGCAAGGACTAGGTCATATTTCTCACATATTCCCAATGAAGATGCTCAGACATACTCATCTGAATTGAACTTAAAATGAAATTGCAGTGACTTGTCTCATAAGCATACAAGTAATTTAGGCATAGAGTCAAACAGAATTCTTCCTAAGTTTCAAATGTAATTCATAACCTACTAAAAGAACACTCACTACTCATATCACTTATATTTTTACTTTGTAGGCAAAGCTCCATGAGGCACTTTGTCCCCAACAAGGAGACAGAATTGACCCACTTCAATTTTACATCCCAAGATGCCCCCAAAACACTTCTCCCACAGAACCTAGAACAGTTTATTGCTCTGATGTTGGCAGGTCTACTCCCCAAGACAACCGTATGGTCCTCAAAAGCAAGAAAAACACCTAATTCATCTTTTTTCCTTATCACCTGAGCCTAACACCATGAGACACACAGTAACACTTAACTATTTGAGAATGCTAAATGGAGAACATGTGAAGGAGAGAATGTTAAGAAAAAGAGCAGGAGATTCTAAGACTGCCAGCCAGTGTGTCCATGTACACCCCAGTAAACATATTATAAGAATAATATTGGGGCGCCTTGGTGGTTCATTTGGTTAAACATCCAACTTTGGCTCAGGTCATGATCTCATGGCTTGGGGTTCAAGCCCTGTGTTGGGCTCTGTGCTGACAGCTCAGAGCCTGGAGCCTGCTTCGGATTCTGTGTGTGTCTTTCTCTCTTTCTGCCCCTCTCCCACTCACACTCTTTCTCTCTCTCTCAAAAATAAACAAACATTAAAAAAAATGTTTTTAAAGAATAATATTAATTAATAGTAAGAGAACAAACAAACATTTATGTGAAACACAAAACGCTGATAGGGTGTGATTACAGAGCAATAAAATTCAGCTTCCATTAGTTTATCACCCTAACTTGAAAGTATTCAGGTGAACTCTGTCATTCTTAAAAAAAAACATTTCTTCCAAAATAAACCTTTCTTGACCTTTGCCTGGCACTTTTGTTGGAAATAACAAAAAGACTACTCAAATTCTACTCCTTTGCATAAAAAAGAAAAAAACAGTAAGATGAAAATCTAAATTTCATTCTAATATAGTTAGCAAAGCAACTTTTTTCACTATGAGTAAACATTCTCAATCATATAGAAACATTGCAAGTTGACTGTTACTGAACTTTCAAATATGCATGAATTATGTTACAACCTGGCCAATAACTTCTATTTAAATGATCATCACTCTGGAATGAATAAATATCTCCTTTGGTCAATTTTTTCAAGTAACTACAAGCTACTAGTCAAAGTCTCAAATTAATGAGAATTCCATTTTGCCAAGTCTATAGAATACTTAACCACATTAATTCTTCCAACTTTCTCATGTACAGACTGACCTCAAGATTTGGATCCATCTGTGCTGTCATGCCTGGTTACTTTACCTTACATTCTTGCCCCAAAGCTAAAGTGTAAGAGGTATTTCTGTCAAAGTCTTCTAGAGGGAGAGAGAATACTGCGGAAAGACCATGGCCTTTGGAGTTCAGGCCTGGGTTTAAACCCTAACTCTATCCACCAACAGTATAATATTGGGAAAGTTACTTAGTCTCTCTGAGCCCTTATTTCCACATTGGTACAACAGAGATAATTCAAACTTTCTAGAACTGTTCTGGGGACTGCATTGTATTACATATGTAAAGTAACTAACACATAATAGGGACTCAATAAATGTTAGTTTCTCTTCCCACTTTTTCCATAGCCACAAAATACTTCTTCAGCACTCTTTATTAGTCAGATCACCAGCTCCATTTCCTACTTTGGAGTCATTTTTAGGCCTGCTAGCAGCCAGGTCACAGTTCATTAAAACATTTATACATGTTCAAGATGATCTATGCTGTTTTTTTAAAAGAATTCTTGATGAATAAAACAAAGGGCCTTTATAAGCTTTATAAGGTCTTCTACCTTTGACTGAAGAACAATTTTTTAATAGTCTAACTACTTTCAAAACCTTTTCTTTATTTTGGCTGCCACTGATTTGTGAGACTTGTCACCGTCATTAGAGTAAATAACCAATACATTTATTCTGAAGAAACTACTAGCCAGGGGAATCATTAAAAGAAATCTTGTTATAGAAATCTTGGCAAAATTCTAGGTTTCCATTTAGTCTGCAAAATTTTGTAAATTCTAACAAAATGGTATCAATTTTTTTCCTATGAATAGGGGTTTGTTTTAAAGAAATATTCTTGTGTGGATTTATTTTGCTACTCTACTGTGGGTAGCTGTTACCACATAATGCTAAATATCTCCTAAGGAAAAAACCCAGCGTGGGATTTAAACCAGCATGACAATTGTACAACAAAACAGAGAGCTTCTTAGAAATGCCAAATATTTTGTTTAGATTTGAAGAATTCTACTAGTTTAGGATTTTTTGTTTCTCAAGGATAGTCTGCCTCTATTCTTATTTTGTAGTTTAGTAGAAATGTGAAAATTCCCTTCCTCTATCCTTCTGACACATAAGAAGGACACTAGTTGGCATTCACTATTTTTATGTTAACAGTCAAAGCTATTTTGAGCCATTTTAGTACCATCCAATACTCATGCCAAGAAAAAAGGTTAGCATGACATTAGCAAGCTAAAAAATAAACTCTGTTTTTGGTCATTCAATAAGCACATTACTTTTTAACAACCCCACAGTGTATCTTGTGGACACAAATAATAATAAAATTCAAGAACATAAGCCATTAAATCATAATTAGAAAGTCCTACCTTTTGCGCATCTCCTGTAAAATATGCAATGGCCAGAGTGGGCAGAATCATGAACAGTGCATTGTAATAGAGCAGACCATATTTTCCCAGCTCCTAGAATAGTAAATAATTAGGTGTTTCATTTGGTTCTAGAAGACAGATATACAAAACTCTATATAGAATTCCACTACCATTACACACACACACACCCTCCCCCACAATATAGACAGCAAATCAGCCAAGTCGTTAAGTTTTGCAAACGTTAATAACCTAAGCTTTCAAAAGCAAGAAAAAAAGAAAAAAAATCAAACCTATAAGATTTTTAATTTATTTGAAATAAATCCTTTGAGTGCTTAAAACCAGGGAAATAAAAATAACTTCAACTGGCTACCACAAAACAGCAAGCAGGGGAAAGTTTATTTTGAATATACACACCTCTCTCTATATAAACACAGTCCTGAAGCCCTTCCCTTTCCAGAACTGAATTAAAAGTCATCAAGTCAGTCTTGAGCTTTTAGAACCACAGCAAAATGCCATTTAAGAGAGACAGGGGGGCAGATACCGACACACATACTCACACCTAGACCAACACAGACAGACATAACTTGACAGTGAAGTATTTCTGAAAATGGATATGTGAAGTACAATGAAGATTAAGATTATTCTATCTACAACTCCCAAAAGTATGATTTGCTGTGCCCTCAGCTATTGGGCCACATACACCTTTAAACACAGGGAACCTATGAGAACTCTGGGTCCACTTTTCATTCACACACTTCTAAGACATTCAGCTGGAAGCAGTCACCTGAAGAAGCAGGCCAGAGTTTGGGGTGAGGGGAGGAGGGTAAAGGCAAGATGGGGATGAAGTAGTGAGGATGGAGGCATGATATCTGCCTAACTTCTGTGATGAAAGATCACTAACAATGTAAAAAGTCATACTACCTTCTCAAAAGGAGCTTTGGAAAACTGGAAACAAATACTCAACAACAGAAAACCAGTTGATTAGATACAACCAAACAATGAAATATTATGCGACCACTAAAAATGTTAAATAATACTGATTGATAAGTAAACATGTTCATGAAACTGCACTAAGTGAAAAACAGACTAGAAAACATTATATATTATTGCTCTTTTATTTAAAATTTTACACATTTAAACATGTACATACACATGCAAATGCTCACATACTCTTATCCTCCAAAACTGCACTTCTCAGTTGATGGTAGAATTAAGAGAGATTTATCTTTTCTTCCTCTTGCTTATCTACATTTTCTACTACTTCTATTATACTTTCTACTATTTCTAATATGTATTATTTGTGATTTCTTTAAAGTCAGAAATGTTTTAAACTCAATAGTTGCATTCAGGTCTGAAATGCAGCACTAAATCTTAATGTCACGTGACTCATGCTCAAAGGACCATGATTTAAGCATTCCTGAAATTACACGTAATAAAACTTCTGATTTATTAACAGCATCTCAGTGTGGCCATACTGCCTCTCAGATAAACCATATAACTGATTTCTATGGTCACCAAAAGCATCAATGAAAAGATGTGCCTCATTTCTAAGGCAGAAAAAAAAAAAAAAAGCCATAGAACAAACAACCTTTAACAACAGATACCCAGTCAGCCAGCGACATGAGCGTGATCTGGTAAGTAAGGATGCACCCCCCCCCCCCCCACACACACACACCCTATCCAGATAACGGACAAATACCAAATTCTTTTTAATTGTCTTGAATATCTTCTTCCCTGCCTTCTTAAACATAGTACATTGACTAAAATTTAATTGAGGGCATCATCATAAACATGCATTACTGTATTGGGTCCTTATATGATGTTGTGATGTCTTAATGCTGTTTAATCACCGTTTTTGAGTACTTCTATCTTTTATAGTTTTCCTGTTTCTTTCTTTTGTTGTTAGCTGACCTTTTATACCACTGCCTCTCTGCCTCTAACTAGAATTCCATCTTTTAGTATGCTGCTCCCAATCCATGAGGTATGAAAAGCAGATCAATATGCTTAAAAGTTCTAATACAAATGAGTCCTAAGTAATTTTTAAGGGAGGAAATGAAGGACTCTCATGGGAATGAAATAGCAGAAACTCTCTTTGCTTTTGTCCAGGTTCTAGAATATACTCTAGATTGTGCTGTCCAATATAGTAGTTACTAGCCATATGCAGCTATTTCAATTTAATTATATTTAAACTACTAATTCAGTTCCTCAGTTGTACCTCAACAGCCACATGTGGCTGGTAGCTACAGTTAATGGACAGTAGAGATAGAGAATATTTCTAGCAACACAGAAAATTCTATCGGTCAGTACGGTTTTAGACAGCTGAGGCTGATGGACAAATGGAATGTTATTACCGGTACATATTTTCCAAAGCAGCAAATGGGCTGAGAAAAAAACAGAGTAAAACTAAATCTCTAACTGTTCCCTTTTCTCAATTTCAAAAAGATAAAAATTACTTAATAGTAGTAGCTTTCACTAAAATACAATCATCATACAAAGTCATCAAGACAAATAAGTGAAGAATAAGACATAAAAGGTATACTTAAGAAAAAATTGTTGGAAACAATCCACATTGTCCCTATTCTTCAAAGACCTTCAAAATAAACAATCTCTGAGAATAATGAAAACTACTAGGACATTCATTCCATGGCTCTTTCTGAAGAAGGCAAAGCCCCCTGCCAAGACAATACAAACCTGACACTAACACTACTACTGACTAGGTAGGGCATTTGTACTTACAATCTGAACTCCAAAAAATGGTCTGAAGGAGTTTCAGAAATATTGTACATATAATAGGGCAGACTAAAAATTAAGAAAATAAGGTCATCTGACTTAGAAGAGAAAACATGGGTAGGGAAACACAAGATTTAAATATGAGATAAAAAATGTACCACTGTTTAGAAAAAACTATGGTGACAGTATCTCATGTGGGTCCTTATATGGGATACATCATGATAAAAAGGGCAATTCCTTCAAATAACAACCCTATGATGTATACAGCTGAGTTCCACATAGCTTCTTCTTACAATAATGTGAACTTATACCATAATGTAGTAAAAGCAATGTGACTCAAATTCTCTGCTTTATGGCTTGACCTAAAAATAAAATTTAGTATGTATATATTCAAAGTGTATAATAGACCAACAAAAAATATCTTTAAAGCATGCTGCAAGTTAAAAGAGCTGGGTATGTAACGTTCATGTGTACGAGATCTAGGCCAAGGAATCCAGCATTGCTCTTGAGAGAGAATGATACTAATGCTCCCTAAATGCTTTCCCATTATTTGTGGGACAAATATGCAAAGTCCATTCTTGTTCTGCAGCTCCTTTCAACACTCACTCCTCAAATCTGCTTAAGGTCTTCCAGATATTTCCTTCTTGTCCAGTTCACAGCCATGAATATTTATGACACTTTTCTCCAATGAACACCCTTAATTATTTCCCTCTCCCAAAGTCAATATTCACCCAATCCTTTCCAGAAAAGGAATAAGAATAAAATCTAATTGCTAATTAATAACTGAAAAATAAAGTTTTTTATGTGAGCAGCAACATACAGATATTTTACCTTCAGAGATCCCTAGGTCTTTCCCCTCTCTCCTAAGTATTTCTTTATTTTCTGCTTTTTTCCTGACAAATTGACATTACCACTCCTAACAACAGTAAACATCTCTTAAAGATGTAGATTGCTACCTACTTTTGAATCTAATTTCTGTTTTACATATGCGCCATTTGCTGCTGTCAGGACATCATTTATCAGAATGAAAACATATCCTTCCAGGTCAAATGCCAAGTCAGAGCTGTAAAACACAAGCAACACTTTAATAACTTACATTTAAAGAACATGCATGTAATTTTAAGTAGGTCTGAAGTACAATATATGGAAGAACATATTCTTATCTAGGTAAGTGAACATTAGGCATTTTACCAGCTATTAGCATTTCTTGATTCCTGGTTATAGTTTGCAATTTCATGCTCAATAGGGAAGTCTTCAGAAATGAGACATACTAACACCTAAACATAATCATTAGTAATTAATCAATCACATCAGTTAATAGCACACTGCTCTGAAATCAAAGTCAGACAAGATCAAGTAACCAAATTCACCATTATAATACATCTGAAGCAGAAAGAAGGCACTGGAACTCAATTTCAAAGACAAGAAAACCAAAAAGATGAAGCTGTTAACATGTCACTTTTCCAAGGATTCATTCACACAAAAGGCAGGCTGTACAAGTGGTTGGGTCACTGGGTGGAATATCTGAGGTATAGATTATAGTTAGTTCTGAGATCAAGCTACAACAGTGTCTAAGCACATAGTAGGAACTCAAATACTTAAATGACTGCTTTAAAAGCCTATCAGGTATAACTAGCAGGATTAGGGAAATTAAAGTTTTCTATTATTTAGTTGACCACCAGGCACAAGATAAGAACTTAGTAAACTGAACAGAATAATGAAAATCTAAGAAGAGTATGTTTTCATTAAATGTTAGCACCCTAGCTAAAATAGCGGCCCCACATTCCACATTCTGTGATTGTGCAAAACTAGTACATATTTATAGCTAACTAGTACATGGAATGAGACTTCTAAGGAGCTCTATGCCACTGCTATTTTAGGCAGAACTAGCCCATGTACAGTCCCTTTTCCAAACAGCCTGACAACCTTTTAACTTCAGACTCCCTTCCACCCAATCTGTTTCCCAAGTAAAAGGTTCTGATTAGATAAGGCTGGTCCAAATCTGCAGGCCAGGGTTGGCCCTGAGGAACTCCTGTTGTTTGACTCTGTTTGGGGCCCCACCACCTTCAAGGAAATGCTCCAAAGACTAGCAAGGCATCTCTAAAAAGAAAGGTTAAAGGCTCATATACAATTTTTCTTCAAGGAGGTAATATCACCTAATGGGAAAAATAGTTAGCTATATAACAAAATTCTAGTAACTATTCTATCTTAAAAAAAAAAAAAAAGAAAAAAGGAATGCAATTTCACTTGGAAATTTAGGGTAGAATAGAATCTGACTTTAATATTTCCTCCTGCCTATACCACAGGGATGATGAAGGTAAATGAGCTAATCCAAGAAGCGCACTGAATTCCCAGATGGAAAATGTATGCCGGGCAGAATTTGTGTCATTAGCAACCCCACGTATGTATGCCTTGGGCTAAGTAAAATGTAGAAGGCCTCTAGCTATAACTTTAATTTTCTGAGTCTTTGGGCATACATTTTCACCCTACATTTTAAATATTAATTAGCTAATTAATAAATTAATTTATTTTTGAGAAAGAGAGAGAGCATATGTGCACACAGGGTAGGAGCAGAGAACTATGAGACCATGACCTGAAATGACTGAACGACCCAGGTGCTCCTCTTCCTGCATTTTAAAACTTAAACTTAAGAACAATGGAAAAAGCTTCAGTAATTTAACAGAATGTCTAAGTTATAGCATTTGTGATATATCTTAAGTGAGCACAAATAAAGAAATTCTATTATTTATTATTCCACAAGGCAAATAATTCATTATCATCTGCCTTTTCTAAGACACTATTTTCTTTAGCACTATGCAAAGTAAACGAATACCACATGATTTATAAAAGCACACAGGCTCTGGAGTCAGGCACAAATTCAAATTCTGGCTCTGCCATTTACTAGCTGTGTAACCTTAACCAAGTTACTGAACTCAGGTTTCAGTTTCTTCAACTAAAAATAGGAAAATTATACCCATAGCTTTCAGAGTTGTTGTAAAGAATGCATAAATAATATGTGTAAAATGCCAAACATGGCATATGGTATGTGCTCAATAAGTAGAAGAATCAGATTTTGCCAGCCTTGACCTTAATACAGTCAAAAAGATTGAACTCTCTGAAGAGTCTTTTGGATGTTTTTCAAAGACATGATTCTTACTTAGCCTAAAAAAAAAATCTCTTTACTGGTAATTGATTATTATTAATAATTATTGATAATTTCCAATATGTTCTTAATACATTCTTACCTGGCAGCTACAAAGGCTCCAATAATCATCGCAAATACGGTCATCTTAATACCCCAAGAAAAAGTCTTCCTACAAAATAAAACAATTAAAAAATACACACATGTGCCTTTATTCACAAAGACTCAATCTGCAACACAGGCAAAAAAATATATATGTGTGTGTGTGTGTGTGTGTGTGTGTGTGTGTGTGTGTGTTTTCTTTAAAAAAAGCTATAAACAATCATATTTTAAATGCTTCCAAGAAATTGGATATTTCAAAGAACCCCTTTACATGAAGCAAAAAGTTATACAAAAAAGTGTATTCATTTTTTGATTCTTATATTTACCATTATTGAGTTTGCATATTTGTAAATCAGAATTTCTTTAAGTAGAAAAAGGTCACACACACTTGTGGTAAAAGTAGCCAAGACGTGAACACTATTTAAAACCTATACTGATGTTTCTGACCCAGCTTCATCCAGTGGCAACAGTAAGTATAGGAATTCTTAGAAGTGTATCTCATGTTCAGACAGATTCCAACTACAATTCATAATCTTCCCAACTACTGCTCCCATAAACTATCAATTCCTATAGCAAAGGAAGAAAGTTGCTTAAACTTCTCAAAAGACAAAGTTGAGACAAGACAAATAATTTTACTATTTCACATATGCTGGGCCCCTTTTCAAGATAATTAAAAGTTTGTTAAAGACTACATATATTAGAAATCAGCTCACTTGAGTAAAACTCCTTCAGCAAACATTGTAAACAGGATGGAGAACCTTCTCAGAACTGTAAACATTGGCAAGCTGCAAAAAAAAAAAAAAAAAGGAAAAAATATGATTAGGTAAAATAAAGTTTAACAATTTACTTTTTTAACTAAGACTCCCCAAATATCTTAAAATAATGTTAATCTCTTCCTTCTATTATGCTGATTAATTCCATTCCACATTGATTAATCTGTGATTAAACCTTTGTTTCTTTCTAGGATTCTTATTTGAAAGCTGAAAGAATTGCTTTTATAAAACTACTAGAAGTGAGAAATACCAAGCTAACTATAAAAAATGGTAGAGATCATGTATCTATTATCAAAGACTAATAACAGCCACTTTATCTCACTCTACGTTTATACAAATACCCTTAACAGTAACCATGTTAGTCTTCCTTTTTTACTAGACTGACCTTACTTCCCACCCACTCCACTCCCCCTGAACACGTCCAACCCTCCAAAAAGCATCTATGATAATCTACCCACATGAAACACTCCTTGATTGTCCTTTTGTGGAAATACTTTGGTCTTCCTCTAAATTACCACAGCATTTTGCTTGCACTAGTCAAACACATATCCTCTTGTGATATAATTATTTCTGAATATATCTCATCTCACTCCAAAGTGCCTTATACTTAGCTGGCAATAAAAAATAGGCTGAGGATGGATAGATGGATGACAATGGATGAAGAAGAGCAAATTCTATAGAAGCAGCACTTTGTAGCATGTCTGCATTTCTTTCCAAGTGGATAATGAGATGGAAAAGGATGCCCCACCCATGAGAAATCTAACTTCCATGAACCCTCTCCCAGAGATATCATCATGGTTATTCTGTCAGGTTTCTTGGGTCTGGAGAAAGAAGAAATGAAAAACGCTTTGTCTCCCATCCTCAGATTATCTCCCCATTGTTTTACAATCATCTACTATGCCAAAGGTTTACCTTAAGTGGAAGTAGTGAAACCATGGATTTCTGTTAAACGGCTTCCCTATGTGTATAATTTTAGTATCACATACACCCAATACATACTATACTCCTCAAGTGGAGAAGCCAAGAATTGGGAGGTTAGAGGATAATTAAACAGTGTTGTTGTAGAGCAGCGAACTACTGCTTTTTTCTAGAAGTGAATACGCTGCTTCTACAGTGATATGGCCATGGGTGCAATATTTGTATCAGAGTTCCATCTGATGTTATTTTAACTACTTCATGTTAAAAGAAACACTACAAAAGTTCTCATACCACCCTCTGATTTTGCTTGCAGAATTTGCTTAAAATATGATATTTATAAATTGTATTAAAGAATTGAAACCCCAGAAGCCTAACATATACTCTCCACTACTATATAGGTCTGGAAAAATAATGAAAATCTCCTATCACAGCATTTTATAACATTTTAAGACTTCTATTAGCAAAGTGAGGAGGGAAAAAAACCCCAAAGCAAATAAAACTCTTTCTATTCAAACTTAAAGAATTTAAACTAAAATCTTTTTGGTGTAATCTTCATTATTTACTAACAGAAGCTTTCCGGTCCTTTCATTTTCTTCCAAAATCAGAAACAATGTGTTAAATATTTGACATTCAAGTACAGTTTTAAGAATACATTATATTAACCTCACTAGTAAAATAAAGTTATCCATACTTCAGTTTCTTTGTGCTGAACAGTCCCGTGATTTGGTTCCCAAAATATAGTAGAGGTAGTGGAAACGTCTAGAAAATTTAAAAAGGGATAACAAAACTCAATAATAAAGATAGCTAAAACAAGGTCCTTTCAAACAGAAACAGTTTTGTTTATATGATCAAAATCTTTCCACTTAAAACATAAGATTAGAACTCACACACATTTTTGGCCCCCGTGAAGCACCCAAAAAACATTATTCCTGGATAAACAGCACTACTGTGGCAGAGAGAGGGAAGAATGGAGAAGGAAAAAGAAAACAGAAATATGAATATGATCAAAGCACAGGAGACAGTAACATCACCTGCTTTAAAATATAATGGATTAGCCCATGGCAGAAAAAGGAAAGGCATTTCATCTTCACATGGAGTTAAGCACAGGCAGACAGAAAAATAAGAAAACAAACCCAAAGAACAACGAATGCAGGATACACTGGCTGGATTAGATGGATGTAGAAAATGCAAAACAGCTGTCCTCCCGATAAGTGTTCATCGATTAAAACAACACAAGATCTCAGGGGGCTTTTTTCCCTTAATTTTACAAGAGTGTGTAGGCCTTTTTAAAACACATATTACTAAATTTATTCTTACCTTCACTATACCCTCTCTGGGCAATTTCAAGACTGCAATTTTTAAATAGGCGGAGCACTGACAAAAATATATAGGGACTTCTTTTCAGCAAAAAGCACTAGTATTATTATCATTATTGCTATTATTACTATTTTACCTTTCGAGGTACATTTCTGTCAAGGTCAGGAAACTTGACTACTCTGAGCGCCTTTCCCACCCAGAGAACTGCCACTGTGGCCACCATCTGTAAACAGAGAACACAGATTCACTGTTCTACATATAAAGACACACACAGAAGTTCGAACGACATAAACCACGTAATGCTGAAGATTCCAACTAACCTGGCCAAGTCCAACACATAGTGAGGAGGGAAATCTACAAAAAAGGTAGAGAGAGAGAAAAATACGGGGTCAGGAAAACCCAAACGTAGCTCTGTCGATTCAATTTAAATGCATTTTGATACAAACACCAACATCTGCCTTTTATCCAAATGAAAATCTGAGAAAAATCCCTGCTGGTTGTCAGGCAACACCCCTGATTTTGTAGCCTAGGGCGGCCACTTGTCTCATCTTGTCCGATTCCACAATTTCAGTCAGCTGCCTCCAACAGATTTTTCAAGCGGTGAAGAAGACAGACATAGGTGTCTTCAACGGCTTCACATCTTTAAAACAAAAATGCTGCTTCTGCCTCAGGGTCCCAGTGACAGCGTCAGAATCGTCTTAAATGAGCTTGAGGATGCGCACGTCCCCAGAGGCTGTCAGCAAACTCGAGGAACCCTGAAGCCCCGGACCCCGGCCCAGGATGCCGGGAAGGGAAGGCATCCCCTCGCTCTGCTCCCAGCCTGGCATGCAACGGGAGCCAAAAGTCACGAAGCAACTCCGCTCCGTTACTCCGCAGGGCAAGGTCTCCTGGGCGCTGCACAGTAGGCACGGCGGGCGCTTTCCCACCGCGGCGGGTACGCGCGCCGGGCCGTCCGGGGCCCCGCGCCCAGAGCGGGACCCGCACCCCGGCCCATGCGCCAAGCCGGCCCCGCCGCCCGGGCCGCGCGTCCGCCGCCAGCCCTCTCCGGCGCCCGCCCAACTTTGTTCAGCTTCAACTTTGGCAGCGTTAAGTCCAAGGAGCCGGCGCCCCGCCGGAGCCGCGCGCTCCTCCCCACGGCCTCGGCCGCCACCGCCGCCTCGGCCCTACCTGTAATTGGTGAGCACGCTTTTGTTGACCACCACGATCAGGAAGGAGCTCACGCCGTAAAAGCCGGCGGCCAGCAGCTTCAGGAACACCGTCAGCGTTTCGGCCGACGCCATCCCCAACTCCTCCTCATGTCTGTGTGTGGAGGATTTCGCGGGGGCTTCTCCTTTAACCCGGGCATGCTGACGTCTATGAACTTCCGCCATGGCTGCGGCGGCGGCGGCCTGTGAGAGGAGCGGCGGGCGGGCCCGGCGGCAGGGCCGAGCGGCGCGGGGGGCCTGTGGCTGTAGTTCCCGGGGGACTCGCGGAGCCCTGATCGGCGGGCTGTGTCGGCTGCGCGCTCGCCGCCTCGGCTCCCCGCACGGTAGCCGCCCGTCCCCGCCCAGGGGCAGGAACGCTGGGTTTCACACCCTTGGGGACTGGGCTCGGGCATTGTGCAACGCGGGGTCAGAGGGTAGGGGCCGCGCCGGGATTGGTCTGGGTAGGGGTTGGAGAGGGCCTGGAGAAGGGGAGGCGGCGACCCTCAGTCGCGGGCAAAGAAGGAAAGGAAGCCAAAGAGCAACCACTCGGGGACACCTGAGCGCCAGGCGGCAAAGCAAATTCACCGAACGCCGCGGCCGCCCGGCGCCTGCGCGCGAGCCTGCGCTGGGTCTATCAGCGGCCGCGTACCTACAGCTGGGGAGACTGGAGGCAGGGGGAACTGGAAGCCGTATTCTCCAGATAACAGCCGCAACAAAAGTACGGACCATCCTCCCCTCGGTAACAGGTGGCTGGCTGACTTATTCTCAAGGTGTGCGCGTCTAGACCTTGTTCTTTTGGTCTCTCCTGCAGGTCAAAGCCCTTCAAAAGTATCACACGTGGATAAAAGTAAACACCAAGCATTTCATTCTACATTCCCTCGGGCTTCTTACATTTTCTGAACTCAGAAACACCAAACAATACTTTCTTTGCAGATCAAAGGAAAATTTGTTTAAGAAAAATGTACACATATCCAAAAAAGTAGTAAGATAATCAAGCAGCTTATGCGTTGATGACAGAGTAAGGGTTTGGGAGGTGCGTTCCAATTCTGGGATTCCTGCAAATGCCCTCTCACTAGCCATGTGCCAATTAGTTGACCTCTCTGGGCCAGCATCTCCGTATCTCTATGGATGTTAAGCTAGTGCAGAGCTAGTTTTCAGTAAGTGGCAGTCAATTATTACATAACTGAAACAAATCATTATTATCAGCTTCAACAAAGAAATGACATAGCTAATATTAATGTCAGAAAAACAACTTTGAATTATTTTTCTATATATTTCATCTATCTTTTTTATTTCTTTTAGCCCTTACTTTTATTTATTTATTTTTTTAATATATGAAATTTACTGTCAAATTGGTTTCCATACAACACCCAGTGCTCATCCCAAAAGGTGCCCTCCTCAATACCCATCACCCACCCTGCCCTCCCTCCCACCCCCCATCAACCCTCAGTTTGTTCTCAGTTTTTAACAGTCTCTTATGCTTTGGCTCTCTCCCACTCTAGCCTCTTTTTTTTTTTTTTTTTTTTTTTTTTCCTTCCCCTCCCCCATGGGTTTCTGTTATGTTTCTCAGGATCCACATAAGAGTGAAACCATATGGTATCTGTCTTTCTCTGTATGGCTTATTTCACTTAGCATCACACTCTCCAGTTCCATCCATGTTGCTACAAAAGGCCATATTTCATTTTTTCTCATTGCCACGTAGTATTCCATTGTGTATATAAACCACAATTTCTTTATCCATTCATCAGTTGATGGACATTTAGGCTCTTTCCATAATTTGGCTATTGTTGAGAGTGCCGCTATAAACATTGGGGTACAGGTGCCCCTATGCATCAGTACTCCTGTATCCCTTGGGTAAATTCCTAGCAGTGCTATTGCTGGGTCATAGGGTAGGTCTATTTTTAATTTTCTGAGGAACCTCCACACTGCTTTCCAGAGCTAGCCCTTACTTTTAAATTGTGATGAAATACACATAAAATTTACCATCTCAACCTGTTTTATTGTTATGGTAAAATATGCTTAGTATAAAATTCATCATTTTACCACGGGGTGTATAATTCAGTGGCACTAAGTACATTCACATTATTGTGCAACTCTCACCACTACCCATCTCCAGAACTTTTTCATCATCGCTAACTGAAATTATGTAACCACTAAACAGTCTTCCCCATTCCTCCTCACCTCAACCTCTAGTGACCACTATTCTTTCTGTCTTTATGAATCTGACTATTTTAAGTACCTCCTGTAAGTGGAATTATACAGTATTTGTCCTTTTGTGTCTGATATTTCACTTAGCATAATGCTTTCAAGGTTTATCTACTTGTAGCATGTGTCAGAATTTCCTTCCTTTTAAAGGCTGGATAATATTCCATTCTGTGTATATCTTTTGATCCATATCTTTTGAGTTATTCTATGAACTCCTTTGTTTTCTGAATATTCTGAAACACTGGTGCCCAGAATGAAGTTCTTAACATGGCCCACAAGGACTTAGGGGATGTGGCTTCTGCCCACATCTCCAGAGGCACTCCTCACATTTCCCTCCCTAAGCTGCAACTAAATTAAATTATGGCCAGTTCCGTGAAGAAAAATGTGGGTTCCTGTTTCTGAGTCTTTGCTCCCATTATTCTTTCCATCTAGGTTGCTTTCTCTCTCTCTCTCCTCTCCCCAGTCTCCTGAAGAACTCTTACTTTTCCTTTAGTATTTAGCCAAAGCATTACTGCCTCTTTGGGTACCTTCCTTCACACTGTCCCTCCACTACCTCCATAGAATTGATATCTCTCCTTTTGTGCCCCTCGCACCCCATCTTTGTACATCCCCATTATAGAGGCTCTGGAATTACATGTTTGTATGTCAGTCTGTTCCAGCAGACAGTGAACTCCCTAAGGACAAGGACAGGTGGGATACCTAGCACCGTTTAAATGTTTTTGCTAAATGAATAACTTTTTAACAATAAGGAAAAATGGCCATATTTCTTCCCTAATTGCTAGCAGCAGAAGAAAAATAACTAGAAAGTTTTATTTTGGGAACTATCTTCTGTGAAAAAAAATACTATAAAAATAATATCCCTCATAACAAAAGCAAACAAGCAAAATAGACCTGTATTACATAAAAAGTATCTTCCCCTCTTCCTCCCCTACCCACTCTTTAAAGAAAGCAACTGCTAACAGTTTAGAGGTTGTGTTAAGTGCCATGTTCTGTTCACATATGAATACATACATGTACACGGATGTATGTATACACACCCATATCCATACACACAGGTGTATATTTACACATGCATATTTAATACATTTTTTAACATACATAGAACAGAACCAGGTAAGAACACTGATCCTCAAGCCAGACACTGTCTCTGACACTAATTTTGTGACCTTGGGCAAGTTACTTGACAATACTGTGCTCAGTTTCCTTATTCATAAAATGAGGATTTCGCTTAGCACCCACCTCATGGGGTTTTGGTGAGAAATGCGTAACGAAGGTAAAATACTTAGAATATAGTACATACTTCACAAGTGTTTATAATAATAATTACTATTATTATCATTAATACTATTACTATGCAAACTCTGTTTTCACTTAGTATTTTTAAGGATCTTTCTGTGTTAGTAAAGAAATTCTACCCCGAATAGCCAAAGCAATTTTGAAGAAACTAAAGCAGGAGGCATCACAATCCCAGACTTTAGCCTCTACTACAAAGCTGTAATCATCAAGACAGCATGGTATTGGCACAAAAACAGACACATAGACCAATGGAATAGAATAGAAACCCCAGAACTAGACCCACAAAAGTATGGCCAACTAATCTTTGACCAAGCAGGAAAGAATATCCAATGGAAAAAAGTCTCTTTAACAAATGGTGCTGGGAGAACTGGACAACAACATGCAGAAGGTTGAAACTAGACCACTTTCTCACACCATTCACAAAAATAAACTCAAAATGGATAAAGGACCTGAATGTGAGACAGGAAACCATCAAAACCTTAGAGGAAAAGACCTCTCTGACCTCAGCCATAGCAATTTCTTACTTGACACATCTCCAAAGGCAAGGGAATTAAAAGAAAAAATGAACTATTGGGACCTCATGAAGATAAAAAGCTTCTGCACAGCAAAGGAAACAACCAACAAAACTAAAAGGCAACCAACGGAATGGGAAGATATTTGCAAATGACATATCAGACAAAGGGTTAGTATCCAAAATCTATAAAGAGCTCACCAAACTCCACACCCAAAAAACAAATAATCCAGTGAAGAAATGGGCAGAAAACATGAATAGACACTTCTCTAAAGAAGACATCCGGATGGCCAACAGGCACATGAAAAGATGCTCAACGTCGCTCCTCATCAGGGAAATACAAATCAAAACCACACTCATATATCACCTCACAAGAGTGGCCAAAATGAACCTATTAGGAGACTATAGATGCTGGAGAGGATGTGGAGAAATGGGAACCCTCTTGCACTGTTGGTGGGAATGCAAACTGGTGCAGCCACTCTGGAAAACAGTGTGGAGGTTCCTCAAAAAATTAAAAACAGGCCTACCCTATGACCCAGCAATAGCACTGCTAGGAATTTACCCAAGGGCTACAGGAGTGCTGATGCATAGGGGCACTTGTACCCCAATGTTTATAGCAGCACTCTCAACAATAGCCAAATTATGGAAAGAGCCTAAATGTCCATCAACTGATGAATGGATAAAGAAATTGTGGTTTACTCTTATGTGGATCCTGAGAAACATAACAGAAACCCATGGGGGAGGGGAAGGAAAAAAAAAAAAAAAAAAAGAGGTTAGAGTGGGAGAGAGCCAAAGCATAAGAGACTGTTAAAAACTGAGAACAAACTGAGGGTTGATGGGGGGTGGGAGGGCAGGGTGGGTGATGGGTATTGAGGAGGGCACCTTTTGGGATGAGCACTGGGTGTTGTATGGAAACCAATTTGACAGTAAATTTCATATATTAAAAAATAAAAAAAAAAAAAAAGAAAAAAAAAAGAAATTGTGGTTTATATACACAATGGAGTACTACGTGGCAATGAGAAAGAATGAAATACGGCCTTTTGTAGCAACGTGGATGGAACTGGAGAGTGTTATGCTAAGTGAAATAAGCCATACAGAGAAAGACAGACACCATAGGTGTTCACTCTTATGTGAATCCTTAGAAACTTAACAGAAACCCATGGGGGAGGGGAAGGGAAAAAAAAAGAGGTTAGAGTGGGAGAAAGCCAAAGCATAAGAGAGTGTTAAAAACTGAGAACAAACTGAGGGTTGATGGGGGATGGGAGGGAGGGAGGGTGGGTGATGGGTATTGAAGAGGGCATCTTTTTGGATGAGCACTGGGTGTTGCATGGAAACCAATTTGACAATAAATTTCATATATTAAAAAAGAAAAAAAAAGAAATTCTACCTCATTCTTTTTAACAGCTGCTGAAAATTCCATTATAGATGCATCATAATTCATTCATGTAACCTTTCCTATGGGCATTGAGGTTGTTGCCGGCTTTTTGGTTATTAACACTGCAGTCTTTATTATCCTTGTCCATTCAAATTTGTAGAGGTATAAGTTTCTAGATGTTGAATTGTTTAATTACAGGCTATGTTTCTTAAAAGCATTAACAAATGGATCTCCAAAGAGACTGTACCAATTTTACATTCCCGCTAGCACTGTATGAAAATGCACCCCTCTCTTATAAAGTCAGATGGCAGCAATAGAGACCACTGAAAAAGGCCAGATGGTTTGAGTGCTTCCTGGTGGAGGGATGAAATGCCAGGTACAAATTTCTTCAAACAATCAATTGCAATTGATGAAAATTGCAATGAATGAAAGTAAATCTCATAAAAGTATTAATCCAAAAAACTACTGTTGTTTTTCTCAGCATGATTATGTTATTTATTTATTAATAAATATTTGTTAAGACCTACCATAGATAGGCCAAGAACTATACTGGATTTTCTCAACACCAGGAATGCTTTGTAGACCCTCAGTAAAGTGCTGTGAAGTCAAATGGAGTCAAGCATTTGTATCAGGTGCCCATAAAGATAGATGTGCACAATCCAGCTGGGTTTTTATTATAGGTATTTAGACTTTTTGGTACTTTTAGGTATTTCAATTACTTAGACCTATTTTCTAACCTCAGTAATATTAATCACAGAATTATATATGGGAGATTTATATATTATTTATAAAATTGAATAACGGTGGAAGTATCTAAAATTGTATAAGATTGGGAAGACTTGATTTAAATATTTTCATTGATATACAAGTCTACTCTATTTGGAAATGTCAACATTGTACCTTGATACGTTTTATATTTTGCTAGGTGGAACTACTGGCGGAAAAATCTTCTTTATAATTAAAACATGTCTTTTTATCAAAACATTGCTTTACCCATCATGTTTCTCCACCAGGAAAAATTGATTCTGTATACTATTTGTTAACATAACTCACGTTATTTCTTTTCCCTGTACTTCTCCCTTTCCCTAAGCTCACTTGCTTTTCTTATACTGGAATTTATGTGGGATATTTTGGTGCCCACATCTATTCACCAGTTTCTTATTTCACTGCCTGCTTAGATCATCCTAGTGACCTACTGTGTTGTACCACTGATTATTTTCTAGCCCGGAAGCAAGAGTCATATGTGTTTCCTATTCAAACAATGCCTTTAAAATTCTGTGAACTAAAAAGTTTGGAAGGGGAATGGAGCTTCTCTGCAGTGCCTCATACTTCTCTATGTTGGGCTCGAAGATATGAAATTATTGATTACTGATGATGAGCCTGGCCATGTGCTATCATTGTGGTTTATTATTTTATTTCATCCTTTCTACTCTAGGAAGTAGGTATGGCAAAAAAACTTATAAATAGGAAAACAAAGGCCAAGAAGGAGTCTTAGGAATGCCCTGAGTCCTACAGCTCTAAGTGACTGTGCAGATTTGGCCCAGTGTATTTAGCAGTGTGCTCCTACACTACATAGTCCTGCCCCAAGTGGGGTAGATGAACATACTTGCTTTTATAAGAAGTCTGGCGATACCATTTCCTCCTTCAATTACCAAGTTTAGTATTTATCAACCATATGAAGAATAACTAGGATTAAGAAATGACAATTTATTAGTCATAGTCAATCATGACCCAATCACAAATACCATACTAGTCATCAAAGTAGGCATTGAAAATACAAAGGCATTTAGAACTCAAGGTGTTTACAACTGAACTTCATACAAATCGACTGTAAATCAGTTGTTTTGATCCTCCTATCTCAGTGAACTTGGCCTCACTATCCACCGATTGACCATGGCTCTACCCTCTTATAACCATTCCCCCATCACTCTTCAACCCACCTGAAACTAGTTTTACAGCCTCCACCACACTGAAGCTGTCCATCCCTAAGTCATCAATGACTTCCATGGAAGTAAACCCTGCAGACACGCAGTCCTTCTCTTGTTCCTCCACTCTACAGCATTTGCACTACTGATCCTCTCCTCTCCTTTAGCCACACACACTTCCCTTTACTTCTCTGATGCCACACCGTCTGAAACACCTCCTAGTTTTCTAGATATTCCTTCTCATTCTTTCTGCTTCACTGGCTCTTCCTCATCTAGATTTTTTAAGTAGAGTTTCACATTCCTCGGGGCTTCGTCTTGGGTCTTTTCATTCTATACATTCTTACTAATAATTTCATCCCACTTAATGGATTCACTTACCATTTATCATTTTGCCAACACTTCCCAAATTTCTATCACATGGGTTCTCTTGAACTCCAGATTAGTATATACAACCGTCTCCTGAACATCTTCACTTGAATGACTCTGAGGCCCCTTGACATGTATAAAACTAAACCGATCATTGTCCCCTCAACCCCCGCAAACTGCTTCTCCTCCATTGTCCCCTATTGTATCAGGTAATGAATCCCGACTGGCTGCTATCCAGCTATTTACTTAGCCATCCCATATATTTACTACTACCTGTTTATCAGGTCCAATCAGCATAATTCAATCACTGTACTGAATCAGTTGATTTTGTACATTTAGATGATCAAGATATCTATAGACAATATTATGGCACAAAGTAGGAGATTTGATGTAACCCTGAGATAAAACTGTAATCATGTACTACTGGCCCTGCTATATAAGTAGTAAACTATTTCTAGTTGGTCCTTATGAACAGATACAGAGAAAAAAGCATTTGCCATATCAATTAATTAGCTGAATACTAGGTGCAAGGAGCTATGGTGTTAATCTGCTTTGGTAAAAATACTACATGTGGAATATTAACTACAACAAAAGTCACCTCCTGATTAAGTTTATGACCATCCTCAGATATTTCTCAAGATCTGCTCTCTGCATTGGACAAACAGGCGACTTATGTGGGAATGTGATAGGTATCACCACTCATACATCTTTCTAAGTCTTTGGTAATGGGCACTAACCTCTGCAATTCCCTTGAAGATATGCTATTCGTTTTGTTTACTGTCCTAGTAGGATGGAAAGGTTCCAGAGGCTTCCTTTCTACCATTATAGTCCTTGTTCCATGGGTCAAATTGCCAATGTAAGGATTTTACCAGTTGCCATGTATATCTGTTATGTCTAAACATGTATTTCTTTTAAGTTTATTTTAATCCGGTTTTATATCCCATCTTCCTTAAAATTCATTTCTATACATATTCCTCAGGTTTATATTGATGTAAGTTGGGAAAATCTGGCAATCAGCTTTTTTGGTTTATAAGCTGCTTCCTCCTGGATCGGACTTTGTACTTGTTCCCCCGGAGCATGCGGATATCTGACCCTAGTTACGGGAATAATGGATAGTTCTCAAGCAAGGAAAGACTGATATCCTCAGACACAGGAGGACAAGCTGCTTCCACTGACAGAAGAGGTTCAAAGTGACTTGAGATTTCAAAATTCTCACCTTGGCCTAAGTCCATCCAGATGTATCCCCAATCCACGTTTTGGGGTCCCTCTCCTTCCCTATCACTTTCCTAACTTCTACACCAGAGACCTGGCAAGGGTATACATTCAACTGATGTTGTAAATTCTGTAAACTGGACAATTAAATATCTGTTCATTTTTAGCAGTAGCAGCCCTGTAGCTATAAGAAATGAGAGATTCTTTTTTTTCTATTTTTTAAGTTTATTTATTGTTGAGAGAGAGAAGTGGGGGAGGGACAGAGAGAGAGGAAGACACAGAATCTGAAGCAGGCTCCAGACTCTGAGCTGTCAGCACTGAGCCCGATGCAGGGCCCAAACCCATGAACCATGAGATCATGACCTGAGCCGAAATCAGTTGCTTAACTGATTGAGCCACCAAGTGCCCTGTGGAAATGAGAGATTCTTTTAAGGCTGTCATGGAATCCCTCCGCCTCTTTGATAAGACTTGAGCAGAGTATGAGGACTCAAGGTTGGTACTTTCTCTAAGTGCTTTAGTGTATTCAGAAGAACCTATTTATCACCAGTTGTCATAGTCATTGTTACTGTTCTAACAGTCAAACACGGCAGATAGACTTGTTTCATTAGGCACTTTATCCCAATCAACTACAGGTGATGACTTAATTAATAATGATACTTCTGCATGACATGGGTTACCAGTATTCATTTCCTATTAGCAAGGAGCTCAGCACTACATTCAAGCCGAGCACAAAGCCAAGCTAATGGCCAAATCCCACTGTTTAGGGTCTGTTTCCTGGGAGTACTCCTAGCAACAATTTCTGTGCCAATCAGAGTCCAGTTAGGAGACAGAAACCACGCTGGTTATTTGCTTAAAGAGAATTTAATGTAAAGAAATACTAACTATGCAAATAAAAGGTTTTTAAAAAATCCTCTAAGGTATCATGGAGATAGCTACTGCAGGAAAGGCAGAGGGAATAAAGGGAAGAGGCTAGAATTATTAAAACCTAGAAAATTAGAGGGTTCCCCCCACATACACACCAATAGCTAAACTCAGACCTCTGAGGAAGAGATGCTGCTTAACTGGAATCTTTGATACCTGAATCTTTGAGTGCAGAGGAGGCTCCCCATAAGCCTGGGATCCAGAGGCCCTGTAGGCTGTGGGGAGCATGTTGAGACCGGCTCTGCGAGTGACAGGAAAACTGCCAACTGCATTCAGCTGCTGGTATGGGAAGGGCTGGCTGCTTCTGGGGGGAAGAATCATTGCTGCAGAAACGCTAAGAGGAAGCAGACACTAAGGGGCATTTCTCCTCCAGCTTTGCAGTCTCCCTAGCACCACCAATGGCAGAGCCTGATGGAGAGCCAGCTGGCGAAGCAGGAATGTGGTTTGCAAGTCACAAGCACCAGCTTCACAAAGTGGAATAGAGAAAGATAGTCCAAACCTACTCTAAGGTTTGGAGCTGAGAGACAAAAATTTAATAACTGGCACTCCCATCTTCCTAAAAGGAACCATCATCCACCAAGCTGCTCACCCTAGAAACCCAGTAATGAGTCATTCTTAGGGCTTCTCTCTTCTCTTTGGCCATAGATAAGCTCTTAAATATCTCTGAAGTTTGAACCCGCTGCCATCATCATCATCCCTCACCAAGACTACAAGTTAGAATACAAGCCTATTTAGTCTTCAGGCTCGATAACTAACATCTGTGCTCCTGCAGTTCGCTCTCTACACAGGAGTCACACAGCAGCCACAGTGATTTTACAAAATTGCAGATCTAATTGTTAGGATTAAACCCATCTCCTGCCTTATTCTTCTTTTGGCTCTCCTTGCTCTATACTTATGATTGACTTTCTCTAATTCCTCAAACACATCCTCTCATTTCTGGATCCTTGCACCTGCTCATCATTTGACTTATTATAGGTTAATCTTCCATCCCCCACAAACCCCATCCCCCTCTGCTGGCTAACTTCTTCAAGTCTCAAATAAAATAGAATATCTTCCGTGAGGTCTTTTCTACCCAGAGACTCATTAACACCCATTCCTGCATGCCTCTTAAGAGACATAATCACTTCAGTTACTAATTGAAATATTCTTTTCCTACTTTCTGCCTATTGCCTTCTCCTTACCATAAATGTTCAGACCATAATGCATAGGCTGTTGTTTACTGCAGGTGGTTGCTATTGAAATATACTCAGAACATAGGCTGCAAATTCTCAGATTCTGTGCTTAAAACTCAATGGTGCATAACGATTTTAGAAAAAAACTTTTTCCCCTTCTTACTCCTTTTAAGCCAGATAAACCCCTTCCAAAACATGTCCTTGTATAGTCTTCCCCAACTGAACTGATGAAAAATCTATTCTTCCAATTGTTTAGGCCCAAAAGCTCACAGCCATCTTTGACTCCTCTCTTTCTTTAGCTGCCCACATCTAGCTCTTAGCAAATCCCATCAACTCTATCTTTAAAATATATCCATATTCCAACATTTATTACTTCTACTGGCATTCTAGTCCAAGTCACCATATGTGCTTGCTAAAATATTGTAATTTTTTTCTGTAATGGTTTTTCTGCTTCTATCTTGGACTCACCTTTCCCTATTAGTCTTTTCTCCCCAAACCACCCAAAGTGACCTAAAAAAATAAATCAAATGTCACACCTCTGCTAAAAATTATTTAATCAACTTCCCATCTTACTCTAAATAAAATTCAAAACCTTACAATGACCTACATGGTCTTACATGATCTGGCCTCTTGTTACCTTTGTGACTTCATTCTCTGCCCCCTCACTCCACCTCTCTTCAGTCAGTCACAGTGGCCTCCTTGCTTAGAACACTCAAAGCACACTATACCTAAGGACCTTTGTACTCATTGTACTCTGCCTGGAATACTGTTCCTCCAGATAGCCTCATGGCTCATGATATCACTTAATTAAGGTCTTAAATGCCATCTTATCAAAGTAGTCTTCTCATCACTGAAGAAGGAAATGAAAGAAGAGCTAAATAAATAAAGAGCTATTCTGTGTTCATAGATTGGAAAATTCAATATTGTTGAGATGTTAATTCTCTCCAAATTTATCTACAGGATTGATGTAATTCCTGTAATTAATGTAATGTAATAATATTCCATTGTAGATATATACCACATTTTCTTTATCCATTCATCCACTGAAGAACATTTAGATTGATTCTATATATTGGCTATTGTGAATAATGTTGCAGTGAACATGAGAGTGCAAATATCACTTTGAAATTCTGTTTTAATTCTTCTCTATATAAACTCATGTCGTTGCAACTAGACAGTATTATGCTAAGTGAAATAAGTCAGAGAAAGACAAATACCATATGATTTCACTTATATGTAGAACTTAAAACAAACGATCATAAGGGGAAGAAGAGAGAGAGGAAAGCCAGGAAACAGGCTCTTAACTATAGAGAACAACCAATGGTTATCAGAAGGGCAGTGGGTAGGGGGAGGGGTGAAATAGATGATGGGGATTAAGCAGTGCACTTGTCATGATGAGCGCTGGGTGCTGTGTGGAAGTGTTGAATCACTAAATTTTATACCTGAAACTCATATTACACTGTATGTTAACTAACTGGAATCTAAATAAACACTTTAAAAATTTTTGAAAATCAAATCAATAACGTAATTTTACACGTAAGGAACTAGAAAAAAATTGGAAAAAATTATTTTACATAAATACTCAAAAGTGGGATTGCTGGATCATATGGTAGTTCTATTTTTAACTTTTTGAGGCACCTCCACACTATTTTCTATAATGGCTGCACCATTTTACATTTGCTTCAACAGTGCACCGGGTCCCAATTTCTCCATATCCTCACGTTATTTTATTTTTGTTTTGTTTTTTATAATAACCATCCCAACAGGTGAAGTGATATCTCATTGTGATTCTGACCTGCATTTCCCTGATGTTGAGCATCTTTTCACATGTTGGCCCTTTGTATGTCTTCTTTGGAGAATGTCTGTTCAAATCCTTTGCCCATTTTAAAAAAAATGTTTATTTTGAGAGAGTGTGTGCATGTACTCAACGCTAGTGGGGGAGGGGCAGAGAGAGGAGAAAGAATCCCGAGCACGTTCCACACGGTCAGTGTGGAGGTGAATGTGGGGCTCGAACTCACAAACCATGAGATCATGACCTGAGCCGAAACCAAGAGCTGGACTCTCAACCAACTGAACCACCTAGAAGCCCCAACTAGTTTGTTTTTATTATTGATTAATAAAACACCCAAACTCATTGTAGTGCTGCTACAAATATGTACCCTATAAACCCAGAAATTCTGATAAGTTCTATTTTGCATGATTTCCACCTAAACAGAAAAAATATACAGTTCCTTTTTTAACAGTATACACATTATTGAGTTTTTTGCCAACAAGAGAGAACTTTTGTTTTGACTAAGTATTGAGGAGACTCAAATTCCCTACTAATAATTTTATTTGTCTGATGATTAGAGAAAGGTTTCATTGATAGTTTCCAACTCTGTATGTTTCAGATCTTGGTTCTCCTCATCCAGTCACACACTTTTAGAACTGGCCACTGTAGGACACATTTTATTTCATGATACGTCCTCTGGGCATGTAACTTTGTGTCACATGGTAGATAAAGTACTATAGTAGACAGGAGAAGTATTCTAGAAGCCCATTCCTACATTAAAACAGCTAAATAACTTTATACAAAAGTGGATGCATACCACCTATATATATCCTACCAAACCCAGACCATATATTTCTCACTCAATTTCTCCATACAAGAATTCTCGAAGTATTTTCTGCCATTCAAATGTCATCTGATACAAGGGGACGCATGATGATGGAAAAATTGAGGTGGAAAGAGACAACATTCTTCACCAATTACAGCTAAAACATCTTCTACAAATTTTATTTTTGGGGCTTTTTTGTTTTTTATTTTTAAGAGAGAGAGAGAGAGAAAGAGAGAGAGAGAGTTCACCAGTGAGGGAGGGGCAGAGAGAGAGCGAGAGAGACAGAGGATCTGAAGCAAGCTCTGCACTGAGAGTGCAGAGCCTGATGTGGGGCTGGAACGCAAGAACTGCGAGACATGACCTGAGCCTAAACCAAGAGTCAGATACTCAACCAACTGAGCCACCAGGTGCCCCTCTTCTACAAATTTTATAAAATTTATAAAGTATATAAAGCAGAGAAACATATTTCTAGGGCCTCTCTTGGAGCCTTAGAAAAAGTTCATACAAATGAAGGGCATGAAGCTAAAGTTTCATGAACTTCATAACTCAGGTCTATAAGAGTGGAGGATTTTGTTTTTGTTCAGAGCTGTATTCTCAGTAACTAGAATCAAAGCCATATTGTAGGCATACAATAAACATATGTTAAAAGAGTGGAAGGAAAGAAGAAAGAAAGGGAGGAAAGGAGGGACAGGAATGAAAGGAAGGAGGGGAGGGAGGGGAAAAGGAGAAAGCAGAAGTGGAGTAGTTCATTGCATAATTTCATTACAGAAACATGTGGTTTCCCCATACTTGGCAGAAAATAACTCATTAGAGTTATTTCTGTTGGAAGGAAAATGCATTGGGACAAACAAGGTAGTCTAGAATCTTAAACTCCACATTTAAGATGACATGTCAATACAAGGAGGTTATCCGGACTCAGAAATATCTGGACTCAGGAATGGGTAGAACTATGAGATGGCCCAGGACAGAAAGGTTCTGGATGGAAACTTGGGTAGAGTCAAAAGAGGAAGCTGAAGTTAACTTTTTAGGTTTACATACATATGTCCATCCAAGCAGGCATCTTTAAAAAAATGTTGGGGTACTGCAGTCTTCTCTTGATGACTCTGGAAAAGCCAATGCTGTTGATAAGTCACATAGCTGTGTGTCCACATTGCCTCCTCAATTCTACTTAGGGTTAATGAATATTAACTGACTAGTAGCCTCTGACCAGTCTGACCAGCATGGCCACTATGTAGTTTGAATATAGATATATTTCTATAAATGCTGGTAAAAAGTAACTTCCCTAGTTTCTCTGAGACTTGACCTACTGCCATGGTCACCCTAGTCTCTCCTCTGGAATCCCCCAGACCTCCCCACAAATCAGCAACCAAAGGAATAAGTCTAGGAGTGACATCCTGCTTCAGCCATAAGTTTCATTGGCCAATGCCTATACTGTGCTCATCATTAAATATTTTGCATAAAATCCCTGGTTCTACTAAACAATCAACAAGCTGCATGGGAGAAATCATGACTTTGGAGGAGGCAGAGTCTTGCCCTCCCAGTGCCTTGTGGGTTAGATAAGAATAGAGCAACACAACCTTATTGCTTGGATTGATTGTTCTCCCTAGAGTTGAGTTTTCCCAGGGTGGGGCATTGAACAGGTAGCCAGTTTCCCCATAAAACTACATCAGGGCATAAGTCAAGTCTATTCTAGTCACTGTTAGATTTCCAGCAACTAGTACAGTGACGGCACATAGTAAGTACTCAATAAACTTTTTTTTTTATTATTATTAGAAGATGAAGAGTAAAAAAGAAAGTAGAATCTAAAAGGTCTAGATCTAAAAAGATTATCTAAAATCTTGGGGAAAAAATCACTGAAGGTTTTCCCTGGCATTCAAGGTGGGTAATCTGAGACTTGACAGATTGAAGGTCTTGCCCAAATAACCATGAGTTATTAACAGAACGGATTGTAGAGACCTGGCCTCTTGCATCTCCATACAATGCTCTTTTCACTACACTGAGCTGTCTCTCTTATATCCAAGGAATCAGGTATTCCCACTTTGGATTTCTCACAGCATGGAGAAATTCAGACCTGATCAGTACTGCCACCCACATGGGAACTGGAAGATTTAAGTAAACTCCAGAATTACATGAGGAAGTAATCTCATACTACAGCTGCAGCTGATTCTGCTTTCCTCCTATTCTTGGAACTGGTGGGCAGAGTGAAGTCATGATTTTGAGCAGAGTGGGAGAATTTGGAACAGCCACCATGAATTTGTGAAGAGAAGTCAACGGGAGTTTAAAAGATTTCTGAGAGCTGAGAGAATGAGGTTGACATTCATTAGGATGACTGTGTGTGGACCAACTCAGCAAGGTGGTTGAATTTTCTTACCAATCTTGGCAGCAATTAAGAATTATCCAGCCCAAATGTCAATAGTTCTGAGTTTGAGAAATCCTGTCCTGGAAACATTTTAAGTGTATAATGGCCACAGGTGGCTAGCAGTTACTATACTGAACAGCACAAATATAGAACATTTCCATCAGTATAGAACATTGTACTGGACAGCTCTCACCCAGAAGATTTTCAAGATCCTTTTTATCTCTGAGGTCTCAAGCAAATTGGAACAGAGCAAGATAGTAAGGATGATGATGGGGAAAAAAAAAACACCAAAAGAATGAACACAATGGTCTTTAGGGGCATCAGTTATAAGTCATTGTCACTAAAGATGGATAATTCATACCTGATACCGAGAGCCCATATTTTGATTGCAGTTCACACAAAAGTATAGTATTGGGATCAAATTAACTATTGATTAAATTTTAACTAAGTATGTTGACAAACTAAATGCCACTTGGGAATCTACATTGTGGCTACTTGTCCGACTAGTTCTTTGTCTCTTTCTTGTTGTCCTCCCACGGCTATGGCTATAAAGGCAGTGCCCTACCTCTTTTCTGGGCAGAGAACATACATAATGAAGGTTTTCTTTAGAGTGAAGGAGGCAGTAAATGGGATTTACATTTAACAATATCCCCTCAGCTTTAAAAATGATTGGTTTTGATTCTCCCTTGGGGAACTGAAACAAAACACTTTCCTGCTCACACTGCACCTGGGTCTAATCCTGGGCACCTGACTCCTGGAGTAAAATGAGATGTGTCCGTATCTTTATATATCCAAAAGGCTTCCAGGCAGAAGAAGAAACGCTTTTCAAAAGTATCCAATATTAGAAATAAGAAAGGTGATTATTGGATATTCTTTTAGTGGAATACTGGGAATTGTCAGATGGATTCTCAATGTATTAATTAATTCTTAAAAGGGTATGCACCCTAGATTGGCTTTCTAATAGAAAAGCGGTCTTGTGGAAAATCAATTGCGAAGCAAATGATTCTTGTGTATAGCACAGATAAATTTTAAATGTTGAGATGTAATTGATTTCCCTCCAGTAGAAAAGATAACCCTAAAGCTTTAAATTTATTGCCCTGTAAGATATTAACCAGTTTTACATTTATTAGCATATTCACTTTAACATTCTTTCGGCTAACTTGACTACATAAATCTGTCTTCACATTTTCCTTTGAACTGGTTTTAACATCTTATTCTTTACTCATTAATGAATGGGTTGAAAAAAATCCTTGGCATATGTTCATTTTATATTTCTAGGAGAGTCATGCCTTTTAACTTTTTGAAATTATACCTAAAAGAAATCTAACTTAGTCAAGTAATCCTGGATCAAGTGGGTTCAGTGGAAGCCACAGATTTTTAACTTACCATAATGAATACCCTGCTAACAGTGTGTGCTCAATATCTTCCAAATGATTCTCAAGTTGACTCATAACCCAGCTCTGTGCCCTGGGAGGTTGATTTCCATGGATTTCATCAGTGGGCTCTCTTCACCCAGGGTTGGGACTAGATGAGGCAAGAGAGGCACCTAGGGCACCACATTTAAGGAGGCACTCACTCTCAGTGCTGATGCTGCATTTGCATGGCCCTGACAGGAAGTGTCTCCTTGTATGTTGAGCACTAGGCACCTTGCTCTAGTCACTCCACTCCAGTCTCAGCCCTGTCTTAATGGCAGACTTTTGATTGACTTTAGACAATGGGAAGGGCTATAGGCACAAGAGGGCAAAAGGAAAGTGAGGTCCCAGGGTATTTATTATTACCCTGGCTTCCTCCCTGGGATGTTACCATGGGCTAGTATCACATGCTTCTCTCTCTGTCTGCTTTCCTCTATCCCCTCACCCCTTCCTTTCAGCCTGTAGACCTAGGGTGTTTACTAGCTCTGGAGCTCTGCATTATCCCTTGTAGTTTCCTTACACTGAGCTGATACCTTGGTAAGCAGCCCCTTATTAAGTTCTCCTCAAATTATCCAGTTTGTGGATAATTTTGACCATGAGATTCCTGTCAAGTCCCTGGGTGATACACAATTAGCAAGACCTGAAAATGGCATGGGCTATTTTGAGAGGAATGGCTTTATTGTCTGCTAGAGGTGTTCAAGCCAATGCTAGTCAGTGAACACCAAAGCCATGAAGGAGTTCTCTGCTCTGGAGGAAGGCATAATTATGTGACTCTGGTTTTCTAAATAGGGAGACTGCACAGTCTCTCACGCACACAAAAGCTATAGTCTGTGTGTGTGTTTGTGTGTGTGTGTGTGTGTGTGTGTGTGTGTGTGTGGTGTTTGTAGGAGTCATGGGGATAGGGACAGAAAAGAGAAAGTAAAACAGGAGAAGTTTATTGCCTTACTAACAAATATGTAGTCAAGGGAGATTTGTTGGTGATACCTGGAAGGAACATCGTGGTTAGTAACAGAGAATAGTGGAGTTAAGGGAGAGATTTTGTACTGTCAAAATTAGCAGAATTTTAGGTCTGCTCTTTTAAGATGTGAGTACCCGGCTATGGACTCCTGGTAAGAGTATATATATCTTGTGTTATCAGGTAGAGATTTAAATTGGGCAAGCTAAGTCTCTGTTACTCTATGTAACAGAAGGAAAAGTTTCCAAATGTGGTGCTTACAGTATGGCCAAGATGGGACAATGCCATCTCAGATTTAAAGCACAATATATATTCTCCAAGAAGGCATTCCTTGTTGGTAGATAGCCCAATGCTACATTTCCAGTCACCATGCTGGAACAAGCAGGAGCCTCAGTTCAGTCCAGACTGGTATTTCAGAAGCTGTGGTTGACATGGAAATACATGAGCCCCAGGGTATTATACTCTGAGTTCCAGGAAAGTGTGGCTCAGGAAGAAAGGGGAGATTGATGGCTTGAAAACAGTTTCAATTGCCCTGCCAGTTCTCTCCTTGCCACTCCATCTACATCCACACTCAAAGTTATGTGATGGAATCAATATCCTTGACAACAGAACTTTCAGGAAAGTACACTGGAAAATATATGTTGGAATTGGAGGGGACTAAAAAATAACTCCCATCTTCCTCACTGGAGTTTGAATTTGAAAGCAACAGAGAGATAAATGCAGCAGGCAGATTGATAGCAGTCATAACACAATTTGAGCCATTTGGAGAAAATTGCTTAGGTTTGAGTGCTAAGTGGACTTGTTTAGGACTGTTTTCTCCCTCCCTGCTTCCAAGTGTGGGATTGCCTACCCAATGGAACATTTTAGTCTGCAGAACAGACACACTGCATTTATTGCTGTGTCCTCTGAATTGGGGCAAAGAGAGAAGAAAAGAATAAATTCCTTAGTGCTTATCATCTTTTAATAGATTAATCTTACCCAGTCAAGAAACATGGGCTAATTGCTGCCGCCCCTAATGAGGCATCTCGCTTCTCAACGGGGAAAAGTGAGTAATGGATGGGGCAGAAGACCATAGGCATTACCATAGAGAAGTTCCTACCTCCACAGGGAAACATGAGGAGCAGGGAAATAAGTATTCTTCCCTAACTTTACCTTACCTGTTGAACTTAGTCATTCAGTTTATGGTCAGTCAGGGATGTGGAGAGGAGATTTGCAGTTATCAGGGCAATTCTTCTTACCTTTATGAGATTGCATCTTTTTGAATTCTCCTAGGAATGCTGGTCAACTGTGTGAATTTTGCATCCAGAAGACTCTAAAATATACATCAGCCATTATATATATATTTTTTAAATGTTCATTTATTTTTGACAGAGAGAGACAGAGCATGAGCGGGGGAGGGGCAGAGAGAGAGAGACACACACACACAGAATCTGAAACAGGCTCCAGGCTCTGAGCTGTCAGCACAGAGCCTGACATGGGGCTCGAACTCACAGACCACAAGATCATGACCTGAGCCGAAGTTGGACACTCAACCGACTGAGTCACCCAGGTGCCCCCCATCAATCATTACATTAATTAACTCCAAGCCCATGATGTATCAAAATAAAAATTTCATTTCCTGTTTTATTTCCATTCTCACATCATGGCCAGGCCATTGCCCAGCATGATTCATCAGAGGTTCTGTTATGAGATTAACATACTCCATTAATAAAATGCTAACAACACAGAGATGCCCAATTCTGAATTTAAACCCCCTCCCATTATAAAATTTCTTGTGAGAAATTCAAAGATTAAAGTCAAAAATAACAGTGTGTCAGAAGGTAGAAGAGGGTCAGTACTGTGTACTCTGCAGACTTAGATGTCACTTTAATACCAGGTGTCTCCGCGGCTGAGCTGGTTAAACATCTGACTCTGGATCTCAGCTTGGGTCTTGATCTCAGGGTCTTGAGTTCAAGCCTCATGTTGGGCTCTGCACTGGGCATGAAGCCTACCTAAAAACAAAAACACCCCCCCCCACCAAAACTGGTAAAACGAATTTGGGGAGCCTGGGTGGCTCAGTCAGTTAGGCAACTTTTGGCTTAGGTCATGATCTCATGGTTCATGGGATTGAGCCCCATGACAGGCTCTGTTTTGTAAGTGCCAGAGACTTCTGGGGATTTTCTCTCTCTCCCTCTCTCTCTCTCTCTCTGCCCCTCCCCTTCTTGCTCTTTCTCTCTCAAAATAAATAAACTTTAAAAACATTTTTTAAAAAAGTCACTTTAATACCAAAAAACAAAGCAAGCCACTCCATACCATTTATATAGAGTTTTGTTCAGGTTACTTTATTGACAGGGGCAATCAGGTTAGTGAACAGATGATCCAAGTGGTACTACACAGCTATTCTCCACTCCATATTTGCTTCCTGCTCTCCACATCTTAACCCCTAGCTTTTATGGAGCAAGGAACATGGTGGTGAGGTCACAGGGTAGTTATCTAAAGTGGTGCCATCTGTGTGCCAGAGGGGAGAACAAGATGGAGGGCCAAAGATGAAGTCAGTATTGTCAGATTCCTACATTGCGTTAGTCTGTTCTTGTTGTGGAAATAACCCCATTATTTTAGTGACTTACAACATCAAAATATTATTTCTTGATCATGTTACATGAAAGTCATGGGTGGGCTGATGCTCTTCTGGGCTTTGCTCAGCTGGTCTGAGATCTAAATTTTTTCTTATATGGGCATCCAGTCTCAAAGAATGGCCACTATCTGAGGCATGCTGTTGTGATGGTGGAAGACAGGAGCAAAGTTAAATCATGCTAGTCATCTGTACTCACATTTTATTTGTTAAAGTAAGTAACATGACCAAGCCCAAGTCAATGGAGTGGGGAAATACACTCCAATTATGCAGAAGCATAGCAAAATCATGGAGGAAGTAAGTAACTGTGAACAAATCGGAAGTGTTGTAAATAACAGTGTTCAAAACTTTTGCCTTTATGAAGTCTCCAACCTCAACTTCTAATCCATCCTTCTTACCTTCTCTTCTGCCACATCTTTCTGATTTCTGCATTCTTCTGCTTTTAAGGGATCATGTGATTACATTGGGCCCACTGATAACTCAAAATATTCTCCATATTTTAAGGTCAGCTGGTTAGTAACCTTAAATCCTTATGTAAAGTCCTTTCACAGCATCATCTAAACTAGTGTTTGATTGAATAATGAGAGGTCTGAGTCTTGGGATGACAACTTTGGAATTCTGCCTACCACACTGGCTTCAATAATAAAGGAAAATGACTTGCGAATTCAATCTGGTTTTGGTGAATGTCACTGTTTTCTGGGAAACTGGTCTATTCCAAATATCCATTCCTTGGGGTCAGTTTTGATCATGTCCTTTTTGATAGAGGAGATCATCCACTTTTTCCTGGATTTTTCAAATTTGTTGGCTTGCATGTAATATTATGATTCTTTTCCTCTTTTCTATATCTATGGTTGTTTCTTTTATCATTCATATTCCTTTTTTCTCCTTTCCCTTAAGTCCTTTAATACCAAAAAACAAAGTGAGGCACTCCATTCCATTTACACAGAGTTTTATTCAGGGTAATTTATACAGGGGAAATCAGGCTAGTGAATAGACGTTCCAGGTGGTACTACACACCTATTCTCCACTCCATATTCTCCACCCATTCTCTGCATCTTAACCCCCAGCTTTCATGTATATTTTAAACAAACACACAAAACAACTATTGCTTTTATTTATCCTTTTATACTACATTTTTATTTCTACTTAAATATTTGTAGTGTTTCTCTGTGTTAATTTCCTATTCATAATTTCTTGTGTATTATTTTATGCTTTTTCTATTTTCCTGAGATGAGAACCTTGGGATCCTTTTTACTAAATCCTTTCCAGGAAGAAAGAGAACTAGGAGCAGGTGGAAGAGGGAGAAAAATGAAAACTTTACATTTTCTTTTGAACTAGTTTTTGCTGTTATGCCACAGGCTTTGGAATGAAATGGTTTCCTTTTCATTTTCTACCTTATAATTTGAGTTTTGGCCTCTTCATCCCTTATTTTCAAATAGTAAATAAATTTAGAATTTTCCTTATGCTTATTCTTAATTTTATTGGATTTTTTAAATCCCTATATTTATTTTTAAAAACATTGGGTATTTCTTGGGGTGCCTGGGTGGCTCAGTTGGTTAAGCATCTGACTTCAGCTCAGGTCATGATCTTGAGGTTCGTGGGTTTAAGCCCCATGTCGGGCTCTGTGCTGACAGCTCGGAGCCCAGAGCCTATTTCAGATTCTGTGTCTTTTTCTCTCTGTCATTGCCCCTCCCCCACTCATGCTCGCTCTCTCTCTCTTGCTCTCTCTCAAAAATAAACATTAAAAAAGTTTTAAAAAATATTGGGTATTTCTGCATAGTCCACAATACAATCAATTTTCTAAGAACAAAACCCAAAATTTATTTTCTCTGTTGCAGAGAAACTGAGGTCCATATCCATTACATCAACTTTATTAATTAGATTGTATAATTACTCTGCATCCATATTTTTGGGGTTTTGTTTTATTTTGTTTTACTTGTTTAACTCTGAAACAGATGAACTGAGGTCTTCCACTATAATTTTATTTTTATTACATTCTCCTGGGAATTCCAGTAGTTTTTACTTTATATAACTAGCCACTTTCTTCTTTGGCATATACAAAGAACACCAAAGATGCTGTTTTAATATATTGTATTTTCATTATTACATAACATATAAGGTCCTTATTTATTGTTTCTAACCTTAAATTTTAGTTTATCTGATATTAATAATTCCACTCCAACTTCTTTTTGTTTCATTGGCTTGGTATCTCTTTCCTCACTACTTTATTTTCAAGATTTCTTTATTGCTTTAACTATATTTCTTATAAACAGTATATAGTTAAGTGTTATTTTTTTAACTCAGCCTGAAAGTCCCTGTCTTTTAATGGGAAATTTCAACCTATTCAAATATAGTATCAAGACAGAGACTTGATTTCAATATTTTTATGATTTATTGTATATTGGTTCTTTTTAAAATTTTCCTTGTTTTTTCATAGTAATCCCATTCCCCTTTTTATTTGGAAATCTTATACATCCTATTCAATTAATCATTAACTCTTCTATTAAGATTATGCTTGAAAGTAATAACAAATCCAACCTATATCTTAAGGAAAATAGTATAGTGAGTGTGCAAGTGTGTGTGTGTGTGTGTGCGCATATAGTGTGCTATACTTGAATCTCCTTAAGTGTTTGTATTATTTTTCTTATCAAATTGTTCCTTGTCTCCTCTAGCAGCTCTATGTGTTCTGTTTATTTAATCGCTGGTTACTGAAAGAGTTGGCCTTAGCAGGGTTAGCAAACAGGAAGCAACTTTATTTTTTCTAATGATTTTTCTCATTGCTAATCCTACAAAATTATTGTGTTTACCTATTCCTCCTCATCCCTGAAATGATATTTCTGTCAATTTTCATAATTTTGCCCTTTTTCTGTTACAGTCCTGTGTGGCTGGCCACTGTCTGCTGCTGGGCCCCTTTAGATGAGTTATTACTTTTCTTAGTTGGCTCAGGGAAGTGCAGGTCTGTTTATTGCCATGTCTAGTAACTAGAGTACTGTTGAGTGGTGGAAGGTAAAGTCTAACCCATTATGGAATGGTGCTTTAGAAGCAAGCAGACCACAATCCCCTGGTGAAGCATCTGAGGGAAAATTCACTGATCTCTGACTTCCCAGTGTTCTAACAGGCTTGGTGTTTCCTTCCTGGCCTCTTGGGACCAGTGAGACCAGAAACACTTTTATTAGACCAAAGGCAATCTTTCCCTCTGGTAATCCACAGATCCCAACAGCCAGCTGGTCTCAGGACACAGCACAACCTCCGTCATTGCCTTGTGACTCAGAATCTGGTCTCCAGGGCCATAGCCAGATCTCAACATCAGAATAGAAACCATGTCTAACCTTGTACCCCGCTGCTTGACGATCTCAGCAGCTGTCTGGCTTAGAAGATGACAGATGGAAGCTGAGAGTAGAAGAGAAAGGTACTGAGCTTAGGTCACTACCTTCCCAGAATCCACTGCTCCCAGCTGTCCAGTTGTTTTAATGGAGAATTCTTAGCCAAATGGAATTGTTAAGTTGATTTAGTTCTTCCTAAAAGATAAAGCTCACAAGTTCCAGCAGAAACTTCCAAAAACAACTAACATAAAAATCTTCAGTTCTAATCTGCATCTACTTTGGGCTAAAGTTCAAACACTGTAGTTAGGTCCAGCATTTAATTTAGAAAAGATTGGAGTGAGAGACTTTTGGGAACATCTTTTGAGATGTTATATTAAGAGCAGGGGAAAGGGTGAAGATAGAAAGGGAATTTTTAATGAATGCTTACTATGCTCAAGGCACACCACATTAATTTTTTAACACTGAAAATAATAATACTATAATAAGGTACTGTCCCATCTCAAGGCAAGGATACAGTAACCCAAGGCTCAGACAGTTTACATTGTTTGCTCAAGTTTAGTCATATCTGCCCACATTTCATTACCTTATAGTATCACGAAAAACTACCATCATTACTTGTGCTATTACTAGGTATGTGTTCTATTTCTTATTGTTTTTATTGTTAGTGATTTAAAAGTTTGTGTTTTATCTTCTGAGCCAGCAGGGTAGCTAGGGATACTGTTTTGCTTTGCAGTGAGCCTGGGAGGAGGGAAAATGAGGATGGGGCGGGAGTGGGGAGTGAAGAGAATGGATGACAGCAAGCCAAGAGAACAAGAGGATCAATCCTTATTTGCTGGAAAAGAGACACATGACTTCAAAACTTTGACCTGCTGCTGTTGCTACTCCTCTAGTAACCAGAAGAAAGGTAAAGAGCCAGGATGCATGTATGCATCTCCTCTACCTCCTATATACCTGAGCCCATCACCCTATCTTAAAGCTCTTGCCTTAGATAAAAGCCCATCATCTTATCCATCACTCTTGCTCTTCCCTCATTTACAGAGTTTCCATTTGTACTTCCCCATCCCCTCCCCCACCTCCATTTTCTCTCCTTGCCATTCTATTTTAGAGCCAAAACCTGACTCTACTTGGGAAGAGGTGCCCAAGAGGAGCATTGATGGAACACAGTAAATAAAACCTCCAGTCTGAATTGGAAACAGAAACCTTGAACATATTTACGTCCTTGCCTTTAAAAGTTTCCAGAGATCCCCAAAGCCTTCCTCTAAAGGAAATGTTTCTAATTAAACTTATTTCTCCTCATGTACTAACAGTTCAGATTTAAAAAAAAAAGTTTAAACAAATGGATTAAAAATGAAATTTTGAAATACAACTTCTTGAAAACAGTAGGACATGGTATCAAAAAATTTTTAGCTTATTGTGAATAAGTTATTCTTTTAAATTATTTAACAATTCCAAAAAAAGTCAAAAGTATACTTGAAAAAGGCATTGTATAGGAATGAGTTCAATGTCTATTAACAAAAAGCTATTTTAAATTTGACAAAGTCTTTTTAATTGCATGAATCACTAATGTAATCCTATTTTCCAATGATTATCCAAAATGTTGATATATGATTAATTCCACATGCATCAAGTTAATGGTGCATTTGTCTTATTTGATATTCAATTATTGAGCAAGGTTACTGTTGCTGTTTGGCTTCCAACAGCAAATTTCCAGAGATGGTGAATGCCATTCTTGGTCCCAAATCACACTTTACTGTAGAAATGCTGATGATTGAGGAATCTAATTGAGTTCATAAAAATTCATGTATTAGTCCCTCTTGTGGATAATTATTTCCTAATTTTGTCCTTTTGTTTACTAAAAATGTTGGCTTTTCTTGAACAGATGACTGTTGATTTATAATTGCAATTTCTATGTTATGCTTTTTTATACCATCCACTAGAATATTATTTAGGTAACAATTTCTTCTATGATCTTGGAGCTTCACTATTTTCTTTTAGTTACCTAAATATTGCTGTAAAACAATATTTTTTGAGGGGCCTAATTTTCACTTGACTAGTTTAACAAATCATCCAAGGGTGTTACATTATTTAATTTATGGACTTTGAGTATATTTTTTAAAGGCTTTAAACAATATTTGACAGGTAAGGTACTGAATTTGCTAATTGGTTTTACTGTAGAAAACATTCTTTCAAAGTTGCCATGTCTAGCACTCATTTCTTGAATAACAGTTTTATCAAGGAAGCCCATAAAATTTTTTGTTAGGCTGGAAAAAGTCTGTGAGAAATTATAGAATTTACTCCAGGATACGTTTTCAAATGTCTTCTTACTAGTTTTCTTCCTTAGCTTACTCTCTACAACTCTATGGCCCACATCAACAGATATTGCTTGTATATTTCTTTTCCATGCTGTAGCCATAATCCTTTTAGGTTTGGAAGGAATAATAAATTGATCCCTAATTAAAGATTTGAGGGTTTCACAATTTCTTTCTAAGACAAAATCTGCTCTTTTATGTGGGTAAATGTTTTCATCTTCCATACGATGGGGAGGAAGCTGATTTTTTGTCAAAAGTAACATTTGCACATATCCAGTTTCATGGAAAATTATGGGATTTGTGTCATTTTGTTCCTGTGGATTAAAGAAAAGAGTACTTAGTCATCAGTCTAGTGAGACAAGAAGGCTACATATATTTTTAAACGTGAAAATGAAATGGTAAAGTATCCTAAAAATGACTACAGAGACGTTTTTAATGTGAACAATAATGGTAGTGAAACACACAAAAAAGATGTGCTTATATGTGGCACACTTCCTTCTCTTAATATTCTGTCAAGATGTTAGGGGTAAAATCTGAACTTTTGGCCTATGAAAATCCTTTCTGAAATAAAGTGAGATATGACAAAATAAATACATTCCTTAAATGTCTGAGATGTTGTCATTGGAAAAATAGGATCGTTGGTGGGATGGGACATTGCTCTGGTATTTCTTAGGTTTCTATGTCCAGAAATAAAAGGCATACCAAAAAATGAATTGAGTCAAAGGTGATAAGCCAAATTTAAGCCAAAATTAAAGTCTGCATACTGTTATAAATAATTCCAAGCATCTAAAAGTATCTTTATAATATTATATTTATTCTGATACTCCAACCCTTACCACAATACTTAGCACATAAAAAGCACTCAATATATATTTGTGTAATAATATAGCCAAAGTAATAGATTGACTTAAAAATAGACTATTTTTGTTACAGTAATAGCAAAATTTGTATGAATGAGCTACTTATTAAACTCTTTCCCATATTTCCATTATAGGGCAAAAAGATTAACTCCAAAGAAACAGGTCAAATATGCATATTATCAGTTTTTACTTTGCAAACTTTAAGTCAGTGATTGCTACCTTTCCTTTAGAAAGACAACTCAAGACATAAGAAACCAGGATCATCTAATTGTACATCAGTATACTTAGTGAGAAAGGTATATTATTGCTTATAATTACTAAAAAGATAATGAAAGATCTGGTTTTCCAATCCATTGGGATGTCAGTGATACCTGTTTAGCCACAGTAGTGAGGATTTGTTCTATTTTTGGTCTGTCCAATGCCTCTGGGAATTCTCTACCTTACAAATCTCTGTACTCTTACATAGAGGCAGAAACTAACTTTATTAGCCTTCCTTGAGGTTAGGGCACAGGCATGTGACCCAGGCTCTGCCAATCAGATACACCTCAGATAGTCTTCAGTTCAGAGAAAGCAAGCACTAAAGGTGGGCTATTTGAAAATGACTCTAGTGAGAATGTAGCACATAAATCTGCTTTGAAAGGCAGCAATAGCAAGGGTCTTAGAAATAGCATCTCTTGCCCAGCATCAGAGTCATAAACTGTGTAACAAAAGCATGGGTCTGGGTGAAGCAGTCTAGGATTACAAATGGGTGACTCCTGACTGGATAGCTCTCAGGCCAGATTGTCTCTCCAGCCTTCCTACAGTCTCTGTGAGCTACCAAATAGCCTTAATGTATGTATTTTCTCATTCAGTTAGCTAAAATAGTTAGAAAAGTGAAAAGCAATGCAGTCATTTAAAAAATACAAAATCTGTTTTATATTTCTTTTATAATCAAGAAAGTTTGACAAAGCCTTTTTCATAAAGAAAAACACAAAATTTTCAGTTGATGCAAAGGCATCCCCAGTTTTGGGTTGGCAGTTCTAAAAAGAGCACTAAGAATCTAAGGGTGGTTGTCACTTTGTAATGCAAAACCGAGAAGTAAAAATAATTTATCAAAGATTCTAGTCACTAGAATATAAGATTCCTGCAAGTAGTACTTATGCACATATTTCCTGAACAATAGTAGGTATTATTACCATGTGAGAAGTTACTGTCTTTGCTGGACTAATGTTGATTATCTTGGCATTTGGCTTTTTTAATTCATCCTCAAAGCATAAGGGGAGCAAGCTTTTCTTTCTTGTTGAACAATATTCACTTAATTGGTCATTTATGATGGTTTTGTTTTCTTTTGTGCTAAAATCATCCATCTGTGGGGGAGATTTTCTTCTGAAAATGAGCACAAGTTCAGCATAAATAAAGGGTTGATTCTAGTTTGTCAGTTCTTGCTTGTCTCCCCAATCCCCGAAAGTCACTGACAACATCTTCCCCAAACTCTCAGCCACACACTTTCAATCTGGCAAGAGTATTCCTTCCTGCCTTTTTGGGGGAATTAGCAAAAATGGGGGGAGAGGAGTATATATATATGTAAATATAAATAAATATATATATATATATATGTGCTTCTTTGGCTTTTGAGTGGGGAAGGTGTATCTTATGTAGATTGAGAAGAATACCGAAGATAAAGAAGTATTTGCCACATCCTTTGTTGAGATTCTGGGAAACAAGTGTTTTGCAAGGCAACTTCCTGACAACATAGGGTGGCCCCAACTTTGCTAACAGAATGCAATGGCATGGTATGGTTATAGTCAGAAAGAGGATATAGTTTTCATTCCATATTTCCTATGGTTCACATGTGATATAGGACATTGAGTTTGGCTTACCAAAGTGGTTGCTGTGTCAGGGGTGAGGTAACCCACATCAAAGGCCTGGCACAAGTGAGGCATGGACAGTCTAAGGACAGATGAAAGTCATGATGGAGGCTCAGAGGGTTCTACCATAGTAATGAGAGTTGAGAGTGGAGCCTATTCAAGTTCAGAGAGAATAGACCATATATTCATGAACCACAGACGTCAGCAGCCACAGAACACCTAGAAATGAGACCAGCAGTACAAGGACATTGACCAAAATACTTGCTCAAGTACCTTTTCCTCAATGTCACAAAGTCCAGTGAGCATCTCATTCACATACTCAGATAACCATCTTAAGAAAGAAAGAGAAGGACTGGAATAAACTTAAAGAGGCTATACATTATTGCTCCAAAGTTTAAAACATGCTGGATTAATATGATTTTACTCAGAGTCTGAGGATCTGGGAAAGATCAGAACTTTATACAAAACTACAAAGCTATTTTTCTTAAATCCATATTGTAGTAAAATTAATCTTGTCTATACAACAAAAACACAATGTATTCTCTCCATTCATTTTCCCATGTTCTTCTTTCCATTTGCCTGTCAACTTGAAGCAGATAGAGCATGTGCTCAAGGTATGAATGTATAATAGTAGGATACTCTTAGACCAGTCACTGGATTGTAGTACGGGCCTAAATAGGCCCATACTATAATAATAGGCCCATACTATAAGTAATAATAAGCCAGAATAAATTCATTCCAGTCCAGTAAAAAATAAAACAAATAACTCTTCCTATTAAAAACATTGAACACAATAAAATATGAAAAATGTTAAAATAAATTACCTTTTATTGACAGAATCTTCTAAGTGACCAGCCAAATCAGATGATTCCCTAGGTTTTTTTCCAGTTTGAGCTGAAATTATAAAAGATTTTCATATATCATGGCATTTAGAAAATACCTTCTATAAAATATTTTACAGTGTAAAATAACAATAGAAAGCTTCCAGTATAGTGCTTGATCTGTACTAGCTACCCAAGTTAAGAATTTCTTAAGTGAACAAGATAGAACTGGAAACAACTGCAGCCAAGGATCTATTTGGCTCAGGCAAATCAAACATAAAACTGGCCTTGGAGATTTTTGTGGAAGAAAGACATTCTCAAATTTTCAAATCTCTCTAACACGTAAGTCATTATTAGCCAGTAGGAAGCCTCAGATGGTTAAACACTGTTGGTAAATGGGGAGGTTGGGTAGCACAGGTCAAACAGATCTTGCCACCTAGCAGGAAGGAAGTGTCTAGGGTTGAACTCTTCCAAATATGCCTGGTGGACACTTCAATATTTCCCTACTTTCTTTGAAGTGCTCCCAGACACATATGATGTGAGCAGTAAATTCAACTTTTCTCTTGTCCTGAAGTAGTTTGTATTCTAGTGCAGTGCTTCCCAACATTTTCCACATCATGGCAAACATACTAATTAATATTCTTTTATACAGTACACTGAGGACAAACACTTGAGTATTCTTGTAGCCAGACTGACATAAGGCCAACCCTTGCATTCTTGAAGGCTGAAGGATTAGTATTTCAGCATAACAGGTTACCAAAGAAGCTCTATTCTAGAGAAAGGAAATAGTCAACAAACAAGCAAATAAACAAACACAAAAATACATAAAATAATTTCAACCACTTGTAAGTATTATAAAAACATATACCCATGGTACTTCACCTATGGTGGCTATAGAGGCTTCTCTCAGGAGGGCATATTTGAGTTGAAGTCTGAGAAAGAAGAGGCAGCCAGGTGAAAAGCTGGGCAAACAGACTACTAGACAGAGGAAACAGCAAGTGTAAAGGTTTCAGTGTGAAATCAGCTTGGAATGGTAAAGGAGCTGAAGGCCAATGTTGTTGGAGTGTAGTGAATGAGGGGGAGAGTGGAGTAAGATGAGACAGGTAGCAGGAGCCAAATTATAGAGAGCCACATAAGCCATACCAAAAACTTAAGACAGTATTCTGATTATAATAGAGGTGATTTAGAAGGTATTAAGCAGAATAAGAAAGTAGTTCGATTTATGCTTCAGGAAGATCACTCTCTGTGCTCTGCTCTGAGCTCTGCTGGCTTCACAGAATGAGTCTGGAAGTTTCCGTTTCTACTTTTCTGGAACAGCTTGAACAGAAGATGTATTTACTCTTCTTTAAATGTCTGGTAGAATTCCCCTGGGAAGCTATCTGGCCCAGGACTCTTGTTTGTTGGGAGATTTTTGGTAACCGATTCAATTTCTTCACTGATTATGTCTGTTCAAATTTTCTATTTCTTCCCATTTGAGTTTGGGTAGAGTGTGTGTGTCTAGGAGTTTGTCCATTTCTTACAGATTGTCCAGTTTGTTGGCATATGATTTTTCACAGTATTCTCTTATAATTGTATGAATTCCTGTGGTGGTGGTTGTGATCTCTCCTCTTTCATTTCTGATTTTATTTATTTGGGTCCTTTTTCTTTTATTTTTGAGAAGTCTGGCTAGGGGTTTATCCATTTTGTTTAGTCTTTTAAAAAAATCAACTCTTAGATTCATTGATCTGTTCTACTGGGGTTTTTTTTTTTTTGGATTCTATATTTTTTTGTTTCTGCTCTAATCTTTATTATTTCTCTTCTTCTGCTGGGTTTGGGGTTTCTTTGTTTCTGCCTTTCTAGTTCTTTTAGGTGTGAGATTTGGTTATGTATTTGGGACCTTTCTTGCTTCTGGAAAATACAATGTATTTTCTTCTTAGGACTGCCTTTGCTGCATCCTAAAGGGTTTAATGCCATGTTTTCATTTTCATTTGCTTCCATGTATTTTTAAATTTCTTCTTTAATTTCCTGGTTGACCCATTCATTCATTAGTAGGATGTTCTTTAACCTCCATGTTTTTGGGGCTTTCCAAATTTCTTCTTATGGTTGATTTCAAGTTTCATAGCTTTGTGATCTGAAAATATGCATAGTATAATCTCAATCTTTCTGTAACTGTTGAAAGCTGTTTTGTGACCCAGTATGTGATCTATTTTAGAGACTGTTCCATGTACACTTGAGAAGAATGTGTATTCTGCTGCTTTAGGATGAAAATTTCTGAATATATCTGTAAGTCCATCTGGTCCAATGGGTCATTCAAAGACGTTATTTCCTTATTGATTTTCTGCCTAGATGATCTGTCCATTGTTGTAAAAGTGGACTATTAAAGTCCCCTACAACCATGGTATTGTTATCTATAAATTTATTTATGTTTGTGATTAATTGATTTATATATTTGGGTTCTCTCACATTGGGAGCATAAACATTTAAAACTGTTAGCTCTTCTTGATGGATAGACCCCTTAATTATGATATAGTGCCTTTCTTCATCCCTTGTTACGATCTTTGGTTTAAAATCTAGGTTGCCTGATACAAGTATAGCTACTCCACCTTTCTTCTGATGTCCATTAGCCTGATCTATGGTTCTCAATCCCCTCACTTTCAATCTACAATTGTCATCTAGTCTAAAATGAGTCTCTTGTAGGCAGCATAAAGATGGCTCTTGCTTTTTTTTATCCATTCTGATACTCTATCTTTTGATTGGGGCATTTAGTCCATTTACATCAAAGTGATTATTGAAAGATATGGATTTAGTGTCATTGTGTTATCTGTAGATTTCTTGCTTGTGGTGATGTCTCTGGTCCTTTGTAGTCTTTGCTGCTTTCCACTTACTGGGTCCCCCTTAGAATCTCCTGCAGGGCTGGTTTAGTGGTCATGAACTCCTTTAATTTTTGTCTGGGAAAACCTTTATCTCTCCTTCTATTCTGAACAACAGCCTTGCTGGATAAAGAACTCTTGGCTGTATATTTTTCCAATTCAGCACTTTGAATATTTCCTGCCACTCCCTTCTGGCCTGCCAAATTTCAGTGGATAGGTTTGCTACTACCCTTATATATCTACCCTTGTAGGTTAATGCCCGTTTGTCCCTAACTGCTTTCAGAATTCTCTTTGTATTTTGCCAGTTTCACTATGGTATGTCATGGTGTTGACCTGTTTTTGTTGACTTTGGAGGGAGTTCTTTGTGCCTCTTGGACTTGGATGCCTGTTTCCTCAGCTATAATTTGTTCAAATAAACCTCCTGCCCCTTTCTCTCCCTCTTTTTCTTCTGGAACTCCTATGATAAGGATACTATTCATTTCATTGACTCCCTTAGGTCTCTAATTCTCCCCTCATGGTCTAATAATTTCCTTTCCCTCTTTTTTTTCAGCTTCATCACTTTCCATAATTTTATCTTCCGATTCTCTCTTCTGCTCTTCCGTCCTTTCTGTCACTGCATCTACTTTATTTTGCATCTCAGTTATAGCATGTTTTAATTCATCGTGACTAGTTCTTAGGCTTTTGATCTATGAAGCACTAGATTCTCTGCTGTCTTCTACACTTTTTTCAAGCCTGGCTATTAGTTTTATGACTATTATCTTTTTCATATATATTTTTTATATCTGTTTTGAGCAATTCTCTGGATGTCATTTCTCCCTGGAATTTCTTTTGAGGAGAATTCTTCCGTTCTGTCATTTTGGCTAGGTTTCTGTCTTTTACGTGTGTTAAATGCTTGTTATGTGTCCTGCACCTGTGAGAACTACTGTATTATAAAGGGGTCATACACTGCCCAGGGCCTGGCACTTCAGGAAGTGTTTTTGTAGTGTATTGCGTGCACTCTGTTGGCTGCTCTATCCCACTGGTCAGTCTTCTACAAAGCTGCTTCTTACTTATAGTGGCAGATTGTTTAGACCTTCCACCAGACGTGCTTTGATTTGTTCATTGAAGTAACCCAGGAAGAAAGGAAAGGGCCGGGGACCCGATCCCATACAAAGAGAAAAATGAAAGGGGTGAAGAAAAGACCAAGCAGAGAGAATCAAAGAAACTATAAGGCTTAATCCAGAGAGAGAGAGAAAGGAAAATAAAGGAAATAGAGAAAAGGTGTGAAAAGAATAGAGTAACAATGCCTGATTACACAGACAAGCAAAGCACAGAAAGAAAGAATATATATTTTATATATAAAATAAGAATTGACCAAAAATCAAATCAGAAACTTTGAGACTGATTCCAAAGGGGGGAAAAAAGAAAAGGGTAAAAAGAAAAAGAAGAGAAAAAAGAAGAGAAAGAAAGAAAAAAGAAAAAAAAGGAGCAACAGTCTAACACACAAAACCACAGGACAGTTATCTGTTGGTGCCTGGGACTGGTGGTTGTGCTGGTCTGGAGGAGAGGCCATCTGGTTCCCTCTTTGTCAGTCTCACTTGACTAGATAAACAGTTGCCAGGCTCAGAGGGGTGGGGTTTGGTGTAAGTGGGTCCCGCCTCCACTGGGGGCTGCTGTGCTGCTCCCTGAAGCCCCACCCTGTTGGTGATGGGGAGAAAAATAGCGACACCCCAATCTCTCCTCCCCAACCAGGGGGATTGCCCTGCTCCACAGTCTCCCATGCCTCCTAGCACTCAGCTGGGATTCAAAACCCCATGTTTTAAAGGATCCCACACTGCACAGACCCAGTTCTGGAGTAGCACCAATCTGCCCTGTAGATGTGGCAGGTGCCTGCAGGGTCTTTTGTCCTTGGGGGGGCAATATACACTCTTCCCCCAGTGCTCAAGGGAGGGCACTGTCCTCTCCCTATGCACCCCTGAGGTCGCTCCCGTGCCCTGGGGCTATCTCTCCTCTCTCCTCCCAAGGCATGCTCACACCGCTACAGCAGCTTCAGTCTGGAGAAAGCCACGCACTTTTGAAAACTCCGATCTTCAGCTCCTAAGGCTGTTTGCAAAGTAGAGACTGGCACCGATTATATTTCTCGTTCCCCAGTCCCTGGTCCCGAGAGATTTTTCTCTTGTTCCAACACAATACCGCAATCCACAGTTTCTCTCTCTCTCTCTCCCTTTTGTCTCTCCACAGAAGGGGATCCCTGCCCTCCATGCCCACTCTGTTTTATCTCCCCCAATTCACATACAGGTACCTCTGTCCCGCCAAGCTGTCACCCTCCACCTCTGGAGATTTTTCTGTCACTCCGAGGATAGATTTCCTGGGTGTTCCAAGTGTTCTGACCTTAATACAGCTAGGTTTGAGGGACAAGGGAAATCCTGGTCCCCCTACTTCTCTGCCATCTTCCTCCTCAGATTATTCTAGATTATTATTAAATAATTTTCTTTCAGATCACTTCAGATATAATAGATTATTTTGGAGTTTTTGACTTTTGCAGTGTTAATCTTTTGCTTTCTTTTTAACTTAACTTTATTGAAGTATGATTTGCATACAATTAAATGCATGCATTTTACATGTATAGTTTGATGAATTCTGATAAATATATATATATACTTATATAAGCATCAACAAAATTGAGACTTTGACTATTTCTATTATTTAAAGATAGTTTTCCTATGCCCTTTTGCAGCAAGTTCATTCAATTTGTTCTGTTCTCTTTTTCAAACACATTGTTTATCTCGGTGTTGGATACCTCAATATACTATCTTGTCTGATCCAGTCATAATTCTGTCCCTTCACGTTGCATTCTATGTGATTTTCCTAAACTTGCTCTTCAGATCTTTGATTTGGTTTACTCCAATGTTTATTCTACTCTTCACAACTTTTAATATAATTTTAGGTTCTGCATTATCATTACTCATTACCTTAAAAATATTTTTATCTCTGAGGCGCCTGGGTGGCCCATTCGGTTATGTGCCTGACTTATAACTGATTTTGGCTCAGGTCATAATCTCAAGGTATGTGCACTGACAGCTCAGAGCCTGCTTGGGACTCTCTGTCTCTCCCTGCTCCTCCTCCACTATCTCTCTCTCTCTCTCTCTCTCTCTCTGTCTCTCAAAATAAATAAATAAACTTAAAAAATATTTTTAGCTCTCACAGCATCATTTCATTTTTGACATGTATCTTTTATATCTTCAAATCTTATTTCACAGAATCCCTTATGTTCTTTAATCTCTTAAACATATAAAAATATTATTTTCTAAATTTACTGTTTCATGGGGTACAATTTCTGTCAGAACGTGACCATAGCTATCTTTAAATTATCTCCTTTATTTGCTATGTGATATTTAATAAGCCCCACGTTCTTGTTTTTCCTACTCACCTTTGAATTCGGACACTTAAATCCAGGTTTGATCCTAGTCCAAATATAAAAGAAGTAAATTTCTTTGGCTACTCTCCCTGCTTATCTGGATACTGTTAAATTCTCCCCTTAGAAACTGACAGGCAAATTCACATGTTGTTACCTTGTAAGTTCAGGCATTCAGCTGCCTGAGCTGCCTGGTGAGGGAGCCGGAGCCCTGAAACATTATGGGGAAATTTGTTCCTGTGCACTGTATGTTTTGTGAAACCTCTTCATGACTCTAATGAGGTGGTGATGGTGATGGGTGATCTGGTGAAGTGCCACTTGGGTTAGAGTCCTTTACCTCTCTCTTGGGGTAAGCAATTCAGTTTGAGGAGACATTTAGTCAAAGAAAGGCCTCAAAGTTCTTAGAGTGTTTTATGGGATCATATATTTTTTTCTTTACATAATTGTCTTTGTGGCTATTATTCACACTTGCAAAGATGGTTCCTAGGAAATTGCATCTTGTCTCTTCTGTTGTCAACTCCCCTTTCAAGACCTTGCTCCTCCAAGTTAGGAGGTTTTCCCCCCTGAGTCCATATGAAGCAATACTAGGAAGCCAAAGAAAGAAAGGGCTAAGTATGGTCATCACATTTCTTTAAAAACACTGCTAACACAGACTTGGACTGCTATTGACTTGCAGTGAGGAAAGGGATCCCAAAAGGGAGGAATTTCCATCTTTCTGTGACCCATCATTAGTAACACACCCCTTTTCTTTGAGTATTTGGGTGGTGGGGCTAGGGAGTGGTATTAAAAGAAGAATTTTCAGAATATCTTCTACTGGCTTTTTAAATACTCTTCTTTCTCTTAGGAAATGGAATTGTGAATCAACTTCTGGAATCTTCTTTCAAACTACTTCATGTTGTAATATGTAGTAGATTTCCTTTCAGTTTGAGATAAAATGTCTTAGTTTCAATTTAATGAATTTTTCTTGTCTATTTTTCTTATTTTTGTTATTCATTTTGGCCAGGATAAATTTGTATTTATGTTGCCAACTTTCCCAGAAGTCTTAATTTGGGACTTTGATAAAAGAACTGTAATTTTTCTTCTGTAGAGAGACTCAAGAAATTTTATAAAGGGAAATTTGCTTTGCTGAAAGAGTAGAACAGTCTGCCCCGCTGTTAGGAAATACTTCAGAGGCGACTTATGTGGTAAACAGAGGATTGCCTACTTAATAGTCCCCTTTCTCCCTTTTATGCTGACAGAGCTCTGATTTTATTTATCTTTCTCCAAACAACCATATCTTCCACAGGAGGCTGGGCTCCTTCCTCACCCAAGGGAGTGAATCTTTAAATGATCTAAGCCTGTGCTTTTAAAAATGTGAGCTATAACCCATCAATTTAGACACTAAATTAATATAGCATACTTTGACCAACATTTTAAAAAACAAAATAGAACAGCATACAGTGTATTACTTGTGTCCTTAGTAACAGCTGTACAAAACACTAAAATACTGCAATCAAAATTCAACTAACAGAGAAAAAGACAATTAGGACACCATGAAGCTAAATCTTCTGCTCACTCTATATATCATAAAATATATGTGAAATAGTTTATATACAATATATATATATGTATACACCATGTTTAAAGCTGGAAAAACTTACCTAAGCTGATAATGATTTGTTGGTTAAAATATGGGTGCATTAAGCTATTCTAGTAAGGAGACACCAGGGAAGGTCTGCTGGAGGGCTTTGAGGAGAATTTTCCTCATTTTTACAAAGGAACCAAAGAGCTTTTCTCTTTTTCAGTGTATGTTGTTAGCCATACAAGTTATCTTGAATAGCAATCACCATGTTGTACAGCAAAACTAGGAGGACAGGCTACTTACGAAGAAACTTGAGAAAAGACAGAGGGACCAGGTATATCTCATCAAGACTCTGAATTAACCATGCCTGGAACTGCCTTACTGATAGACTTCTTATTTGAGATATAAACATCTTTATTGTTTAAACAATATATAGTCAGATTTTATTTTAATTAAAGCTGTATGTCTCCTAAATATTAAAGATGAGTAAGAATCTATCAGGTGGAAAAGTCAGTTCTGAGTTATAGAGGCCAGAATGAATCATATTACACTGTATTTGGAACAGACTGTTCACAGTGACTAGAATCAGTAAGGAGAAAGAGACAAAATAGAAGGCTAGAAAAATCTTGTATACCATAATAAGCAATCCAAATTTTACCATTTTTGTAATAGATATCATTCAGTTATTAAGTAGGGAAATAATGTGGTGATAAGATAAGATATGATATTCTTTAAAGATTTTCTTAATGCTTTTAAAAGTTAGATACAGTTAATTTTCAGCAATTTCAATATAAACACACAATGTGTATACCTGCAAATAAAGCAGAGTCTTTTTCCTTCTTATAAGCCTTAGATTGAATCGTGGGTATAGGAGAAATGGTTGTAGAACCTAATGTTCTTCCATGCTCTTGTTTATTCTGTGAATAAGATCATGAAAAGGCTTAGAATTTTTTTTTTTACCTGAACATTAGGAAAACTGGAAAACTATCTCAGAAATTATTTCTCTCTATGTATATTGATAAATAATTTAAATCTGATTATTCACACTTGGAATATATAATTATAATAACTAACAGCTGCATAGTTCTTTAAATTATTTTAAATGTCAATTTATATTTGAGAGAGAGACAGACAGAGTCCGCATGAGGGAGGGGCAAAGAGAGGAAGACACAGAATCTGAAGCAGCCTCCAAACTCCAGTTGTCAGCAAAGAGCCCGACACAGGGCTTGAGCTCATGGACCACAAGATCATGACCTGAGCCAAAGTCAGATGCTTAACCTACTGAGCCACTCAGGCACCCCCCCACCCTCATCTAGTTCTTTAAATACTTCCAAATATAGTATTTATTTAATCCTCAAAAACAAAACCCTATAAGATGGATGTCAGTACCACTTTATGAGGAAGAAACAAATCTACAGAAATTTAAAACTTGGACTATGGTCACGCTTTTTACTAAATTCTATTTTCTTTGCCTCTAAAGCTTAGCTATTATACTCATATAAAATTTATTTCTCCAAATGCAGGGAAAATCTAAAATTCAAATACTGAGGGGGGAAAAAAGCCCTCTTAGTTTAAAAAGAAACTTGACTCATTCATTGAGTAGATATAGCAGAATACCTCTGAGTAGAATAAGAGAACTGGAAAAAAGATCCAACTTTTCCCAGGTTAGGGTCTCAGATTGGCTCTAATGTGGAGAGAGACTTTGGTGAATCCATTATGTCACTAGAAAGATTATTGATGCTTTTATTTTAGCAATTAACTTAGTCGGGTTCAAAATACAAACTGTCTCTGGAGCAGCAGCTCACATTTAAGTCCACTTGTTTTATCCTTAGCTGGGCTGCTTGCAGTCTCCCTAAACATGCATGGTTCAGGGGGCAATGAGATACTTGGATAGGGTTTATACATGGAAGATGGGGCTGCCATCTTTGACTTTCTTCTTTCTATTACTCTCCACTCACTTTCCAGAAGCTTGGGTTGCCCTGAACATTGCTCTCTAGTTCTCCTGGCCAGGAAAAACATGTTTCCTATCGGAGGTTTCGATGCCCCATGCAGTGCCAGCTTCATCTACCCTTCAAGCTAAAAGTCATAAAAATAGCCCCGTGTAAGTAAGTTATTCCAAGTTTCTATGCTTTTTGTTGTCACATGCTTTTGGTTACTTACTCTCTAGGGTCTTCAGATAATATGTGTGTGCGTGTGTGTGTGTGTGTGTGTGTGTGTGTGTGTGTGTGTTTTCTGATATCTTGTCTAGAGTTTACATTTATTGTCTGAGACAGGGTGGGTGTAATAGGGTTTACTCAGCCATACTGAATCATATTTCTCCAGAGTTTTTACTACCTCTATTGTCTTTTCCTATTGCATTGTTCAATACTTCCTAAACATCTATAAATAATAGTGGCAATAAGGGTCACTCTTGCCATGCCATAGACTAGTGTATTGTCATTAATTATGAAGTTGGCTATTTTAAGGTATAATTTTTAAAATTTTGCTGGGGGTGCCTGGGTGGCTCAGTCAGTTAAGCATCCAACTCTTGGTTTGGGCTTGGGTCATGATCTCACAGTTCATGAGTTCAAGCCCTGCATCAGGCTCCAAGCTGCCAGTGCAGAGCCTGCTTGGGATTCTCTTTCCCCCTCTCTGCCCCTTGCCAACCTTGCTCTCTCTCTCTCTCAAAATAAGTAAATAAACTTTAAATTTTTTAAAAACAAAATTACGTTGATATTCTTTATCATACAGCAAGTATTTTTTGTAGTTTTATCAATGATGGCTGTTGAATTTATCAATTATATTTAAAATCTTGCAGGTATTAAAATAACTACATTTTTTCTGATGAAATTCCAGGCATAGAGCTGGCAGATATTTAGGGTGAGGATGAAAACAAAAGTTGTAAAGAGACAGGTTAACTGCAATTCTTTGGACTTTCTGAACCAACTGCCACCTCTCCCATTTCCCAGTTACCCTCTCCTACATACAGTTATAGAAAATTGTATTTAATTAATCTCAGGCTAAAATAAGTGCCCTTCTCTTAATAAACTTACTGCTAATGTTTGGTTCTCTGGAGTGAAACTCTCTTCATGCTAGCATTTGGAAGAAAGGCTACCAGTCAAATTACCTGCTCCCTGCCCTCTTATGCTAAAGTAAAGCTAGCTGGTTGAGAACTCTGATGTATACACAGAACAGCTGACTCTCCACTCTGGAGAGATACTTATTTATAAAATTAATGACAGTTTCATAGAAAAATTAACTTATATCTTTACTCTTAAATATGAACAAATGAAGATTTATTAGGTATGATAAAAATCAGTAACTTCAAAAATATCTATCATGTTAAACAAAAGGAATACTGACACCAGAAAAAAAAAAAAAGAGATAATTCAAGAAACAGAAAATAAGTTAAAAGAAATGAACTCTAACATCCTCAGAAAATGTTGAGAACACATGTAACAGGAGTCTGCAAAAAGAAAAACAACAACAACTAAGGACAGGAAAGAAACTTAAAATATCATTACTGAACCAAAATGCAATCAAAGGACTAGAATAAAAGGTAAATTTTCAGAAACAAAAAATAGAGAATAGCAATATAGAGAATCAACCCAAGAAATCTAATATCTGACCATTAAAGAACACAGAAAATAGTGGAAAGAAATTGGAAAAGAAATAACAGAGATATTTTTTAAGATCTAAAGAAAGACATTTGCTTTAGGGTGGGGTCCACAGAACACTGAACAGAATGAATTGAAGTAAAATTACCACCCTTCGGCATATCCTCAAGACATGTGAAAACAATATTGATAAAGAGAAGATCCTAAAAGTTCCAAGGGGAAAAATAAAATAAAATCAACTTACAAAAGACTGAGAACCTTTCATTAACAATACTGAATGGCATAAGACAGTTTAGCAATGTCATCAAAGTTTAGGGAAAAAAATGAAATTAACATATAATTGTACTCAGCTAAATTATCAATCATATAATGGGAAAAATAAATATACACCCAGACATCTATGAACCACTTCTAGGGATGTTCCTTGAAGACATATTATAGGAAAATAAAGGTGAAATCCCAGAAGAAATAACAAAACATGGAGTACTAAAATCTGGCAACTAAACCAGGAATGGAATGACCCAGTGAGTGACAACTGCAGAACAGGCTTAAAATAGGTCAAATTTAGAACAAAAAGTCACTGGGATCCTTGAACAATTCCTCCAAGAAGATTAGAATAGATTCTACTCAATAGAATAGATTCTACTCAATAATGAGTAAGAAAGCTTGACTATATTCACATATAATGATAAAACTGTATATTTCTTTTTTAGAGACTGCATATCTTACAGGCATAGAGCATGTATCAGACTGTTAGGTTCTTCCTAGCTCTGCCATTTATAATTTGATCTCGGCCAAATTACTTATATCTTCTTTGTACCTCTTTTTTCTTATCTATAAAATATGAATAAAAATAGTACTTCCTTGGGTTGTTAGGGATGTAAATTTATATATATACATATATATGTATATTTATACTACAAAAGTACTGTAAGTACTATATAGATGTTTGCTATTATTATCATCCTCCCACAAGAAAAAAAAAAGGCAAATTGAATCTTCAGAAAAAACCACAAAAGTGTATACATGACAGTAAAGGTTTCAATATGAGGCAAACTAACACATGGCATTATTTTTGAGTAACTGGTGGAGAATAAGAAAGCATTCTGCTTGTACATTTTACCCATTGAGAAGAATTGAAATCCTACAACATTACTTTGTTGCACATTCATTACAATGAATATTTAGTGTGATCATAACATAGATACTATTTATAGCCTTGAGTTTTAGAATTAACCTATAGACAAAACATGAGGGCTTAATCAGAGTTGCAAGACTGAATATAATCATTGACGTCAACAATGCAAAAGTAAAGATATACCTGACTTGGGGAAGAAGGTGTGAAGGAGAATGGGAGAAAAGGATAGGGCTGCTAAGTTCTTCATTTTACTAACAGGGGAATCAGGAGGTAGTGCTTAAAGTTAATATAAAAGAAAAAATATTTAGATATGTTATTTATAGGTACAAAAGTTAACAACTGAGGAAACAAAAAAGTAACTATCAAAGATCCAGAAGAAAAAAAACAGGGGGAGAGATGAAATATACAGCAGTATAAATAAGCTAATTCAAATATATTTTACTGACTATACAATATTAAACGTTGAAAAGCAAAAAAGTAGTAGTAGAAGCTCATTCTTTAAAATTACGGAGTTAATCATAAAGGGAATTAAACCCCCCCCAAAAGTTAAGTATGGCTCCCTTTGAAAAGAGGAAATTAGAACAAGAAGAATGGGATGGAAGTGCTTTGTATCCTTATTAGACTTTCTGAATTATTTAATTTTTAAAAAATTCATATGTATATTTTAACTTATTTTTTAAAAATTAAAATGTTGCATATTTTATATAAGATACTAGTAAATTTATTATTATGAGTAAACTTGTGATGCTACAATATGTATTTCTTGAAAGGTATTTATTTAACATGAACCTAAATAAAAGATGTAGTTGAGGATAATACTAATTATCTGGACAGTGGATCCTGTAAATTTTCTTAAAAATTATAAAAGGGGAATATGCAACAAAAATTATAATGTCATTAATTATGGTCCAAAGTATGTATTTCTTCATGCTTCCTTTTCCATATTAGCAGTAATCAGGGTTAATAATAAATTAATATCTAAGAGACTCTCTTAAATGACTTTCCTTTGCTGATTCTCTGGTTAACTTCTCTCCCTAGTTTCCTAGATAAAACCTAATGAACAATAGCCAAGGCATGCTCAGTGTTCAAGGCTAGTCAACTACTTTTCTGGATGCCCATGAACCTCTCTGCTCAAAAGGTTAGCAAGAGTCAATATTGTTGTCAAATCACTATGTTGTACACCTAAAACTAATGTAACGTATGTTATACTTCAATACTACAATTATGCTGCAATTTAAAAAAAGAATCAATACTGCTGGTCCCAAGCTTGTTTATAGTAATTGTGACTGTAATTATATAAATAACTATAGTATGCTAAAAAGAAATGGTCTTGGCTATACCTCAAAAGATTACAAATGGATGCATATTTTCATATTTTAAATTAAAATAAAATATTTAATTCATGCATGTATTTTTTTATGATGTCCTGTTTTAACTAACTTTATGATAACTGTTAGTCCTTATCATATTCAAGGAATTTCTGCTATATGGACTGTCAAGCAAATAATATATTATTTTCTGTATTATCCTTTCACATAAAGTTTTACATAATATCAAAAATGAAATCACTTTAAAATTTTACACTTTGAATCCTAAAATAAATGTGAATTTGGGATTCATAGAAGTATATACAAAATTGTTAGTGCTAATCTGAATTTCTACAAAGTAATTGTTAGGTACACAAATTAAACCTACCTCAGCTGTATCCTTAAGATAAAGAAAAGGTCTAAAAGATCTTGAATTCAGATTTTCTTTCATTGGCTCTAAAGAAAGAAATCGAAACATAAATGATATTTCTATACTATTAGGCTACTTCTAATTTAACTATCAATAAAATATTTTTTCTACTTCTAGTCAACTTTAGAAACGTAATTTGATAAACTTAGGTGCTTATATATGCATTACATTTTCAGAGCTAAATATATTCTAGAGTAATTTGCTTTAAAAGCCAATTCTATTAGGGGCGCCTGGGTGGCTCAGTAGGTTAAGCGTCCAACTTCGGCTCAGGTCATGATCTCACAGTTAATGAGTTTGAGCCCCGCGTCAGGCTCTGTGCTGACAGCTCAGAGCCTAGAGCCTGCTTCGGATTCTGTGTCTCCCTCTTTCTCTGCCCCTCCCCCACTCATTCTCTGCCTCTCAAAAATAAAGATATGTAATAAAAAAAATTTTTTTTAAAAAGCTAATTCCATTAACAGAATTTATAACTTTTGATTATTAACTCCTGACTACTTATCAGAAACTATGGAGGTCAGAACTATGACCTCAGAACACACAACAAAGTGGTATGTTCTTGGAAAAAAATGGATTTCTAAACAAAATGGAATCATAATTAAAGGAATCTTTTCATTAATTCCTTTGAAAAGAGAAATATTCCCCTCAACCTGAACCCCATCTCAGCTCTAATTATTTATTAACCTGGGTTATCCTTTAATGGATTTTCTTAAGGTAGGTATGGTGTTAGGTCAAGCATACAGACTTTGGATTTAGATAGCCTGGGACCAAAGCCTACTTTTTTGTCTGTAAGTCATATACCCTTACATAAGTTATTTAACTTCCATGAGCCTTAGTTTTCTGATCTGTTAAGGGGAAATAATAGTACTATCTTAGAGGAATGCTGTGAGGAGGAAATGAAATAATAGATGTAACTAATTTAATAGTATCTGGCATTCATTCAGTCAACAGTTATTTATTTATTTTTAATTTTTTTAATGTTTATTCATTTTTGAGTGACAGAGAGAGAGTGTGAGTGGGGGAGGATCAGAGAGAGGGAGACAGAATCCAAAGCTCGAAGCTGTCAGCACAGAGCCCAACACGGGGCTCAAACTCACAAACTGTGAGATCATGATCTGAGCTGAAGTTGGACACTTAACCGACTAAGCCACTCAGGCACCCCAACAGTTACTTACTGATCACCTACTACATGCCAGCACTGGTGTTAGACACTGTAATTGTGATTCCTGTGCCCAGTGATACATACATTTTAGTGGGTAATACAGATAATAAACAAGTGAGACAAAGAAGTGAATAATTATAAATTAAGATACCTGCTGTGACAGAAATAGATTTTGGTGAGGGAGAACAACAGAGTGAGGTATATTTTAGATAGGTTCATTGCTATGGAGTGAATCTATTCCCCCCAAAATTTATATGTTGAAGCACTAATCCTCAATGTGATGATATCTGGAGGTGAGGCCTTTGGGACGTACTTAAGTTTATATGAGGTAATGAAAGTGAAGACCCCTATGATGGGATCAATGTCCTTATAAGAAAAAACATGACAGAGAGAATCTCTCTCTCCACCATGTAAGGAATCAGGCAAGAGGACAGCTGTCTGCAAACCAGGAAGAGGGCTCTAACCAGAACCTGACCATACTAGCACCCTGATCTCAGACTTCCAGCCTCCAGAACTGTGATAAATAAATATTTGTTGTTTAAACCACTCAACCTATAGTAGTTTGTTATAGCAGCCTGAACTCACTAATAGAGAAATTGGCACTGAGAAGTGAGGTGCTGCTATAACAAATAACTAAAAATGGGGAAGTGGCTTTGGAACTGGGAAATGGCTAGAGGCTAGAAGAGCTTTGAGATGCATAGGAGAAAAACCCAGTATTTCCATGAAGGGAATTTAAAGGAGATTCTGGTGTGAGTTCTCTAAGATTCTTTTACCTTCTTAAAGAATACATAAAGGGGCACCTGGGTGGCTCAGTCGGTTGAGCGTCTGACTTCAGCTCAGGTCATGATCTCACGGTTTGTGAGTTTGAGCCCCGTGTCGGGCTCTGTGCTGACAGCTCAGAGCCTGGAGCCTGCTTTGAGTTCTATGTCTCCCTCTCTCTCTCTACCCCTCCCTGCCCCTGCTCACACTCTGCTTTCTCTCTCTCTCAAAAATAAATAAACATTAAAAATTTTTTTAAAAAGAATACATAATCAAGTACAGAAATGTTGGTAGATCTATGGATGGTAAAAGCCATTCTCAATGAGGTCTCATAGAAATTAGGCACATATTATTGAACAATGAAGAAAAGGTTATCCTTGTTATAAAGTGACAAGGAACTTGGCTGAACTGTGTTTGTGTTCTACTGTTTTGGGAAAGGTAGAACTTGTGAGCAATGAAACTGGATATTTAGCTCAAATTTCTAAGCAAGCATTGAAGGAGTGGCTTGGTTCCTCCTGACTGCTTGTAGTAAAATTCAAAAAGAGAAAAACAAATTGGAAGACTGAACTGTTAAGCAAAAATAAATCAGAACTTAAGGATTTGTAAATTTTTCAGCCTGTCCACATTACAAAAAATAAGAAAATTTTCAGCATGTCCATGTTTGAAAAAGAACACTAAGAGTGTGGTAGAATGACTATTTGATAAGGAGATTGGTATGGGTGTGAATCACACACCTAAATAGATATCCCAACAGTGACACTGCCAGTTTGAACTGAAGGGGATGGAGATGAGACAAAAATGAATGAAATCTGTTGGACTTCTTGGGTTTTACAGGATAGGACCACAGAGCTATTCACTGCAAATATGTGCTATTCTTCAAGACAGGGAAAGAATGACCCTGAAGGCAATTCAAAAATCATCAGAGCTGCCTCCTCAGTTTCAAATGGGGTTACTAATGTCTCAGTTTCAACAGGCCAAAGAGCCTCCACTCAACACCTTTGGGGTAGGGCATCCCAGAGTCTTGGAGTCATGACCCCTACCTGGCATGCTATAGAGGCAGGACCTCTGCCCCAGTGGTTCCAGAAGAATATGCAGCCAGAGAGAATTATTCTTGAGTCTTAAAATCTTAGGAAGTTTACCTTGCTAAATTTTAGACTTGCTCAGGACCTATCACCCCCTGTTTCCTTTTATTTCTCCATTTTGGAATGAGAATGCCTATCCTGTGCCTGTCTGACCTTTGCATTTTGCAAGCACATATACTGTTTGGTTCTAGAGGTTCACAGGTAGAGAGGAAATTTGCATCAGGCTGAATCATTCCTTGAGTCTCACCTATATCTGATTTAGATACTATTTAAATAAGACTTTGGATTTTAACAATAACATAAAAGTCAGACATCGGTAAAATAATTTAAGTGTTCCAAAATTCTTTTATTGTCCAGAATGAGGATAATAATAGATTTTGAAAGGTTACATGTTGTAATTTCTAGAGTGATCATTTAAAGAATAGAAATAGAGTACATAACTTCCAAATTGATAAAGGGGAAAAGTGAAACTTAAAAAAACTCAATTCTAGAGAAAACATGAGAGGACATAAAAAGAAGTATAAAATCAACAGGGCAAATGAAAGAACAAAAAAATAAAATGGCAAAATTAAATCCAAAGATATTAGTAATTGCATTAAGTATAAATGGACTAAATGCTCCATTTCAAAGACAAAGAGTATGATAGTAGATTTTTAATTTAATAGTATGATGTTTATGAGAGATAAATATAGATTACAATGTTACAAGAAGGTAATAAAATGATGGAAAAAGATATACCATGCAATGGTACCCAAAAGAAAGCTGGGCAACTACAGCAATATTAAATAGTAAGACAATTACTTTATAATGAAAAAGGGTTCAATTCACTAGAAACATAATTTGAAATATTTATGTAACTGATAACATGGCCTAAACTATATTAAAAATCTATAAAGCAAAATTTGACACTGCTTAAAATTTCAACAGTAGAATAGATAAGTTGGGATATACGGTTGATCCCTGAATAACATAGGTTTGAACTGCATGAATCCACTTACATATGGATTCTTTTGATAGTAAAATACTGTAAATGTATTTTCTCATCCTTTTGTTTCTCTTAATAACATTTTTCTTTAGCTTACTTCATTATAATAATATAGTATATAATACATATAAATACAAAATATGTGTTTATGTTATTGTAATGGTTTCTGGTCAACAACAGGCTAATAGCTGTTAAGTTTAGGGGAATCACAAGTTATATGTGGATTTTTGACTGTGCACTAGAGTCAGTGCCCCTAACCACCCTGTTGTTTAAGAATCAGGTGTACAGTATTTTATTTTATTATTATTATTTTTTATTATATGAAATTTATTGTCAAATTAGTTTCCATACAACACCCAGTGCTCATCCCAAAAGGTGTACAGGATTTTAATGATGGAGAAAATAAATTAAGAAGAGAGACTGAGGAGTAAAATAGCAGGAAAACAAGAGATATGGGTTCCCAAACCCCTAAGAGGAAAATCTTAAGAAGGAAGGAATGATTGACCTACTATACTTGTTATTAAAATGTGGAAGAAAATAAAAACAGAAAAATATTATTTGGATTTAGCAGTGGAGATCATTGGTATTCTTGATCAGTGCAGCTACAGTAGGATGGTGGAGGCGGAATCCAGACTGTAGTTGTCTGAAGTTTGAACAAAAGAGGAAGTAGAGACAGATGAAGAGTATCAGAGTAATGAGGCAGTATGGAGCAATGTGGAGTCAAGGAGCCTTACCCAAAGGGATCGATGAGAATGATGCAATCGAATGTTTTTTTTGATAATTCCAGAGAAAGAAAAAAAAAAGGCAACACAAAACACTCAAATTCTCTGAAGATGTGGAGAATTTAATGCGTTTACATTAAATATTCATTTGTTCATTTCGTTTATTATCTGTCTCCCCACCTTATCCTAAAACATAAATTGAGGGCAGATTTTTTTCACTCTTGTATTCCCAGCACCTAGAGTAGAGACTGACACATAGTACGTGTGTAATAAATATCTGTTGGGTGCACAAATTTTCCTGGTAAATTTTTATTAAACTTTCTTACAATATTATAAGTGCTTGTTCCTAGCTTACAGATTCCTTAATGTTCTAAGAAAGTAAGTTCCTTTACACTTTCTGTAAATAAGTTTTTATTAAGCAAGATGTCCATACTTGATTGATTTCTTTTTTTTTTTTAACAATAAGGAAACTCTTAGGGTAGAGCTGAAAGGAAACTCAGAGCTTTCTTTCAAGAAAAATAAATAAACATAAAAATATATTCTTAATTTGTGAACTGCATAAATTGTCTATTCTGATATTTAACGTCTCTACTGCTTAGGAAATTCTTTATAGTTCACTGAAATCTTTCACACTGCAGTTATACACCATATACTTTCAAGAAAATTCTTTCCACAGAGACATCCAATGGTCAAGAGCTTTTAAGATATACATTAATAAATAATAAAGTATATATTACAAGCAAAACCACTCATTAATAAGTTAAAGGAGAAGTAAATATGGTACGCAGAGCATTACCTATTGACTTGCTTTCTTGATTTTTTATATTTGTTGGTACAAAGTGTGGTCTTAAATTTAATGTTTCAAAATCACTCTTTGTAGGTTCAGGCTCATTTTTAAAGGAGACATATCTAGAAAAAATAAAATTAATCTAAGTTAAAGTAATCAGAAAAATCTACAAAACTAATCTAAAAAATAAATTTTGAGAAATGTGGTGAAATGCAGATTAAATGTTGTTGTATTAGTACTATTATAGTACAAAGTGTAAAGTGTTGGTACTAAGCCAGAGATGAAAGTATTTGTGATAATCACTTGAAGTAGAGACAGATAGTAAGCTACTGTTGTCATAGGATTGAGGGCACTCTAGGAAACTATAGTTCACAAGCTGATTAACCCTTTAAAAAATATGCTGGAAATTCATTAAATGAGATATTGGAGACATTGTCAGACCTGAGTCAAAGTGGTGGGACCCAGAGTTAGGGTCACTTCAGATACCAAAATAATATACTAGATAGGATCACAGCGTTTATTTACCATACAGGAAATTTTCTCCACTAAATCCTTTGACTACTGATAGTATGTAATAAAGTTAATAGTATTACATAATTCATGATATTTCTGACCTCTAAATGCTGGGGTAATCCATGACTCAGTCTTCTGACCTCAAACACTCAGCCTCAGTTGATATCTAATCTCACATCTTCGCGTATTATCTATATGCTCATGTCCCTGAGATTTATAAATCCAGGCCCTCAAACTCTTCCCTGAGCTCCAGATTTATATATCCAACTGCTACATGACTTCGGCAGTTAGGTATATCATAGGCATCTCAAACTTAGCACATTCAAAACCAAATCTTTGCTTCTGCTTTCTTCCCAATCGTTGAGGCTTCCCCATCTCCATTCAACCAAAGGCTTAAGCCTAAAACTTGACAATATCTTTGATTTCTTTCTCTCGCTCCTCATTCCCATCTGTTGGCAAACCCCACTGGATATTTCTTTGAAATACATCCCAAATCAAACTACTTTATTTCTTGTTACTTCTACCCTAGTCCAAGACACCTTCATCTCCCATCTGAGCTACTTCTATGTGTCTCTCGCCTTCTATCTGCTCTCTCTGCTATCACTCATCCCCTACAGTCTATTCCTAATGCAACCATGGTGGCATCTGTAAACTATAAATGTGATTGCCATTTCCCTCCAAATGTCTCCTACTGGACTCAAATAAAGTTCAAAATCCTCACTCCAAGACAGAAACTGTCCCCAGTTCTCATGTTTCTAAGTAGAGGAACTTCGATTGAATGTCCTTTCAGGCCTCTCTGTGCACCTCCCCAAGCCCCACCTCCACATGGAAGCAGAGTGAATTTTCCAACTGTTTGGTTTGAGGAAAGGAATTTAAGCTCCCACTTGAGGACCTTGGTACTTGCTCATCCTTCTGCCTGTAACATTTCCCAGTGATTGCCAAGGGTTACTCCCTTAAGTTATAAGAGAGCATTTTGTAAGACTCTGCTCAATTTCCATCTCTCCACAAAGGTTTTATCCTGCCCCTTTCTCTATTTAAAATAGTAACCCCTATCAGTCTTAATTCCTTTAATTTACTATCATTTTCTTCATAGTATTTATCACTAATGGATTGACATTAAATATTCATTTGTTCATTTAGTTTATTATCTGTCTCCCCACCTTATCCTAAAACATAAATTAAGTGAGGATTTTGTTCACTCGTATTCCCAGCACCTAGAATAGGGACTGACACATAGTACATGTGTAATAAACATCTGCTGAGTGTACAAATTTTCCTGGTAAATTTTGACTAAACTTTCTTATAATCTTATAATTTCCAATGAGATTTTAGTGTATTCTCTTTGGATTTTTCAGTAAACATTCATTTAACCTTCATAAAACATTTTATCTATCCCTTTCAAAACATTTATATTTTTGTATTATGTTCTTGTTTAATATCACTGGCAAGCACTTCTAGAATAGTACAGTATATTGGTGAGAATGGGCATCCTTCTGCTTCTAATTTAAATGGAAATGCGTCAAGGCTTCCATCCTAAGGATGAAGTTGGCTATATAGTCTTGTTAAGGAGTAATTTTTTTTATCCTTATCTTACTAAAGTATTTTTCAAATATGTTTACAGAGACTATATAGAGATGTTTGGATATGGATTTCCTCATGGTGAACTAGAGAGTGTGGACTTTGGAGTTGGACCTTACTTTGCATCTTGACTCTACGTGAAGTTCTGCAGAATACTGATTTCCTCTGAATTTGTCTTTCACAGGCCAAATGCAGTAATAGCTATCTTATAGGGTTAGTACAAGAAATATGTAAAATAAAGTTCAGAAGTTGCTTAGCAAAATGTTTGGGACATAAGAAGAGGTCAAATTTCAGTTCATTTGTTTTATCCTTTGCTGGGTTGGTTTACAAGATTGATTATACACAAACTCTGTCCACAACTGACCTTGACTTTCCTTTCTAGTTTATATAGCCTCTTGTCATATTGTTTCATTTCTTAAAAACTTTATTAAATGGATTGATTTTAAGGATTTAGTTGACTAATAACTAAAATATAAATCCTGATGCCCAGAAGCAGATAGACTTATGGGATAGATAAATGGGGTATAGAAATAGAGTTCTTCTAAGCTCACAGGGACCTGGATAAGGGTGTTCTCCTACTCATTGAATAATGAGCCTAACGTATTTTACCACTCATTTTGCAAAGGAAAGGGAGGAGGGTGGTCACAGTTTCTGTCATTCTAGCTTCTTCCCTAAAAGTAGGTGTGAAAGGTCTGAGATTTGACATTACTTACAAGCTAACGAGTTAGGCTGCCACAGTTTGATCTATGCTCGCAAAGAAGTAGACTCCTGAGTCAGAGACAAAGGCCTATTTATTACTCACCATGATAGGAATAGCATTTTCTGTATCAGTTCTCTGAGCCTCTATTCCACAGGGAAACAAGCAGAGGGCCAGAAGACTTCTGCACACATAGTGCGTTGTTACAAGAGTGGAACCCTGAGCTTACAGAACCCAAATTTTTTATAATGAATAGTAACATACCTGCTCTTGCTCAAAGAAAAGCACTACCTCTTTCAAGGCTATTTGTTATACAAAAATCCTTGAGAAGCTAGGAACAAGGTAACCAGTGCCTCTTCTCATAAGATGTACAGAAATATAAGAGATCCATGGAGAATTTTTTTCCCAGCAGCAGGAAGAACAAATGGGAGGCTAAGAGCCTAAGAATAAAAATTGAGTTCCTAGCACTAGATTCTTATGTAATATAAATAATTAAACTTGGATTATAAATTTTATGGTTTAATTCACTAGCATAAAATCATAAATCTTCTCTTTATAAGTTGTATTGGTTTTGAGCTGCTTGTAATTTTTTTAATTCATCCACCTTCATTCCCTCTTTTATGGTCTTATATTTAGAAAAATACCCTGTGAAATTATATCCTGTTGCAGTTGAGTTAAAGGAATATAGGTAAAGGCCTTGATTTTGTGCTGCATGGGCTGGAGTTAAAGGAAGGTTACTGCACATCCATGGAATGGATATGAAATGGCACTGGTGCATAAAGGGAAGAAACCCAAGAGCAGGACACAGCTCAGATGGAAGTATGGGGATTGCTTCAAAAGCTGCCTCTTCCCAAATAGGAATCTGTTATGGATAACTTCCCTGCTTTGGAATGTTTTATGTTTTTACAGAACAGCCACTGTGAAACGAAGGTCCAGAGCTTTCGTTCTGGTATCATGGAAGAATTCTAAATACATTTTTTGTCATAAAGACATCCAGTTTGTATCTTTATTTTAATTATATTTGATTTTAACTTGCATAAAATATTTCTCCAGGTAAATGTCTCAGAAAGAATATATAGGTGGATTACCTTCTAGTTTTTCATATCCAAAAATTTCTCTCTTGTTCTCATATATAAATGATGATTCATCTAAATAGAGGATTCCTGGATTGCCATTCTGTTCAAAAGTTTAAAATTGTTTATTGTTTTATAGCCTCAGAGATGCAGATGAGACATATAAAACTCATTTGACTTCCTTTCCTTTGTAATTAACCACTATTTTTCTGCCTTTGGACTTAAATAATTTTACTGTAAGTCTAGCGGTTGGTAACCCTTTTGATCTGAAAATTCAAGTCTGTCTTCAAAAAAAGGTCATTTTTCCCTAATATTTCTTTATTTCTTTACTATGTTTCTTACTTTCCTGATTTATGTATTAGGTATATATTTCCAGGTTGAATATCTTGAAATCTTAGTATATATCTCTTTTCAATCTGATTTCCTTTTTTTTTGTATTTTCATAAGATATTGCTTCTATTTGACCTTCTAGACTGTCAATCCTGTTTTTAACTGTATTCTATTTTTATTTTCCTACTCAATTTTTGATCCAGAAATATTTTTAAATCCCTTTTCCCTGATTATTTCTGTCCTTAAGATACATATTCTCCTAAGTTTTCTTCTGTTTCTTCCATTATCTACCTCATCATGAGTCACTTGTTTTGATTGTCTTTATCTCCCTCCTTCATATGAGTCCCCTTAAATGAGGGATTTCTCTTCAACCTCTCATTTCAATGAGTGTGAGTTCCCTCAGCACATATAAAGGTGAGGCTATTTGAGACTCAGGTAATATCAGTCAGTGACAGATAAGATTCTTTTGAAGAGTATCAGTGGCAAACAAGCTGTCATAAGAGGGTCTCTTGATTAAAGGAGTGACAAATGAAGAGGTCTCTAGAAATGTTTCTTAAATTTTTAGATGTATACTAGAATCATCTAGGGTGCTCTGAAAAAACACCGATGTCCAGACTTCCCCCCTACCCCCCCGCCCATAGTTAAATCAAGATCTCTAGGCAGGGTTCAGCATATTTTCCAAAAACTCTCATGTGGGCAGTTACTGTAAAGAGGCCCTGCTCTAGAATGTCAGGTTCCTCTAGGTATGAGCAATAATGAGTCCTCTTCCAGCTACAGAGAAGAGGCAGTGTTCAGCCTAGTAGCGAACCTCTCCCCATAGAGAGCTGGAGTTGACGTTGTTACCTTCCCAGGATCCTCCTGGGGCCTTGAGGGAGCCTGTGCTTACATAACTGAGAAATGGTGTGGGCAGCAGGAATGAGGCATGAATCTCTGCGTCCACTCACATAAAAGCCTCCATCTTCTCTATCCTTCCTGTTCCCAGGCCACCATACCCTACTTACCCATAAGTCATACTTTACCTAAGATTTCAGAAATTATTGCCATATGTAAACATGGCTTGTGTATCTCATTTACTATCTTATTTTTAATGATTAGAATATATGATTGCATATTTCAAAAATACAGCTTATTTATTTATTTATTTATTTATTTATTTCAGTATTGGTTTTGGGAGTAGAACCCAGTGATTCATCATTAATATATAACATCCAATGCTCATCACAAGTGCCCATCCCCCACCCAATACCCCTCCAGAAATCCTTGGTTTGTTCTCTGTATTTAAGAGTCTCTTATGGTTTGCCTCTCTGTTTTTATCTTATTTTTCCTTCCCTTCCCTTATGTTTAATACAGTTTATATTTTTATTGCTGGGTTTTGTTTTTGTTTTGTTTTTTTCTGAGTGACTATTGTATGTTGGGGAATTTTAAACTCTTCACACATGTCAATACATTTAATTTGCAAAACAACCCTATGGAATACATACTATTATTATCCACACTGTAAATATGAGGATACTGAGACACAAAAGGTTATGTAACTTGTCCAAGGTCACAATTAGTAGTAAGTAAAGCTAAGATACAAACCTGGCAACTGGCCTATAAACCTCATCCTCTTAATCTCTGTGCCAGTCTAATGTCACACAGAGTATAAGACATGCATATTGAACTAAAGGAAGAAGGAATGTGGCCAATTAAATTTCACTATAGGCTGCAAGAGAATCCTTCATTAATATTTAACTATCTTTTCTGTATGCAAGTTTATCCTATTGTCATAAAACTATTTCTAAAAGGAATATTCTTTTGACAGGTCTCATTATAGATTTATTTTTAGGACAATAATTCTTCTAATGAATAGCCCCTATTAATCTATTAATCTAAAGGAAAATATTTTTGGGGAGCCTAAATGGCTCTGTCAGTTAACTGTCTAACTCTTGATTTTGGCTCAGGTCATGATCTCACCATTTTTGAGTTTGAACCCTGTATCAGCTTCCACACTGAGAGAATCCTGCTTGGGATTCTCTTTCTCCCTCTCTCTCTGCCCCTCCCCTGCTTTTGCTCTCTCTCTCAAAATAAATAAATAAACGTTAAAAAAAAGAAAAATATTATTTTTTGTAACTTCAGTAGCCTTGAATTATTTACTGAGCTAACTTTCAGTGACAATTTAAATACCCTTAATCAACCTCCTTATTCCTAACTTGTTTTCTATTTCTTACCAATTTATAAGTGGTAAAATTGCCATTTTCAACTGATAATGCAGCACTAAATGCTTAAGTAATAGAGAAATCACTTTGTCTTTCCTTTATTTTTTTTAAAGGAGAGAGAGAAAGAGAGAGAGTGCTCACTCACCACTGGGGGAGGGGCAGAGAGAGAGAGGGAGAGAGAGAATCCAAAGGCGGTCTTGCACTGTCAGCACAGAGGTCTTGCACTGTCAGCACTGGGTGCTTGATCCTATGAATCTCAGGATCATAACCTGAGCTGACACCAAGAGTTGCACACAAACAACTGAGCCACCCAGGTGCCCCACTTTATCTTTATTCCAGGTAATTTTTAAAAGGGAGTTTTGCTAAAATGAATATGACTCTTTTGTAAAAGGTCCATTTATGAAAAGTTGCAGAGAAGAGTATATTTGGTGTTTAATGAGAAATCTTAGAGACTATACACAGATTAACTGAAAGATATCTTTAATATTTTATCGGTTCCCATTTATCCCAGAAAAATGCTGAAATCCTGAACTGATAGTTACATGGGACACATGTCTCTGGGAGTAACTGAGAAAAAAAGCCCTAAGAATTTGAATAGTTCTCATTCTTAGTTTTATGTAAGAATCTTTTGGGGAATCTTAAAAATAGTAATGCCTGGGGTCTACTCCAAACTAATTAAAGTAGAATCCAATTATTTTAAAGCTCCCCAAGTAATACTAATGTGCACGTAGGTTGAAAACTACTAGTCTGAAGGCAAAGCACAGCTACAAATAAACCTGGGAAGGTTTACATCAATTAGGTGATCACAGCACCGGGCTGAGAGGCACTATGATATTCAGCAAACTATGGAAGAAAACTGGAATGAACAGATGTTGGTGTTGGGCAGCTAGATCAGCAGGACATAAGCTAGAGCAGAGACTCAAAGGATGGTCCCTGGACCAGCAGCACCAGCATTACCTGGAAACTTATTAGAAGTACAAATTGTCAGGCCCCACCCAGACCTACTGAATCAAAAATATTAAATCAAAAACTCTGCAGGTGCAGTCCAGCACTCTGTGTTTTAAGGAGCCCTCCATGTTTGAGACCTACTGGGCTAGAGCAGTGCATCTCTGTCATTAGTGTTCACAGGAATCAGCTGTGTGAAGTGTATCTGCGATCACAACTCAGTGTAGGAGTGAGGTTTAAAAGCACTGGTGGAGACTGGCATCCTGAATTATAATTAACAAAACTTACAAGACCAGGAACTGTATCTCCAGATACAGAGGAACTGAGTTTATCCAATATAACCCATATAACCAGGATATCATTGTTGATATGAGGACAGAAACGTTCTGCCTTATGCTCTGTTACTTAAGCAATCATTCTGTTACAGCTAAAAAGGACTTCCTGCCAAGAATGGGTTGCTTCCTAGAAGAAGAATGCCCCCTCCTCAATGCCCCACAGACATCTAAAACTTAATATATCCAAAATGAAATTCAGACCTTATCAATGTAATCCTCTTCTCTACCCCAATCTGTGTTTCATCATATATTCTCTACCTAAGTACAAAATGTCATAATGCACTTAGTAACCAAGCCCGAAAGCTGCAAGCCATTCTACATTCAGAATGGGGCAGTGATAAATTTGCCGTCCAACATTCATCCAGTTGCATGAGTGATAAAGAGCACAAGTCTGAAATCGAACCGCTAGAGTTTAAATCCAGTTTGAGCCACTCACCTGTGTGACCTTGGGCAAGTTATCTAACCTCACCGAGATGGGCTTCTCATCTATAAAACTGCACTGAACACACTGAATGTTTACACAGAATAAATGAGGTAAGAACAGTGTCCACACTACCATCAAGGTACGATAGAAGTTCTATTGATTCTACATCTTATTATTTCTTTTGTCTGGGCTCTCCTCTACATTTATGATGCTTAGAAAAATTATATAGCATTATGCATGTCCACAATGCCAGTGAAAGACCAACTATGACATATTCAGGCTATCTCTTATAAGTACATAGAGAAACTGCCTTACTTAGTTTTCTAGGTAGACTTCTTTTGGCAGTCTATTGGTCTAAAATTTGAAATAAATCCTGACATTAATCTGGGGCAATGTAATAGAATTCAAGACAAGTCTTTCTTTAAAAATCCAGAATTGTAATTACTATCTAATAACCACCTGTAATAATAAACTACAATAAATATTTTATAAACTAATTTATTCAGAATGCTGAATAAGTATGGTGTAACTCATAAGCACTATGAAACATGCCTATGTTTGACAAAGCTTACATTTAATACAGATTACATAATCTAAAACAAATCTACAGTAATGCTTTAAAATGTCCAACTGAGGGGCGCCTGGGTGGCTCAGTCGGTTAAGCGTCCAACTTCAGCTCAGGTCACGATCTCAGGGTCTGTGAGTCCGAGCCCCGCATCGGGCTCTGGGCTGAAGGCTCAGAGCCTGGAGCCTGCTTCTGATTCTGTGTCTCCCTCTCTCTCTGCCCCTCCCCTGTTCATGCTCTGTCTCTCTCTGTCTCAAAAATAAATAAACGTTAAAAAAAAATTAAAAAACAAAACAAAACAAAAAACCATCCAACTGAAAGTTTGAGGTAGTTAGGATGGTTACCTTTTTGGTTTTTTAATACCAAATGACTTGTCTTCTGTGCTCCTGGATACGTTCTTAGATGTGGATGGAGCAATAGCCTCTTCAAATTCCAACTGAAAATCAAATGTCAGTGGTGTAACCAAAGTCTTTTTCTTTACTTGACTCTGAAGTCTGTTTTTCTGCAATAAATCCAAAGTACAACACTGAAAAAAAAATGAGCACTTTTCATATAGGAAAAATCCTGTATGGAAAGGATGAAATTAGTCTCACTTTATGCATTCACACAGAATTTATGTGCCAGTCACTAATAGCAAAATATTACAGATTAAAAGCTGGGGGGGCCTGTGTACCAACATTTTTTATACCATTGCTGTGTGACCTGAGCTACTCTTTTCCTATTGATGAAATGATAGGATGTTGGACTAGATGATCATGAAGGCTCCCTCCTAATTCTAAAATTCAGAATTTAAGAGTGACCTATATATTACACAAAGAAAACACTGATACATAGAGTTATTGGAAGGAGAGCAAGTTGATCTCTAACCTGCTGCTCTTGCTGTCCCCATGCACGTGGTGAATCATTCCAACATTTGTCTAGTTGCGTAAGCCAGAAATGAAGTGAAGAAAGCAATCAAAAGACTTTGTTCAAATATTTATATAGATGGACTGAAGAGGGAAAAGGATATAGCTAACAAGTTAGTTAAGGAGCCAGAAATCTTTTCTAAAAAATTATCTCAGCATTGCCCAGAGGAATAAAGTGGTGAAAAATTTGACAGCAAGTCAAAGGATAGGAACTTCTGCTTCTGCCAGGAAAGGATTAAGCGCTACAGGAATTGCCCTCCTGCTGTAAACAACTAGAAACCCAGACAAAACATACGAAAACAACTGTAATCAGGCATTAGAGAACAGGCAGAGGGGGAACCATAATCCCTGAGAAAAGGGAAACAAATGAGGTAAATCCCACGATGGCTCAGCTTGCTTATTGAAGGTAGTTTCCTGGCTGAGAAGCAGTGAGGGGGAACTCACATCAAACCTCGTGGCCTTGACTTTGTTGTGTTTAAGAGATGGAAATTGCACCAACAATTACACTCTTGGGCATTTACCCCAGAGAAATGAAAACTTACGCTCACACAAAAACCTGTACACAAATATTCACAGCAGCTCTCTTTAATCTTTTTTTTAAAGCAGCTTTATTTTTAAAAGCAAAATACTGAAAAAAACCCAAACATCCTTCAATGGGTGAGTGGTTGAAACTCTGTGTATTCATATAATGGCATACTACTCAGCAACAAAATTTATATATTATTTATAATAATAAGGCTATTGATTCATGCAAAATCTTAACAGGGCCTCAAGGGCATTATGCTTAGTGAAAAGTCAATCTCAAAATTCACATACTGAATGGTTCCATTTGTATAACATTCTCAAAATTACTGAATTTTAAAGATTGGAGAACAGATTAGCCATTGCCAGGGATAGATGGGGAATGAAGTGCGGATATGGATACAAATACAGAAAAATAACATGAGGGAGTTCTTTCATGGTGATGGGTATGTGCTGTATCTTGATTGTGGTAGTGATTACACAAATCTCTTATGAGATAAAATTGATAAACCTATACACACAAATGAAGGCAGGTTTAAAAATGGTGAAAACTAAATGAAATCTGTAGTCTGGTTAATGGTAATATGCCAGTGTTAATATGGGCTGGGATTCATACTGGTTTTGATATTGTACACTACCCATATAAGATGTCACTACTGGGGGCAACTGGGTGAAAGGGACATGGGACTCTGTAGTACCTCTGCAACTTCCTATGACTTGTATTAATTTCAAAATATAAAAGTTAAAAAAATAAAGAAGCAATTACCAAAGTGATTTATATATTTTCATCTCATTTCGTGGTCGTTAAAAAAGAAAATAGAGATAATTCACCTTCGTAAATGTATGTAGGTGTATGTATGTGTATGTGTACCTGTATATTTATATTTTGAGTATATGTAAAGATAAATGGGTTTATGCATACATAGATAATATTTGTATATCTTTGTAACAGCACAAAATAAGATGTGGACGGATAAACCCAAAGTGCTAAATTTTATTTGCCTCAAGGCAGCAGTTGAGGAGGCCAAAGACAATTTTTCTTTATGTAATTTCCTTTAAGCATAATTTATATATATAAATATGTATATATGTAAAACTGCTCCTAGGGTCATGGGATTGAGCCCACATTAGGCTCCATGCTCAGCAAGGAGCCTGCCTAAGATTCTCTCTCTCTCTCTCTCTCTCTCTCTCTCTCTCTGCCCCACCCCTGCTCATGCTCTCTCTCTCTAAAATAAAAATAATAAATAAAAATAATAAATAAAATTAAGAAAAAATTTAAATTTGATTGTATATACTTAAAAAGAATTTCCAGAAAATCCTCTATTAGTAACACATGAACTAGACATAGTAACACAAAATGAGAATATTTATGGAAATGGTTTACACAAAAGAAGACCCTAGTAAAAAAGGTAAGAATTATTATTACTAATCATAACTTAAAATTCATATAAAAGGGAATTTCAGGACAAATTACAAAGATTTATCTCTGATTATATTTTCTAAAATACATTTCATTTTAAACAAGAAAATTAAAAAGGAGTGAACTTTAGGGTGCTTAAGTCTAATATGGTTGCATTAGTAAGTTACTCCTGGTTTGCTATTTCAAAATTTGGGTAGCAATGACAGAAAGAATTTATTGGTTTTCCCAATATTTCTCTTTTTTTTTTAATAAAAGGAGACAGTTATGAAAAAAAGAGAAAGATTATTATTCAAACATTAACGTTTTCATTTTCAGGTTCACAAATATGTTCAGTCACTTCAGAGTTCCTCTTTGTGCTGTCTTCCTTGATTTCTGAGACTCTATGCTCTTCATGCCTCATTTATCCACATTGTTAAATTATTTTGCAAGTCTTTGTGTAACCAAATTAAATTGCTCATATGTGCTAAAAATCTAGTTTTTGAAAATTATATTCTTTATTAACATTTTATATTGAATTTTATAAAAGTCTCATGTTATTTAATTTTTATGACCTTTACTTTTAATTTGGTAACTATACCAAATATTTTCTTCCTTTTAATAAACCAATTAAATAACTTTTTATATGTTTAACATATTAATGAGAACTATAGAAGTAGTCACATTTACTATTTGGCTGCTTATTTGATTTTTTATCTTAATCACCTTAGATACATTATATCCTAATATAATGTGGCAGCTATCCAGAAGTTATCTTGTATATCTAATTAATTCTTTATAGTATACACTTACCTAGATGACTTTTTGAATATAATGATTTGCTTTTTACAAATTAGTTTACAACTCCATACTACTGCATCATTAACTAAAAAATAAAGATAATCATTCACATTTGAAATAACATTTTAATGATTAAATTTTATTTTAGCTTTTATTTACAAACCTTTGCTCTTCTGGCCAAGAGCATCTTTGCCTGCTCATCCAGAATATCTAACTTCTCTAAGATTTTTTCTGCCATTTTCAGTCAGTAAATTCCTATTTAAAAAGGAGAAAAAAGAAAAAATCTCCAAAACAATTAAAATTTAAACATATAATTGAATATTTAGGCATAAGAGACCCACATTTACATTTCTGTTTGGGGTACAAAATAGAACTGTAGAGATCATGGAGTAGGTCATGGAACTGTAGGGGTACCCAAGTTTTTTAGACAAAAAGGTCACATGATCAGAACTCCCAGATGTGTGTGAACCTTAGGAATTTTTAAATGTATGATAAAGGGAAATTGAACCAGAATTGACTCATACTTGAAGCAAGGACATGTGGCTTGATTTATATCTATTTTCTTTTTGTTGTGATATAATTTTAATGAAAGTAAATGTGAAGAGCTCACATTTGTATAATTAATTGCATTCAAATTAAATTGGTCAATGATCCAAGACTGTTAATACAGCACTTAGAAGGCAATCAGTCACACAGAAGGAGCAGCTGTCAAGCTGGTTGGGTCCTACTGCTGTAATAATAAATATTCTCTAGTCAATTAATATTGCTGAAAATTACATCTGGGGTCAGGCAGTCCATATTAGGCTTGGGGACCTGAATGTTAGACATCAGGACACAAAATACCTTTCCAATGCAACACAAATAACTAGGAGGAGCTGAGTAGAGGCAAGAATCAGAGTATTAACCCAAAGCTCCCACTATATTTTTGCTCAGTGAATTGAATGGGTTCCAGTGGCATTTAAATGTAGAAGTTGTATGGTTCATAGGAAGTACTGAATTCATCAATATTTCTAAGACACATCAATGTCAACACTAAGGTTCTTTCTGGCTCAAAAATGTCTACGCTATTTCTCCCATATTGCATATTATTCAATCAATATCTCACAAAGACACAAAGACAATAATACATGAAAAGCCAAGGATTAAGGATTCTATGCCAAAAGCTCACATTATTTAGTACTTGATTTCTCTTAACTATCTTTTCTACTCTTGGACTCTTCTGAGCCATGGGGCTGCAAGGCAGATTGTTTGCCTTGTTACAAACATCATAACTTGAAGTTGCAAGTTGGAGATGGGATGTGCAGGCAAGGGTGTTAGCACAATGATGAGTACCTTGGACTTTCTGGGTCTCCTATTGAAGAGTAAGGGACAGATTTTGGCAGACATTTTAGATTATCTGGATGCTATGTGTTGTCTTTTGTGATCCAGGAACCAATCCTCTCATATATCCTAAAAGCAACTAAAGGAATTTTAGTTTCTGTGTTTTTCTTATGCATAATATGAGTTCAAGGTGGGGTGGAGAAGGCTCCCATATTTCTCTCCAAAATTTCTTTTATTGGAGACAAAAGATTTCTATTTCTCAATCAGGGAAAGAAAGGCTTTCCTAACTGTAGGAACCAGCATATTGAAGTGAATGGGTTTCCCAATTTGGGGAAGGTATAAATGACACAAGGGACAATTGAGACACACGGCTTCCTTGTGAGAGGGAACAGAAAGCAGGTATTTTTAAAGAGTAAGATGTCCTACACCTCTCACTTTCCACACATCTTCAACATCACAACAGACATTTTAGGATGCACCATATCATCACATTTTACACACACACACACACACACACACACACACACACACACACACACAGCTGTAATTTGAAGGAATTATGTTGTTTATTTAAAATTATCAATTATTTAGCTATGATATGATTCCTGGCAAATCACTGTGCATATCATGAGGTATTTTTAATGTTTAATTATTTTTGAGAGAGAGAGAGAGAGAAAGAGCATGAGTAGGGGAGGGACAGAGAGAGAGGGAGACACAGAATCTGAAGCGGGCTCCAGGCTCTGAGCTGTCAGCACAGAGCCCAATGCGGGGCTCGAACTGACAAACCGTGAGATCATGACCTGCGCCGAAGTTGGACGCTTAGCCAACTATGAGTGTTTTGAAGTGAGAAAATCTAATTAACAAATTATTTTTAAGGGTCAATGACAGTTTTATGAATACTAAATTTGAAGTTAATGAAGTTGACAGAATGTTATTAATTTCAGTTTTGTAGTTTTATTTTCATATTTTGAAGCCTATCCTTTTTTTTTCAGTTTGCAAATGTTTTCATAAGTCTTTGGCAGGGTTTCTAATGGCTAAATCGCCCTGGGATAAAGTGGAGGTGAGGAAACACTTTAGACTAACTTGCTTACTTTCATCATTATACCAAGGGTACCAAGGGCTTAGCTGTATCAGGCAGGTCTAATATGACAGTGTATCCCAACTGCTTTGCATAAACTAAAAACTAATCCTTTAATGCTAAATTCTGCATCATATGTTCCTCGATATGACCTTCCAAGTTTCAGTCCTTTCTTGATTCAATCATTTGCACTTTCATTTCATTTCCAGAATATTGGCTTCATACTTCTACTTCATACTTCTTTTTCTATGGGCACATATTCTACTTCATGAATTCTATTTCTGTGAGCATATATTATCATTTGATGGCATACATTTATTTGTTCATTTCTTCATTTGGCTACCTAGCTGTATTACAAGAGAGATATGGTGCTAGGTACTCCATCAAATTTACTGAGGAAGTTGGACCTGATAGATATTACCTTCCTGGGCAAGGCAGATGGGCTCTCCTGTATCACTAAGAAAACAGAGACCATCAAGTAAGAACTTCAACTTCTCTCTCTCATGCCAAAATCTTATCTGCGTCCATTCCCATCTCACTTGTATTTTAATTTTAATGGAATTGTTGTCTCTCCTTTTCAAAGTTAACCCCTCCCAGTGTACTCTAGACTCTATTACCTCTGTCCTAAAAGAATTATTTCCATTGGTGTAGCCTCTCTCTAGTATATGTCATTCTCTTTTTTTTACCAGTTGCTTCTCCTTAGCATGCTCACACCTCTTCTGGTTTTTTAAAAAAAAATTCTTCTCCTAACCCTACTAGCTGTTATTCTCTCTCATCTTCCCTTATTGACAAATTTCTTAAAATGCTCATCTATACTTACATCTCTTTTCCTTCTTAATTTACCATCATTTGGCTTCCTTCTATACTATATCTGCTCTGGTCACCAGGGTCACCATCTTATAAATAAGTGGGCACTTTTCTGCTCCTATTTACCTTATTTGAATGTCTACAACTCTTGTTAATGTTAGCCACTCCTTTCTATGGAAATTCTGCCCTCCCTTGGTTCCTATGACAACAGTCACATCTTCTTACTCTCTCTGAAGATTCCTTCTTCCTCAGATCACTCCTTAAATACTAATGTTTCTAAGGGCTCAGGCCATCTTTTTCATTATTCCATATTTTCTTCAGGATGACCACCCAAACTCCTGGCTTCATCTACCACCATCTATTTTCACACAAAAATCTCTCTTTCGAGTTCCAAACCTATGTTCCTAGCTCAACCCAGATTTCCTACAGGTAACCCAAATTAACCTAAAAGCAAACTTGTCCACACCTTTCCTCTTCTTCAGTCAAAAGTCTCTTCCAACCTTTATTATCACATTAGTTATCTCTTAGGCACCCAGCCCATAAACTTAGGCATTGTAATGGTTCTCAATCCTTCTCAATGACAAATGAATTCAGAAACTTCCAAGGAATCCAGATTTCCAGTTGTCACCCCAGTCCTGCTAAGTCAGAATTTATGGAGCTGAAGGTGCGGAATCTGTTTTTTAAAGCCATTCTGATGCAGCTATTCCCCAAAACAGGATTTGGTCACCACTCTTCTGGAAAACTCCTTCTTATCCCCTCCCTAAACATACACAATCACTTTATCTTGTATATCCTACATCCTACATATCCTCTCAGTTTTTCTTCTCTTATCCATTCACATTGCTACTGCCTCGGTTTAGGGTTCCATCATTTGATGCCTGGATTATTGCCATAGTTTTCAAAATATGTCTATACATTTGATCCATTCTATCCTCCATTCTATCCTTCACATTTGTCTGCCTTATTTTCTCAAGAAAACACACACACACATACACACACACACACACACACACACACCTCTCCCTGATGAAAGCTTCAATCTATCCCTACTGCTTTCAGGACAAAGGGTCAAGCTCCTTGATATATCATGTGCGAATCATAGTTTGGCCTCTAAGTCTTTAACCCCATCTGCTCCTTCCTCATATATACTTGATACCCCAGTCCTAATGGACTGTGGCACCTAATGAACAGTGCCTCCAATGTGTTGTATCCTCTTTTACTTGTTGCTTGGCTCTTGCTGTTTCCTCTATCTACCATGTTGTTCTTCCATTTCCTATATTTCTAAGTTCTATTCATCCTTCAAGACCCAAACAAATAACACCTCTGCAGGGAAGCCTTCTCTGGTACACTGATTTAAATGTCCAATGTCTGTGCTCACATCATATCCTATATATACTGCTATCCAAGTACTTATCACTCTCTATTAAACCATTTGATATCCTTATTTTATTCCTCCTCTAGGCTATGTGTTTTTTGAAAGCAGGAACCATGTCTAATTCATCTTTGTATCCCTATTGCCTAAAAATCTGAATGAATTAGCCATCAGCCATAATGGAAATGGACAACTATAAATGTTATGACAGTTTTAGCTAGCATTTACATTTATGAGTTTGCATAAATAATTGTCCAAATCTTGTTGAGGTTCTTCTAGATCAACCCATAGCATTAAAAAATATTACTTTTTCTCCCACCTTCAAGCTTAGAAAGGCAGCATAGTATTTTGGTTAAGAACATAAACTCTGGAGTCAGACTGCCTGGGTTTGAATCCTTGGCTCTGCTACTTATAAGCTGTGTGACTGTAGGTTAATTGCTTAACTTCTCTGTGTCGCCCAATTGGTAAAATGGAAGTAATGCAAATACCTAGTTCATGGGACTGTTACAAGGTCCAATTGAATGAATATAAGTGACATATAAGTGTTTGGTAAATAAAATAAGTATATACAAGTAATGAGGCACTTACCTATTAGGGATAAGATGTGTGAGATACTTATAAATCCTGCAAAATCCATATTCTCCATCTCCATACCATTTCATTTTTTTTCTGCCATACCTGCCATCATGCAATCACCAATGGTCTCCATATGTCTAATTGCCCGCTTGCTTCTTCCACAGTATACTTCTTTAATTTTACCTACACTAACCCCTTGGGTCTTGGTAAACAACAAGACTTTATTCAGCAATTCAGTATCTTCTATTTTAATCTGGCAATTCTGTATCTTCTGTTTTAATCCAGCAATTCAGTATCTTCTGTATTGTATCATATGATTATCTTGTTTCCTTTCTTTCTCTAATTTTTTCATAGTTTTGTTCTCAATTTTCTATTAAATTCTTATTCTGAGTTCAGTGAGAAGAAACTAAAGCTCACTTTCCTATAAAGCACAAGTGTAAGCCTTAAAAATATGGTAAGTATTTAGGGAAAAACCCTGATAAACATTACTATGTCTCCATACTAGAGACTCATCAAAAATGCAAAATTAGTTTGTACTCAAGGAAATAGATCTAATCATCCCCCTTTCAACCAACACATTAATTGGGTTGGGAGAGATGATCTCACTTCTTAAATATATACAGATACATCTGAAGTGTTCTTATATGTACTTACACTTGTGAGGAAATGCTCTCTTCTGGAATGTAGGGATCTTATGTGGTCACAGAAGCCTAACTCACAGAATCTTGGGGGTAGAACAGGTCAGTAGTCTCTCACAAGATTTTATGAACCATGAGGCAACATTGATCCCAACTGGACAAGACTTTTCTGATTCTTGCTTTTATTTCACTGTCATTGTCTTCCCCAGGCCTTCAGATTTCACTCTTCCTTCCAGGTGATTACTGCACTATACAGCCCCTAAATTTTTCTGCCCCAATCTTCCTCTTTATCCCTCAAATACTGATTTTTCACAGTCATAAGAACTGTATTTTTGATGATACTGAATTGTTGACCAAGTCCAGCTCCACAAACCTTAACTAGCTCCCCATTACCTGCAGAATAGCATGCAAGCTCTTTTTAGATGACATATGAGATGTTTCAAAAAAGGCAGTCCAGGCTTTGGCTCAAGCAACCTTTGGAATTAATCTCCCACCACATCTGATCTTCTGCCAAACTCTACAACTCCTATTCCCTGGACACATCCTGCCTTTTCCCCAAGCATGTTTTTCCCTCATGCGTTTCCTTTCCCTGGCAATGTTCTCTCCTCATGTCTTCCACTCAAAAGACTATTCTTTATCAGATCCTAGTATGAAAGCTACCTCTTTGGTGAAACTTGCCTTGATATCCTCACATGCCTTGTCTTGGTGATAGTCTCTTCCTCACATGTGCTCCTATAAGTACTTTGTCTTTCACCACAGAATTTGGTACACTGCACTACAGAAATTCACTCTTTGACAGATCACTTCTGCAATGTATTGAAACTCATCTAAAACAATGCTTACCCACTTCTGAATCTCAGCACCAGGCAAAGAATTTTACACCTAACTGAGATCTGAAAACTCCAATTTAATTTGGAGATGTCTCTGACAATATCATTTTATGGGGAGTAATCCCAGTTTATCTGTAATAGATGATGTTGATTCGGGATGATTTACTGCAGGATGAAACACAAAGTTGAGCAAATGGTTATAAAATGTGGCTCTTGTCAAATCTAAATTCAGTAAAATTATTTTCAAAGGAAACTTGGATTTATGTTCTTAATTACTGGCTCAATAATGACAGTTTTTGCAAAAGAACACAATGAAACAGAGAACTTGCCAACTAGGGCAGAACGAAATTCCCAGTCACTCTTGCAGTAAATCTCCCACGGATCTCACTGTGAAGACTTGGCTGCATAATGAACAATTTCAAGGTTGTAG